>NC_091791.1:107124166-107797500 GCF_041296235.1 Equus asinus | reverse complement strand
AATCTCTCCATTTCATGTGTGGGTCTAACTACATATTTCTAGAAAGTACTCCTTTGGAAATCATTGACATATGATGAATAACAATGAAATACATATACAATACATACATAACAATGAAATATATATAATCTGTACATATGTAATCTGTATTAAAAAAAAGAAGTTATCAAAGTTCCATTTGCTGTGGTCGGCCAGTGACACCTTGTCAGTGACACCAGGAAAGCAGAGACGTTTGGGGTTGTTTTCAGAGAAGAAATTCTGCAATGAGGGGAAAGAAAGACTGCAGTCCTGCCACATACCACAAAATGTTCTAGGCTTCCTATTATAAAAAAAAAAAAAATGGCATCTGAGATCTCCTAGATAGGAACAATTTTTGCCCGTGTGAACAAGGATGAAATTTTCTTTCTCTAATTAAACTCCCATGAGACTCAAGCTGCTTTGGAGTTGATCTTACTCAGAGGATGCTTTTCTCCTCTCCTCCTTGTCTTCCTCCTCCCCTTCCAGTTTGTACTGAGCTTCCCAGAACCCCACTTAAACTCTCAGAAGTCTCAGCAGCCTCTTTCAAGCCACATGGACAGAGTGGGGAGCTGGAGAGCAAGACAGGCAGATAAGAAGTGAGTCCGCTCCTGGCCCTGGGTGGATCATGCGGTTCCCTAGGGCAGTTTTTACAGAAAGGAATTACATTGATGGGGTTACAACCCAGTTAACATGCTTCACAATAAGAAAAGCTACCTAGTATATTAAGTTTTGTTTTGGGCTCTTCTTTTTGGGTAAAGAGCTTGCCTTTTACACTGAAATAAATAAAACAATAGCAAGTAATGTTGATTATTTAATATCAGTATAACCCTAGCATTGTCCTTTAAGAAATCCTGACTTCCCGTCATTTACATTCCAGTCCACACACCTTTACCAACCAGGTACTAAACCTGCAGAACCAGTCTGAAAAAGGAACGGTATCCAAAGGCTACCCAGATACAGGCTGGTGGCAAGAAAGGCTCAGGAAAATGTGGAGCTGTGACCAGAAATCAAATACGGGTAAGGAGCAAACCTCTCTCTTTGTCCGAAGGAGTGATCACATGTTGACAGCTGGAATTTACATGGCTCCTTATTCAATATACTAGCGCCTTTCCTGCATTCCAACATCAGCAGCACAATAGTGGCACAGAAGCAAACTGACACATTACACACGGTCCAGCTGTCCCGTCGTCCCCTCTCCACAGACCCCTCCTCCTCCTCCTCGGTCTTCTTCATCTTCTTCCAACGTGAGCTTTCACTTGCACGAGACCAAAACACATACTTTTTGGATGGCACCTAGATTATGGGGTATGATTTCACGTGCCTTATTTGCTTGTCTGCCTGCAGGATATGAACTCTGCCTTAAAGAAGAAAAACAAATAAGCAAAATCACACCAAGGCGGGATAAAAACCCAAACAAATCCCTTCTACTTTGTTGTCAGCTCAAAAAGACCTGTACGTGATCAACATTTCCCATATCAAAAATCTTGTCGACATCACAAACCCTTTCTTTACCTTGGGCGTACGTGGCTTTCTTTATGAACTTGAACGCAAAGGAAACGTGACCTGTGGAGTAACTGGTGCTATAATTAGTGAGAATTGTTTTTACTGCTTTTTGTACAAAAATAGTCAACTGAGAAGAAATGTAAAGTTCCACAATATCTGACAACACGCAACGTTTTCCTTGAATATCTATATATATTATTTTTTTCCCCATGATTTTGGCGACACTATACACTCCTTGGTTAAGAGCTTCCATTAAGAAGTCCCAGGATTTTTCCGGGAGGAATGCTGTAGTGGGAACATGACTGTTTATAGTGATAGTGTATATTGTTTAGCAAAGCACAGCAAAGGGCATAAAACCTATGTGAAATGATCCCGTGGCTTGTAAAACAGCCCATTCCGTATAGAAGTCTTCCTGTTTAAAATATACGTTTCACTGATTATGAAGAAACTCATTAGTACTTCCCACACTACACTATGTCCATAAAATATGGGAAAAAGAAAAAAAAAGGCTCTATGTATTATGAAGCAGTCATTAAACTTTAATCTCTACCACTAGGGGGCAGAATGAAGTTCTTTTCTAAACTGACTGCTAGGCAATCAACCATCACATCATTGTAACATTGAAGGCACTTCAAAAAGACTCAGATGTTTAACTGTTGTGCTAGTGATCATACATTCATATTGGGCTGCAGGCCAAAAGAGAGAAGAAAAAAAAGCCAGAGATTTGCAGCTGAAAAGCTATAAAGTGGTGAATTTTACCTTAGAGCAAAGCCATCTTCAGTGACAAATTTCAAAGGCCATATGTATGCGATTTTCATGAAAAGCAGACGACCTTAAATTTCTTTGTTTAACTGGAAGCGATCTTCCTCACAGAACAAGCAGGTTCTTTTCTGCAGCTCCCCTTGTTTATTGTGCTGTTACAAATTTCACTTTCCTTTCTAGTACTACAATCAGGATTCTAGAAATGCTGTTTAATGCCAAGGGGTATTTCATTAACACTGCTACCTCCAGCATCTTCAAGGGTATCACCTCAGGCGCAACATTACTGATGGAGAACGTTTAGAGTATTCTGATAAAAATCGAGTGTGGGTTTTTTTTTTTTTCCTTTTAAATTAAACCCTCCAACTCAAGCTTCATTCTATGATAACAGCTCAATGCTCCCAAAGTTTGCCAGGACAGGACATTACGATTTTTTTCCCTGTGTGGTTAGAGTACTAAAAGTGATGAGTCAATAGTATTATGGACATTATTTCTCAAATGAGCTTCAATCCGTAGGATCTGTTCAGAGCATTTGCTTTTTAGTCTTAATAGCTACATATTTTTAGGATACTTTAGAATATTGACACACCAAAACATCGTCCACGGCAGGTTTTCTAAGTTAATAAACTTAAAGAATAGCTTTGGGGTTATGGGCTGCGTCCACCTGTCAGCTGGACATTCAGAGATTTTGCAAGTTTAAAGTCCCAAAAATTTCGCTGTTCTCAAAAAAGGCATATTTAGCTCAATTCCTATTTTCTCCAAATTGTGGTTCCAGGAAAGCTGGAAAAGTCCCAAGTGAAGAGCTTGGTTTGGCGTCTCCCCTGCCCCCACCTTGTTTTCAAAGCACAAGACAGTTTTGTAAATAGAGATAATGCCAAAAGGAATCACATCCTCCTTTTTCCATCAGGAGTGTTACTTGATACGTATCAATATTTCCTGTCAGCTCCAACAAAGCAAAATCTTGGGCCTTATGGTATCTTTAGATGGCTAAATATCGTTTGCTTAAGTCAGCGTGTTCCAGACCTTTTATGTGGCCTGACAGCTGATTGGGAGAAGGCCCACTAACTTTCTTAAAGTGTGCAGTCATCCGTTTGGCGGCCGGCTCCGGGGTTCCACATGAAATCCTCTTTAGATAAATTCATACTTGCTGGGGTGATTAGCCTTACGGCTTGGTTGGCTCACTCATCTTTAAAAGCAGGACATTCGTGACCATTGTGGGGTTGAGGTTGTCTTCTATTAACTATGTCTACTGCAGTCCCCAGAGCTGGAGAAGGAAGATGCAACCAAAAAAAAAAAAAGGAAAGAAAGAAAAGAAACTTTTTTTTTTCCCCCTAAGATGACAGGCTGAAGTTGACAAGCTAATCCTTCAGGCTTGTCTTACTTACTGAGAGGCTCAAGGAATGTCAAAGGAACCATCTGATAACAGTCTTCATGCCAAACCTAACAGCTTTATTGCAACAAGAAACTTTCACATTAAATTTCCATGTGTTTTCTCTCCACACTCCTTCTTAACTTCACTGCCCACCCTCCCTTTTTTTTTTTTTCTCTCCAAAGAAAGATAAGGCTTCCTGGCTTCAGAAACCAAATAGAAACTGCTACAGAGGGCTAGCTGGGCTATAGTCAGATCAATGGATTATTATTACCTTGGGGATGTTGAAAATCAAGTTTGTTATTGGCAGTTCCTGTTTCTGTACGAGTTGTTAATAGCTAAAATTTAAAGGGAGTTGGTCAATCAACAGAGTGTTATTTTCTTAAGTGGGTAACTGCTGTTTGTCTTTTTTTGACTTTGTTGTTGCTGTTACCTGCCAGCAAGTTCACCTCTCATTCTAAACTCCCTCATAAAAAGAAAGCAAGCTAGTTTTCACAGAAACGTAAAGACCATTTTTCTTGGAATCTAGACTCATGGCCTGGGAAAGCAGGTGGGTGGGTTAGGAGTCAGTCTAAGAAATCTTTTAGAAAAGGGTATCAAATTGTTAAGCGTACTTGAAAATATAATAAATACAGAAATCGTACTAGAAACGAGGGCAGCTCATTCTTTGTGTATTCTTTGGATGTTATAGAGAGAATGTTTTTGGTAAAATACAGATCCTTCTGTGCTTACATTTTGTGACATTCTTGCTGGGACGGTTTTACATTTTGAAGCTAAGGAATTCATTGAAGAATTTTAAAGTCCATGTTTTCGTGTTTGTTTCAGTTGAGGATGGTCTTACTTCTCCATGTTCTGAAACCAGTTTAAACAAAAACAAAAACCAGACAACAACCTCGCAAGGAGCTCAGGGTAAACAAACAGCCTTTTTCTGGAAAGTAAAATGTTTCCCCAAGGTAAGTTACTTTTCCAAAGGAATTACAGTCTATCTCAATGTTGAATAGTAGGCGTTTTCTACTGGTCTGATTAATGTTTAGGAAAAACAGATTCTTGAAAATTAGCCTATTGTATAATTATGTGTCTGATTGGAACTGCACAGTGTCTTAGTTAAAAATCTTTTCAGAAAGATTTTACCATTTCCTTCCAAACATTTGCTAACGCACTTCTGTTACTCCTTGGATCTGCATTATTGGTCAGGTGGCTGGACTGATGAAGGACAGACAGGGACACAGATTCCCACCTAAAGAAACTCTCATCCTGGGGTTAATCAGTTGGCAACCTGAGTTACAAATATGTGAGCAAAAACTGGTATTTTCAGGAATATTTCTCACAGCGTTTTTCTAGGCTATTTTTAAAAACTATACCCACAAGTTATATTACATCTCTAATAAACTCTGCACTGTGAGCTGCAGAACCTTCTAAGATCTTCTGCCGAGTTCCTTGTATTTTCCACATTTCTATATTTAAAACAAATTCCCTCCCCACCCACACCCTCCTTGATTTCAGGGAAACACAAATAACTCATAAGCTTTGCAGTGAAATGAGTTTGTTTTGCTTCGTGCCTAGTATTGCTTTGGAAATTGTTCAGCAGTAAAGAAAAGAGAAGGTTGCCGGTATTAGCTTTAAACACCAGCTACAAACATATTTTCTTCCTATATATTCTAGGTTTTATTTCACCCAAATCAGGACAGTAGTTATTTATAATAGGTTTAGGCTGGATATATGATATGCTGAAATATCATACATGAAATAAATCCCTTATTTATATATATATATATATATATCACATATGAAACAAAGCCAGTATAAAAAGAACTCAAGGTATGTGAAAACTAAGAATTCTGACTTTGGTGTTGTGCTCTGTCCATTTTGCAGATGGGGAAATTGAGATGAGAGCTCGTCCAGAAGAATACCCATCAATGTGCACTAAATAGAAAAATCAGCCAGAAGACTGGGAGCTTTTAATATCAGGAAACTTACACAAATACCATGATTCCCAGAAGAGGTATGCAAGCTGTTTTGTCAAAGGTGCGTGGGAGGTAGGGGCCGGGAAAGATAAATGCAAACTCCATCTGGGGGGCATCTAGTCTTGAGGAGCCTGGGGAGAAAATAGCCATGCCCAGGTATGTTCCTATTTTAGTAAAAACCCTTTCTGAAGCACAGAATTTGCACGCTGCTCTGAAGAAACAGGACGGATTATTCCAGCTCTCTCCGGCCTGGAAAGTATGTTCGCAAGAGCATCTTCGTAGCTGCAATAATAAACATCTCCAGCTGCAAGGGCTCTGCTAAACAAGCCTGGGCAAAACAGTCCGAATTCCTTTCCTTTGACCATCTTAGATTTCCCCTGGAAGAGGCGAGTCAGGGAGCCGGCCCTGGAAATGTCCTCAGCCCGGCACAGCTCTGCGCTTCCCCAGGAACACACCCCCGCCCCCAGCCCGCCTCTCCACTTTTGTTTTATTTACGAATATGTTGCCAGAATTCCAATGAGTTATCTATTCTGTGGCCCCGTCATTTTCCCACCGAGGCCTTGTCGCCGGCTGACTCAGGGTCCAGTCGCAACAGTGAGAAGAAAAGAAGAGAGCAAAAGAATTCTTTTCAACTTTTTTTTTATGTTTCACTCATTTCTCTCTCTGTCTCCCCCAGGCCTCCTCCCCTGCTCGGCTCGCTCCCTCCCCCGCAGCCTCCTGGCTCTCCTTTTCCCTCTTTATGTTACACGATCGCTCAAATTGAAGCTCAGGAGGGTCCTATAGGGAATGCATAGGATCCCTGGGAGAAAAAAGCCCCCAACAAGCTATACACCAGATGTATAACGTTATATGGTCAAACTGGCAAACACAAAGGCAGAAAAACAAAAGGCGTGAATTAGGGAGAGGCATTCAAAGGCGTGTTTTCAAAACAGCCCGGCCAAGAGCCTGGATCCCCCTCCTGAGACTAAATGCTTGAAAGAAAAGGTGCTAAAGAAAGAAAGGAAAAGAAAAAAAAGCCCATTTTTTCTAATTAGCCGAGGCCTAACAGGCACTGAATTTCACAACTAGTTTTCATCGAGGGGGTTGTGGCTTGTGAAACTGAAAAATATGCTTTTGAAACCTGTGATGGAGGCCTGCCTTGGACCCAAGCTAGCCCTGGTCCTCATGCTTTTTTTTTTTTTTTCTCCCCCTCGCTTTTTGGGCTCTGCCTTCTTTCCTCTGTGGATCCCTTTTTCACACCCTTCCCCCAAAGTACAAATATTATTTAGGTTTAAAAAGAGAGCGGGAGGGAAAACGACAATGGTCCGCCCCGCCCCTTCTTTCTGTCTCCTTGCGGGGGGCTTTGCATGCCAGCAACAGTCCAAGTTGCTCTGAATCTCATTCCAAAGCACCAAAGGGGGGAAGAGGTGTCACTGAAGACGGAGGGGGTGTGTGTATTTTCTGTAAATGCTGGGATTAAGATTAAAAACTCTCCACCACTGTGAATTTAGATATTTGCAGGAGGAACTCTCGCTGTGAGTTTTTCAAATGCAACAAGGCAATGTTTTCAAGGCCGCAAGGTGTATTCCCCCGGAGCAAGCAGCTTTGCTCCTGTGCCTTGAAAAAGGACTCGCACAGACGATTTTAATTTTTTTTTTTTAATTCTTATTAAAAGGGAACAAAACGGGGTCACGGCCAGAGACTTATGAGTCCTCTGCTGCCTGACAGATTATGAACTTGCATTCTTCAGTGCCATTTCCAATAGGAAAACAAAACAGAACCCGTGGGTGAGAGTTGGTGGGCAGCCTGCATTTTGAAGGGAGGTAACTTTAATTGCTGCACAGGCTGGCTGGGATGCCTGTGGTCCCGCGTGGTGTGTTTCAGTAACAAATGCTCGTTCTAATGAATTAGCCTTATTAGGGGCTCCTCATATTCTTTCATAAAGAGCAGAGCTATTCTGAACTTCTAAAAGCAACAGTCTCTTGATCTCTCACTGAAGGCTGTCTGCGGGATCGCCTTTCCCCCTCTATATTTTCATAAGGCTCATATTTTTTTCATGGCAGAAGAGCGAGCAGCAGAAAGATGAGAAAACTCTTGAGTTTGCAGGTACGAGCCCTACAGGAACCCAGGGCCATCCAAGACACTTGCTAAAATTAATATGCTACAAATGTATTTGCATTCACAGCTGAACAATCTGGATTTTAGTTCAGTCACCTCCCGGCACATTTTTTTGATAAACTCATGGCATTGGATAAAACAGATTCATTAGCTTTGATTAACCTTCTTTAACTAGAGTTAAAAACCTGCAGTAGGCAGCTCAGCTACCAATGCGGCTTTAAGATACTTTATCATGTTTAAGACCCAATTACTGTTGCACTGAATAAGAATAAAACATCACAATAAAATGTGGAACAAACAGCCACTCTAACGTGCATGGCAAATAATCATTAATTTATAACAGCAACTTTCCCATTTCTCTGGGCTTTTTTGATGGCTGCATTTAATTCAAGTTGAATACTCTGGAATCTGATGCTGGTATGAGAAACTAGTTGCCCTGCCTCATTGACTGTTGCCTTTTTTTTTTTTTTTTTTGTCTTATACCTTTAGTTTGGAGCTTCAGAAGTCTCCTTTAAAAAGTTGAAAGTCAAATAGACAGAAAAGAGGAGCTAAAGTTCAAACAGATTCTGCAGAACTAGGTCTCTGTGGGAGAGAGAGAAGATTAAAATGTGATGGAACTTTAGGATTTTAGCACAATTTGTCAATAATTGGAAACATTTCTAGCAAGAAAATTTAAATATTAAAGAAACACAGGCCAGGAAAATCAGCATTGAGTTCATTCAAAGAGTTATCTATATGTGATCTGCAAACTTTTGAAAAGAGCTCCAGTAAGGTCCATTTTATGCATCTGGCAGAGAAATCAAGCTGGAGAATCTCGCCAGCATCCAAGGAGTTAATTTTGGACAGGATTTGACTGAACCAGGAATAATGAACAGTGAGATACTGCAGCTTTCAGGCAAAACAGAGTAACAACAATTAAAAAAGAGAGAGAGGGAATAAAGGGGGAAAACAATGTCCAGGCAGTTAACTAACAAGAGCAACCCAGTGTTTGAAACAGATAAAACAGAGGCCACCAGGAAAGCGGCTGTCATTGCTTCTTGCTCTGTTCCTGGGTGAGGAAAGCATTACAACATTTGTGAACCAACTGTTTGCGGGTTTCTTCTCATCTGCTTTAAAATATTTGGTTTTGCCGTATTTCCATAATAACCACAACCACACTCTCCCCTCCGAAAACCCCCCACAACAACAGATGTGTGTTCTAAAAGGAAATGGAGACACTGATATAATCAGACACTAGTTAGAGAGCTTTCATACTAAATTCTGCAGCAAATTCACAACAACAAAAAACTCTCAACCACTGATGGAATTAATCTAAGATCCTTGATTATTTGAAGTTCTAAAAGTTTTCATTTTGCATTTTGTTTTTGAATGTATAGTGCTTTATTTATCAAACTGCGGCGTAATTTTCCCTTCAGTTTGAGGCTGTGATTGTGAAACAAATAAATTGAAACTTAAGGACCCGTTCTCTCCAAATTTAGTTCCATTATCACTTTAAGAATGCACACGACTTGATGATACAAAAAGGGTGTACGTAGCTGGTTATTTAGTTGCTGGCTCAGCAATATGTTGATTAACACAACACTTCCCAAACTCCTTTTTGGGTCGTTTTATTGTTGGGCGTGTGTGTGTGTGTGTGTGTGTGTGTGTTAATATCATATATTATCTGGCAGCATTATAGCTTCCAAATATTTAAGATTTTCTATTTTAAAGGGAGGAGATACGAATAAAGTTTTGCAGAGACTAAATTAAAAATAAAATGTTTTAAATAAATACATATTTTAAAATAAGTTGGAATGGGGATAGTAATAATTTTCAAAATAGCGTATTTTATCATTAATACACCTCTATCATAGCTATGGCTTTCTAATATGTATCAGTGTGCACTTAAAGTATCTTATGTGTCACACACAATACCAGATATTCTAGAGCACAAAAGAACATCAAATACATTTGACTGTTTTCAGCAGTAAATAAGTTTCGTCTTTTACAAAGTCATTTTGGCCATCGTGCTGTAGCCTCTAACTGTGTTTGACTTGGAATAGTTTATTTAATCTTCTTCCTCTGAGCCTACTCTTAGAATATGTCCAAATAACTAAACTTTAGTTGGAGGAGGAAAGTACAATTGAGTTTTTTTAAAAAAAAATACTTATGATGAGGATCCCTTTGGCTTCCTGCCTCTGTATCTTTCTAACCTTAGAAGCTAGAACCACTTAACCCCAACCTACAGGTCCAGCCCCGAAATGACTCTGGAAATCATCCTGACCCTGGGCAGGGGGAATTCAGGGAGCTATAGACCAGCAGTTCATCAGCCAAGCTTGAAGTCCCCTTGGCTGCTGGACAAATTCTGTTCCCCATTTCTAGAGGCCAGGCTCCAGGCTTATTACACAGGACAAACCTTTAACTCTTAGCCTAGATTAATATGCTTCCTCCTGCCCGTGAGCCCAAATACAACTCATTGCATTGCTTTCCTAAATGGCACCCTTGTTCTAAGCACCTTAGAACAGGTTTTCCTAGAGTCTGGCATTCTCTCCTGTAATTTGGTGCTCAAGACTAGAGTTCTGTGGGCTCTGCGATACTTACACATGCTCTTTGCTCCCCATCTTATACCTCTCCCCGCCTGTTGCTAGACATCCTTGAAGCTCTACTTTGCCTTCCTCCTTCAATATCTACCAGTCAACTACTCTTGGACCTCTCTAAAGGTCTGAACTTCTAAAGATTAGCCCCCTCCTGGAGCAGTCTTTGGTGCTCTGTCAAAACTTCAGATTTTGGCCAATTCTGCTTTGACTGGTCTCTCTCATAACTTTTTGAACTGAGGGGATATCCTATCATAGGGTGTGAGGAAAGATAAAAAGACAGCAGAAGGAATCTTCAAAGTCTTCTTACACATATCCCTTGCCCTAATTACCTTCTAATATCTCCTAGATTCTTGATTCCTTTGTAATTATTCAGGCTCCACTTTGAAAACTAGGCATTGTGTTCACCAAAACTATGGGAATTTTGTCTTCAGCATTCCAGTATAATACCCATGCCAAACCCTAAGAAAAATTTTATTATCTGTGGACCCAACAAGGAGTATCAATGAACTTTATACAAATTCGGTAGCCATTCGCGGTGGTCAGCGAGAGAGGTTGGCAAGCTGGCTAACTGCAAAAGGGGGTAGCCAGGTGAGAGTTATCAAGGAGTGGGGAAGAGCCTTTCCTTGAGACTCCTTTGTATAATCAAAGAGATGAGACTCACAGCATGTGCCCTAGGAAGCAGGCCACTCCAGGTTCCCAATCTGTTACCTCTTCATTCCTAGTGTGGAACAGACCTTGAAGCTTAGGTAACAAGTGATTACCTTATAAAACCCATTTAGACGGTATCAGTTTCCACCTGCCAGAACTCTGCTCATAATTGCCCTTTGACACGAATCTAGGCGGCATCTTGGATAATGGACAGCTGGATAACAATAGGAAAGGTGATTTGAATACCAGCCAGCCCCTTGCAAATGTCCATCTTAGCACTTTTAAATCAGTGGTTCTCAAGCACTTGGGAAATTTAAAAACAAAAGCAAAGACATCCCAAACTCCCCAAAACTTGGATGCCCAAGTTCCACTCACTAAAGGGTAGGGTTCAATTAGTCTGGGATTGGGGTTCAATCCGTCTAGGATGGGGGTGGACATGACAACTTGATATGAAGAGGTTCAAGAATTATTTATATTCCCACAAGGTTAAGAACACGACTTTACATCTTCAGACAGGCGAATACCAGCACAGCCATTGCGCTGCTGAGCAATGTGAAACCCATAAAGGGTGATCTACTTTCATCACCACCCAAACTCAGTTTTCTGTGCTTCTAAGGCCAGCATTTTCTTCTCCAGTCCGCTGACACATGATATCATAGTCTTGCCTACCTACACACACCCTTCTCTAAGAAACTATGCTATATAATTAAGGCACGAATACAACTGTGTGGGCCTTCAAGGCAAAGTACCCCTTTCTTAAGTCCCAACTAACCCTTACCTAACAACCTTGTTGATTTATCCAACCTGGCTCTTTCTTTCCTGACCACCAGAACCTGACTTGTTCATGAAGAAAGCGCTGAAACCCATCCTATCCCTCTCCTGTTCCTGAACTGTCCGCTTCTATTCCTTCAGAAGCTGCTGGAACATTCTGCTGTTGATACTGCTAGTTATTGGTCCCAGACTTAGAGTTTAAGAAAAACCTTCAGTTAGCTTGGATCTCCAGAAACTGCTTCCCGTGCCAGAATCCTCATATTTTCTTTCCCAATTACAACACCCCCTGGGAAAGGAACTAGCTTTTCCTTCTTCCCTGCTACCAGATTCAGCCCCAGTCTGTTGGAACCTTAACTTCTAGGTCCTGGAAAGCCAGGAAGCCAGTAAAAGGCTTATTATTCATTAGTAAGCCCGAGAGATGGAAGCGAAATCCCCCAAGAACTAACAAATTTTTCACTAGTTGGCTCTTTACCACCTCGCCCCACACCATTCTCTGTTGAGAAGGAGAGTCAGCATCCTGCTATTGGCTCATTGAGTCTGTAGGTCTGTAAGAACCAGGGAGTTCTCAGAAATTCACGGCCTCTGAGAGTATCTATACTGACATGGCCCTTTGAGGTTTAGATAACACTTTTACTTGCATTATCTCATTTAATCTTCATGGGAAAGTGGCTGACTCATCTATATAAAAGTGAAGCGAGTGACAGCACTAAACTACACAGCGCTGTTGAGGAGATGAAATAAAGTGACACAGTGATGTACCACGCTCATCCTCCATAGATATCTCCTTCATTCCTCCCTAGAATGTGTCTAGTGCGTATACAATGCCAATCTGTACAAGGTAGTTACCATATTATTTTTTCCCTCTCCTGGTATAAGCAGTGCACAAAGCAGGACGATTGGCTAGGTGACTCGTAAGTCCTCTCCTTTACTGTTTACTTTACTGTTTATGTTTTAGATAAATGATAGTAAAAATGAATCAGATAATAAATTCGTACCTCAATAATCCCATCGCCACCACTGATCGTCATCACTGGAGCCTGCATTCCGAGGAAGTGGTAGACAGATAGTTGAGGTGGTGCTGGCTTATGCTATGAAGAAACGTCAAGGTTTTAAAAAGTCAACTTCTAATAATTGCCCAGTCTCCCATCCCATTCCCCAATTTTTATGAAATGATATTTAACATTTTGACTTTGCTTAAAATAAAGGGTCATTTTTGTTGTTTTTCTTTATTTTTTTTAATGTCTAGCTTTGATCCAGTCAATAGAAGTCCACCACAAAGCAGATAAAAATAAGTGTCTGAAGGTATGGTATGTTTCTCAGTCTCTTGAAGTAACTTGAATTAGATTCAAGAAGGCAATGTACTGCTTCTTGTTCTGATATAAACCAACAAATAAACAATTTCTAAAAGCCCAGTTCTACAGACACAAGACATCTGGATACTTCAAAAAGGAATCCACATTCTTGGCAATGTGTCCAAACCCAGGATCTAAATCTTCTAAAGTTCACACATCACCATTGTGACAAAACGCTATCCTGTCATGATGTGTCCCCATAATGGCATGTCAACATTGTCTGTTCTGCAGAACATCTTAAAAAGTTGACAACCTAAGGGGAAGTGTAGTTTTATCCCATAAGGCTCTGGAATTTGATCCTATTTGTTCATTATGCACAAAAGGTACTCTATGTAATATGCAGCTCATGATGAGAATGCTTGAAAAGGTCATTGGCTTAGTTCAAATAAACAAAACGCCTTCTCTATAACATTCTGGCATGATAGTCAGAGCTTTAGAGTAGTGAGAAGACTGTAGAGTACAAGGGAAAAATCAGAGGCCAGTTCAGTTAGGTTCAGGGTAAGACTATTTTTAGTAGAGTGAAAGATTGCTGGAAAGAAGGGAGTGGTGTGGAAAATAAAAATAAATAAAATCTGGCCACAGTGTCCAAATTTTCAAATAGGGAGTGAGGAATTATTTTAAATGAGAGGCACCTTTAAGTTAATTATACCCTTTTCAGGTCTAGTTGGTAGAAACCATTGTCATCCGGGGAACTTGGCCCTACTTTTCTCAGTGCAAAGCTTTCTGTCACTTTCCACTTTATGGTAAAAGAAGAGAGAAGGCTCTTTATACTTTAGAGAAAGTTCCAAAAGCCTCATCCTGAGAAAACAAAAGCAATTGAAATGATGTTTAAGAGATTTTCTCAATTAAAAAGAAGTCCGTAAAAAGTCTATTCAATAGATTTGTGTTTTATATATGTTTTTAAATGAAGGACTTACTATGTGCTGGGCTCTTTACATATGCTTTTTCTTTCTTCTTTTTTTATTTTTTGGTGAGGAAGGTTGGCCCTGAGCTAACATCTGTTACCAATCTTCCTTTTTTTTGCTTGAAGAAGATTGTCTCTAAGCTAACATCTGTGCCCATCTTCCTCTATTTTGTATATGGGATGCTGCCACAGCATGGCTTGATGAGCAATGTGTAGATCTGTGCCTAGGGTCTGAACCTGCGAACCCTGGGCTCCCAAAGTGGGGTGCACGAACCTAACCACCACACCACCGGGCTGGCCCTACATATACTTTATATTTAATCCTCACAATAATTTTAAATCTATACTAAATACAGTGTATGCTACAATATTTATTAGAATAACTGAGCTGCAGAGATTAAATAGCTCCCCCAAAGCCTCTGATGGCAAAGTCAGAACTGAGTCCCAAAACAACCTTCTCTCCAAAGCACAGTCTTTTTTTTTTTTGATAGACATAGCATTTTTATTATAAGATATACATGCAAAAGACATACAATTTAAAGAAAAACAATACAGACGCCCATGTACTCACATCCAGAAAACGGCCAAAGCCTTAGAAAAACAGCCCTGCACCTTCCACAGCTGCCACCCTCCCTCCTCTGACTGTCCTACAGATTGACCACATGCACATATATCTCCCTCTACCTTATATGTGGGACGCCTACCACAGCATGGCTTTCGCCAAGTGGTGCCACGTCTGCACCCGCGATCCGAAGTGGCGAACCCTGGGCCACCGAGAAGCAGATCGTGCGAACTTAACCGCTGTGCCCCTGGACCGGCCCCACACTTACCATTAAATAGTGAGTTAAGGACAAAGCACAGTCTTTTGAGTCTCACAACGCTTCTTACTAATGAATAAAAGCAAGACATGCCGGGATGTCCACAGAAGAATTTCAGGCCTTGTAACTGACAACTGACTGAATGGTGACGTTAAATTATTCTTCAAGTATGACTTCACCACGTGCCGAGTTCATGGACTCCGAGAAGAAATCAGGTGCCAAAGGAAATACTGGGCATGTTTGCAGTGGGCTTTAGCTAAAGAGCACCTTGAAAAGCCAATGGTCTTCGGAGGCCTTCTGCTGATTTATGGGGAAGGTCTTGCCTAACGAACTTGTGAAAGTTCCCTGCAGATATTATAGTGTGCACAGGCAGGAAACACACCGCGTTCTCTACCCCATCAAAGCAAAGCATTTTATAAGACTTAATATCAAAGTGCACTGCTTGCAGTAAGAATTCAGGCTGTGATGAGCCTCAGTGACCAAAACAGGGCTCAAAAGGAGGCACAGTGAAATGCCTTCTCCAGCCTGAAACAATCTTCCAGCAGGGCAGCACAGGGACCACTTATGTTTACATTAGTAGTCAATGACTAGTGGATCAAAAATGTCAAAATGAAGATTCCCAGAGTAAGGATAATACCCAGCAGTGACATCAGAAGTCCAACCCTGTCTCTGCTTATGGTCCTGTTGTTGTTATTGCAAATGGTGTTGCGGGTGTGGAGTGGGTCACGACTTCCACTGAGGGCATGCGGGGTTGCTCAATGTCTGCAGGCATCTAATGGGAGCGAAGAATGGGGGGAAAAGACGCAGCAAACCTCTACAGAGTTCTACTGATGGCAGACCAGACAAAGAAAATCAAGTGAAATGCTAACTTAGGAGTTTAAAAAGAATAAGTGGCGCTTTTCTAACTTATCAATAAGATATGCATAGTAAATGTTGATCTATGTTGTATTAATTGGTCTTAACCAAAGATTTTTCCCACATAATATGTTGGAGAAAAACAAACAAGTAAGCAAACAATAGCCATGAGGATTTAAAAATAAAGAAACAAGCCAGAAACACACACACAACCCCCAAGTAGGCAATAGTAAAAGTTTAGGGAAAACATAATTATACTGATGAAAAAAGGGTTAATCCAGAGGCCTACTAGTTTCAGAATGTAAAAATCTCATGTATTGAACAACTTAGAGCTTATTTTCTTTAGCCTTTTCAAATAGTGTCAACTTGAAACATGGTCAGCTGTGTATAAGATACAGATGACATTAACGAGATTATATACACATGTAGTCATACACACACATGTATAGTCATACCCATATATTTACATGTTTATATTGATGATGCAATTAATAAAATGTTGTCATGCCTCTTGACCCAAATGATCCTCTCATAAAACATATGAAGTGCTTATTCTCCAACTTCTCTAGGCAGATTTCAAAAATATCCTGTCTCCAGAATGCTTAGTTTGTACTTCTATTAAAAATCTTACCAGACTCCTAAAATGAATCATATGCATGTGATTCTCCCACTTGGGGAATGCCTAGAGGAGAGAGAGAAACTGTGTGCTCACCATTTTTGTATCCCTGGCTCATGCCTGTTACATAGAGACTCCTGGGTTTCACGAGAGAAATCCCAAGACAGTGAGTTTGTGGTAAGAGAACATGAGGATGTATCTTGGGAATACTGATGTACCCCAAACCTAGCCTGGAATCTGGGAAATGTCATGTAGTCTGCCCCATCTCCAATGCTTTGACTATCACATGCCTCATTTGAGCCCCTGCAAGGTTTGTTGAAGGACTGAATACATAAGGCACTCCATAATGTGGCAACTAGAAAATGGGGGGTGTAAGACTGGAATGGAGGTCTTGGATTTAGGACTTGAACCCAGGTCTGTGTTGTGTTCTCAGTGTTGGGGAATAAATTCTTACCTTTACTTGGTGAAGATTTCCAATCTGCCTCTGATTCTTGAGTACAGGCATTTGAATTGGGGATGGGGTAGCATGGAGGGACACAGAAAAAATTAAACTGTGTGACTTCACCTTGGCACTTTCATTTATCTTCTGCTTTTTGAGGCTGAATTATGTTGCCCAAAAGAAATACGTTAAACTCAATAAGAGTTTATCACTGCTCATGTTATGTGCAAGGAAGAGTTGCACTTTGTAGGACCAAAAAAAGTCACTATCACAAACTATTCTGCTTGTTTGTTGGTTGCAGTCAAGGGTATGTCATAGTTTCTTCTTGAACTTCTGCTTTAAATAAAACCATAATGTCATGGAAAGTGTAATGAGCTCCAGGGTTGGGAACATGGTTTCAAACTTATGACAAGTGGGAGCCTATATGAGAACATCTTAATATACCTTTTGGAACTGATTAGCCCTCTGTCCTTGAAAGCCTCTTACATTTTCTTCCTGTGACTTACAAGATGGAAAGTGTTATACTGTACATTTTAGCAATTTCAGTTAATTCATACCAAACCAAAAAGTTTTCAGTTGATTTGACTTGCCACGGTTCGTCTTCACTACAAGACAAACAGCATGGACTTGGAGGTGCCAACCTCACTATTGCCCTGTTAACAAGACATCCACATTTTCCAGAAAATCAGGTTAACTATATTTTTCATTCTTGCTCCATTTCTCCCGTTGTGTAGACCCAACCTTAATGTACCTAAACCAAATGAGATGTGATTTCCCTCCCAAAAGGAGTCAGCACTTTAAATAACTATAAGGAATTGGGAAAAGTGTAATTTTCTTTCTAAACTCAGAAAGAAAAAAAATAAGAGAGTGGAGGTGCATTTCAAATCACTTTTTTTTTTCTTTTTCCTTTTTTTTCTTTGCGGAAGATTAGCCCTGGGCTAACTGCTGCCAGCCCTCCTCTTTTTGCTGAGGAAGACTGGCCCTGAGCTAACATCCATGCCCATCTTCCTTTGCTTTCTATGTGGGACGCCTACCACAGCATGGCTTGCCAAGCAGTGCCACACTTGCACCAGGGATCCGAACCGGTGAACCCCCAGACCGCTGAAGCAGAAAGTGCGCACTTAACCGCTGTGCCACTGGGTCGGCCCCAAATCACTCCTAAAATTGGGAGGTGAGCTAAATGACTCTATGGAGAGGGTACTTCGTCAGCTGTATAATTTCTCCCACTGTCTACTATCCAAAAGAATGGATCAATTAAAAATTAAATTAACACAGATCATGAAGGCTATTTTATAAAAATGATTGTGAACTTTGGAAAGGGGGCGTGCTTAATGAGTATTTGTGCTATAAAGTCCATATTTGGACACCCTTCAATTTACTTTTTTGTAATCTAAAACATTTAACAAACTTCATTTCTCATTTCTGCCCAAAGCAGAAAAATCAAACATACCGTGAAGGCCCATGAGATTTCCAGCTCACATTTCCAGTCTCCAGAGGTTTGAAAACTTCATCTATCTATTTGAATGCTTTGGTCATGATCCAAACTGAATTTGAACTTTAGATATTTAGGAGTGACCCATCACTCTTTTAAGTCCAAATTGGCCACAGAGAACCCTATGGACTATTACCTCATTGTTTATTCTTGTACATTATAAATATTTTTACAATCCCAAGTTATGAAGTTAGAAGGGACATTTTATATCTCTCAGCCACTGTCAGTTTTTTCTCTCCTGTTTTGGGTGTTGACCATTTATCTAAAAGCTGAGTTGGTAAAACAATCAGTAGTATTGACAGTATGAGGTACTCTTATCTTAAACTACATTTCTCAGCCCTTTCATTTCTCAAGAGACAATGGGAAATGTACTTAGTAAAACTCTATTCTAAAATTCCCATTGTTCCAAGCATTTAGTTATAGTTTAAGTCAAATCATGACTCCATTTTCCCAGTGAAATGAAACATAACTTTCTCACTGTATAATGGAAAGACTATATGTCATATATACATCTTCCTCTCTTCTTCTTAGGACATGATTGTTACAGTGTAGTAATATAACTGTGCATCATTCCATATATATTATATACATGCAGTATATCTGTGCAAGGAGGAGAGACATTAGAATCCTAAAAACAAATATTGGGACTATTAAGTTATCAGAGTCTAAACTATAGGAGTAGAAAAGGATAGAAAGAAGAAATGAAGCTACGAGATATGTCAAAGGGAAAGGACATTGCATTCGTGAAGCCTCCACTAAGCTCACAAGAACTCTGTAGGTCAGTGTTATTCTTGCCATTCTTTTACAGAATAAGATCTTGAGGCTCAAATGATTAGTGAATAATGGCCAAAATTGAACTCCAGGTATATCTGACTTGAAAGAAAATGCTCATTTCTACTTTTCCACGTTTAATTCAAATGATTGTTGTTAGGACAAAGAAGATTGTGGCACCACCAACTGAGAGCTAGTTTGGGGTGGGAATTGGTGGCAAGGATGAGTTGAATAATAGACATGTTTAGTTTGGTGCTATAAGAGGCCAACTGGTGAAGACTTCAAGCGCATAGTCAGAAATATAGCATTCTAACTCAAGAGAGAGTTTGAGACTAGAGATATAGATGGGATGTCTACATATAAGTGGTAGATAAAGTGAAGAGAATTGGATGAAAGGGGTTAGAGACAAAAACCTTGTCTCACTAATTATATTAGTAAAAAGAAGGAGAAATGAGGAGAAAAAGTCTTGAGAGTTATCAACACCATAGAAGGTCTAATTTGTTTACTTATTGATTTAATAGTAATCACTTGGACATGTTATATACTAAGGCAGCATTCCAATATGAGTTCCATATCTCAAAAGTTTTGTGGGGTGTTAATGGGCGTTACCCAAAGGGAAAAAAATAGAGTTCCATATTCAAGAACATTTAAGAGATTCAAAGTTAAACTAAACCTAACAATGTTCTTTATCATCTTTAATTGGCTAGATTTATCTTGTAAATATCCAAAATGAGGACATGGTATGTTATAGTTCCTAAGCTTATTTGACTGCGAAGCCCAGATTTCTCGGAGTATCTTATAGTATTAGAATTGTTTGGGAGAAACGAACCAATGAAGAGAGAATGCAAAAATGCTGGAAATGGTTGGGTCTAGATGGATCTTCTAAGTGGGCAGCACGGGACAAAACTAAGAAATCAGGAAAGGAGAGTCCTGAGGAAGAGAAGAGAAGAGAGGATTTTGAGTTGGAAAAAACCATATGGATATAGAAGGAACTAATGAAGACGAAAAGAGATATGCATTGAAGGAATGAATGCTATGGTGTGTAAACAAAGAGGCCACTATCTTCTCAATAAATCAGCGGTGAGGTCTCCTGAGAGTAAGAGAAACTGTTGTGGCATGAGGATATATTTTGGACTCTTTGCTGTGGAACTATGAGCAAGAAGTAAGTGGATGTGATGCTGGTGGAAATATTAGTAAAGTCAATATCACATCTAGGATGAGTAGGCAGCTTGAGAGTTGGGATGCAGAAACACAGTGGCTGGTAAATTCAGGTTGAGAATAGTAAAGGAGTGTGGTAAAATGATAAAGACACAAGAAACTTGGGTGCCAGAGAGGATAATGTTGCCAGGTCTGACTGTGGGGCGAAGCAAGAGGCAAATCAAAACAGTCCAGAAAACTAGAAACTGGAGAAGGGAGATCGTAATGAGAATAAATTTGTGCTGTAGAGATGAGCATGGGAAGAAGAAAAGAGATTATGGTTTGAGAGCAGAAGCTCTGAGAGATTTGGGAAGTGGAACAGTTCTGAAGTACATTCATTTACTCATTCATTCACACATTGGACACGTCCAACATGTCAAAACGTATATGTCGTGTATGGCAAGAAATGCATCAGGCACTAAAGCAACAAAAGTTAATAGGCATGTCTACCATGGTGGACACAAGGTAGAGAATTTAAATCCAGGGCAATAGAGAATGTCACGGAGATATGCTCAAGCTACAGTCTCTTTGCTTCTCCTAACTGGCCCTTGTCTGCAACGTCCACGCCTTTCATTTATCATAGTTACACATTTTCCTTCTTCAACCCTTCTTTGAGCAAAACCTTTCTGACACTTCCAACATGGAATTCCTTTTTCTTCATGACTTAGCCTGTAAGGGCTAAAACTATGCTTTGCTGGTTAATTACTCCATTTGCAAATTTCTTTTTATTAGTAATTTTCTCATAATTATGTCCAACCATTTAATAATGCTAAACTCTTGGACAAACATCATCCCATAGATTCTCCTAATGGCTTTGTGAAATACCCAAAGCAGGTAATATTGTTTCCACTCTTTATCCAAGAGCATAGTGACCTTGGAGAAGTTGACACCAAGTTCCACAAATAATTGTGAAGACTCAGGAATTAGAGCCAGACTGTGGATCCAGCAAAGAGCTCTCGCCATTCCTCTCTTGTGAGCTGTGGCAGAGATTCAGTGCACTCAGGATCACTTGCGGAATGCCCAAATGAACCAACACTTAGATTAAGTGCTTGATTCTTGAAAGCGTACGCATATCTCAAGGTATAGACTTGCTTGAAAGCATGAATGTTACCTAGACTAAGAAAGAAATAGAACAAGGAAGTATGAAATTAGAGCAGATCAGTCCTCTATATTTCCTCCTGGATCCTGATTATTTGACTTTCCTATGGGCTACTGTTAAGCAGAATGTTTCATCTTACACCAGAGGTAGCATAGGAAGTTGAGCATCCTTCAGGATAGCTACATTAGAGCCCCGGAAGAGGAAGCTGGATGTAGAGGACAGGAAGCGGGCAAAGGAAGTTCAACTTCACCTGTATTTTAGGTGTGCAGAGCCCTCAGCCTAGAAGCGCGGCTGGAGGTCTGTCCTCTCTTCTCTCGAATAGAACTTCTTATCTCTCAGGGTTAGGGAACACACCACCTCTACATTTTTTCAGGGTGAAATACACTAAGTACAATGTGACTGATCATAAGACTCTAAGAAAAAAAAGAACAGAACAAACCTAAGCTATTTCCAGGCTGCCTCTTAACAGAGATTCATCAGGGAAAGGAGGTAGGTTACTCTTGCCTTATCCTGTCAGTGAAAGACCACTAAGTCTTCCTGGAAACTCTAAAACTGAGCAAGCTCCATCCCAGCAGAAACAAATCTTTGCAGTGTCACGGTTGCCATCAGAAGTCTTTGTTTTAGTTTTTCAATCCAACTTTGACAGGCAAAGTACCTCCATCTACCTCTGTGTGCTGTTTAAGATACTCTTACTCAGCCTCCAAAGTCCTGGGCCAGATCTGTGGAGATTCAGCTGAAATTCACAAGCCACTGATAAAGTCCAATTATCTCTTTGCCATGTGTTAGAAAGTGTATAAAATTTAAATTTATTCAATCATTAGGCACTTAGAAATCAGAACCTTTGAAAGAATCAAATGCCAAGAGTTCTGACCTTTAGTGTGAGGGGAAAAAAAAGCTCAAAGAGGTCACGTGGCCAATACACTAATTGTAAAACATCCCCTGCCAGGTAGAAGAAAACAGCTAATGTTCATATCTCATCTTTGGGAACTTCATATATTTATGAGTATTTATTTCATTAGGCCATTACCAGAGATAGAGAAAGGGCACGTTTTATGGGCTGAAAAATTCCCACAAGAGTCACGAACTCAGAAATTAGAGCTGGAAAGACCATGTTGGGCTATGCAGAGCCAGCTCCCTTTGGCGTGGTCTCCCTGTTCCATCCCCCGCCGGAGTTTCATCCAAATCCGTCTGACTCAAGCAGTGGGATTTCTCCCTCTTCCCTTGAGGTGTAATTTCCCAGCTGGAATATTTTTCTAATATTCAATCCGAATTGTTGTCTCATGAATTCATCATACAATCATGAGATCTAAAATGCCTTAAACAGCGTTCATTTTTTCTTTGAATGGGAGAATTCAAAGACTTGCAAAAGCCTAGGTTCCCAAAGAGAAAAACGTCCCATAACACATAACAGTTAATTAATAAGTAAAATTAAGACATGTTGCCTTCTTCTGAAGTCTGCCAATGAGAAACAATTCAGATCCTGTTTAGAAGGTGTTGTAATGACAAAAATTCAGTATACAAAAGAGGCATAGGTAAACTCCTAATGGGCACTAAAAACCCCAAAGGAGAGCCACTCTTTAAACTCCTATGATTGGACCATCTGGTGTCTCAAGAGCATCTTAGTTTTGTTAAGCACCAACAGCTGGAAATGAAGTACAACCAGATCTTTTTACACAGGACCCACATGCAGCAAAACCTTGCAGCTTGAAGTGTCCAGAGCTCTTCCCAGACTGAAGGGAAGAAATCCTGCTAAATAAAAATACATTTTATGCAGTACTCTACACCCATTTAAGCTATGATTTTAAAACAACACTGATAGTTTTTATAATTTTAACAGTAATGATTCACCATGAAATGGAATAAAGGATAAAAACAATTGGAAAAGTTTCAAACAGGGACTATTGCTTTGGCTGGTCTAATTATAGGATTTTACATAGTGGAATCTCCAATGGGGTTTTGATTTCCATTAGAAATTTACCTTTCTTCCTTTTTTATGCTGAATTTTTATAATTTAATGCTTTGTTAATAGGATCTGCATCACTTCTCATTGGTGGGCTTCCGGAGAGTGTAACCTGTTTTGATTTTACATATTAATTAACTGTTGTTTTAATGGGACATTTTCACTTTTCAGGATCTAGGCTTTTGACAGAGTCTTTGAATTCTCTAACTTTCTAAATGAATGCTAGTAGAAAGCTGCACATGTTGTTGGCGCTCTACCCTTCCAAAACAAGCGAGTCCCTTGAGTGAGTGTGTCTCTTAGTGGGTATTATTCATCAGGACTAAAAAGGAGTTGTGAAGAAAATCCACTAGCAAGTATAGTGTCATGTGAGGGCAGTGTGGACTCATTTGGAAGCAGATTACTTAGCAGGTAGCAGGAAAGGATAGCTCGAGAAAACCAAGTGCTGGGGACCCAGTGATGAATAGGACCTCAGGGACCCCTGGAACATACTTTCTAAAGAAAGTGACAGATAACACGTAAATATAAAAATGCATAGAAGAATCCAAAGTGTGATGTATGAGGAAGTCAACAAATGGGCTGCCATAGAGAATCAACAAGCAGAATGAGAAGAGGTGAGTGCTCCTAATAGGAAAGTATGAAAAAGGTCTCTGAGGAAGTAATGCTTAAATTTAAGTCCAACAGATGAGAAGAATCTAGCTAAGGAGGGTCTGGAGGAAGAACACTGCAGTCATTATAAATGCAGAAGATCATGAGGTGGAAAGAACATAGAGGAACTCATGGGGAAATTATCAGAAGTTCTTGTGGCTGTAGCCCAAGAAGAGAGGAGAGTGCTTGGCACTGAGCTGGGCCTGGAGGACAGATTAGACAGACAGCTCCTGGCCATGGAAAGAGAAAGGGAGGCCCAAGGAAGACCTGAAGGTACAAGGGGTAAGCAGACGGGTGTGTGAAATGGAGGAGCCAGGGGAGAGACCAGAATATGGTGTGTGGGGTATGGGGGTGCAAAGAATCGAGACATCTGGTTTGGACCTGTTAAGTCCAAATATAATGTTTGTGAGATATCCAAGCCCCTCCCCCTTCACTCCATCTTTATCTTTCTTCCTCCCACATTTGTTGAGCAAAAACTAATAGGATTCCAGTTCTTACCCTAATAAAATCACAGTCTCCAAGAGGTGGGTGTGCAAACACAGACAAGTAAACTAACAAGCACAGGATGGGGAAAGATAGTGTAAAGGGACCCAGTGAACAATGAGGGAACAGCCACTCTCTCTGCCCCAAGGATTGAAGGAGTTCTTTGAAGTAACAAGATATAGCTCTGCAGATATTGAAAGGTATGGATCCTGATATTGGGTGGAGACATGTGGAAGAGCATTTACAGCAGCTAGAAGTATACATGAAAAGACTTGAAGGTGTGAGAGAAGAGGATAAAATCAGGGCACGTGAAGTCGCTCTGAGTGGCCAAACACACAGTGCCTTGAAGGGAAGTTGTAGGGTGCTGAGGACCTTTGAGCGCCATGCTTAGGAGTTTGGTCTTAAGCCTGCAAATAAAGGGTTACCACAATGTGTGCTTAAGGATGACCACCCTCGCAGCAGTCAGCAGGAAGGCGTTGAGTGATGAGAAACAAGAGGCAACATCCATTCACTAGTGGCCAATTTTGGGATGCCAATCCCTGAACTGTGAGGATGATTCCAGAAGCCATGGTATGAACTCCAGGGATCATGGGCTGCAGTGCCATAGGATCGCCTTCCTACTAAAGCCCAGTGATGGCTGGGACATACTGTCACGTCTTATAGCTGTGCGACAAAGGGATGCAGGAAGAAAGAACAAGGGAGGCTGTTTTATGAGTTAACAGTAACTCGAGGATGAGAAAACAGACTCCTGGCTCCTATTTTCACTTATTATGTCACAAACCCACTTTTGGCACTTTAGACTCTCCAAAATAAATAGACGAAACACTCTATGAACCTTTATCTCCAGACTAAACCTGCTAACAGAGTCCTAGATTATAGAGGATGATGAATGTGCATTTTTCTAGTAGTCATGCTAACATTCTTCAAATATAAAATACCGTCGCTGTTATAAACTAAAATAAGCATTTACAGTTTCCTGAAAGTGCATCAACAATTATACTTGAATTATAAAGTCAGCTGAAATGCGAGGCCAGACTGAATTCCAAGGCTGATACATGGCAGCACATTAAAGTGAAGAGGCTGCAGCTGGCCAAGCTTGGAAGGAACGGTTCTCTAAAAGGACAAATTGAGCAAGCTGTTGACAATGACCTTACGATTGAGTATTGTTCTGAGATTAGTTTGAAGAGAAAAAGAAAAGATTCCACAAACCCTAAATCATTTATTAGCTCAGGATATGACTGATACAGTTCCCAGCCCAGAAACAGAAGTTCAAATTCTGACTCTCTGGGGCGTCTGCGTTCAAGCAGAGTTCAGTTCCAAGACCAGTGGATCCAAGGAAGGAACAAGATGAATTCCATCTTCACTACAAATTTCAAGGAGGATTACTTCAAAAAGGAAAGAAACAACATGCTGAGACAGGGAAACTGAAATCAATAGTCTTACGGTGACAGATTCAACTGGAATAAGAAGAAAGTTCATTGGTGTATCAACAACATACTCCCTTGCTTTATGATGATATTTTGAGGGAGCATAAATCTGGCCTACTCGTATAGCCACAGAACTACAATGGCGCTGCTTTGTTCGGGAGAAATGATAGATTTGTCTCACCGTGAGTTCTCACCTGGCCCACCTTTTTGATCCACAAGAAACACAGGCAAGATAGCAGCCAATGAGAGGATTGTTAGCTCTTAAACCAGCTCTATCTGACAGTAGGAAAAAAATAGTAAGGTTGCGAATGGAGACATATTTGATCTTATTGCCATTATTACATAAATGAACAAAAAGTCCTCTTGTTAATTATCTTTCTATTATTTTTCCAGTACACACCACAATATTTGTTATTTTGGTTTCAAACTTTGATTTGGAATCTAAGCAACTCTAACAGCTACCCATAAGAACAAATATTGATTTGACCAGCAAATGCTCCCAAATTTCCTGCCTCTGAAACTACGCTAATTTGTTTTAACAGGTAAAAACTTCCAGATTTTATGAAGAAATTACAGGTAGCTGATGACCTTGTCCCTCACATAGGCCCATGGATGTGTCTGGCCCTCGAATAGATCCTGGTTCTTTTGACAGGAAGTCAGAACAAAGTTTGAGTTTTTATGCTATTTCTTTACTAAGTTCTGGGCTAGTGGACTTACCTTGAAGAGGTTTTCAAACTCTACCTAGAAATTAAAGCTTGCAGGTTGAGACAGTTTTATTCTCTTTTCACATCTTTTTTTCCTAATGAAAGGGTTTATTTAAGAACAGGTTCAATCTAGAAAATATGAAAAAAGACATAACTACTAGCCTTTCACAAGTGGGCACATGCCAGCACAAAGTTTCCTGGTATGGGTCATGAGCACTGAGATTCCCCCAAACTGGCCTTACCCTTGTTACAATGAATTTGGGAGGTAACTGGGGCAAGGTCTGGTGAAAGTCTTGTAAAATAGGTCACCTACCACAAGTGAAAGGAGAGAAGTGACTCAACGGGTAGCTGGGAGCAGGGACGTATCACAATTCTGAGAGAATAGGATTTAGTGATTGTTACACAAGGAAATTGTGTCCAAAGACCCTTTCAAAGGCCTAAGAAAGAAGTCTTTGTTAGTGGGAGTGATTGAATCTGCCTCCGTTACCTTCTTTTACACATCATGGTATCCCGTGACACACCACGCACACCGTTTAGGGAGGTGAGCGTCATGTGATACAGCTTTATAAACACAAAGATGTAAGGTTGGTGTTCTGTTCCCAACTCCTGCCCTACTTGCTGGACCACATATGAAACATCACAGCCCACCCTGTTCTGGGCTCAGCTAATGCCCGGGCACACTTGAATGAATTAGGTCCAGAACCTAGAGCAGCTGCCAATCGGCTTCTGTTATTTTTGTTAGGTCAACCTCTATGTTACCCCATCCTCATATTTATTACCTGATTTCACTGTTTCTCTGAAGACATGGGAGCCCAGGAAAACAGATCCTCCCACAGGCACTTTAATCCTGTGTTCCGTCTTTCAGTGAAAAGTCATTTCCAAAACACCCTTCAGTTAGACTGTATAAATGTCTACTTACCAAGGTTATTTTAAAAAGAGTATAATTTTGTTTTGAAAGTGAGTTTAAAATATGTATACATTGAACAGAAGGCATTTCTTGAGACGGATTTTATATCGTTATTCTCCCAGTTTTCAAGTTCATTCGTGATAGTGGTCAGAGGCATGCTTTAACCCTTTCAGAGAGCAAAAGTCCAATTGCACATTATGCCAGTAATGACTGAGATTTCATATTTACGTCACCGCTCATCTACTTGTTGAAGTACTATTTTGCATGATTTTGCTTCTTGTAGCCCCTTCAAATAGTCGGAACATTTAGCCTATTATTTTGATGAATTGTTTTTACTTCTTAAGAAAAGCTAGTAGTATCGTTTTACAAACGAGACAACGCAGAGTCACAGAACTGTATAACCTGTCTGAAATCAGACAGCGAATTGCATCAGAAGCAGAGATATGTTTTGAAGGGGCTGACTGACCCCAAGCAAAAACAAAGCATTTCCTTTCTAAGGTAGATCACCAACTTAGTCTCAACAATGCCAAAAAATAAAATAATTAAATTAAAACACGAGTTGTTATCCAGTTTTCCACAGAGTGACGGTTGCCACAGAATGTTTTGACATCAGTTAAGCAAAATAGTAGTGCAGTGGTCCCCAATCTGGGGTTGATTTTGACCCCATGGACGTTTAGCAACATCTGCAGATATTTTCAGTTGTCGCAACTGGCAAGGCAGAGGATGCTCCCAGTAGGGAGCTAGTGGGTAGAGGTTAGGGATGCTGATAAACATCCTACAACGCACAGGACAGGCCCCCACAGCAAAGAATTAATTCCCTGGCCCAAAATGTCAATCATATCAAGGTTGAAAAACACTGTGGTAGCATATTTCAATGGTACTTTTGCACAAAAAATTAAAATCCCAAAACTGAAAAGTGAGATATTTAGAAGATAATTGCTCCTTTGAACTATTTACTAAAAATTTGACAGTTAAGGACATCTCATTTTAAGATGATTTCAGAAACAATTAACCGTTTATAACAATTCATCAAGGGACACTTCCTGTGGGTCTATTAATACATGAAGATTTCAGAGTGAGATTGACATAGAAAATATTTATCCTACGTCAGAGAATTCAGCTCTGATGATAAGCTTCCTAAAAATGTAAGTTTTGTTTCTTCCCGAGGATCCTTCATTT
Source organism: Equus asinus (assembly GCF_041296235.1). Taxonomy (NCBI): domain Eukaryota; kingdom Metazoa; phylum Chordata; class Mammalia; order Perissodactyla; family Equidae; genus Equus; species Equus asinus. Next base: position 107,768,947 of record NC_091791.1, on the reverse strand, counting down.
TCCAAACTCTTTCTCTTGTCTTTTCATTGCAGATGTTTTGTAAATAAGTCTGGGATAAAATGCAACAGAATCGAGCCACGGTAAGCCCCTTCTTCACTTTGAGGTTGATCATGAGAACCATTCTTTCTTCTGATTCATCCCTTTTCTTTGCAGATTGGAAGCGCTTACCGGAATAAGAGAAGAACTTAGTCCCCAAAGCCCTCTCAATGTTTGGATTAATTTCCTTTTTTCAGAAGGCCAAAAAGGACACCAATTAAAGCCAGTTATGGACTATATTCAGACTTTCCATATTTTCACCCCATTCCAGTAAAAGTTCCCCTCCAAAGAAATTTGGTCGAGAGATGGAATGAAAGAATGAGAGACATTTTATTTTCTCTCCTAGATGTTGGCAGGACTTCACTCCTACATGTCTGAGGTTGTTTTCATCTTGCAAAGTACTTTGATATTTGTGAATGTGGCTACATGGCTTAAAACAAGACCAGTGATAACTCATGCTAATTATTCAGCTTGTATATTAATGCTTGACAAGAGAGAAAAGAACTTTTTCTTCCTTGATGATGGTTGTAAAAATTAAGAAACGCGGGAGGAACGGAAAGATCTGTGTTCTTCAGAGTGATAAGCTTCCATTTCACAGAGTTCTTGCATCTAAATCATCGCAGGAACCCTCCAACGGATGTATTCACCCTTTCAGACTTCTGGTCCATGCAAGCCAGGAAAGACCAGGCTCTGTATACCCCGTTCCCCTACTAGGCCTGAGGGTCTCACCCTCTTTGGTGCTGGCTACCAGTCTGAAATAGGATGAGAACCATCCCTTTCACTCTGCCTATGATCTTTATTTCTAGTCAATATGAACGTCTACGTCAGACATTCCTATGATAATTCGACAGTCCCTTGCTAGATCTTACAGAAGCTCGTAATAGAAATTGGGGTTGGGGGGCATCCCATTTAATCTGTTTAAACTTCCATTGGATATTTGCAAGTTCAAATAGTTTAAATGTGATGTCCTGGAGTATAAACAGAATATTAGTGAAACTATCTTTCCTAGAGAATAAAACAATGAGGTTAGTTTAGGGGTGACGAGTAAATAACCAAGTTGTTTACATGTTAGTAAATCAATAGGTTGCTTTGAAGTGGGTCTGGAATAACAAGTATATATTTCTCTTCAGTTCAGTCCTTGGAATGTAGCTATTCCCTTTGAAAACTGAATGGGAGACCCTAGAGAGGAAAACAGTGTGAGGAGGCCATCTGGAAGGGCAGGAAGGAAAATTTGGGGGAAGCTGTCAAAAACTCTCCGGAGATGAGCTCCCTTGCTCCCAGTCCAGCTCACCCTCTCACAGTTTTCACATTCAGCTGCACAGTGTCCCTGCCCCACCCCCACCCCTAGCCTTACCCTGGACCTTACTGAGGGGCAGGAAGATCTCTTCTTCGTATGAAAGATCTGGATGTCTAAGGCAGGCCTGAGCAAAACTAGGACATAGGATTCAGACCAGCCTCTCACCTGCTATGTTAAAGCCATACTCTGTCAGAAAGTAAATCCCACATTGTAATTCCCGCATAACTGACTTTCTTCAGAAGAGATTACATCCAATTTGGTGCCCGAGCAGTTGATATCCAGGTGAGTTTTATCTTCTCATGAATTGGTGCCAAATTCAGAATACCACATTACAGCATTTGCCAAAGGATAATATAAAGAAAGTGAGCAATGTAGAATACCGCTCCTTAAGTCTCATCCTTCAAAGAAATGCAGACAATATGTCATAATACTACAACACAAATACCTGTCACTACTCCATCCAGCTGTGACAGTGTTCCCATGATAGCATTAACAGATGTGTTTGTTGGAATTTGGCTTGTTGTTCCCTCGTTTTTAGGTATTTTTAATGGGGCACTTTCTATTTCCTTCTTCAGAATGATTCCCTCGCCCATGATTATCTTTGATATCCTTAACAGTGTTAAGGAGAGGTCCTGGAATTTCATCAAAAACCCCAAATGATTATTTCAGCTCTTTCAATTTTTTCCTCTTCAAAAATCATTCAACAGAGCAACTAATGAGTAAACATATAGGCTGACTAGAGATTCACTATTTCTTTCCTTTATTCAGAAGTAATAAAAAAAATTAGCAGAAAAAAGAATAACAGTAAAGTCGAGGGGAAAAAAGTTAATGACCAAATCACTCAATAATCTTCATAGACTTGAAACTCAATTGTGAAGGAAAAAAATATCAACTGAATCTTCCAAGTGTCAGGGATTCATTTAATCTTCACAATGGAGTCAATGCCTGTGAGGTACAAATGAGGAAAGAAGAGCTGGTAAGTGCCTGAGCTGAGATTGGAAGCTAAGTTTGTTTCTCTTTTACTGGAAAGACTAAACTCTCTGCTTTCATGCTGCTGCTTCAAGAGTTGGTTGCATAGACCATAAAGCCATGTAATAATCTTGATGTCTGTGCATACTATTTAGGAAGATGCTTCTATGCATCTTATCTGCATCCTAACAGAAGCAGCCCTATCCAGAGAAAAGGGTCTCTGTGAGTAGAGTTTCAGCTTTCAACATGCACTCCAGTCACCGGGGGGTTTTGTTGAAAGGCAGACTGACTCAGGAGCTCTGGGATGAGGTCCGAGGTTCTGCATTTCTAACAAGTTCCCAGGTGATGCTGAAGCTGTTGACTCAGAATCTACATCTTAAGCTGCAGGGAGCCTGTTAGAAGAATAAGGAGCTGCAGTGCCTGGGAAAAGGTTTAGGACAAGAGGGCCAAAGGAACAGACCATTATTAAAAGTAAAACTTGGCCCCCCAAGGGCAATTCCTTCTGTGAATTTCAAAGCCATTTGCAAAACACCTTAGGGACTGGTGTACTCTTCTGGTTGTCTTTTATTACCAGAAGGCTTGGGTTTGCTACCCATGCACAGGTCTGCTGAGGTCCACAGCTGTTTTGTTTGGACAGGATGGTGGCGAAGTCTGAACTTGCACACAAAGGTCTTGTCGTCAGCACGGGCCTTTCTCTGACAGCTGTTTTCCTTCCCAGCCCCAGGGCTGTGGCTGAAGGAAAGGGAAAGCGATTGCTGAAGAAAGAAGTGGTGGGATCAGCAAGCTGTGGCCATGCCTGCCTTGAAGACCTGTGAGAGTCTGGCGCACACACACGCGCGCACACACACACCAGATTAGAGATCCAATCCCTAATTTCATCTGTGCACTAGAATAAGTCTAGAATTCATAGTTTAATTAATCTGTTGGCTTTGTGCATAAAAGCTAGTGTGGAAGCACGGACTAAATTATTTCCTGTAATAAAACAAGAAATTTCTGTAAATTACAATGGCTACTTTTCAAGTCCTACTGCTGAATCTGCTGTGTGCCTGTGTGTCCAGGACTAAACCACATGCGTTCCGCCAGCATGAGGTTAGGCATATGCAATCAGTATTAGGCATATGAGTGCCACAGCTAGTAGAATTGATAAAAATCAGGGTCGTTGTCAGCTGTGTAAATTGAGAGGAAGAGGCGCCTTCAGCAACTTCCTTTGGGGAAGGTTTGTTTTGTGCTGGTGAACTGCTCCCCCTGGTGGATCAGGGATTGACACGTTTGTGACTCCATTCTGTAGGGAACAAACATGCTCTGGAGAAAGCAGGGCAGTTTCAGGTTTACAGATATATCCTTCAGGAAAAAGCTAACTCTCAGAGCATCAAAAATAAGTTGTACGCCTAACATGGCCCCTGACTGATTTTGAACACAGCCCTTCTGCAAAGTGCACACGGTTTGTCCTCCCACACTGTGGGCTTTGTCATCTGTATTCTTATTAGTATGGTTGTTTTGAAATCGTGGCTCTGTATTGATTTGAGAGACGTGGAAAACTCTGAAGTTCTACATTTTATTTTATTCCCCTTTAACAATAATTCTTGACCTTTACATGGGGAAAAACCCCACAGGGGGGGAACATTTTGTTGTGACATCATTTGTTTATCTTACTTCCTGTCTACTTTTAATTCCTGCCTCTCAGAGGTGGTCTTGTTGATTGTGGTTAATTTATGCCTAGATTCCTTGCTCCACATACCTGCTCTCAAGATAAAGGTAAGTTTTACGATTTTCCAAGGATCTTCTTTCTACCTTCAGTATACATTTCAGGGGCAATATAGATAGTTTATGTCGTTTTTGCTAAAGAGTATTTCTGTATGCTGTGCCGTGCACAGAGAGGAGATTTTGCAGGTCAGGCAGCAATGAGAATCTATGGCAACTCTCTCACTCTTTCGAACATTCCGTGACGAGTCATACTGCAGCCTCAGTCCAAACAGTTTATAAGCTAAATAAGGAGGTATTTTAAATATTTATTTAACAAGACATATTTTAAATAACCTACATATGTAAATAGAGCGTTCTTAGCCTGTACATTATTGCCAGGTCGATTCTCATGTTCTGATATATAATTAATTACTGGTTTATTCCTCTGTAAACCGAAGCAGGGAATAAATCAGCGTTGCCAGGTCACTGATGTCAGCAAAAATTGTAATACCCTCTTGTCAGTGAGTCTGTGAAAGGGGAATTGAAACTGTGTGAAATCTGTGGTGTTGGTGCCCCAAAGTGTGTCCAAAAGGCAAGTTTCTATCCCAGTTTTAGTGCTTTTTCCTGATGTCTAGACTTATTCTCGGTGCTATATAGGTGGGTGTGGAATGTACATTTTCTAGTTTGAAACAAGCTCAGAAAGCACATGCAGTGTGATCTATGCATTTTCTAAGGTAGGATCACCTAAAGTAAATGCAAATCATGAGAATTTTAAGCAGCATTATGATATTTAGAAACAAGAACAACACAAATACCAGTAATTTGGGTAGTTTGTTGGTAGTTGAAAATATGAATGTTTTTAATGCTTAAGGAAAATCTATGCATCCATTTTCAATTTTATGAAAGGAAAATATATACATAGTGTTTTCTTTTCCCCTTAAAATGAGCATCAGTCTTTTAAATATTTCCACTGAAAACTTCTAAAGGATGAAAGCGATGCGCTTCAATTTGTCATGAGTATAAAGATCTCTCTAGAGAAGAAAAACAAAAAACATACTATCTTTTCTTTATAGACTTACTTTCTGACGATGTAAGATGAGTAATCATCTCAAGTACCTCAGCAAATTTTTGGTCTGGGTTAACCATGAGACAAGTGTGTTTCATTTAAACATAATACACATGGCTTACCAACAACCCAACACAGAGTTCTGATTCCCAGTTCTGTGAATTAGCTTGCCAACTTAATTCTAGACAGTGGATTAGCAATATTAATTATCTTGGCCAATGGCCAAAACATCTGGAAAATTTAGTGTGGAAAATCATTTAAAATAATTCGTTCATGCCATCATGACAAACCGACTCATTGGTTAACTGACCTTTTCACTATCACCCAGTTGTTTGGCCACACTTTAAAACATTCCATATTAAATTTGCATCAGATCCTTTTGCTATTCTGCATTGGGAAGAAGCATCAAACCTTTGGGAAAAGAAATATGAGCAACAACAAAATAGATTGAATTTTGTGGTTGGAATGATCATCAGATGCATTCTTAGACACGGAGTCCATCTCTACATTTATGGTATTATTTTGGTGCTTAGAATAAGTGCCCATTTTTGTAGTCAATAGACGTCAATTAGTCTTAGCAGCTTCTGAACTGAGTGTTGTTATGCAGAAACTTAAAGAAGGAAATCAAAGGTTAAATGTTGCTGATCCACCTATCCTCCAGGTTTCCTCTGCAATGTAGCCTCATGAGGTGTCAAGGGCATATGCAGAAGGGCTCAGAGAATTGCTTCTTTAGGGATTTGAGATGAATTTTTAGATTCACCATAAGTAATGTATTAGTTTTTAAAATGAAAATGTTGATTTCGTTTAAGCCTCCCATGTCAATATGTAAAAAGAATTTTCTCCTACATATAAATGGTTGCAATAAGACACTTAGATCATTTTCTCATTAAATATTATTACCACTGATACTTCTGTTTTTACCCTGGTAAATCAAATGTCTCTTTTAAAAAGTCCTGCTAAAGGAGGAGTACACATAATTTCCTCTATTCCTCCTGCCACGTACAGATAAAACCCTGGGAAGTATATAAAACAAACATAAGAAGACTCTGAGAGGTGGAGAGAAGAAGGCAGACTGACCAGGGACCTCAGGACCCAAGAAATGATACAATGATGAGTTCTCCGAGTTTTTATTTTTTTTATAGATTGGACCTTGAACTGAAAAAACCAACAACTCTGAAACCATAATAGGTGCAGACAAGAAAAGACCCAACAAAAGCTTGCTCTCTCTAGCCACGGGACCAGGAAAAGGGCAACTTATCAAGACAGAAAACATTTAGACAATAATCACTCTACTCTAGCAAACACCGTCTAGATACCTAGATAGTATCCAAGGCTATGAATAGGGAGCTGGGACTCTCATCCCTGCCACACAGTACAGATTCCCACCCCTCTGGTGTCAGTGGAGGCTGTACAGGGAGCAGTAACAAGGCACTCCTACTCGTCTCATATAGGGAAGTATTACTGGAGGACTAATGGGAAGCGGGAATTCCCACCTCTGCCCAACAGTAGTGAAGAGCATCCTTCCTCTCAGTTGTCAACAGAAGCCAAGTGGGGACCCTGGACTTCTACCTGGCAGTAATGGCGGGGGTGAACCACCCTTCTTCTATCAGAATAATGTCAGAGGAAGCCAGTTAAAACAGAAGGTTTAAATAAGATCCAGAGTCTCATAACATATTACCCAAATGCCCAGGATTCTATCAAAAGTCACTCATCACACCAAGAACAAGGAAGAACTCAAACTGGATGGTAAAAGACAAAAAATATATGCCGACATCGAGATGACACATATGTTAAAATTATCTGACAAGATTTTAAAAGCAGCTACTATAAAATTGCTCCAATGAGCAATTGTGAATATTCTTGAAACTAACAAAAAAAATAGAGCTTCAACATCGAAATAGAAAGTCACAACAAAAAATAGAAGATATAAAGATGAACCAAATGGAAAATTTTTGAACTGAAAAATGCATTAAAAACTCAATGCATGGGCTCAACAGCAGAATAGAGGAGATAGTGGAAAATATCAGCAAACTTTAATATAGAAATATATAAACTGCCTAATATGAACAACAAAGAGAAAATAGACTGAAAAGAAAAATAAGCAGAACTTCAAGGGCCTGTGGGACAATAACAAAAGATCTAACGTTTGCATTACCAGAATCCTAGAAGGAAAGAAGAAGGCAGCCCTAAAAAATTGTTCTAAGAAATAATGGCTGAAATCACCATAAATTTAGCAAAAGACATAAACTTACAGATTTAAGAAACTGAGAGAATCTTTAACAGGATAAACTCAAAAATATTCTTTCTGAGGTACATCGTAGTCAAACTTCTGAGAACTATAGACAAAAAAAAAAAAAAAAAAAAAGCCCTTAAAAGACAATGAAAAAAAAGATACCTTACTTATAGAAACAAAAACAATTCAAATGACTTTGGACTTCACATCAGAAATCAGAGAGGCCATGAGGAAGTGGCACAACATTTTTCAAGTTCTGAAAGGAAAGAACTGTCAACCTCAAGTCCAATATCCAGTGAAATATTTTTCAGGAATGAAGGGAAATCAAAATGTTCTTAGTTGAAGGAAAACTAAGAAAATATGTTGCCAGCAGACCTACCATAAAAAAATGACTAAAGAATTTCTCTAAACAGAAAGGAAATGATAAAAGAAGGAACTCTGGATCATCAGGGAGGAAGAACCAACACGATAAACAAAAATATAGGTAAATATAATAGGCTTTTCTTCTCCTGTTGATTTTTTTAAATCATGTTTGAGGGTTAAAGCAAAAAGATAACTCTCTCATGTGGTTCTAAATGTATGTAGAAAAATTATTTAAGAACTATTCTATGAAAAGGTGAGGATAAGTGACTTAGAAGGTAAGTCTTCTACACTTCATTCAGATGGGTAAAATGAGAAGATTGTGATAATTTATGTACATATAATGTAATCTCTAGAGCAACCACTGAAAACGCTATACAAAGAGATCTTGCAGGACATTTGGTCCTGTCCAAAACGTCCATAAGATGTTTAGTCCATGCCAAAAAGTCTGATATTTGGTCCTGTCCAAAACTATTGGCATAGACCAAATATGCTCATGGATGTTTTAGACAGGACTAAATGTCAAGGAGCTTTTGGCGTGGACCCACTGTCCGCATGGACATTTTGGGTAGCATCAAATATGACCAAATATGAAGGACATTTTGGCATGGATAAAATATGTGATGGATGCTTTGCACAGAACCAAATGGTCCTGCAAATATGAAGGATCTTTTGGTGTGGACCCAATTTCTCCATGGATATTTTGCACAGGACCAAATATGACCAGATATCAAGGACGTTTTGTCACGGACCAAATGTCTGCTAATCCAGAGATACACTCAAAAACATAATCAATAAAAATGGAATTATAAAAAAAAGATAATTCAATAACCCATGGGAAAGCAGAGAAAAATAAAACAAAGAAAAACAAAAAATAAATTGATGTCAGACTCAAGCTCTAATTTCAATAGTTATGTAAAATGTCTAAATATACCAATTAAAAGACAGAGATTGGCAGAATGGATTAAAAAACATAACCCAACTATATGCTGTCTGCAAGAAACTCACTTCAAATATAAAGATACAGATAGGTTGAAGTAAAAGGAAAGAAAAAGATATATCATGCAAACATTAGTCTATGTAATGACAAAAGGGTCAATCCATGAGGAAGACTTAGAAATCCTAAATGAGTATTCACTGAACAATACAATTACAGAACATACGAAGCAGAAACATAAAACTGAAAGGACAAGTAGATAAATTGACAATTACAATTAAAATAACATACAGTTGCATCCCTCTCTCAAGAACTGATAAAACAACTAGATATGAAATCACAAAGAGTATAGAAGAACTCAACAACACTATCAGCCAACAGGATCCAATTGACATTTATAGAACACATCATGTAATGACAGAATAATGCACCTTCTTTCCAAGTGCTCACAGAACATATACTAAGATAAACCATATCCTGGCTATAAAACAAACCTCAACAAATTGTGGGACACAGCTAAAGTAGTGATGAGGAAAATCTTTCTCTGCAACAACCCTATTAAGAGGATTAAAAGACAAGCTACATACTGGGAGAAAATATTTGCAAAGCACACATCCAATAAATAACTTGTATCTACAATATATAATGAACTATCAAAACTCAATAGTTAGAAAATAAGCACAAGAAAAGATGTCTAACATCATTAGACATTAGATAAATACAAATTAAACCCACTAGTAGATGTAACTATATTATACACATCTGAATGACTAAAATAAACAATAGAGAAAATACCAAATGCTGACAAGCATGCAGAGGAACTAGATCACTCATATATTTCTTACAGGAATATAAAATGGTACAACCACTCTGGAAACTAGTTTGGAATTTTTTTAAAAAGCATAAACATGTGACTCTGGCCCCATGGCTGAGTGGTTAAGTTTACACTCTCCTCTTCAGCAGCCCAGGGTATCATGGGTTCAGATTCTGGGCATGAACCTAGCACCGCTCATCAAACCATGCTGAAGCAGTGGCCCACATAGCAAGGCCAGAAGGACCTACAACTAGAAAATACAACTATGTACTTGGGAGCTTAGGGGAGAAGAAGAAAACATTTAATTTTTTTTTTTTTAAAGTGGTTAAAAAAAAAAAAACTAAACATGCAATTACCACGTGATCCAGAAATTGCACTCTTGATCATATATACCAGAAAAATAAAAACAGATATTCACACACAAACTTGTACATGAATGTTTATAACATTTGTATTTGTAATAGCCAAAAACTAGATACGACTCAGATGTCTTTCAATGGGCAAATAATTAAACAAACTGTGGTCCATGGGTACCAATGAAAAGGAACTAATGGTTGAAACGTGTAACAACCTGTGTCAGTTGCCAGAGAATTATGGTGCATGACAAAAGTCAATTTCAAATGTTACATACTACATGACGCCATTTGTATAACATTATTGAAATCACAAAATTATAGAAATGGAGAACAGGAGTTAATCAGGAGTTAAGGAGGATGTAAATGTAGGAGGGAGGAAGATGTGTGTATAAAAGGGCAAGATGAAAGATCCTTATGACGATAGAGATGTTCTGATTCTTGACTGTATCAATATCAATATCCTGTTTGTTATATTGTACTATTGTTTTGCAAGATGTTACCATCGAGGGAAACTGGGTAAAGTATCACTCTGTATTTTTTTGTGTCTGAGAAAGATTGGCCCTGAGCTAACATCTGTTGCCAATCCTCTTTTTTTTTTTTTTTTTTTTTTTGCCTGAGGAAGACTGGCTCAAAGCTAACATCTGTGCTCTGTGCTAACATCTTCCTCCACTTTGTATGTGGGACACCACCACAGCATGGCTTGACAAGTGGTGTGTAGATCTGTGCCCAGGATCCAAACCTGCAAACACCAGGCTGCAGAAGCAGAGTGCGTGAATTTAACTACTACGATACCAGGCTGGTCCCTCTGTATTATTTCTTATAACTGTATGTAAATCTAAGATTATCTCAAAATAAAAAGTTTAATTTAAAAAAAGTCCTACAAGACTTATAATCTAACAGCTCTATTTCTCTGGACTAAAAGTAAAAAATATTTGCCCATGACACTTGAATCCTATGTAACCTTGGACACGTATATTCTGCCACTCTGAGCCCACCTCCCTGTCGGCTAAGTGGGTGTAACAACACCTGCCTATTTATTTCACCAGCTGTCAACACAATGAAATGAAAATGGAATGATGATTTTGAAAGTATTTCCTAACCCTTCAAGTTCTGTAAGAAAAACAGCTAACGTTTATTGGACGCTAACTGTGTGTCAGGCTCTAAGTTAAATGTGTTCCTTGCTGTATATATATATGGATATGTTTTATGCAAAACTTTTAAAAGCATGGTTCCTGTACCTTATTGGCAGAGTATGTGACATTTAGAGAAATTCCCACCTCTCATGATATCTTTCTCAGACTTTCAAGACTTCCCAGGTCCAGAGTCTGTAGAACTCTATCTCTGTCTTCTTCAACACTCTCAACTCCAGGGAACTGCTCACTCTCCTTTTCTTAAAAATGCCAAACCAAACCTTTCATCTTGGCCCCTCACCCTCCTTTCCCTTGCTTGTTGCACACGGCCTAACCAGAAGAGCCACCACCAAGCCACAGCCTCCCAGCTGTGCGTTTCTCCCTTTGCACTACCTCATTTCCTAGGAGAATTGGGCTGTGGGGCTTGGTCCTTTTCTCCTTACAGCATCTCCTCTAATATTGTACCTGTGACGGGAAAAAGACAGAAGAGTTTGTAGCTGACATGTCAATGGTTTTTTATCATACTTCATTTATTATCACTATTTTACAATTGAGAAAATGTTAGTAAACTACTGAGAACATACAGCTGTGTTAATTTAGGATACTTAGGAAATATTTAATTAACAAAGGAAAGAATACCCCACATTTTGCATGGAATTTTTCTGGTCTCTGCCATGAGACTATGTTACTAAAAACCCATCCATTTGTTTATTTACTTATTTTTTTATTCATTCATTAATTCATTTAATTACGCATTCGGTAATGACTTAACACCCACTAATTGCAAGGCTCTGTGCTAAACCACGAGGATATGAAAATGAGTAAAATATAGTCTGGAGAGACACATGTGAAAATAGTAATGATGGGAATATGGTTCACTACCCAAGAGGTACCATGGGAACACAGAGAAGGAAGCCCTTCACCGTGGAGCCTCCAGGTACCTAGAGAAGGTGGCAAACTCAGATGCATTCTCGGGCCAGGCAGGTAACAGATTCCCGTGGTGGGGAATACAGGGCACTGTTCTGACCAGATCTGGTTTAACAAATGTATAGAAATGGACCTAGCATTCTGGGGCCTAGGATCATTATGCATAATGATAATGATATCCTGTGGGTTCCACCTTCAACACACAGCTCACACCTGACTGTTTGTCACCCTATGTAGTACAACCCTCCTCATCCAGGGCCCCCTTATTTTTCCTCAGGTCAAGTGCAATAGGCTCCTATGTAGTGTCCTTGTTCTCCTCCTGCCCTCCACAGTCTTTTCTCAGAAACCAGGGGGAGACGGAATGCATAAGTAAGTTCACACTGCGTCTGTATTCAATGACTTCCCATGTCACTCAAAGTCAAAGGAAAGCCCTTACCTTGGTTTGAAACCACACTTCTTAGCTGAACATTAGAACATCCTGGAGAGTTTCTAAAAAGTGTCAAACAGCTGTCCACCAGTCCCTAAAGGTCTGGATGCCCTAAGGTGGTGCCCAGGCTGCAGACATTCCATCCTCTCCCTCCCTCACCTGCTTTAGTCAACTCCAGAGTTAGCTTTCGGAGAGACCTTCACTGACAGCACTGTCTAAGCGTCACTCTTTATCTTCTTTCCTTCTTTCCTGTCCTTCATTGTACCCTTCACAATCTGCATGTGTACTTATGGGCTTAAGTGCCTATAGGCCCCTCCTCCACCAGAATAGAGGCCTTTAGGTCAGAGACTTTACCTACTTTGTTCATTTGTCACTCTATCCCCAGTGCCTATAAAAGTGCCTGGCACAGAGGAGGCATTACCTAAATAAATTTTAAAATAAATTGTATAGACAATGATGAGTTGAGGAAGGGTTTAACACATTCAAGGGACATAGATTGAGACAAAGGAAACAGGCAACAGGAAATGATGCAGGAAAGAGGAGGAAGCCTTGTAAAAACTGAGGAGCTGAGACAGTTTTCCTTCAGAGGATGGGGAACCTTAGCCGTTTGAAACAAGAGCCTTCACAACCAGATTTGTATCTTAAGGAGCTCACTCTTGCTACATTTTGGGAGTGAATGAGTCCAAAATAGGGTTAAGACGACTAGAAATACCTGTTAGCAAACTCTTCTAATCATAATGAGAAAAGTCTGAAGAAGATATGATGCATTGAACACCACCGTATGGAAAGAAGTGGAAACTGAGCCATACACGTGGGTTTGTTTTGTCTAATTTAGTGACAGATGTAACTATAAAAGAGCAAATTGTACCTTGCATTTTATCCTTTATAATTCACTTCTTCTCTCTTGCAAAAGCTCACCTTTGTCTCTCCGGTTCTCTATTCTGGTTAAACAAATCAAATTAAGGCAGGCTTAAAAATATACACTTAAGACATCTCCAGAAACCAAGCAGAGGTCATTTCAGCCCTTCTGGGCTCCATTGTGCTGGTGCTCTATTGCCCATATGTGACACGAGTAATACGTGTGTCTGCTCCTTCACAAGCTTGCCTCATCGGCCATTCCACACAGTTATTATCCTCCTGTGAAAAAACGCTATGTAACCTCTGTGGCTGTTCTAAATCTCTTCTATTTCCTATTTATGCTCCATTGTCCTATAAGCCGTTTGAAGCCAAAAATAGAACGAAGGTATGATCTTAGCACAACCTCTAGCGATTAATTTTATTACTGTTTTTTCCAACAGAATAAACTCACGAAAAAATAAGAAAAGCTTCATCTGTGAAAGAACCCCCAAATAGACCTCAACCTCTGACCCTTCGACTCCCTCTAAACTTGCTAACAGAGTATTGAGTAGAGTCCCTCCCCTTCTCCCCCACCCCCCATTCTTTCAACCCAATATTACTCTGGTTAAAGAAGTAAATCTAATTAAAGGAGCATGGGAAATGGAAGCCGTTTTGCGAGTTAAGGAAGCTGGATCTGTGTAACTTTCACTAGTGATTGGGCTTACAAGATGGAAAATTCCTTAGACTGCTAGGCAAAGTGCTCTCAACGTTGTTGAAACATCTGGTTTTCTTTGTGTAAAATCTTTTCCATGAGGTGGGCGAAGATTTTTATTCTAATTGAATTTGTAGTTAATTCCAGATAAAGATGAGTTTCTTTTCGCTGATGCGGCTCAAATCAGGGGTCCCAGCCCCACTGCTGGAAGCCCATTTGTGCTCAAAATTAATCAAAAGAAGTGGTGGGTTGTTTGGCTCAAGTGAGCCTTGATTTGTTTCTATTTTTAGGGCAGAAAGACATTTTCTGGTGCCGTCGATTCCTGACTTGGTCTTTTGAATCCTGCGTGATAGAGAGTGAAGGGCAGGCTCTTGTGTCTTAAGGGCAGTATTTCTAACCAATGAAGCAACGGCAGGGTTGGGCTTTGATTTGAAGATGGCTTACCACCCTCACTGTGAATGCTTATTTGGTGTTAATTGATCCTAAACAATTTGTTCACGATCCTAAACCATTTAAAAGAAACTAAGGAGTCAAGCGCTTCAATATTTGTTAAAAAAAAAATAATAATACATGGATGAACAAAAGAAAACATGAGTGCCCTTGCCAAGCCACCTGTTTGATAGCCTTCTGCCTGTAGGGGTAGCCTTTTGGAACCGATGTTTTCCACGAGTTCATATTTTGGACATTATGAAATAAAGCAAGACTATTAAATTGGAATTAGTTTCTTTCTTTTTTTTGTTTTTTTGAGGAAGATTAGCCCTGATCTAACATCTGCTGCCAATCCTCCTCTTTTGTCTGAGAAAGATTGGACCTGAGCTAACATCTGTGCCCATCTTCCTCTACTTTATATGTGGGACGCCTACCACAGCATGGCTTGCCAAGCGCTGCCATGTCCGCACCCAGAATCCGAACCGGTGAACCCTGGGCCACCAAAGCAGACGTGCAAACTTAGCCGCTGTGCCACCAAGCAGGCTCCTGCAATTAGTTTCTTTATTTCTTTATCAACCAACCCTGATAAGTGAATGGACCCTCCTCCTCTCTTCCTCCTATAGAACTTTATTAGGGACTGTACAATAGAAATTAAAACCAGGACCGAGACCCAGAAGCCAGAATAAGAAGCAAATTTAGGCCCTTCACAGCTCATCAGGTGGCCTGGAATCTATCCCTGTCCCCTTTCAGGTCACATAACAAAGCTAACTTCCCATATTTTCCAGAGGCTTTGGACCTAGTGGGGAAGCATCCCCATCTCTCCCCCAAGGTGGGGTAGCAATGTCAATCAAAAGCCATGGGCACAGACTTTAAAGTAATCTTGGCGTTTTCAAGGCTGCTGATATCGATTCACACTTGCTAAGGATTTTTCATTCTTACCATGCTTAGACCCAGAGCCTAGATTTTAACTCTTCCTCCTTGTGGGGTCTGCCCTGATTGTTCCAGCTGAGTTAGTTGTTTTCTTCTGGACCTCTTAATAAACAGAATGTATGTTTATCTACCATTACACTCTTTTATCCATTCTTGATTTTTATACACATGTACTCTCCCAAGTCTTCTGCTGTTTATCTGAGCAATTCAAGGGCAGAAGGAATATGACTAATTTATTCCTAAAGTTTAGTAGACGTTCAAAAAATGGTTTTTTAGGGGCCCACCCTGTGGCCGAGTGGTTAAGTTCACGCACTCTTTTTCGGTGGCCTAGGGTTTTGCCAGTTGGGATGCTGGGAGCGGACCTAGCACCCCACATCAAGTCACTCTGAGGTGGCATCCCACATAGCACAACTAGAAGGGCCTACAACCAGAATATACAACTATGTACTGGGGGGCTTTGGGGAGAAGAAGAAGAAGAGAAAAAAAAAGAAGGTTGGTAACAGATGTTAGCTCAGGTGTCAATCTTTAAGGGAAAAAAAGATTTTTTAATTAATGAACTTAAATAGCCAAGTTGCAAGCCATCATGTGTGATAACAAGAAATGTTGGTTGTTTTAGGTCAAATTAAATATGGTAAGAAGAGAAAGTGCTATCTCAAAACCCAAGTAGGTTGATTCCAATTTTTCTCTAATATAAATAATACTACAATGAACAATCATGGAAATAAATTTTTGAGTGCATCTCTGGATATATCTGCAAAGTTAATTTCACAGAAAGGAACTTCTGGGGAAAAGGATATAAGCTTTTTCATATTCTCATTAACGTTGCCTATTGTAATTAAGTATGTTAGTAATTGATAGATGAAAATGATATCTCCTTTTTTAATGTTATATATAAATATGTATCGCTATTACATATATAAACACTACACATGTATACATTAATATATATAATACTGGGGAGGGTTATTGGCTCCAATTTTTACCCTACTTACATACACACTCTCTGCCGTATACCTTTGCAGGATACTTTTACAAAAGATGGAGTATATTTCCCTTCCCTTGACTTTGAGCTTCTCAGTGGGATTTTCTTTGGCCCATGTGAAATTAGAAGATATGATGAAAGAGACTTGACATGAGATTTTCTGTCTGGTCATTCTTTCTGGGATTTATGCCATTCTCAGAAGAGGCACATGGCCCCCCTGGCCTGCTGGTCCCGGGAGGATGATGAGGGGCAGGTGGAGTAGTGGTACCCCAGCCAACTTGCAACATGAAGTGGAACCATCCTAGCTAACCCAGAAACTCATGAACAAAAGTAAACGCTTATTGCTATATCCCACTGAAAATCCGAGATTATTTATCTGCGTAGTAAGCTACTACATATACCAAAATGGGCCTGTTACTGGGACAAGAAGGCAACAACACGGTTTATACTGCATTGAAGGGGAAAATATACAATATATGAAATATTATCTATATCTCTAGTATCATGTATTGATTTGATTTGAAGAAAGAGTAAATTAATAAAGAATAAAAATTGGCACATCAGGGGTACATCTTTGTTAATGAAGTTGGATACTTTTTGTTTTCTTTTCTGAAATTTGTCTTGTAATGTGATGTACAAATTTTTTAGTGTTCATCTTTTTCTAACTTGTAATTATGTTCATATGTTACTTACATTTATATATTACATTTTTACATATATTGGCTATTATAAATGTAAATATTTTCCTAATTTGATTAGAATTTTATATTGTTAAACAGAAATTTTTTACGTTATAATTTAATAGATCTTTGTTTTGTGCTTTCCTGCATGTTTAGAAAATTTTTATATTTCAATTTTTAGAATTAACTAGGATTGTCAGTGATTTATTTTGGTGTCTGATGTGAATTAGGAACCTAACTCTTCTTATCTCTGACAAAAGTTTTAATCACCAATATTTAACTAGTCCAAGCTTTCCCAGTTGATGTGACATGTTAGCATTGCTATATAACAGAACTTAAGTGATATACTTTTATCGTAGAATAATATTCATCCAGTATTATCCTGCCTTGATAATATTAAATGTTATTGAGAAATATGTATAAAATTACTTTCAATGAAAAAAGCAGGTAACATGTATGACACAATATGTCTCTAATTCTATAAAACCAATATACACACACAAAGATGTGCAAGGAAGATTAGAAATAAATTCAAAATATTAATGATACCTAGCTCTGAGTGGATTAAAGGATAATGGATAATTTTTATTTCTTCTTCACTGTTTTCTATATTATCTACAGTAGATATATAATACTTCTATGATCAGAAAAAAACCTTATATATAAATTATTTTAAAAGAAGAAAACTAAAACAAGACTTTAATAACTTGAAAAGGTCTATTAACGAGAACTCCAAGTTTATTTGCTTATTTGCATTTTAGATAAAATAACTAAGTATTTGTTGATTTTTAAAAATTAATCAAATGAGATATCTATTCAACTTTCACTTAGCCAGAGAAGATCATTAATTTAAATTCTTTCTCTTCTTCCCCCTGAAAGTTATTTCCTAACCATCCTACTACTATTCTTAGGAGGAAAGTCTATCTTTTGCTTTAGATATAGGTGCTTCCCGATATCGTCACAGAAATGATGCAGAACTAAAAGCACCTGCCTAGAAGGAGTGCTACCTTTGCTTAGAGAAACAAATTTATATTAACATCCCTGTTTCTCCCCTAGAGAGGTTTCTGTAGACACAGAGAGAGCTTCTATGCTTGGAGGGAGGTTGGGGTCCACGGCTTCTGAGGATCCAACCAGTGATGTGGTTATCCACTGCAGCTATATTTGTCTACTACTAAATTATCGAGACAAGGCATGGGGTGAGCCAGCAACTCAGTGGCTGCACTCTTGAGGGGAAGCCCAACTTGAGAAAGGATAGATTTACAAAATGAGTGAAGCACACTTGGCCTCCTTTCTCCATCCCGGGGACACATCTCAACACATCTGAGGTTACGACGTAATAAGGAATAGGAATTAACTATGGCCTCTCCTGCCACATGTCAAAGTTAATTCTACTTTAAATGAGTCTTAATTATGCCAGTGAAGTTTAGAGTTTAATAGAAAGAACCTGTTCACCGAAACTGCAACTTTTATTGTAAAGACTAAGAAAGATTTAAAGTCAGGTTCACTTTAAATATCGTGAGCTTAATTTGAAGGTACAGTACTAATTTTTGAGGCAACAAACCCTATATCTCTCTTACAAAGTGGTAGGCTCATTGTCATTCCCTGTCTGTGAAATTACTCACTCTGGGGAAAACTGGCATCTTCTAGGAAATATTTAGCCTCTGATTGTCTGAACTTGATGTATTCAATTCCTGTACTCAATTTCTTATTCAAATGTATTCTTCTTGTGGAGGATATGAGACCTAGCAACCTTGTAAAAAGTTGTTTTTTCTGTGGCTAAAGCCGCTCATTTTTTGAAAGCCTACTGTGTGCCAGGCAATAAACTATGGGTTTTATAGATATTTATTTTTTACTGTGATATAGTTGACTTATAACATTATATTAGTTTCAGATGTAAAACATAATGATTTGATGTATGTGTTTATTGCAAAATAATCACCACACTATGTCTTATTAACATCCATCACTACGTGTAGTTACAATTTTTTTTATTAGTTATAGCATCACTGTAGGGAAGATATAGTCAGTTCTGGTTTTCTTTCAGATGAAGAAATTGACATACAAAGAAGCAAATAACATACTTAAGGTTACACCACTTATAAATGCCTTAACTGGGACTCGAACTCACATCTTTTTGACACCAATACTGGAAATTCTTCCCATATAGTACATCATCTCCCACAAGGGAAGCCAAAATCTGATCTCACTGCTGCATTATGCCACTTTTATGGAGATGCACACATGGACAATTACTTATGCTTATGTGGCTAATTTGGTCTAAGTGTGTGGACATATATGGACAGGACCTATCCTATGTATGTGAATTAGATGGAAGTCTACTTAAATCATTCATTTTGTGGGTTAGCAAACTAACAGTTGTTACCTGTTAGTCTACCATTGTGTATTTTTTCTAAGATTTTATATTTTTAGAGCAGTTTTAGGTTTACAACAAAATTGAGAGGAAGGTAAAGGATTTCTCTATACTCCCTGCCCCGACATGATCATGGCTTCTCCTATTATCTACCTCAGGGAGAGGAGGTGGGCAGAACTGTAAGGAGAAGCCTGGGTGTCCACACATGTGCTGGGAAAGCTGTCAGACTGCAGGAGCCGGAAGTTGGAAGAGAAGTCAAACCAACCACAGGCCAGGGATGGGGGCTAGATTTCCCTCTTCTCTCAAGTTCTGGGGAAGATTTCAAAGCAATACAAATAGTAGATAATGATTATTTTTAAATATTTTTATTGTAAAGAATTTACTTTTTAAGAGCAGTTTTAGATTTACAAGAAAATTGAGAGGAAGGTAAAGAGATTTCCTATACACCCCCTGCCCCCATATGTACATGGCTTCTCCCATTGTCAACATGAGTCATAGGAACGGTAGATTTCTCACCAAGGATGAACCTACATTGATACATCATAATCACCCAAAGTCCACAGTTTGCCTTAGGGTTCACTCTTGGTGTACATTCTATGGGTTTGGACAATTCTCTATCCATCTTTATAATATCATGCGGAGTATTTTGACTGCCCAAAAAATGTTCTGTGCTCTTGCCTGTTCATCTTGCCCCTGTTCACCCCCTCCCATAACCACTCATCCTTTGTTGTCACCATAGTTTTGCCTTTTCTGAACTATCATATAGTTGGGATCATACAGTATATATCCTTTTCAAATTAGCTTCTTTCACTTAGTAATATGCATTTAAGCTTCCTCCATATCTTTTCATAGATTACCAGCTCATTTCCTTTTAGCACTGAATAATATTCTATTGTCTGGATGTACCACAGTTTACCTACTGAAGTGTGTCTTGGTTGCTTCCAAGTTTTGGCATTTATAAAGAAAGCTGCTATAAGCATTCATGTCAGGTTTTTGCATGGACATGGATTTTCAGCTCCCTGGGGTAAATACCAAAGAGTACAATTGCTGGATTATAAGATAAGAGTATGTTTAGTTTTGTAAGAAACTGGTAAATTGCCTTCCAAAGTGGCTGATCCATTTTGCATTCCCACCAGCAAAGTATGAGAGTTCCTGTTGCTCCACATTCTTACCAGCATGTGGTGTTGTCAGTGTTCCAGATTTTGGCCATTCTACTAGGTGTAGTGGTATCTCATTGTTATAATTTTCCATTTCCCTGATGACATATGATGTAAATCATCTTTTCATATGCTTATTCATCTTCTGTATATCTTCTTTGGTGAGGTGACTGTTAAGGTCTTTGGCCTAGTTTTTAATTGGATCATTTGTTTGCTTATTATTGAGTTTTAAGTGTTCTTTGTATATTTTAGATAGTAGTCTTTCATCAGAGTGTCTTTTGCAAATAGTTTCTCCAAACCTTTGGCTTGTCTTTTAATTCTCTTGATATTGTCTTTTACAGGAAAGAAGTTTTTAATTTTAACAAAATCCAGCTTATCAATGATTTCTTTCATTGATTGTGTCTTTGGTGTTGTGTCTAAAAAGACATCATGATACCCAAGGTCATCGAGGTTTTCTCCTCAGTTATCTTCCAAGAGTTTTATAGTTCTACATCTTACATTTAGATCTATGATCAATTTTGTGTTAATTTTTGTGAAAGGTGTAAGGTCTGTGTCTAGTTTCATATTTTTGCATGTGGATGTCCAGTTCTTCCATGACCATTTGCTGAAAAGACTATCTTTGGTCCATTGTATTGCCTTTGCTGCTTTGTCAAAGATAAGTTGACTATATTTATTGGGGGTCTATTTCTGGGCTGTCTGTTCTGTTCCATTGATCTATTTTCCTATTCTTTTGCCAATACCACATTGTATTGATTACTGCAACTTCTAGTAAGTCTGAAGTTGGGAAGTATCAGTCCTCAACTTTGTTCTTCTTCTTTAATATTGTGTTGGCTATTCTGTCTTTTTGGCTTCTCCATATAAACTTAGGAATTAGTTTGCCAATATCCACAAAATAACTTGCTGTGATTTTGAATGGGATTACATTGAATCTATAGATCAAGTTGGGAAGAATCTTTCTATTTTTGAACATGGAATATGTCTCCATTTATTTAGTTCTTTTATTTCATTCATTAAAGTTTTGTAGTTTTCCTCAAACAGATCTTGTATATGCTTTGTTAGATTTATGACTATATGTTTTACTTTTGTGGGGTGTTATTGTAAATGGTATTGTGTTTTAAAGTTCAAATTCTACTTGTTCATTGTTGGCATATAGGAAAGCAATTAACTTTTGTATATCAACCTGTATCCTGCAAAGTTGCTATAATTGCTTATTAGTTCCATGAGTTTTTTTGTTGATTCTTTCAGATTTTCTACATAGACAATCATGTCATCTGCAAAGAAAAACAGTTTTATGACTTCCTTCCCAATCTGTATACTTTTTATTTCCTTTGCTTGCCTTATTGCATTAGTAAGGACTTATAATATGATGTTGAAAAGGAGTGGTGAGAGGGCACATTTACCTAATCTTAGTAGGAAAGCTTTGACTATCTCACCATTAAGTAGGTTGTTAGCTGTAGGTTTTTTGTAGATAATATTTACCAAGTTGAGAAAGTTTCCCCTCTATTCCTAGTTTAACGAGAGTTTTTATCACGAATGGGTGTTGAATTTTGTCAAATTCTTTTGCTATTTCTATTGATATGATTATATAATTTTTCTTCTTCGTCTGTTGATATGGTGAATTACAAAACTAATTTCTAATGTTGAACCAGCCTTGCATATCTGGGTTAAATCTACTTGGTTGTAGTGTATAATTCTTTTTATACTTTTTTTGTATTCAGTTTGATAATGTCTTGTTGAAGAGTTTTACATCTATGTTCATGGGAGATAATGGCCTATAGTTTTCTTTTATTGTAACGTCTCCCTCTGGTTTTCGTATTAAGGTAATACTCATCTCACAGAACAAGGAAGTGTTACCCCTGCTTCTATCCTCTGAAGAGACTAGAGAATTGGTATAATTTCTTCCTTAAATGTTTGGTAGAATTTACTAGTTAACACATCTGGGCCTGGTGTTTTATCTTTTGAAATGTTACTAATTATTGATTCAATTTATTTAATAGGTGCATGTCTATTCAAATCATCTAATTCTTCTTCAGGGAATTTTGGCAGATTTTATCTTTCAAGGAATTCATCCATTTCATCTAGGTTATCAAACCACTGTGTTTTTAATTCTCAACATCTGTAAATTTATTGGTTTAAGATTTTTATTTAGGAGAACTGCTGAACTTAAAAAAATGAAACATGATGGGTAATTATGCTATTATCATATAGTAATATTTGTGCAGTCAAGTTTTTTAGATTAGATATTATCCTCTTAGAAGGAGAGCAAGAACAGAGAATGGGAAATGGAACTGTCAAAAATGATAGAGCATGAATAAAAATTCAGAGGTTAGTGTATTAGCCACTAGGGCTGGCTGGGGGTGACTTGAGAAATGGAAAGTCACTGGATGCCTAGAAGACAGTGATTGGAAACTGAAAAGTACTAAGAGGATTAGTCCAGGAGTTATTGAAGTTAGACTTCCCTTTTGTGAACGGTATAGTAGCAAGAAAATGGACTTTTGAGTTTAGAGTAGAGTGGGTTTCATGGTATGGTCTCGAGCAAGTCATAGCTTCTCTGAACATTTGCTTCCTCATGGGGATATTAACGATAACATAGATATCAAGGGGTTGATAAGAAATTCAGATGAGGAAATAAGTGATATTCTAGGTGTGATATTGTAAACACCATTCAGTAATATTTTGATGGAATCTTTATGAAATACAACAAGAGGGGTAGACAAAGAAAATTTGCCTAGATTAATAGTGGCCAACTTAAAAGAGTCAAATTCCATTAGTTTATCTTTGAGTTCTACTTTCTGATGTAGGAGAAAGCAAAACCTTTGTTATATGTAAGTCCTTATGACATATTTTACATGAGGTAGATTATAAAACTGTAATTGACTTATCAAATAAATAGCTGGAGGGAGCCCACCCCACGCACCTACATTTCCCATTGCATAACCGAAAGCATCTCTGCTTTTCTTTGATGTGATTAATTCCCAAAAGCCATTGGTGATTTAGGGACCTTTCTGAAAGAAACCACTGCTTGTATAGGAAAGCAGAATTAATGTTTTTAAACACCCTCTAGCTCCTTAGATTTAAGGAGCAACAACAACAAAATAATTTTAAGTAAGAAAGAATCAAATGAGAATTTCCAAACATTTTCTTTATGAAACCAGATGGTGATTGATCACTGATATTTTCTAAATGAGGCATCAGTTGGGGCAAACAGGTGGGAATAGATTGTCCAGAGCTGTCTAAATTCAACCTAGCATCAAATTTAGCAGCAAATATAGGGCAGTTAAAACTCCAGGCAGCCGCTACTTAATCTTCACAGATATCTATTCCTTTAAGGGGCTTTGCTTTTGTTATTTTTGAGGTTTTTTTAAACAGTTAGTGTTTTTCTTTTGAAATAATTAAAGGGAAAGGAAGTCTAAAGAGAGACTGAGTGACATCCAATATTCCCTAATACTCTCTTGTTGCTTTAGGTGATTGGTATACTTAATTAAGGAGGGTCCTGGGTCTATCATCAACCAGGGCCTGACCTGGGGGTGGGAAGGAGGGAGCTGTAACCTGACCGAGCCCAGGTGTGTGCCTGCAGGTCACACACTGGGAAAACATGTGGCCCCAGCAAGCCTTTCCCAAGCCTGGCCATGCCTTTAACTATTTCAGGTCTTTCTCAAATGTCCACATTCTCTCATGCTTAGACAATGTTAGCATGCTTTCCTCTAGATTAAGATTTTCAAGTTGGAAAAGGAAGTGCGTAAGACTGAGGGACTTGTTTAAGACTGTGAAGTCCATAGCAGAGAATAGAACGCGTATCTTCTGACTGCTAGTCACTGCTCTATGTGCTACAACACGGTGACGTTTATCATGCATATGCTCACTAATCCATAAATACTAGTTATTTAAAAGAAATGTTTTCTTCTTCTAGATCATGGCATTACTTTATTTTTTTCCTCCTTCCTCCCTCCCTCCCTCTCTTTCTCCTTCCTTCATTTCTTTCTTTCTTTTTCTTTCCTTCCTTTCTTTCTTTCTCTTCCTTTCTTCCTTTCTCTTTCTTTCTTTTCTTTCATTCCTTCTTTCTTTCTTTCTCTTCCTTCCTTCCTCCTTTCCTTTCTTCCTTCCTTCATTTCTCTTCCTTCCTTTCTCTTTTTTTTTTTATTGCAGCAACACTGGATTGTAACATTATATAGCTTTCAGATGTACACCGTAATATATTTCAAATTCTGTATAGATTACATCATGTTCACCACCCAAAAGCTAATTATAGTCCATCACCAGACAAGTGTGCCTAATCACCCCTTTTGCCCTCCCCCCAACTTCCTCTATGGCAACCACCAATCCAATCAAACTAAAAAGCTTCTGCACAGCAAAGGAAATCATCAACAAAATGAAAAGACAACCTAACAACTGGGAGAAGATATTTGCAAACCATGTATCAGGTAACGGGTTAATATCCAAAATATACAAAGAACTCAAACATTTCAACAACAAAAAAACCTGACAACCCAGTTAAAATGCAAAAGATCTGGACAGAGATTTCTCCAACAGGCATATGAAAAGATGTTCAACATCATTAGTTATCAGGGAAATGCAAACGGAAACTACAATGAGATATCACCTTCCTTCCTTTCTTTCTCATCCTTCCTTCTTTCCTTCCTTCCTTCCTTTCTCTTTCTTTCTTTCCTTCCTTCCTTCCTTCCTTCCTTCTTTCTTTCTTTTTCTTTCTTTCTTTTTCTTTCTCTTTCTTTATTTCTTTTCTTCCCTTCTTTTACTTCTTTCCTTCCTTTTTTCCTTTCTTCTTTCTTTCTCTTCCTTCCTTCCTGCCTTCCTTTCTTTTCTTTCTGATTTTTTATTCATCTGTCCATCCATCTATCTGCCCATCTGTCTGTCACAGGTAAAGCAGTCTTAACTTTTACTGTGTTCCAGAAAACAGTCCTTGTGCATCCAGCACGTGGTGTTAAGGAAAACACAATGGCAGACGAGCTTTGTTCTCTGTGGCTTTTCCTATCCTACAAGAAGTATTTAT
Organism: Equus asinus; assembly: GCF_041296235.1. NCBI lineage: Eukaryota > Metazoa > Chordata > Mammalia > Perissodactyla > Equidae > Equus > Equus asinus. The sequence continues at coordinate 107,743,606 of NC_091791.1, read as the reverse complement.
TGATTAAAATGCTTTGGATGCATGGAGGAGGCTCTAAAACCCTGTACACACATGGCATTAGTGGGAAAATAAATTCAAGTGTTTTCCCTATTGAAAATCTTATTGTAAATTGTCCGTGAGCCACAAGATATGATAGTTACAGACAAAAAGATGTGAAAAATAAATTATCTTACCTGACATTCACAGAGAATGTGCCATTTTTGAATAAAGGAATGCCTGCATCTGATTATTTCAGTGGTTTACACTTCAACCTTTTTTTTTATTTGTAATTCTGTTTTGGAAAAGCATTCTAAAACTGATAACATACTTGTCTGAGTTTTTTGTTTTTTTGTGTGCAAGGAAGATTGGCCCTGAGCTAACATCTGTTGCCAATCTTCCTCGATCTTATGTGGAATGCCGCAAAAGCGTGGCTTGACGAGCCGTGCCAGTTCTGCGCCCGGGATCCGAATCTGTGAACCCCAGGCTGCCGAAGTGGAGCATGTGACCTGAACCACTACGCCACCAGCTGGCCCCTTGTCTGAGTTTTTAAATAGAGTGAACTGACCTTATATTGACGACTATCTTCATTATGAGGTTTAATAACCATACTTTTCTCCACTCTGCATCTTAAACCTATGGACTAGATTGATTGACATCCTTCCAAGATGTCATGTGAATGCCCTTAGGAGCCATTGAAGTACAGGTAGCATTTGGCCAAAGCCCACTTGAGCTCCAATGGACTGCCTTTTGCTGGCACAATCCGGAAAAACTATTTGATGTTGTGGCCAGATGTTCTAATTCCTCTTTGTTGGAGGGGAGGTGGGTGTGGAGGGGAGGTGGATGTAGCAGAGTGAATGTGGGCCCTTGGGCCACAAGGTCTGAAATTCACTTACTATTTGTGAAATATGAACAAGTTCATTAAGCCTTAAGAGGTAAATTGGGAATTAAAATGAACACTCAACAAAGTTGCTGATAATAGGTGAATGCACTAACAAAGTAAATGACACAATTTAGCACCTGGACTCAGTAGATGCTTGATAAATACATTTCCTGCCCTTCTCTTTCCTCATGTCCGAACAGCTGCTGTTCAGCTTCAGGAGAACGTCCAATCCTCTCATCCCTTCTGTTCCATTCCACTGTCCTCTTTCTTCACACTGCTTTTCTTTTATCTTTTCTCCTTTTCCTGTTGACTTTTGCTTCCTTTTGCCCCGAAAGAACCTTTTCGATAGAAAGTTGTAGCCAATCAGGATGCTCTGCTCCTTCTGATCAGTGAGCTGATTGATTGGTGCTCTGGGCTCCAACAGTTCAGTTTAAGTTTGCATCTTCACCGACTCCTTAAAAGGTCTATTTTGACCACTAGGAATGCCTTGGCTACACCTTCACTCAAAACCTCCACCACTCCCAAACATGTACACATGCTCTGTTATTTCAAGACTTGAACTTTTTCTAGGTACTTGTGGGTTCAAGACAACTGAGTTGTGTCTGCAGTTACGTTGTCTGAATTTGGGCTTGTGAGCCTATCATAAGAACTTCCAGGAAGCAGAGGTAATAGACGACACTACTGATTCTTTCTTTCCTCCTCTATTTTCTTCCACCCTTCTAAAACCAAACTGGAATTCCAGGATTAGAACTCCAGAGATTCCAAAGTGTCACTCAAAATTGCCTGTGTCACACCTTTTTGCACAAAACACTGAACAACATTTTCCTCATCACTAAATCTGCTCTTTCAAGTTGGAGGCTGCTTAATTACAAAACCATTTCATATCTTTGCTTCACATTTTTACTTTTTTTTTTTTTTACTATTTTTCCTTTTGCCTTATAAACCAAGAGGCTAAAGTTTTATTTGTACATCTCCAAGTCTTTCAGAAAATAAATTTTCCTGATCAGAAAATTTGATCAATTATTAAGATTACTCATCTACATTTAACCAAACAGATATTTGAGGTAGTTACATTTTTGGTTTCTGAGAATCCTAGTACATCAGTATGTGTCAGTAAGAGTAACTCAAGAAGAAACATGTCATGATAAATAAGTCTGTCAAACGATAGGATAAATAAAGTTAGGCAGATTTTGGAAAAAGTTGCATTTTCTAAACTGCTTGTCCACAAAACTCCTTTTTGGTGGAGCATTTTCTGGGGCTGGTACTCTAAAAACAACATTTGGGGAAATATTGGATACACAAATGAGTTTTCAGATCTCGAGAACTATCATCTGAAACATAAGTATAGTACTAGAGTCAATTAAATAATAAAACATTTTTAAGTAAACAGATTATAAGAAGCCATTTGAAGCATTTTGATTAGATTCGAGTTAGACTGGGAAGTTACTCCCTTTTGTCAAAGTTAATAATGACAGACACACACATGTTCCTTCACGATCTAAGTGTTAATTGTCCCCAAGGTTCAAACCAAGATGACTTTGAATTCAGTTTTAAAGTTTTTTAAAGGGTGAATTCAGCACTTATTTCTTTGGGGTGTGCAACAGGGCTGCCATCTGTCTTCTCATGTAGCCAGTATGCCCAAATCTATTCAGATAATCTGGATTGTAAACACCATTCAAGAGGGAAAAATTTAGAAAATTTGTTTTCCATTCATATCCTGAAGCTATGTGGCCATAGCTTGGGAACTGAACCATTCCCGATGGGGCAACTATGAGCAGGAACGCACATTCCATGGACATGCACAAGTCATTATTTGTTTGAGTGCTATCAGTATACGGTTGCTTCCACTGTGAACTTCAAAAAATTCAGTAACAAACTCATTGTGATAACTTTATAAAGATTCTAATATGTATGTTCAATTCAATGTGCATATGTCTTTAACTCTGCTTGGAAGCAAGACCAAGATAGGTCAGCTATTTTTCTACTTTAATAAATTAATACAAAGATATGAAACAAAGATATGATTGGATTGTAGTGATATTTCAGAGTATGCACTTGCTTTGATCTAAAAGCCCCAAGTTCCACAGCATTGAAAACCTGCCCAATCAGATCAGAGAAACTAAAAAAGAATGTTTGAGAGAAATTTTCACAAAAAAAAGAGAAGGAAGAAATGAAAACCAATATTATGTTGCGTTTGGAGAAAGGGCCCTTTACATGATATCAAAGCAATGAACTGCTTCTTTTTACCTAGGAAGATAGACAAACTATTGCAATGAATAATGTGTTTACCTTTCCTAAAATTTGATCTTGAATATTCTGTACTGGGTAGACATCATATGCTTTTGCCTGCCCACCATCTATTCCCCAGTTGACTGGTAGCAGCACTTCGATTTGTTTTGAAGAAATCCTCAGACGTACTGCACAGAGTCCAAGAGTAGCAAAGAATCAGTGTCTGTTCTTCCTACTGGAGTCAGCAGTAGCTACATTAATAGGATTCTCTGTCCCAGGAATTTGAATCTTAGCACAGAACCTATTTAGAAAAAGAGAACTACTTCTTCTGTGGGAAGTACCCTACAGAGACTGTTCTTCAGTTCCCAGGTCATTGATTGACACATCCTGGATGCCCCTCCCTGCTTTGCTTTGATGGTATTTCAAGAATCTAGTTATAGAATCTATTGGGTTTTTCATCTGCCCCAGTTCTGTCAACTCAGAGGAATCATGACTGTGTCAACCCATCAATGAACAACCCCTTCCTGGCTCTATTTCAGCTTCTGTGCTCGCTTGTGTCCTACAAACACAACCTGGACATCACCTACCCTGCGTGGTATTCACTAAATGCCTCCAAGAATCCCTAGACTGATGAAATCTTGCCACTTCCATGTTACTCTAGAGCATTGAAAACAATGACTTAGTATTTTTATTGAGATTTTGTCTTATGAAATAAGTTATATGTCAATAGAAGCCCACACACAATAAAAAATGCTATGAAACTGTCAGTTTATGGGATGCAAAGCCAAGTTATGGAGAAGAAAGTTAGCCATGAGTGGTAGAGATACCTGTACCATATTATGCATATGATAATGGCAGAGGTTAGGGGAAGACTGTGGATTAGTTTCAGAAAAAATATATTCCTAACCCTGTCCCCAGAAGTTACATTTAAAATGAAAATTAGAAAAATTTAATGTATTGATCCAAGGGTTGGCAAACCGTAGCCCACAGACCGAATTCGATCATACCCATACATTTATGCATTGTCTGTGGCAACTTTTGCACTACACTGGCAGAGCTGAGTGATTGCCACAGAGACTACACAGCTGGCAAATTCAAAAGTATTTGCTTTCTGGCCTTTTATAAAAAACAAAGTTTGCCAACACCTGGCTTTAACTACATTCTATACATTGATGAGAGAAGATCTGAAAAATTTTGGAATAACGTTGTTTAGTACCCACCTCTATTTTGAGCTTTCCAAAGAGAATAGCATTTGGAAAATATGGTTTTAAAAGCTTCATTTTTACCACCTTTAAGGCTGTTATACCTAGGCAGTCATGTAACTTCTCTGAGTCTTAATTTCCTCCCTGTAAACCTAGGATATCAAAAACACCTAATTCTTACTCACAGTGAGGGTTCCAGTATGGCCTAGAATATTTGAATATGATCTATGAAGTTTGAACTGTCTTAATTTTAACGAACACTCAAGAATAACCTCACAGTTCCCCAAAATACATTCTGTCTTCTCAGAGGCAATCCCTTCTACCCATTTTTTCTTAAAATTCTGGAGGTTCTTGCCTCCAAATTGTTAAATATTATGCTATTTCTCCTCCTTCATTTAGCAACTTGAAATTTATCTATTGAATTTCCATTATGATAAAATTTCACATGTCTTACTTTTAGTTTATCTTTCTGTAATTCTATTTAATATAGTTAAACCTTTATGTCTTGTTCTATCTACTTCTTCTTCCTTTTTACCTTTCAATTTCTGTCAGATCTACTACTATTTTTAATTTATTAATATTAATAACATAATTCTACTATATTCTGAAATCATTACAGATCCTGTAATTTCCAGATGAAAAGCTTTTTCATCAGCTAAGTTAAATATAGACACTTATATGTCATAAAACAGTCAACTGACTACTTATTATATTTAATTTAGTAAATTAGGAATAGAAGAATATAGTAAAGTATGTTATATGGACGTACTATTCATTTAGAAATATTTTCCTACATTTATCTTTCTACAGAGCAATTCTTTTCAAAGTCTTCACGCGTATCACCATCTTCTCTAGAGCCACCTGTGAGGTCATTAAAGGCTGTTTCAGAATCATCCTTGCTTCCATCTTAATCGTATCAGACATAGACATTTTTTGAATCCATACAGTGCTGTCGCTGCAATTTTAGCCGAAACTGCAAGTTACCATGTACATTTTGTATTTAATCCAGAAGAGAAAATTTGTGAATCTCCATAATATAACCACTTCCTTTATTGCTTTTTAGCATGATCTTTAAAAGGTATGTTCGCAGCAACTTTCATCACTTGCACCTGTGAGCTCTGTGAATAATGACGAAATCTGTGTGAAATTTCTTTGCCTCTGTTGTTGCTAAAATGATGTTTCATTCCAGAATAAGAATAATGATATTAATGTAATAATAATATAATGATTCTCCTTCTTCCTTCTCTTTCTCTTCCTCTCCCCCTTTCTCCTGCTCCTTATTCTATCTTTTTAGATCGACTATTTCCTACCCTGTGGAAACTTAAGATCTTACAGTTTTATCTTTGGTGTTCTATAGTTTCACATTTATGTGTCTAAGTTTTGCTTCATTTGCATTAGTCATGCTTGACTCTTGACAGGCCCTTTAATTTTGAAATCGTACATCTCCCTGAAATCCGTAACTCTCTCCTTCTATTGACTTGATAATTTCCTCCCTCCTTATTTGCTCTGTTGACTTTATGACACCACCATTATTAGACGTCAAACCTTTGGAGTTAATTCTCAAGTTTCTTATCTTTTTCTCTCACATTTTGTCTCTTTTTCTTGTGCTCCACATTCTGAGAGATATACTTATCTTTATTTCTCAATCCTACTTTCTCCTTTTTTTCCTCTGCAATTGTGATGATATCTTAAATTCCTAGAATCTCTTCTGGTTAACCAATAGTTCATTTTTCATAGTAGCCTGTTCTTGTTTGATGAATATAGTATCTTTTCACATTTCTCCAAGGATAATTATTAGAGGTTTTCTGTTTTTTTCTCCCCTATACCCTTCTTGAAGTCCATTTTTAATTCCATTTATGTCTTCCTTTATTTTTTAAATCCTTTTTTCTTCATGCTAAAATATTCTTCAACTTTCTGGAGATGCTGATTCATCTCTATTCAAGAATAAAGAAGGAATAAGTTTGATTTGAATCTCTGATCACACAAATGTGGCTCGTAGATTGATGGACGTTGATTTAGAATCATAGGAAAAGACCCACGAAGGCTACAACAAGAAGAGCTTTCTTCTGTAGTCCTCCGCCTTCACCAGCTCCCAAGTTCTCCCTAGACAGTTCAATTCCTTTAAAGAATGGCCATGTGATATTTTTTGCCTGGAGTAAACATCAGATTGCCAGTAGTTCTGCCTGCTGGGGTGGAGGGGAAAGCTGACCCTTGACCATCACCAAACCCCTCTCTTTCAGGCCCACTTCTTTCTCCCAGTCTAATGCCAGAAGCTTTCTGGAGCCTGCCAGCCAGGCTGGCAGCTTCCAGCATTAGTCTCTTCTACGTTCATTCTGGGCTGTGTCTTCCCCATTGACTTCATAATATAACATCTCCTGTATACTTTCTGCTTCCAGAAATGTGGCAAAATCTCTGGTTGTCTGATGGCCCAGGGTTTTGTAGATTCATATCTATTTTTATTCCTTACTATCCTTTACTATCATTTATTGGGTATTTGGGAGGTAGAGGAGGAAAATTCGTGTGGTCAATAACCTATCCTGAACTGGAATTCAACTTTCATTTTGCAAACCTTCTCCTGTTACTTTGATTAAGTTACTCTCTTTCCATGAACAGTTAGTTATAAAGTTATCATACTAGAACTGAAGGACATAGATCCCAGATCCCACCTCCTTTAAAAGTTCGGCTCTATTAACCTTGATCCACACAGCATTTACCTCTCCCTTTGGCAAAGATGTTTCTGCCATTGTCTTTTCTAGAAATAATTACTTATTGAGAGAAGCAATTTTCAGCTTTTTTCTTCATTCACAGTGTACAAATACATCTCTCAACTCTCTTTCTCATTCCCTCCAGAAGATGTTTTAATTGTTACCTTTAGGAGTCTATCTAATTTAGGTCTATTCCATAATATGTTTAGAGGATCTTAAGGTTGCAATTAAGAAATAAGTGTGGCATATGTCTGAGAATATTTCAAGTCAGCATTAACTCTGTGTTGATGGTGTTCTCTGGTCAGTAAAGGGTAAACAGAACTGGTGTTGGAGTTACGGGACGGCTGTCCAGGTAACCTCCCCTGAGTTCATTTCTAACACCAGCTGTGGCATCTGCTCTGAGCGGGGCGTTCATCCATTTTCTCTGCATCTGGGTCTGCCCATATCGGCATTCTCTGCTATTCTAAAGGCTTTCTTTTTCTTTTTTTATCTTCTTTCTTTTCTTTTTCTCCTCCTTTCCCCAACACATTGCTTTGTGAATACCAAAAAAAGGGATCTAGATTGAGAAACCGTGGACATGTTTCCAAACTAAAAAACAACAAAGAAAAAGTTACACTTGTTGCTGAATAGGGTGATGTGCCATTAAGTCAGACGTGAATTTTTTCTCTTCTTTCCTTCCTCTTTCTCCTTCATCTGCCTTTTCCTTCCTCCTCCTGTCTCTTCCTTCCTCCTCTCCCCATCTTTTTGCCTTTCTTTTCTTTTTTCCTCCTGCTTCTTCACGTCCTCTTCCTTTTTTGAAATGACTTTCCTCATATATCAAGGCCTCGCAAAAGCTGTCCAGGTTACTGTCCAGGTTACTGATAAGCAGCTTCAATTCTCAACCTGACACAGCTGTAATCTGATGTTATCAAGACCAGCAAAAGTTTACGGCTAGGAGTCAAAGATTTGCTGAACAGATAGGTGTTAAAAACACCTCAGCAGTTTAAACAACAAGTCAATGGGGTTTGAAACCAACACCAGGAAGCTCCACAGAGGAAATTGACATGGAAAGTGCTAGGAAGTCCCCGCGTTTCTCAAAGAGGCAAAGCTCCTCCTTTGGCGGACCTGATTCCGGACTGAAAATCTCGGGAAATGTTTAGGGATTTTTCCCACCGAGGTAGGCACTCTCATTTTAGGTCATCACAGATTCGAGAGGTGTGGCTAGTAATTCAAAAGCCAGACATGGCTGAGATGATGCCCATCCAAAAGACTCTTAGCCAAGATGCCTCTTTTGTAATGGTTTCAGCCTTCCGGGTACCATGTGCTCTTTGGCATTTAGGTAGGTATTTTCAAAGATAAACAAACAAAGCCAGACACAAGTTGAAGTGGTGGGGACAGGTTTAAATCAGTAATACATTATTGCAATAGGGAAAAGAGGCCAATGTGAACTGAACTGAGCTTCTAACTGTAGAGGTTACTGGGCACTTTAAAGGGAGAATGAAGGGTTGGTGGTGGGGTGAGCAGGGGCTCAGTAGAGTCATGGAAGTGAAAAATTACAAAAAACGGGAAGGAGGGTTGGTCCATGTAAATCCCATCTGGGTTTGTTAACTGACGCTTATAGAAATTAGGCTCCTACCCTCCCATAGGGACTGGGAGATGGGGGTGGCCCCATCCCCAGATGCTGGCTGGAACAGACAGTAAATTCCTCTGGCAGCCTTGGGTTTTCTCAGGGAGACATCTTAAGGGGAGCTAGGGTTATCCTAGGGAGGTGGGTGGCCTTGAGCTGTTAGAGACTATATTAGTGTTTAGGCCAAGTCTTTATAGGCCAAGATTGGGGCCTACTGGAGTAAGAGCTCAGAGGACCCTGGCTAGAGTTTGGTCAAGGAGAGTATCTTTTTCACTATATCAAGGGTCTGGTCTGGTTAACTTAGTCCATTAATGCTAAATGGCAGAATATTGGCTCCAAATTTAATTTAATTTAATTTTATTTTGAGGAAGATTAGCCCTGAGCTAACATCTGCCAATCCTCCCCCTTTTGCTGAGGAAGACCGGCCCTGAGCTAACATCCGTGCCCATCTTCCTCTACTTTATATGTGGGATGCCTACCACAGCATGGCTTGCCAAGCAGTGCCATGTCTGCACCCGGGATCCGAACCTGTGAACCCCAGGCCGCCGAAGCAGAACATGCGCACTTAACTGCTGTGCCACCAGGCCGGCCCTCTGGCTCCAAATTTTAGACAACAGATTAGGTAAACAGAAAAAAAACCCCTGTGTTTTGGGTTCTCAGATGAGGTGTGGCTAATATATAGCTGGTCACTAGGGAGAACTTTTGAAAGAAAGTGAATAATTCAGTTCAAACCATGATGAAAAGGAGAAAACTCCAGTCAAAGCAAATATGCTTTACTGATATTCAGCCTGCTTATCATGCATGGGCCTTCCCATAGGAGAGGGCTTCCCATTTGTCAAAACGCGGAAAAGAAGATACAAACCAGTTCCTTCAGATGTAAGAGGCCTGAGGGCATGAGCCCACAGAGGAAAACAGGCTTGGACAGAAAATAGAGGTGAATTTTGGGTGTATCTCCAAGCCCCTGGTATTCATTATTCTTCCCACAAAGAGTTTGCAGTCTGGAGATTAACATGTTATATTTCCATATGCCTGAACATTTTTGAGTGCTATTAAGAATGCCCATAGAAAACGCAGGTCACGTTGACTATATCGGCTACACTTGCCAGGCCATATTTTTGGAACCTCATTTCTATTTTTGCGAGCTAAATTTTGCAGGTGGTAAGGGGGTAGATGCAAATATTGCAATGTGAATATCAGTCAATTAACCAACAACCACATTTTATGAGGTTGAAACCACCTAATTGTTTTGCGTCTGCAGCTAATTATTTCTGGGAGATGTTTCTGCATATAGAAAAGGAGTCTGCTATGATAATTGAGTGGACTGCAAAACAGAAGTTCTGCTGTAAGAACATCAAGGGCGGGGATCATATCTTCTCTATGTTTTAGAAACTTCCATAATTAACTTTGGGCTGATGGATTCTAAAGGAATGTGAACTGCTCATAGCGACATGATTCTAAAGTTTGGAAACCAAATTGAATAGCTGAATACAGTGACTAATATCCAAAATATAAAATGTCAACAGAATTCTGTGAGTTTGGTGTTGCTGTTAACTTATTGACTCCTTTTCTCATAGACTCAAGAACTATGGAACTGGAAAGAAACATGGTGGCCATCTATTCCAACAACTTCACCTTAAAATTTGGAAACTATGGCCTAGATAAATTATGTGATCTACTCAAAGACTTGTGATGCTGTCAGGTCTAGTCCCAAAGTGTACTATGTCTAAACCAGTGCCCCCCGCAATAGACCCAACACTGCCTCAATTTCTCCTTTAAGATATTAGAGGCAGCACATGTCAATGGAAAAGATGTCTCTTAGCCATGCATGCCACGCTTAAGGGAGAGCTGACAAATTAATTTTATGGCAGGAGGCTAAACTTGTTCATATAAATTGGTCTGTCCAGACAAAGTAGTGGGCAAAGTGTGCAGCTTGATGGATTTTATGGAGATTTTACTTTTGTTATTATTGCAGCTGCTCATTGATATTTTAATGCAAGTTTTTATTGAACTATGCCCTCAGGCTTTTTAAATCGAGGGTTCAATTCTTTCTAAAATCTAATAATTAAGTAAATTAATGAGCCTAGTTAGAAATCTGGCAAACTGACTATAAGGATTAAACACAAGAAATTTTAACAGGAGGGAATTTTTTCCCTCTTTACAGGAAGATCTTTTACAATCCTTTACACCATGTTTTATAGACATAAATGAAGTCTGACACCGATCCACAAGCAAGCCAGTGCACAAATTTGGGTTAGAAATATACTTAACAGCAGATGGGGGTGGACAGGACAGACCTTGTCACCAAAGTTGCCCCCCCTTGCCAAAGCGATTTTGAATTTTAGGAAGTATAGCCTCCAGAAACACAGAAGAATATTACTGTGTTTAAGTCCCTTCACTTAAAGATAGTAGTGGGTAAATCATGATATGTTCAGAAGAAAGTGACCATAATGGCCACTCAAAAACCGTAAGATGAAGCCAAGGTAAAGAAACTAGGAAAGTTGAGTCGGGGAAGTTGCTTATTGGAGTATATTACAGATTTCTTTTCTTTTCTTTTATTTATTTTAAAGATTGGCACCTGGGCTCACAACTGTTGCCAATCTGTTTTTTTTTTTTCTGCTTTATCTCCCCAAAACCCCCCTGTACACAGTTGTATATCTTAGTTGCAGGCCCTTCTAGTTGTAGGATGTGGGACGCCGCCTCAACGTGGCCTGACGAGCGGTGCCATGTCCTCGCCCAGGATCCGAACCCTGGGTCGCGGCAGCGGAGCGCAGGAACTTAACCACTCGGCCACGGAGCCGGCCCCTAGATATCTTAATAAAAGAACCATATTAATTCTGAAGGACCCTGGAGAGTGCACGTATAGATTCAGCTGTTGGATCCACATACTCTTCTGTATTGTTGCTTTGCTCCTAGGGCAATGTCCCAGTTATAACCCTGGATCTCCTGCTTCATCTTCCAAGTTCAGTCTGAGAGAGGGTTTACTTGTCCTTGGTTACTGAACCCACCGAGTTTCCATTTAAATTACCTCATAAATCAGGCTTTTTCTTTGGTTCCAGTTCCTGAATTTTGGGTTTGGTAGCTTGCACAGTCCTCCATCCTCACACAGGATGGCTTGGCTTCATGTCCTCGTGCTCATCAGACTGCCTGGTCTTCTAAAGGGCGTTCAGATCAGGTTTCCCTGAGCTATTTCTCACACAGCTACTAGATTCTCTGTGCTGCCTATTTTGTGTGATTCATACCTGGAGTTGGCCAGACTCCTGGACAAGATTTGACATGCTTGTCTTGATACCCTGGGTGCTTATCTGAAGGAATTTTGGTTTTAGAAAGATAGAAAAACTCCAGCATAGTATTTTTATTTCCTTATCCTCTTTGTGACTCACTGGACATTCTTATAGTATCCTATCACAAGGGAGAGGTGCAGAAGAGGAGATTAGAATGCCTTGGGACTCCACAGCAAGTAAAGGCAGGCCTGGAATACGGACGGTGATCCGATGGCAAAGCCCATGTTGTTTCCACTATAATCCCTGCCTCTCACTGTTTCACACTCCAGATTATCATTAATTTTTAGACAAAGACAGTGAAAATTACAATAAGACTCTTTATGAAATATGGTCTGGTGTAGTCCAGGTGTGTTCATTATTCACACAGGACATAATTATTAAAACCAGTGTTCCAGGACCTTCTAAAGTTTAAAAGCTCTTACAGTCTTTACTTAATTCCTTATTGAACAAAGGATGTTTTGTTCTGGAGATTTCAATTGAATAAAGCTAATGAAATGGAAACATTTTCCATAAGTAAACCAAATGATGAAAACTGGAAAGAAGGCTAAAGCCTTAAAGGTAGAATGAGAAAAATGAAGAAGTGTGTTGAGACACACAACAAACTGCATAGGGAATTGGACTACTGCATAAAGGCTTTCTCTCCAGCTCTCCTGTCGCACTGGACCCTAGTCTGAATTCTACTGACCCTTTCGGTTCCTCTATGTGCTTCAGGGACTGTGGTGGGTGAGCCAATGGGAACGGTCTGCTGGGAGAGTGGACAACAGTAGATGTGGAGGGTCCAGCATCCTAGGTAAAGGATCTCAATCTGGCTGAGGAAATATCTCAACTGGAAGAGAAAGTGTGATGACATGGGTAGGCCATGCCCTTCAAGTCAGGTGGCTCTTTACTAGGTGTGTGATTTGGGCCATGTTTGTTTAACTTTCTCTGAGTCCCAGTTGCCTCACTTGCAAAATAGTAATAATGCTACTCATCTCATCAGTTTTTATGGCAAATTAAATAAAATGACTCTATATAAAGTGTCTTGCATGAAAAGGTATTCAATAAATAGTTTGCATTTTCTGTACTGCTGGCTACAGTATAATATGTCTTTTCCAAATCAGCATGCACCAGAGAAAAGAATCCATGCCATTTCATTTTTCTACTTGCAGGACGTGAGGATGCCATGGCCGGATTTTTAGTTTTCACTATTACTTCTCTTCTTAGTAGGAGAAGTGGTGTTCCTTTCTCTCTTGCATGTCATAGATGCTCTTTCTGATGTCATATGGTGTATAGGGAAGAATAATCACCTCGGTAGTTTTTTTCATATCTGATATACTGCAGGTGCATAATAAAGATTTGACAAAAGTAGTTGCTATCCAAGAAATCCAGGCAAAATCATGCATTTGCTTGGATTACCTAGGTAATTGTACAAGTGTACTCTTGACAGGTAAAATTGGTCATTGATTATTTCGTATCAGAAATTGCTCAATTTTATTGTTAATGTATAATGTGAGTAGAGGAAAATTCCTGGTAAAATCCATGAGCGTTAACTTCTTGCCTTCACTGATCGGAGTTGCTCTCAGTTGATGACGCCATGGTTTGTTAAGTAATTTGTAATATAAACTCAGCAATTTTGACTTGAGTTCCGTGATTCAGGCAAGGTGGCTCTATATTATTTTTTTGGATAAGAAGTATTTGGGTAGAAAATTTCGATTGTATCATTAGAGGTTATAAGAAAAGTAATTTATTCTTCTTACAAATAATATCAGTGTAAGCAAAAGGCATACTTTTCAGCTGAACATGTCATCTTCCCAAATTGGAGGGATTATTATCTTCCAGGAGATTTTCTCTCTCTTCCACTACAAAAAGGGAAAACAGTGCATTGGCCACTATTTTGTAAACAGATCATAAAAAGCACTAACCATACAGAAAAGGATTGGTAAGTGGATTTCATTAAAATTAAAAAGCTCTGTCAAGCCACAGAATGGGAGAAGATATAGGAATACATATTTGACAAAAGACTCATTTCCAGACTACATACAGAAATTCTACAAATCAAAAAGAAAAAGATAGTGACCCAGTTTAAAAATTGGGCAAAAAACTTGAACAATCACTTCACAAAAGAAGATATCCAAATGACCAAAAAGTGCACAAATGTGCTGAGTAGCTTCAGTCAACAGGGAAATACAAATTGAAATGACAATATGATGTCACTGCACAACCACCAGAATGGCTAAACCAACCATCCAATCAGCAAGCCAATCAACAAACATTTAACAATGTCAATAGATAGTGAGGACATCTAATCAATGGAAGGACAACTAGAATTCTCACACTCTGGTGGTAAACTGGGACAACCACTTAGGGAAACTTTTTGTCAGTATCTGCTGTGACTAAACATACTCATCCTCCATGACCTTGCAATTCTCATCCTAAAATTTCACCCAACAGAAATACATAAATACGTTCTTCAAAGGTCACGATTATGCCAGTATTATTCATAACAGCCCTCAAGCGAAAATTATCCAAACATTTTCAACCGCAAATAGATAAAATGTGGTATATTCTTTCAGCAATTAAAAATAAGATTAATAAGAAGAACGAACTTCTGCATACAACAGCATGGAAGTATCTCTAAACATAATGTTGAGCAAAAGGAGAAAAACCGCAGAAAATACAGATCACAAATCAACTTACAGAAAGTTCAAGAACACGCAAAAATAATCCAGGGTTAATCAGAAAAGTGGTTGCTTTTGAGGATGTAATGACTGAGTAGATTAATAAAGGAGATTTATAGATCTCTATTCATGTTCTATAGCTATGTTTAGCAAACTCCAGTGCACATATGAATCTCCTTGGAAATCTTGCTGACATGTAGATTTTGATTAAATAGGTCTGGGTGCAATTTAAGATTCTCCATCTTTAACAAGCTTCATGCCAAAGCTGCTCGGAAGTGGATCACACTGTGAGTAGCTAAGTTTGCTATCTTCTTCTGAATGGTAAACACACAGGTTTATTTGTACAATTTCATCAAACTGTGTTTATGAACTGTGTACTTTCTGTGTATATGTTATACTTCACTTCAAAGGTCTGCTAAAACAAATACCTTTTGGAATGGAAACCTGAAGTGAAATTTTTAGCTATATTTTATAAGTGACACAGATAGAACTCAGAAACTGTAGTTTTTGATTGAAAGCAACAGACACTAACTTTGAAAAACTTAAGTCAATAGAATATCTATTAGAAATATATGGAGAATCTTATAGAACAGGAGGGAAAACTTAAGGATAACACTTGCAAATGAGCAGACTCAGGCAGCAGCAGAGGACCCAGGTACCAGGAACTCAACAGACTTGCCCGTGCACCACCGCTGGAAGAAATGACCTCAATCACTTTCAGTCTTTCTGCCCCTCTATTCACAATCCAAATTCCAAGGAGGAAGTGCCCACCTGGCCTAATTTAGATGTACCTGCCCATTCTCCAAGGGAAGGCAGGGGATCTGATTACCATAGTATCAACAGATTCCATCTAAAGTGGGTGAAATATTTTCCAGAAGGCAACTGGTGCATGTTCTCAAAAGATGGTTGGAAAGATGACGAGTAAGCAAAGATGGTGGTGCGGAGTCAATCAAAAGAAAGATTCACTGAAGCTGCTTCTAATTTTACAGCCAGTCCTTATTTCTCCTCGCTATCATTGCTCCAGTAACTTTTCCAAGCTTATTCCCCTTTCTGAGATCAATTCTGTAGCAAAGGGTGTGTGTGTGTGTGTGTGTGTGTGTGTGTGTGTGTGTGTCTGTGTGAGATGGCAAGGTAGGAGTAGTCACAGGTCAGCATTTATACAGTAGAGTAAAATGTTTACGATTGCTGCTGCTGACTTGATTCACTCTGGGGTGGTTTAATGCTTTCAAGGGCAATTCTGGAAAGCGCTTAGGAGATAAAAACAACAAGAAGAAGTAAACATTAGCCATACTAGAGAGAGTAGAACGTCTTCCTTATTTCTGATTGGTTCTCAAGGCAGGTGTTAGGTGTGGTGTAAACATGGATTGCTAGTAGGGCATTTTCTTTCCTCAGTTCCTTTAGTGGAAGTAGGTTGCAGCTAGAGTTGCGTTAAGTTTCTTACAACTCTTGAGTAATGATGGAATCCAGTTGTTAACCTATGCCGTTAGTTATCCCAGAAGTTATTAATTTAAAGTAATGGTCAATTGCCTCTTTCCCACCATTTAGGAAACTCTGAAAAGTGTTTCGGATCCATCTGGGTAGAAAGCACAGCATAGGCATAAGATCATTATCATCCATGACACGTTCAGCTCATGTTTCTTCCACATTTTGTTAGTTTCAATGAACCAGGGACTGCTAATGAATGATTTCCATTGGATAATTTTGTTTTTTCTGTTTCAAGTTTCAAGATGCCTGTCTGGATTTTATTAGCATTGCAATGATTTACCCACGAGGGCTTTGTTTCTTAATTTGATTGGAAAAGGGACATAGGGAGGGTGGCTGCCTTTGTGGGAAAGGAGACTTTTTTTAACCCCATGATGATGGTATATGCGTGTGGGAGAAGTTTGAGCTGTGCAATTTCCATTTGCAGTTAGCTTTGTTTTATCTGCCTCAAACAGGTAGGTGTAAATTGCTGCAAACTTATTTGCCAGTTGGACACCAAGTCATCAGCATTTTATTACTCATGGCAAATTACTGCCATGAAAGCAAAAATGTTTAAATGACGTATTGGAAAAGTGTCTGAAATACCCATGGAAGAGAGAAAAAGCTAATTTTTGAGACTAATTTTATCTATTTCTTTCTTTGTTTATATACTATTGCTTAGTTTGATCCTTTAGAACTCTACTATTTAGTTCATTTCATCATGTTATTTTTCTTCCTTGCCCTAGGATAATAATTTCACAGGTATAAGTAGTTCAATCAAGACCAAGTTATTTTATCAAGTTGGCAGACTATGACATAAATATAGTATCAAATGGTCTTTTTTTTCTATGGATTCATTTGTTCTTTTTGCTAACCAATGTCACAACTTTTTTTTTTTTTTTGAGGAAGATTAGCTCTGAGCTAACTACTGCCAATCCTCCTCTTTTTTGCTGAGGAAGCCTGGCCCTGAGCTAACATCCGTGCCCATCTTCCTCTACTTTATATGTGGGACGCTACCAGCATGGAGTGCCAAGTGGTGCCATGTCCACACCCAGGATTCAAACCAGCGAACCCCAGGCCACCAAGAAGCAGAACGTGAGAACTTAACCGCTGCGCCACCGGGCTGGCCCACAACTATTTTTTTTAAGAGAACTATTTGATGGGATAAAGTGATGTATCTCTAAGTTAACTAGCACCTCTATGTTCTCTCCTACTGCTCACATCAGTGGACTCATCAACTCCTTGGAAGACTGAAGCCTTGCTAGCTGTTGGTACTGTCACACTCTGGAATTCCTAATCTACATTTTGATGGAACCCAATTTAATGAGATCTGATGTTGTAAAGTTAGTTTTCTAATGTAAGTCTAGCATATTCCCAGGCTAGAGATCATGGGTAGTCATGTTGTGGTCATCTTAACCTATTTAATTGATTATACGTCTAGCTACAGAACCACTTCAGGGTGAGGATAATTAGACTTGTGGTTTGTCGCATTCAGCAAGAACATGCAGGGACACTTGGAACCCACAGCAGATTGCCTCTCCCAACAAATGTAAATCAAGAAAGTGTTTTTTAAAAAAATCAATCAATTAAAACTATTCTTTTTTTTTTTTGGAGGAAGATTAGCCTTGAGCTAACATCCACTGCCAATCCTCTTCTTTTGGCTGAGGAAGATTGGCCCTGAGCCAAAGTGTGCCCATCTTCCTCTGTTTTATTTTATATGTGGGATGCCTGCTTCAGCATGTGGTAGACAGCATTCTATGATGGCCCATAAGATTCTCACCTTCCTGGTGTGCGTGCTCTTTATCATCTCCTTCCACTTAATTGTGAGCAGGATTTGTAAACGTATTGGTATATCATTCCAATGATTATGCTACATTACTAAGCAAAAGAGATTTTGCAAATATAATTAAGGTCTCTAATCAGTTGACTCTGAATGGGGCTGATGCAATTAGATGAGCCCTTAAGGAGACAAGGGGCAGTGGCAGAAACTCTCCTGTTGGCCTTAAAGAAATGAGTTGTCATGAGTCCTACAGCCACAATGAACTGAATTCTGTCAACGATCTGCATAAATTTAGAAGACAACCCTGAGCTCCAGATGAGAACCCAGCTCTAGCTGACATCTTGATTTCAGTCTTTTCTGACCCTGAGCAGAGAACTCCGGCGAGTCCTAGCCAGATTTCTGACTTGCGGAACTGAGATAACAAATGGGGATTGTTTTAAGCCAGTAACTTGTGGTGGTTAGTGCTATAGCAGCAATAGAAAATTAATACAATCTTGATGCATATTATGACTAGAGCTGCATATTCAAATGTACTATACTCATAGCTCCCCTACATTTTCTGTGTAATCTTTTCGACAGCGTACAAAGTAGAGTAGTCATCCACATTTATCCATCATTTCTTGCCTGTAAATGTGGGTGGCCACACTACTTTGCCCATTGCTGAAAAGATTACACAGAAAATGTAGGAGAGCTTTGGTACAGTGCTTGGCTCAGGGGAAATACTCAATAAATGGTTGCTCTCATTATTGAGCCAAGACCTTGTTAATGGCCACAGGCAAAGCAACTCAGAACTTTTATATACCATGATTGTCAGTTAACTCTCAGTTCTTATTTACCTGATGAAGAATGAGCAACACGTTGTGGCACAACTGCTGAAACCTGCGGCCGACATGTGGTGGAAGCCCATACATCATAACCCTGGACTTCTCCTGCTTGACAAAATGGTGGAGCAAAGGAAAAGAAGGATTTGATTATTGGTCCTCAGAGTGTTGCCACTTGGATATTCTCATACCACCTGAGGGTGCTGGAGAAGAAAGTTCAAAAAGGCTGTAACTATAATCTCTTGCCATCACATATAAACTTCATTTAATCATCTGTAATGTCTCCACGGCTAAAAGGGGTAAGGGGCAGGACAACATTGTTTTTGGGGGGGGGGTAGAACATTCCTGGAAATATCTAAGTTTTAGGCTTCTCAAGTGAGGCATGGGAAAAACTTGCAAGGACAGAAAAACTGTGTTTATTGCACTCGACAAGTGGCTAAAAATTTCTCCTGGGGGCGAAAAACCCTATGATTTCCACCTAGGGCAATTCAAGGCAACAGGATTGAATTGTTTTTTGTTATGGAAAGCTGCTTTTGCCCCTAGATGTGAAAAAAATAATACTTATCCTCCCTGGCTTGTTCTTCTGCAAGAATTATTGGTTTCTGAAGATGCTGGTCCCCACAACTGAATAAGGATAAAGAAGGCCCATGGAAAATTTTCACTTAAGTTCTGGTTGTAATACCGCTAGAGACTGCACACTGGGAGATGAAGGAAGAGAATATTTGATTTATCTAAATGCTCTTAGAATTTCTTGGCCTCTAGTATTCCAAACTTTAGAGAAGTCTTTAGATTACTTTATCCTCTTTGGGCATGTATAGAAAGCAATGGGGGTGAGAGGAGGTCATTTTGGTGGAGTAAGAGTTTGCTTTGCAGTCTATGTTTATAATGGTTATTTTTAATTTCAAACATTAAGAAATTTAAAAAGTATTCCTAAAGGCATAAACCTTTCTGGAGTTCTCCTACCACTAGCACTTTTGTTAATTATATAACTTGAGAAGAAGGGCACCTACCCCCTCTCCCACACACACTAGGGACAGTGAGAAATAAATGCTATTTTGTTCTAAATAGTGTCATTTTTTTTTTAATCTGGATCTTGTTACCTTGATCTATGCAGAAAGAAAACATTTCTTATTGAAGTGGCCAATCCAGGAAGCTCACCATTCTTTTTTTCTAACTACACTAAAGTATATGATATACAGAACAAAGTCAATATCCCCTTGTAGACGTGAGCATGAACATTATGTGTTTTCTGTGAGTGTGTATGTATATGGAAAAAGCATAGCAACAGCTATCTGAAGCACATGAGAAGGGCTAGCTGCCCTCCCACTCTCTGTTTTGTTCAGAACTTTAAGCCTTAAGACAAATATCTCTTTGTTTTTCTCCTTTCATATCCAATTCCAAGCTCACTAGGGAAGTGAGGATAGGACTGCACAAAACTCACTTTGTCTCAGCTAGAGCTGTAACACATAGAAGACATACAACAAGCTTTGCATGCTTAATTTTTTCTTCATACTTCAGAAGACACCTGCCTGGAGGGCTTGCTGCTAATGGGCTGCAGAAGGCGTGGGTCATTCTTCAACTTCAGTAGCCCCGTATGATGTCCAGTTGAAGATCAGTGATTCCAGAATGGTTCACTTGTCTGAGTCTGCTTACCAAGCAGCTTCTTTCAGGACTGCCTTCTGCCTCCAGTGTCTTTTAAGCTGGAAAGAAAGAGTGACCCTTGTGGACTAGA
Source organism: Equus asinus (assembly GCF_041296235.1). NCBI lineage: Eukaryota > Metazoa > Chordata > Mammalia > Perissodactyla > Equidae > Equus > Equus asinus. The sequence continues at coordinate 107,723,273 of NC_091791.1, read as the reverse complement.
CAGCACTACATCAAGGTGAATTCTTGATAACCAGCTCTGTTCCCCCTTCTACCTTGTAAACATGCTAATTTAAAGGAGCTTCTTTCTGAAGATCAAGGGAGAAAGAATTCTGCAACCAGGGCCAGCAATTGCAGCCACAACTCTTTCCAGTCACTTCCTGAATTTTTTGCTAGCTCATTTCCGATAGTCTGGTGAAAACCTCATGACTTGAAACCTCTCAACATCTAGATATTAAGATTGTCCTCAACAACAAAAGCAGACACCACAGAGTTATCTGTGTCACAGAAAATCCAAAGCTTGACTCTTTCTTGCCTCCTAGGGCATTTTAGCACCATACTAGCCACAACTCTCCCCTCATTCACAGAGGAATTCTGAGAGTCTCCTTAGGAGAACGTTGCCTCTCTTCCACATTATTAAAGAGTTTTGTCCTTTGCAAGGTGTATACCATGCAAATACATAGTTCTTGGTGGTTGAACTTACACACACATACTATTGTACTTGGGTAGAAACCAACTTGCCGTATCCACACTACGGTTCTTCTCGACAGCTCTGTTGAAACATGTAAAACTGGAGACTAAGTCTCTGCTTCCTAGGTAGCTATAGGCTTTAGAAGAGTGGATTTTCTTGGGTTTCAAAGGTAGGATAAAAATATTTCCTTGTAAACTACCCATGTATAAAATCCATGAATTTTATGCATTTATTGCTCCATTCATTTTTTAAAAATCAGGACCAGGATATAGCCAAGTGAAATTAAACAACTAAGGTCAAGGGGAAAAGGATACAGGGGTTGTAGGGTCTCACATATTTATTATGGTTGAAGAGCTAATTTAGCACTGAGTTTCCTATCGGACAGGAAAAAGGAAACGAGAAGGGCAGTCAGTTCTTCCCAACCTGAATGGGCCTCAGAATACCTTGGAGCATTTTTCAATAATGAGATTCCTGGGCTCCTCCCCCTAGATACTTGCTCAACCAACACCTCCAGGAGGGCACCGAACATGTCTACGCTTTTTCTAAGATCCCCAGATGAATCTGATGTTCAGCTGATTCTGGAAATCAGGAGGTTAAAATGACTTGCTTTTGTTTTTTCATAAAAAATATAATACCAATTCCTAAGAGAAGTAGAATATTCCAGAACTTAGATCTCCTTATGATGACTCGCCTAACTCATTTCATAAAGCCCAAAATGATATAGGGAAAGATCTATTCAACAACATGTCCAATATGGTACGTTTCATAAAATATGTTTTCAGGTCCTTTGAATAAAGTTGAGCTTATTAAACCAAAATATAAATGATAAAAATACCTTTACAAGGGTAACAACGATAAGATTTAGAAGCTTGCATAATAGTATGCAGATTTTCTGAATGAAGATTGTCTTTAGGATAATCTGAATACTTTTCAGATGCAAAGAGTTGTCCCCATTTATATGTTTTTTCTTCTTGGGGAAAAATCCTAAAGGGTGAGTTATCGAAAGATAAATTTCATAATTACCATAATTATACACACTATTACGGCACTAAAACATGAACATGGTAGGAAAAGAACATCAGCTAAAGTGGACAGGCTCATACTCTTTCTTCCAAAGCAATTTCTTCCAGTGAGTTCTCCTTTCCAAAGGCAGCCTTGTTTATCCTTGTCTGTTCCTAGTCCTTCTAGCGCTGCCCCCACAACTCCAGAGGATGTTCACAGAGACTCTGGGCTTGTCAATTTTACACATTAATGATTGACTCTCACTAGGTAAGAAGAAGATATGACCTACGTAAAATATCTCACTTCGCTACCTTATCATCAACACTTGACAGGTAGAGCAAAATACTATTTTTAGTTCTTTTCTTGGTGATTTTATAATTTTAAATGACGTTGCTTAAAAGGCCATTTCATCATTTATTATTTGTGAAGGCATCTCTTTGCTTTCCTCTATATAAGACGGTGATTTTGAAGCCCTTAACCTTCCTTCCTATGTTCCTCCCCAACAGCCTTACCCCTCCCCGCTTTCATGTGTCAGCACAGATAAATCACTTCTAGACTATAATGAAATCTTTTACGTTTTGTCTATGGGTTGGGCCTAAAATACGAAAACCTAATACACATTATGACTCTAGAAATAATGTCCACTGCAGAACCAATAGGGTGCCACAGTTATGTTTTCTTTTCTATTGACTCACTTTCATGATGCTTGTGCAAGTGAAGAATGCCCCTAATTTCCAGGTTGATCATATTCTCTTCGTTTAAACTCCTTTTGTGGAACACATTCATAACCACACCATTTTGTGGTTTGCTTCATAATTGTCCCAAGATATTCTTTGTACAACCTTGTTTTGTACAACCTTATTTTTAGGTATGTAATTGCCTTTTTACTTTTTGAAAGATGCCTCTTCACTGTCTCACCTATAACTTCCTTTTTGTATGCTCTCTATCTATTACTTAGAATTCACTCTTTTCTTTATCTAGGGACCCTCTGATTTCCTATTTTATTTTTGGCCAGTTGGTTTTTCAGGCAGCTATGATCCAGGAAATATCAAATAAATTCTCCTGGGATATTGTCATCATTTTTTTAATCACGTGTCCTCCCCTCTTTTGATATTCATACTTATTTTCTTGAAGTATATTGAGTAATATCATCAAGGATACATGGAAGGTAAATTTTGTAAATCCTTAAAGATCTGAAAAAAAAAAAATCTGCTTTTTACATCTTCTATGCAAAAGATTTGAGAGTCTGAATAAAAAGGATTGTAAAAAATAAAAATTTTATTTTTAATAAACAAAGATGCTAAATTTCTTCCTACAAATACTGAGCATTTTGTCTATTAATGATGAAGGAAACTGACAGATGTCTTAAAATAGTATACCCAGTAAACCTCAGTGTGCAAATGGATTCATAGCTACATTCTTTTAATTATTCAACGAAAAAATAATTCTGATGCTCTTAACTAACCCAAGGCATGGAAAAAGAGAAACATCCAAATTATTTTTATAGACCCAACATAATGTTAACATCCTAAACTTACAAACTCCAAAACTAGAAAAATATAGATACGTTTTACTTTTGAATAGTGATGGAAAATCTTAATCAGTTACTAGCAAGTAAAATTCTGCTGAGCATTAAAAACTGAAATATTCTAACCAAGTGTGGTTCATCACCATGGCTTCAATATAAAAAATTTATTCATAAAATGCATCTCCAAAGCAAAGGAGAACATTATTTATGAATATTTCAGTGAATGTGGGGAAAAATTTGACTACATTCAACATCTATTTTTGATTAAAATTTATTTTAATAAAATAGGAATAAATTATATAATATCATATATAAAGAAATAAATATATAATTATATGTATAAAGGAAACACAATATTATATATATGTATATGTCAATAGAACTAGACAAATGAAAGAACAGCTAAATATAATAGGAATAGGAAAAGAAAATTGTAATTATTTTTATCTTCTATCTTACATACTTAGAAATCTCAGGGAAATTATCAGGAATTATTACAAACAAGAGAATTTAATAATGAGGTCAGTTACAAAATTAACAATAAAAATGGTAATTTTTCTATATAGAAGTAAATATTAAAAATATAAGGGAAGGAAACAAATCATCTACAGCAGGAGTCAGCAAACTTTTTCAGTAAAAGGCCAGATGGTAAATATTTTAAGCTTTGCGGGTCATATGGTCCCCTTGCAATTACTCAACGCTAAGCAGCCATAGATGGTATGTAAATGAATGGGCGTGGCTGTGTTCCAGTAAGCTTTATTTAGAAAAACAGGCAACCCCTCATCTAAAATAACAAGGCAATATATAAAACACCCAAGCACCTTAACAAGACACATTGATCATCCATTTAAAGAAAACCAAAACTCTACCAAGAGAAAAAAGAAAGTTATTTTGTGCTCCTTTATAGTAAGACTCAATGCTATAATGATGTCAATCTTCCCAAATGAATTTACAAATTTAGTACAATCCTTTTAAAATATCAACTAAAATTCATCTAGAGACCAATAGAGAAATGAAGAAATGACACAAAAGGGCAAATTAACAAAAAAGAACCATATACATAAAAAACAGATCTTTGTGGAAGTATAAATCAATGTGACCTGCTTAGAAGGCAGTTTGTGACATCTGTGAAATTTGCAAAAGCACAATCCTTTTGACTCAATAATTCTGCTGATAGAAATTCATCCTACTGATGTGTCTGCAGATATTCACCAAGATACTTGTATTTTGTGACTTTTGGAACCACGCTCACATCTTACTTTGTTTATATTGTTAATGTCAGCAGGGTCATCTTGGCAGGCTATTAAAAGCTATTTTATTTATTTTCATACTTGTCTCTCTGTTTTTTTAAGGCTTTAATAAGTGTTTTGTTTTGTTCTAATATCCAAGAGAACATCGGCATACTCTGGCAGTGGTTTGAAAAGTCACTTTTGGCCTTCCCTGAAATTGTCAAATACTTGAATTTCCTCCACGCTGAAGGCAAGTCATCAGATGCACTAAATAGAACCCACAATTAATGTGCTCAGAAAGGTGGAATTCTAAAGTGGCTATCAGAACTGTGTGCTCACATTGTGTACTATTGGCATCAGAGCAATATACCCCTCTTCCATGTTAAACATGTTGTGATGGAAAAAAAGGTCTCCATTTCAGATGAGGTTTGGGAATGTGCATTGTCCAAATTTACTTAATAAGAAAACATTTCTTTTTTCTTCATGAGCAGTTTGGGAAATATAGTCTTAGATAAATTAAAATAAGTTGTACTAGGGTTACCTTGGGAAGGCATTTCTGAACTGTGTATAACATAGTCGTTTAATAATTATTATTGTTGTTGTTATTGTTATTTAAGTGTTGTTGGGGTTCAGAATTGAATAGATGCCCATGAGAGTCTGTTGATTTTTGTTTCCCTTTGTTTACAAAAGCTGGGAGGTGGTGCGTCTGACATTAACACATCTTGAATGCCACCGTGTACATTTTTTCCAAAAATTAAAAAGGGGAAAAAAAGCTTCTACCTTTAAAGGGCGGAAAATCATAAGAGACGATTAGAACCAGGGATGATGTTACAGGGAAAACAATAGCTGTTTTGTGCAGACATCTCCTCGGAGCCTGGAAATGCACAGTTTGTCAGGAAAAAAAAAAAATGATGAAAAGAAAAAAGATTTCTTCTGCAAACAGATTCAAATATTTGCCTTCTATCTGCCTTGCGTAATGAGGAAATGAGAAAATGGCATGTTTTTCACCCAAGTCTCTTCACGTTTCTGTGCCAGGATTTTTGGGGAGTGGAGGATAAGGGGTGGCAGAGAATACCTTGCATGGTGAGCCCCAGCTGTGAGCGAGTGAAAGGCTGCACGTTCTGACTTTCACAGCCTTACCCTCGCCCTGCTCTGCCTTTGACACCATCACCTCTATTCGTGGTTCTTCCTCAGCGCCACCCCACCCCCCGACCCACCCCAGTTTTATTTTATTTTTTCATAGTCTCTGAAAATGCAATGGAGAATAAAACTGTGGTTAGACCTGCCGACAGCACCTATGCCCTCCAGTTCTAAGCTGACAAAAATGTCAAGAAACTGACAGTAAAATATGCGAGGAAAAAGCCTTGCAAACAGGAACAACCCAGACTGTTTGGCGCTTTCACCACACTGTGTCATGGTTTTCAAACAGAAATAGCAGTTGTGGGATTTATTATCTCTAATATCACTTGTTAAATTTTACACTATGCAAATGAAATATAGAGAATACTGAAGGGGAAGCTACAGAAGATGGAATGAGATGAGAATGGTAAGTAACGGACAGCTGGACTCCACAGAGCACTCATGGAGGGATCTTTGCCACCCTCAGTGTAAGGAGGATTCCTCCACCTCTTTGGGTTTATAACAGCGTGAGAGGGCTGGTGAGGAGAGCAAAGCATGCTAACCACCAACTCTGCCTACACGAATCCAGTAATACGGTGGAAAAGTTGAAATATACATTTATTTTATTGGCCAACCCGGCCTCAGATAACCTAGTTAATTGCCCTGATCGGTTTTAGTATTTATTCAATATGATTCTAAATAGTTCTAAACACACGGTCTTCCCAAAATGAAAGAGAATTTTTGAGAAGTTGTGAATGATGACTCTCACTGTTTCCTGAGCTCCTGATTGAGGCTGGGGTTTTCATGTATTATCTAATTTAATCTTACAGCCGTCATGCCAGGTAAATCGTTTTCCTCATTTGAGAACCGAGGAAATGAAGGCTTGCGGGAGAGTAACTTTCTCAAAGTCGCGGAGTTGTTAGTTGACAAACTGGAATTTAAACCTACAATTACCTGATCCCAGGTGGCCCTCTTGACACAAAGCTTCCTTTCTGAGAGAAAATAGTTGATTCATGTTCTTTGATGTATATACTTATAAGCTGTCATTTTAAACAGTGAACACAACTTGGGGTACATTGTAAGCAAGAGTTATAGGTATTCCATATTTATAAATTTGAAATTGCTTTAACCCGTTCCCTTCTTTAACAAATTGACTTGCTTCATCATGTGCTTTATTTTCTTATCCTTTAACAGACTGAGAAACCAAGATGCACAAGATTGAAATGTCCTGTTTGGTTTAAACTAATGACCATAGCGCTCTTGTAAAAATAGGAAGAAGTGTCCATATAAAATGGCTCCATCAAAGCAGAATTGGGTTACTCCCCTAAGACATCAGATATCATGGATACGTTTATAATTGATGGTTTTAAAGTGCGGTTGAAGTGCCCTTCTTAGTTTGGGGTATGCACAACTTAATTGCACATAAAATTGGCAACTCCTGCCCTTAAAAAAAGAGAGAGAGAAAAAGGAGAAAAAAAAAAAAGGAGCAAGCGGGACAGCACACAGGACTCAATTGCCCTTGAAATTTGCACGCAACATTTGCCACAGGCAATTAATCTGCACACAGAAGAAAGGGAGGCCCCTGTAATCTTATGTGACTTATTCGAGGCATCCAGCAGGTGACTGGCAAAGCCAGGAGTTGAACCCAGGGTGTGTGGCTCCCTGTCCTCTTCTGACCAACAGACAGCCTTTCCTCTCTTGATTGGCAGTAGGACCATCTGCACACCTCCACTCCAATCACAGCTGTAAAGAGAGCCATAAAACTGCCATTGGAATCCAAATGTCATATCAGTGGAAACGTCTAAAGCCCATAATGGCTCTTGTGATAACCCCTAAATGTTCAAATAGATCCCTGAGGGAAAGAGAGGGACACAGTTTCTCCTTCAAGACGGCCACCATGGGCTTGGGGCAAAGTCAGAACATGCTGGTGTCCATAAGCCCCCACCTCTCATGGCACTCTTTCATAGATTTTATTATTACTTTAAAAGCAGATTGTGGGGAAGAAAGAACAACAGCTTTAATTCAATTTACATATGAATAGAAGAATATGTGCAGGTATTGGAAATAAATTTCTAGTTAAATATGAGCTGCAGAACAAAGACGGCCTGATTAGGAGTCTTGGTGTGAGGTGACAACGCTCTCATTTATTTGAGCTCCAGTTCAAAGTGCTCTCAAGAGGCTGTGACCACTTCCCTGAAAACTTTTCAAAACATTATTTTCAGCAGTTCCACTTTTTTCCTAATTTAAATGATTCCAGTTTGCATTTTATGCAGATAGTAAGTATGTATTTATTTTAAGTGAGAGAAAAACAAATATAAATAACTTTTATTTTGGAGTTAAACCTCTTCTTCCATCTTAATTTGGGCCATCAGTCAGTGATAAAAGGAAATAATATCTTTAACCCAATGTAATGAATATAACTGCATCTGTTCTTCATATCGGTCACATCTTATTTCACTGAATAGTCTGTTTTGAAAACAAAAGACAAAAACAACAGAACACAGGAAAGTATTTCTGTGTATCCTACCATCGAGGAAATCAATATATTTGTATTTCTGCCTACCAAGAAATCTGAATCTGTAAGTCTTCTGTGAGACGGGAAAATTAATTTATAGTGAGAAACATTTTGTATCCTCACTTTCTTTCTTTACCAGAAGCAAATATAATAGTGAAAGATTGACTTACAATTAGTACAGCAGGAAGTCCTGTTGTTTACAAGAGCTTCCAACACCGTTACCAATCTCAGCACTTTTTTGACCAAAATTTTGTGTACCCGATTTTGCTCGTGAGTCTGGTAGTAAGTTTACCAGTTAATTTCTCTCATCACTTCTTTCTAAAATTCACAGTCGTTATCAAATCTCTGTTTCTCCTTTCAAGTGCTGGATTGTGGAGTCGGTAACTTTCTGGAAGTGAAGGTGTCTTTCAGAGGTCTTTTACTTCTAAAACTTATAATTTTCATATAGCAAGAGAAGCGTTCTGCTTCTTTCAGCACGTAAGCAGTATATTACATGATCTTAACTGAGTTTCACTAATCCTTTGAAAACACAGCTCAGAAAACTTTTCCTCTTTTTCCTTATAGTCATTTTTATTTTTCTTAGTAGTACTTGAATGGTATGATTTAAGTGGAAATTGAAAACCACCTACATTGGATTTTTAATCATAGACATATATTTACACAGGCCCTACAGAGACCTAAAGGAAAAGTGAAATGATCAGGAGAAAAATGAAAAATAAAATCTAATTCTCCTACTGGCTGCATTTCCTTAAATGGTCTTAAGTAACCAGAGATACCATTATTTTAAGTCGACTTGATGGACTATTTAGAATAGTTAAGAACACAGCTTTAACTTCACATGGACTGAGTTTCCGATTCTGCCACCTGCTAACCACGTGAACTGTGGAAGGCCAACCTCTCCAAGCTGTAGTTTCCTCTTGTATTAAATGAAAGTACTCACAGCGTGAGTTCCTAATTCCTAAGCGTGTATGAGCACATAAAGTGCTTAGCACCCGAGTAGGGTCTCATTATGTGTCAATATCACAATTGCAGTAGTAGTAGCAGTACTAATAGTAACAGAAATACTCAGCCTTACACACACACACTCAGAAACACTGAAAACAGACTGCTGAGAAATAAGCACGGTCCAATCAGGTCCAAGCAATCCAGGCTATAGCACTGAGTACGTAGTAGGTGCCCTGTGATTTCGTCTCTTGTTCAATTCTCATATCTTCCCTAAATGACCTATTCAATACTCTTTCATGAATTTCTTTTCTGCTTAATTTAATCAGGGTCAATTTCTGCCATTTGCAACTGCAGAGACCCAACTGATGCAGATGAGAAAACCCAAATATTTATCTCTACGAAATTACCATCTTCTTCATATAACATTGATTCAAAATATGTTGTCACTTCAGTGGCAGAATACTACTCAAGCGATCTGAAATAGTTAACGCAGCTTCCAACGCATAGCTTGCATCCTGCAGAAAAATATAACTCACTCTGTTTGCATGATAGTGCCTTCTGGTCAATTCAATCCAATGACCAGTCAAGTTGGTGGAACAAAATCAACTAAATTGGTTGTTCAGCTGCCTTGACCGTTCACATCACCCTAAAAGTATGATCCCATACAGCTTTTTGGTCACAGCTGTATAAAGCCATGTCTCAGTGCTGACTCTGCTTGAGTTATATAAGAAATGATAGCGCTAGAATTTAAAAATGACTTCTTCATATTTTTATCTTTAGTGTTAACTAACAGTTTAAAATAATAGGAGACAAGATTCTAGACTTTATATCATTACTATTTAAGCTTAAATACAGTCTAAGTAATATGCTTTAATGGGGGAAATAAAGCATTGAATTTTGATTTGAAAATCTAGTTTGGAACCCTTAATCTGTCACATGATAGCAGACACACTTCCATTGAAGTAGCTGATATTTTCTGAGCCAGTTTTTTCATCTGTAGATGATAGTGCTTCACTCATGTACCCCATGGGGTACAATGAGCATCAGTGGAAACTGGATCTCAATTAATGTTTACTGAATAAATTAATAAACATTGGACATGAATATAGTATTTTGCAGATTGGAAAGCACTACAGAAATTATGGTAAAGCTACACTGTCCATCACTGTTACTCTACACTGTTAGCCTTTTCTAGTAGGTTTGTTTTCCCATTTTCAAGATTAATATTCTCCCCTCTCTCGTACAATGTCCTTTCTCCTTTTTGTACCCCTGCTGTCCTCCATCTTCCAAATCTGAAGGTCCTTCTTCATATTACATTGAGAAAGCACAAGCCAACGTATACCTACATAAATTCAAAACCTAACTTTCATCTGTACCCAGATGTACCTGTTTATTTCCTATGAGAAATGAGGAAGCCTTTCATATGGGAAAGACCAAATCCTTGGCTTATGCAATGGATCCCATCTCCTCTTGCCTTCAGATGGCAGTTGACCCTCTGACTATTCTTTACCTGATGATGACTCTGTTTCCTACCTCTCTGCCTGTGCTTTGTTGGTTTTCTTTATAGGCTCATTTCCTCTACCACTGAAATGCTGGCATTCCTCAGGCTCAGTTCTACCTATATTCCTTTCTTTCTCTTCATTCTCTCTCGGAATGAGCTCTGCTATTCCTGTGGTGTCAATGATCATCTGTATTCTGATAACTTTCACTGTAGTAGTGTCATCCAAGCTTCAGACCTAGAGACTTAATTGTCTTCTTGACATCAAAATGACCCCCACCCCCACCAAATCTGTTTCTCTCATTTTCTCAACTTCTGTAAAATTATCTCCTTTCACCGTTTTTGACAACTCTTTCACCCTATATATCATCAATTACTATTATTTCTCCCTCAAAAACAGATCACAGATTGGTCCATTTGTCTTCATCTCCACTGATTCCATTGAATCCAAGCCACCAGGGTCTCATTCTTAGATTATCACAAATAATAATGAACTTCTCCTTTCTCTGTTCCACATATTGCCCTCTTCCAATCTTTTCTTCACACATCAACCCAAGTGATATTGTAACAGCCTCCTCCTGTACTTAGAATAAAATCTGAACTGCTTACCTACCATGGTCTATAAAGCCTTGATTAATCTGGAAGGATCTCAGTCTCTCACCCATTTTTGACCACTCGTTCTCCCATCACACTCCAGCAACACTGACTTCAAACCCTTGAGAACACCAAGGTCTTTCTTACTTCAGGATTTTTGTAAAGCCGTTCCCTATGCCGGAACACACTTTCCTTAAATTTTTGCCTGGCTCCGATCTCATGTCCATCATCCCTCAGCTTAAATATCTTTACCACTCCACCTAAGACTATAATTCTGCCCTTCCTATATAGTACTGCATCCTTATTTTCTTCGTGGAACTTATCAAAACTCATAGTTATATTTTTATTTGTGTGTTTGCTTATTGCTCATCTTCCCAACTAGAGTGAGCAACAACGTCATGTTTAATATTCGTTTTATTTTCCAATTTATACTTGGGGCACAACACAATCCTTAGCATACAGCCCTTGCTTAATCATTATTAGTTGAATGAATGAATGAATTCTTTATAATGTTCCTCTAATGCCAACTTTCTCATCATTGTTTGTGCCAGAAATGCTGGAATTTATTTATGATTCTATGTTTCAACCATTTTAAGGATGTGCAATAAGGATTTCTATTGAAGATAAGATGTAGCAACTATATTAAAGGTATTTTTCTGCATATATCTCACTTAAGTGCACTTAAATATTTTGTTAGCATTACTTTTCAATGCCCTAGGTTGTATAAAAAAGTGGAAATGGACTCTTTGAAGAAAACGAATCTTCCAAGCTCATCAGATTCATCTCATCAATGAATGGAATTGTCCATGTCAGAAATTTGAAATGTGAATAATCTTCAGATGTTCTTTTATCTTTTTAGCCTGCTCTCTAATTTGTCATTTCAAGAATGGATGTCCTAACTCTACTGATGAATGAGAACTTGCATAGCCTGTAAACTCAATGAGCCATTAAATAGGTGACAATAATCTTGATAGAAGTTTGGAATATTTAATTAGTGCAAAAATACTCTTAGCCAGCGCTCTCAATTACTTCCATGGATACTCCCCAAAATATCAACCAACTATTTTGCATGTCCATGAAATGCTTTGGAAGACATTTAAGACTGAAAAAGGAGATAATATTTCATCTATTAATTGAGGACTTGACATGCTTCTGCATGTCCAGTAATAAAGTTTCAAAGTGAATTCAGTTTAGATCCTTGAGATATTTTTAAAGGTGACATTTCTATCCTTAAGGTTAACATTATATGAAAGTAACTGAGATGCTATGAAAACTTCTAGGCTAGAGAAAGGAAGTATATTGTCCAGTGTACCCAACACTATCATTATTGTTTATTTTGTACATTATGTACTTTGGCTAAACACTAATAAATCAAAGAAAGGAGACAAGAAAATCATACTCTTGCAAATCATAAGCATGATGAAAAAGCCAGCTCTTCTGAGCTGGTCTATCAGCACAAGAACCAACAGCTTAGAGGAAGAATACAATGGAGAGGAGGTGATAAGAAAGAGGAAGAAGGTAATAAGAAGAGGATTGGATGCTTAAGTAAAGGAACACAGAGATGTTTGACTTATTTTTGAAAGACCTGACTCAGTGTCCATTAGCTTATTTAAGAGGAAAAACATGTTATTGTTTCAAGAACTAAGCCTTCAAAATTGATTACATTATTCTTTTTCCAGACTAAATGAGGTTACACAACAATAAGCAAATATTTGGTTTTCCAAATAGGCGCAGCATTTTGGACAAAACGAAAGTTTGGTTGGATGTTTTACAAAACTCCACCACCAGATATCCTTACCTAAGCAATCCTGACATCACGACTCTGGCCAGTATGGGTGTGAGAAACAGGTGAAATGTTTATTCTCAAGGTTATGCAGCCTGAGAACCAGCAGTCTATACCTTGTCCTTACTGTCTCATCAATGCCTCCCTTCAGTGATAATGGCCACACTGGGAAAAAAAAAACCTGGAAAAGACACTGACATAGAGAGCCATAGATGCATGCCCAAATTCCCTATCCTAAATTGAAGATATTGTCAGTGGGAGCCCAGTGGCCACAAGAAGGAAAAATTCTGTTTTTGAAGAAGAGTTATCCAAATACTGAGTATTTTGGCATTGCTCAATTGGCTTAGTTCTATTATCTATTGATAATGGATTGTTTCTTATAAAATATGACATTAAGCCAAGAATTTATTTATTTATTTGCTTAGTCCTTGATCAGTTGGTTGTTTAAATAATCATTGTTGAATGTTTGATGTGAACCAGGCACTCAGCTTGACTCTGGAGATACAAGGATGACTCAGAACATCAAATAGCTTAGTCTAGTCTTAGGAATAAATATGCAAGTAACTGATACAAGAAAGTGTTATGGATACATAAAGTGTTTATGTCAGATACTGTGTGAGCACAAAGGTTTAAAATCTACTTGGAGATAAATGAAGAAAAAGCTCGCTAGACAAATTTTGGAGGTAGAGTTGGTCATGGGAGAGTAAACATCCCTTAGGCCAATGAACTCAAATAAAATTTAATTAGCTTGTTCTTTCACAATGGAGGCATCCAAATTTTACAGTATCTCTTCCAGTTTTAATTTTTTTTCCATAATTACTATTATTTATGATGGATGACTATACAGCCAGTTCAGGAAAAACTTTTTGTCAACTTTGTGCCAAATAATTGTTTGATTGTTTTTTTTTCCCACTGAATGGTGGAATCAATAGATAGTTTGATGTTCTATATACAATGAATATACTTGACTCTTGTCCATTTCACAACCCTCTGCTACCTCAGACTCTCGGGACCAGAAATAAACAAAGTTGATTTATGGGACATCACCAAGATTCACTGTGGCACTTAGTGCTCTATGACAACATATTAGGTAGTGGCTTGGTTTTCTAAAATGATGCCCCTCTCTTACAACTGTTTTGGGACTCAGAGGCACAGAATTAAATTTATTATAGTTCTTGGATCATGGCACATTTGAAGCATGGGTCGATGCATAGCTTACATTTATTTAGTTATTTTTAATAACATAATAAGCAGTAATGAAGCCATCACTCAAAAGAAAAATCTAAGACCTTGATAATAAGCTCATCCTATTCTATATCCAGCAACAGTATTGAACTCTTCATTATTTTAATAATTTGTTCTCCACTTATTTTTTGCTTTTACGTATAAATGAGTATATCATTTACAATAATAACCATTTTATTTTCTCTCTTTTGATCATTTTGCCAATCATATATTTTTCTTGTGTTATTTCACTAGCTAGGTCCTCCAATAGTGTGTTGACTAGAAGTAGAGTTTGTGAACACACTTGTCTTTTTTCTTATTTTAGAAGAGTGTGTCTCAAGCATTCTTATTTAGAAGGTTGTATGTTTTAAGTTTTTATTTCATTTTTTTAAGGAAAACTTTATCAGGTTAAGACAGTTCCCTTCTATAATTAATTGATTAAGGCTCTTTAATAGATGTTAAATTTTATGAAATGCTTTATTTAGATAATCACAGAGATTTTTTTCTTTTAATATGTTGCTATATGGGGATTACATTAATGAATTTTCTAATGTTGAATAATTCTTGCATATATGGGATAAATCCAAACTGGTTGTGATATATTATCTTTTTATTAAAAGTTAGATTCAAACACAAAAATGTTATATTTAGGATTGTGGTATCTACTTTCATTACATGACATAGTTCTGTAATTTTTTCTTTTCTGTGACATTTTTGGGTTTGGTAACATTAGCTTATACTGAACTCAGAATGTTTAATCCTTTTTTTCTTATCATCTAGATGTTTTGTAAAATGTTGGGATAAACTCTCCATTGAAAATTTTGTAAAACTCAACAAGGTCTAGAGTTTCCTTGTGAGAAAAATTTTAAATTATTATTCAGTGTTTTTAAAAAGAATGGGACTCTTTAAGCTTTTTATTGTTTTGTAAATTAGTTAATAGTCACATTTTTCTAGAGATACGTCCTTTTTGTCTAAGTTTTCAAAGTTGTTAGCATATTGATAGTTGACAATATTTGCTTATCTTTTTTGTGACAAAGGTATTGAGATACAATTCACATATCACATAACTCATCATTTGAAGTGTACAATTCAGTGTTTTTTTGGATATTCACAGACTTGCCCAACAATCACCATAAACTAATTTTTGAACACTTCCCTTACTCCTCAAAAGAAACCGTAAACTCATTAGCTGTCAATCCCCGTTCTCATCCATCCCAGTCTCACCCATCACCAGCACTAGGCAAACACAAATATACTATTTATCTCTAGAGATTTGTCAAATCTGAGCATTTTGTAGGAATAGAATCCTACAATATGTGGTCTTTCATGGCTGGTCTCTTCATCAGAGCATTTTTTTTTTTTTCAGATTCATTCATACTGTAGCATTTATCAGTACTTCGTTCCTTTTCGTAGCTGAATGATATTACATTGTTTGGATATACCACATTTTGCTAATCCATTCATGAGTTTATGGACATGTGGGTGTTTCCAGCTTTTGGCTGTTTTGAATAACGCTGCTATGAATATTTATGTATAAGATGTTGCGTGGACATACATTTTAATTTCTCTTGGGTATATATCTAGGAGTAAAATTTCAGGGACACATGGTAATTCTATGTTTAACTTTGTAAAGAACTGCCAGACAATTTTCCAAAGTGGCTGCACTATTATACATTCCCACTAGCACTGAGTGAGGGTTTTGATTTCTCCAGTCCTCACCAACACTTGCTATTGTCTGCCTTTTTGATTATATTCATTCTGTGTATAAAGTGATGTCTCATTATGGTTTCTATTTGCATTTCCTTGATGATGTTAAGTATGTTTTTCACATGTTGATTGACAATTTGTATCTTTTTTAGAGCAATGTCATTTCATAACCTTTGCTCATTTTTTTGTCTTTTTATTATTGAATTGTAAGAGTTCTTTATATATTCTAGATACAAGTCCTTAGAGAGATGATTTACAAATGTTTTCTCACATTGATTGGACTGCATTTTCACTTTCTTGAGGATGTACTTTGAAGCACAAGTTTTTAATTTGGTGAAATTCAATTTTTTCTTATGTTTGTGCTTTTGGTGTTGTATCTAAGAAATCATATTTTGACAAATCCAAGGCCATGAAGACTGACCCCAATGCTTTCTTCTAAAAGTTTTATAGTTTTTGCTTTTACATTCAGGTCTTTGATCCATTTGGAGTGAATTGCTGTATATGGTGTGAGATAGCGATTGGACTTCATTCTTTGGCATATGGTTGTCTAGTTGTCACAGCATCATTTGTTGAAAAGATTATCCTTTCTGCATTTAGTGTTTTGGTAACTCTCAAAATTCAACCAACTATAGACATGAAGTTTTATTTCTGGGTTTTCAATACTATCCCATTGATTTATATGTGTCTCCTTATGCCACTATCACATGAATGCAATTACTTTGCTTTGCAGTAATTTTTGAAAGCAGGAAATATGAGTCCTCCAACCTTATTTTTTTCAAAAGTCTTTTAGCTCTTTCGTGTCCTTTGAGTTTGAATTTTAGAATCAGTTCATCCATTTCTGGAAATAAGCCAGGTGGGACTGTGACAGGAATTATACTGAATCTGTAGATAAAATTGGGGAATAGTGCTATCTTAAGAATATTAAGTTATGTGATCCAGTATCATGGTATGTCTTTCAGTTTATTTAGATATTCTTTAATTTATTTCAGCAATGTTTCACATTTTCCACAGTAAAAATTCTGTGCTTGTTTCATTAAATTTATTCTTAAGTATTTTATTTTTTTATTTATTGTAAAGGAAATTACTTAATCTCACTTTTGGATAATACATTGCAAGTGAATAAACATACAATTTATTTTTGTGAATTGAAGGTGTGTCCTGCAAACTTGCTGAACTCATTTGTTAGTTCTAACAGGGTGTTTTTGTGAATTCCTTTGGATTTTCTATATACAAGTGCATGTTATCTTCAAATAGTTTTAATTTTTCCTTTCCATTCTGGATTTCTTTTATTGGATTTTCTTGCCTAATTGCCCTTGTTAAAACCTCCAGTACAGTGTTGAGTGGATCTGGTGGAAGTGGGTATCCTTACCTTTTTCTTGTCCTTAAGGGGAAGCATTCAGTGGTTCACCAATAAATATGATGTCAGCTCTGGGATTTTTACATATGGCCTTTATCAGGTTGAGAAAGTTCCCTTCTATTCCTAGTTCACTAAATGTTTTTATCACGAAGAAGTGTTGGAATTTATTGAATGCTTTCTCTGACTCTGTTGAAATATGTTTTTTAAAAAATTATTTTGACATGGTGTATTTACATCAATTGCTCTTCAGATATTAGATTGACCTTCTATTCTTAGGACAAATGGCCCTTGGTCATGATCTATAACCCTTTTTATGTTGCTGGATTCATTTGCCAGTATTTTGTTGAAAGATTTTCCATCTATACTCATGAGAGATATTGGTCTCTAGTTTTCTTTTCTTACAATTTCTTTATAATCACTATTTTACCTATGGGGGTAATACAGGCCCAATAGAATGTTAGAAATTATTCCTTCCTCTTCTTTTTTTGGAAGGATTTGTGAAGAATTGGAATTAATTCTTAAGAATTGTTAGGTAGAATTCACCAGAAAAGCCATCTGGGCCTTCGCAGGAAGTTTATTAATTAATTTGGTTTTCCAACTTTTATAATAGATTTACTCACATCTTCTATTGCTCCTTATATCAGTTTAATTGGCTTGTGTCTTCCTAGGAATTATTCATTTAATCTAAATTATTGGAGTACAATTGTTTATAGTATTCTCTCTCAATCCTTGTCATTTCTGTTAGTTTTGTAGTAAAATTCCCTCACTTATTTATGATTTTAGTAATTTGAAACTTTGTTCTTTTCTTCTTCTTGGCTCTACCTAAAAGTTTATCAATTTTATTGATATCTCTAAAGCACTAATTTTGGTTCCATAAATTTTTTTCTGTAGTTTTTCTATTCTTTATTATATTATTTTCCCTTCTAATTTTTATTATATCTTTACTTCCACTTGCATTAGATTTAGTTTGCTCTTCTTTCTACAGTGTTCTCAAGTTAGATGTTTAGGTTATTGATTTATGATCTTTCTCCTCTTTCAGTGTAGATGTTTACATCTATAAGTTTCCCTCCAAACACTGCTTTTGTTGCATCCTATAAGTTTTGGTGGATGGTATATTTATTTTCATTCATCTCAAAGTATTTTCTAACTTCATTTGCGATGTCTTCTTTCCCTAAAGCTGTGTAAAAGTGTACTGTTTAATTTCTGCATATTTGTGCATTTCCAAAATTTCTTTCTATTATTGATTTCTAACTTCGTTCTTAGTGGGTGCATAATATACTTTGCACAGCTTCCATCCTTTTAAATTTATTGAGGTTATTTTATACCTAGCATATAGTCTATACTGGATAACAGTCCATGTACACCTGAGAAGAACGTTCTGTTATTGTTGAGTGGGATGTTCTGTAGATGTCTGTTACAGCTAGTTGGTTTATAATGTTGTTTTCATCTTCTATTTCCTTGCTTATCTTTCACTTATTTTTATAATGTAGATTTGTCTATAATAATCCTCCCCACTGTCTTCATAATATTATTTGTGCATTCTATTCTCTTGTCTAGTCTTCCTAGAACTTTTTATACATTAGTTTTTTTCAAAAGAAACTTTTGGCTTTGTTGATTTTCTATATTATATCTTGTATTATGGTTTATTAATTATCATTAGCAAGATTAATTATTATTTCTTTCTTTTCAGTTCTTGCAGTTTTTACTATTGTATCCATATAGAAGTATCCATATCTAGGTATTTTTATTTTTATTGTTTTCTAACTTTATTGAGATATAATTGACATATAACATCATGTAAGTTTAAGGTATACAATGTGGTGATTTGATATACATATATATTGTGAAATGATTACCACAATAAAGTTAATTCACACATTCATCATCTTATGTAGTGACCATTTTTCGATTGTTTGTTTTTTGGTGAGAACTTTTAAGATCTGTTCTCTCAGCAACTTTCAAGTATACAATACAGTATTGTTAACTATACTCACCATGCTGTACATTAGAGCCTCAGAATTTATTCATCTTGTAACTGGAAATTTGTACCTTTTGCTCACCATCACCCATTTAGCCCGCTCCCACAGCCTCTGGTGACCACCAAGCTACTCTGCTTCTATGAGCTGTGTTTTTAGATTCCACATATAAGTGAGATGTAAGATCCAACATTATTTGTCTTTTTCTGTCTGATGTATTTTGCTTAGTATGGTACATCCCTATAGGTTCATCCATGTTGTGGCAAATGACAGCATTTCCTTCTTTTTTATAGCTGAATAACATCCCCTTGTGTGTGTGTGTGTGTATGTGTGTAGACATATACACACACACATATATATCTATTTTTTAATCCATTCAATTGTTGACAGATACTTAGGTTGTTTCCCTCTCTTATCTATCGTGAAGAATGCTGCGGTGAACATGGGGATACAAATATGTCTTCAAGATAGTGATTTTATTTCCTTCAGATATATTCACAAAAGTAGGAGTGCTTGATCATATGGTAGTACTATTTTTAGTTTTTTGAAGAACCTCCATACTTTTTCCATAGTGGCTGTATCAATTTACATTCCCACCAAGAATGCACAAGGTTTCTTTTTCCCCACATCCTCACCAACACTTGTTATCTCATCTTTTTGATGACAACTTAACTACTAGGTGTGAAGTGATATTTCATTGTGGTTTTAATTTACATTTCCACGATGATTAGTGATGTTGAGAACATTTTCATTAGTGTGTTGGTCTCTATCATGTCTTCTTCGAAAAAATGTCTATTCAGTCTCCTTGTCCCTCTTTTAATTGGATCATTTGTTTTTTGGCTGTTGAATTCTATGAGTTCCTTATGTATTTTGGATATTAACATCCTTGTCATTTATATGCTGTCTGCACATGTTTTCTCTCATTCCATAGGTTGCATTTTCATTTTGTTGATTCTTTCCTTTATTGTGCAGAAGCTTTTTACTTTGATGTAGTCTCACTTATTTAGTTTTGCTTTTATTGCTAGTACTTTTGCTGTTATAAACAAAAAATTATTGCCAAGACCAATGTCAAGAAGCATTTTCCCAATATTTTCTTCTAGGGGTTTTACAGTTTTATGCCTTACATTTAAGTTTTTAATCCATTTTTGCAGTGGTGTAAGACAATGATCCAATTTCATTCTGTTGCATGTGAGTATCCTGCTTTCCCAGCATCATTTATCGAAGAGGATATCCTTCTGCCATTGAGTATTCTTGGCTCCCTTATCAAATATTAATTGACTGTATGTGTGTGTGTTTATTTCTGGGTTTTCAATTCTGTTCCATTGGTCTATGTGTTTTTTTTTTTTTTTTTTTTTTTTAAAGATTTTATTTTTTCCTTTTTCTCCCCAAAGCCCCCCGGTACATAGTTGTGTAGCCCCCCGGTACATAGTTGTGTATTCTTCGTTGTGGGTTCCTCTAGTTGTGGCATGTGGGACGCTGCCTCAGCGTGGTCCGACAAGCAGTGCCATGTCCGCGCCCAGGATTCGAACCGACGAAACACTGGGCCGCCTGGAGCGGAGCGCGCGAACTTAACCACTCGGCCACGGGGCCAGCCCCTATGTGTTTGTTTTTATACCAGTAACATACTGTTTTGATTACTATAGCTTTTTAATGTAGTTTGAAATCAAGAAGTATGATGCCTCCAGTTTTGTTTTTATTTCTCAGGATAGCTTTGGCAATTTGGGGTCTTTTGTGATTCTATGAGAATTTTAGGATTTTTTTTCTATTTTTGTGAAAAATGTGGTTGGAAATTTGATAAGATTAAGGTGAATATATAGATGACTCTGGGTAGTATTGTCATTTTAACAATATTAATTCTTCAGATCTATGAAAAGGGGATATATTTCCGTTAATTTGTGTCTTCTTCAGTTTCTTTCATAAGAGTCTTATGGTTTTCGGTGTACAGATCTTTCACCTCCTTGGTTAAATTTATTCTTAAGTATTTGTTTTTTATGCTATTGTAAATGGGGTTATTATTTTTATTTCTTTTTCAGATAGTTCACTGTTAGCATATAGAAACACAATTGATTTTTGCATGTTGAATTTGTATCCCAAAACTTTACTGAATTTGTTGATTACTCCTAACATTTTTTTGGTAGAGTGTTTATGATTTTCTATATGTAAGATCAGATCTGCAAACAGTGACAATTTTATTTCCTCCTTTAAGATTTGGATGCTTTTATTTCTTTTTCTTGTCTAATTGCTCTAACTTCCAGTACTATACTGAATAGGAGTGGCAAGAGCAAACACCTTTGTCTTGTTCTTGATCTTAGAGGTAAAGCTTTCAAACTTTCACTGTTGAGTGTGATGTTAGCTGTGGGCTTGGTATATATTGCCTTTATTATATTGAGGTATGTTCCTTCCATACCCAATTTTTTGGATAAATTTGAAAATTTTTATCATGAAAGGATGTCTAATTTTATTGAATGCATTTTATGCATCTATTGAGATGATCATATGATTTTCATCTTTTATTCTATTAATATGGTGTATCACGTTTATTGATTTGCATATGTTGAACCAACCTTTCATCCCAGGAATAAATCCCACTTGATCATGGTATATGATTCCTTTAATGTGCTGTTGAATTTGGTTTGCTAGTATTTTATTGACAATTTTTATATCTATATTCATCAGGGATATTGACCTGCTTTCTTTTCTTGTTGTATCCTTTTTGGTTTTGGTATCAGTATAATTCTGTTCTCATAAAATGAGTTTAGGAATGTTCCTCCTTCTTCTATTTTTTGGAAGAGTTCGAGAAAGATTGGCCTTAATTCTTCTTGAAATATCTGATAGAATTCACCAATTATTTAATCATCTAGTGCTGGGCTTTTTTGTGTTGGGAGGTTTTTGATTACCGCTTGAATCTCCTAAGTAGAAATTGGTCTATTCAGATTTTCTATTTCTTCATGATTCAGTCTTGGCAGGTTGTATGTTTATAGGAATTTATCCATTTCTTTTAGGTTATCTGATTTACTGGCATATAATTGTTCCTAGTACTCTCTTATTATCCTTTGTATTTCTGTGGGATATCAGTTATAATGTCCCCTCTTTCATTTCTTATTATTTTTATTTTAGTCTTCTCTCCTTTTTTCTTACTCTAGGTAAAGGTTTTTCAATTTTGTTTGTCTTTTCAAAATAACACCTCTTAGTTTCATTGATATGTTTTGTTGTTTTTCTGGTCTCTGTTTCATTTACGTCTGCTCTTATCTTTGTTATTTCCTCCCTTCTGCTAAATCTGGGCTTAGTTTATACTCTTTTTTCTAGTTCTTTGAGGTGCAAAGTTACATTGTTTATTTAAGATCTGTCTTTAAGATCACTGTAAATTTCCTTCTTGGAAATGCTTTTGCTGCATCCCATAAGTGTTTATATGTTGTGTTTCCATTTTCATATGTTTCAAGATATTTTTTGATTATCCTTTTGATTTCTTCTTTGACCCATTGCTTGTTCAGGAGTATGTTGTTAATTCCTCATATCTGTGAATTTGCCAGTTTTCCTCCTGTTATTGATTTCTAGTTTCATACCATTGTGGTCAGAAAATATACTTGGTGTGATTTCAATCTTCTTAAATTTACAAAGGCTTGTTTTGTGACCTAACATATGATTTATCCTGGAGAATGTTCCACATGTGCTTGAGAGGATGTGTATTCTGCTGCTGTTGGATGGAATGTTTTCTATATGTCTGTTAGGTCCATTTGCTCTAATGTATAGTTCAAGTCCAATGTTTTCTTACTGATTTTTTGGTCTGGATGATCTATTCATTATGTAAAGTGGGATATGGAAGTCCCCTACTGTTATTGTATTGCTATCTATTTCTCCCTTATCTTAGTATATAAATGCTTAATACATTGAGGTGCTCAAATATTGATTGTGTATGTATTTACAACTGTTATATCTTCATGATAAATTGACCCTTTATGATTTTATAATGATTTTCTTTGTCCCTATTACAGTTTTTGACTTGAAGTCTATTTTGTCTAAGTATACCTACCCCTCCTATCTTGGTTTCCATTTGAATGGATTATCTTTGTTCTTCTCTTCATTTTGAACCATGTGTTTCCTTAAAGCTCTAGTAGGAAGCATATATTTGAGATTTTGTTTTTTAAAATTCATTCAGCCCATCTATGTCTTTTGAGTGGAGAATTTAATCAGCTTACCTTTAAAATAATTATTGATAGGTAAAGACTCACTAATGTCATGTCATCTTATTAGTTGTTTTCTGCCTGTTTTGTTGTTCCATTGTTCCTTTCTTGCTGTCTTCCTTGGTGAATTGATGATTTTTAGTTGTAGTATACATTTATTCCTTTTTCTTTGTCTTTTGTGTCTCTACTGTAGGATTTTGCTTTGTGGTTACCATGAGGCTGACATAAAACATCTTATATACATAACAGTTTACTTTAAGGTAATAAAAACTTATCTTTGATCACATACAAAAACTCTACCATTTAACTCCCTCCACCACTTTTTATGTTTTTGACATCACAATTTACACCTTTTTATGTTATGTGTTCAGTAACAAATTATTGTAGCTGCAGTTACTTTTAATACTTTTGTCCTTAACCTTTATGCTTGAGTTAAGTGATTAATATACCACCATATTATAATATTTTAGTATTCTGAATTTGACTATATACTTACTGTTACAAGTGTGTCCTATATTTCATATTACTAAGTAGTGTACTTTCATTTCAGCTTGAAGACCTCTTTTCAGAATTTCTTATAAGGCAAGTCTTGTGTTGAACTCCCTCAGCTTTTGTCTTTCTGGGGAAGACTGTAACTCTCCTTCATTTCTGAAGGACAAATTTTCTAGGTAAATTATTGTTGGTTGTCAAGTTTTTTTTATTTCAGCAATCCTTTTTTTTTTTTTTTTTTTGCTTTAGGAAGCTCCTCACTGAGCTAACATCTATGCCAATCTTCCTCTGTTTTATTTGGGATGCTGCCATAGTGTAGCTTGATGAGTGGTGTTAGGTTTGCACCAGGCATCTTAACCTGCAAACCCTGGGCTGACGAAGTGGAGCACATGAACTACATCAATGGGCCAGATCCTTTCTCAGCACTATTAATATCTTTTGGATATATTTCTGACTCTCTCCTGATTTGAAAGGTTACTACTCAGAAATCCAGAACCCCTTGTGGGGGTTCGCTTGTATATGAGGTAGTTTTATTCCCCACCCTGCTGCTTTTAAAATTATCTTTGTCTTAAATTTTAGACAGTTTTAGTATAATGTGCCTTAAAGGAGAGTGTTTTGGGTTAAAATTTGGGAGGTGTTTATGAGCGTCGTGAACTTCTTTGTCCAAATTTCTCTCCAAATTTGGGAAGTTCTCAGCCATTATTTCTTTAAATAATCTTTCTCCTCTTTCTCCCTCTCTTCTCCTTCTATGACTTCAATAATGCATAGATTGTTTCTTTTAATAGGATACCATAGTTTATGTAGGTTTCCTTCACTCTTTTTCATTCTTTTTTCTTTGTTCTCCTTTGACTTCATAATTTCAATTGATCTACCTTCTACATCACAGATTTTTTTTCTTCTCTTTGGTCAATCAAGTCTGTTGTTGACAGTCTCTAGTGAAATTTTCATTTTCTTCATTGTGTTCTTTAACTCCAGGTTTGTATTTGGTTCTTTTTTTATGATTTCTATCCCAGTGTTAAACGTCTTGTTTTGTTTGTGTATTATTTTTCTGATTTTGTGGAATTGTTTTCATGTGTTTCTTGTGACTCATTGGGCTTTCTTTAAAAAACAATTTTGAATTCTTTATTGTACAAATTACAGATCTTCATTTCTTTGGGCTTAGTTACTGGTAAGTCATTTTGTTCCTTTGATGGTGTCATGTTTCAATGATTTTTTATGTTCCTTGGTGGCTTACACTGCTGTTTTTGTATTCAAAGAAGCAGTCATCTCCTTAAGTCTTTACTGACCAACTCTGGCAGAGAATCAACCACCTTCCATCAATCCTATTAGGGATTCTGAGGCTTTCTCAAATCTTTTCTGTGACTACTCTTGCTCCACACTTCTTATTGTCTCCTGATGGGGAATTCTTAACACTGTATGCCTGCAAGGCCAGGCCAGCTTTGATCAGCCTCTTGTTTGCTTACCCAAAGACAATGATAAATGCTCAGGTCTTTGTACTTTCTCCCAATCCTGCAGCATCTAGCCAGAATTCTGCATGTGCTCATTAGCCATCTGCAAAGACTCCCTCTCACTGCCATTGGAGGTGCACACAGGGAGCCAGACACGGGGAGAGGATGCGTTGGGGTAAAGTGCACAGAGAATTAAAGGTGTCCATGTGCCACAACTGGGGATGCCTGTGAAGTTATCTGCAGGTGAGTCATCTCCTGTGGCTTGTGGGCAGGCTTCTTGATGGAGTCTGCAAAGAAGTTAGTAGAATCCACATTCTTTCTTTCCTTATTCTTCTGCAACATATAAAACAATTTAGTTTTACAGCTTGTAGATTCATTCTTTGACTGTATCCATTCTTCTCATTATTCCATCTATTGAATTATTTATTTCAACTACTGTCTTTTTCATTCTTAATATTTCTGCTTTATTACTTTAATATTCTTTTGTTCTAATTCTTTTCAAGGAAGTTTGGGGCTGAGGTAACATCTGTTGCCAATCTTCCTTTTCTGCTTGAGGAAGATTGTTGCTGAGCTAACATCTGTGCCAGTCTTCCTCTATTTTGCATGTGGAATGCTGCCATAGCATGACTCAATGAGTGGTATGTAGGTCTGCACCCAGGATCTGAAACTGTGAACCCCGGGCCACCAAACAGAGCATGCGAACTTAACCACTGAGCACTGGGCCAGCCCTGTTGTTCTAAGTTTATATTGCTAATATTTTCTTATCTTTTTATTATGTTCTTTAATCTACTTTTAAATTTTTGTACCTATTATTTCTTCTTCTTATGGAATACAACATTCTGTTAATATTCATTTGAAAAAGTTTAGATCCTCAAACATCTTGTTATTTTAGCATATGAACTTACTTTCCCCAAATATTGGTTACTCTACCAGGTAATACATAAAGTAGAAAATCAGGCCCAGTTATGAGTCGGGCCCAATAAAGTCAGTGGAAACAGGGGTCTGGGAAAGATAATAGAAGAACGGGAGAGTAAAGAGTACATTGCTCCAAAACCCAGAGAAACATACCACTTCCCACAAAACAACTGCTTAGGTAAGGCTCTACCCTTTTCTGGGTGAGGAAAAGATTCATTAAGAGGAAACGCTTAGATTTTATTTCACCAGCCCTGGGATATTTGATAGGGGATGTGAAAAACCTAACACCTGAAATTAGTTCCTCCCTCTACCTCGTATTTCTAAGCTATGCACAAGGCTGGTCTGATGTTACTCTTGAAGAAATCTGGACCAGAGTCACCATAAGTGTGGTGGCAGACACTATTTTGGTCTCAAGGCAATCACTCAAGATCAATATTAGAATTCCAAAAGTCTTTCTTATTTCAACATCTTATAGCTGTGCCAGAATGACTCTTAGGGAGGCCAAAGCCGCCACCTCATACACACTACTTCGAAACAATCTCTGTTAACCTGGGGATTTTTTTCCCTCACTTTTTTCACTCTTTGTAAGTATTTTTCCTCTAAAATTTGTACTGGATTGATCTTGGAGGAGGGAGCCAGCAGTCATATCTATTCTATATCTAGAAACAAAACCTTCACACATCTTTTTAAAGACAGCATTGTTTTGAATTATGAAAACAGAAACAAATGGCATGCAATTTTGATTTCTTATATTTATGAAAATACGCCATTTATTAACTGGTTTGATCATCATAGCAGTCCTATAAAATAGCTAAAGTATTAACATTCTTATTGTACACATGAGGAAACTGACATTTAAATAAGCTAAATGATTTGCCTCAGAGCCCATATTGAGTTACTCATGCCTAATGACTCCTTCTTCAGAAACCTTCTTCCTCACTGCTAAACCCCAGGCAAATCACTTAGCTTCTTTACACCTCAGTTTCCTGGGTAAATATTGGAGAAAAATCCCCTCATGCTTCCAGCAGAGGGAGGGGGAAAGGAATCACTTTGAAATATACCAGAGCACTCTGTTCTTAGCAAGGCCTGCCCTCAGGGGAAACTAGTTAACCAGAGCCTAACCTGCTGGAGTGTTATCAGAACCCAACTGACTTGGAAGAAGGGAAATACCAACGCTGGTCTACTCTAGGCAGACCGCCACACCAAAGAGGGGAGAAAAAAACCTCTAAAAACACTTGTGAAGTTCACAGTCCAAAGGTATAGGCTCACTAAAAGACAGAGATCTCATCATAGGACTACAGACTACCTCCCCGCCCCCCACACCTCACCACCAATTACTAAAGGCCTATT
This sequence comes from Equus asinus, assembly GCF_041296235.1. NCBI lineage: Eukaryota > Metazoa > Chordata > Mammalia > Perissodactyla > Equidae > Equus > Equus asinus. The sequence goes on along the minus strand of NC_091791.1, from coordinate 107,695,945 downwards.
ACACCAGTTCTTTTCACCTAGTACATCATGTCTGCCTATCAAGAAAAAAACGCAAGTCGTACCAAAAGCGAAAAACATAATTTGAAGAGACAAAGCAAGCATCAGAATCAGATATGGCAGGAATGTTGGAATTATCACACTGAGGTTTAAAAAACAACTATGATTAGTATGCTAAGGGCTCTGATAGGGATGAAGTAGACAGAATGCAAAAACATATGGGCAATGTAAGCAGAGAGATGGAAATCCTAAGAAAGAAGCAAAAAGAGGTGCTAGAGATCAAAAACATTGTAACAGAAATGAAGAATGCCTTTGATGGGTTCATTAGTAAACTGTACATGGCCGAGGAAAGAATCTCTGAGCTAGAGGATAAATCAATAGAATCCTCAAAAACCAAGAAGCAAAGAGAACAAAGACTGAAAAAAACAGAACAGAATGTTCAAGGACTTTAGGACAACTACAAAAGGTGTAACATATATGTAATGGGAATACTAGAAGGAAAAGAAAGAAGGAAAAGGACAGAAAAAATATTTGAAACAATAATGACTGAGAATTGCCCTAAATTAATTTCAGACATTGAATCACAGATCCTGGAAGCTCAGAGAACACCAAGCAGGATAAATGCCAAAAAAAAAAAACTATACCTAGGCATGTCTTTTTAAAACTACAGAAAATCAGAGACAAGGAAAAAAAACCAACTGAAAGAAGCCAGAAGAAAAAAACACCTTACCTATAGAGAAATAAAGATAAGAAATTACATCCAACTTCTCAGAAACCATATAAGCAAGAAGAAAGTGGAGTGAGATATTTAAAGTGTTGAGGGGAAAAAACCACCAAACTAAAATTCTCTACCCTGTGAAATTTTCCTTCAAAATTGAAGGAGAAATAGACTTTCTCAGACAAGCAAACATTGAGGAAATTTGTTTCCAGTAGACCTGCCTTGCAAGAAATGTTAAAAGTTCTTTAGAGAGAAGGAAAATAATACAGCTTAGAAAGTTGGATCTATACAAAGTAAGGAAGACTATGAAAGAAGGAAAAGTGAAGGTAAAATAAAAACTTTTAGTTTTCTTTTTCTTAATCCATCTAACAGATAATAGATTTTTCAAAATAAAAACATCAAAATCAATAATGTATTTGCCTGTGTATGCTTATGTATATATCATACATATGCTTATGTATGCTTATATGCAAGTGAAATGAATGACAGTAATAATAAAAGAGACGCAAAGGATGAATTAAGATTATTTTGTTATGTTCATTGCGGCATTATACACAATAGCCAAGACTTGGAAGCAACCTAGGTGCCCATCAAGGGACGAATGGATAAAGAAGATGTGGTATTTATACACGATGGACTACTACTCAGCCATAAGAAATGACGAAATCCAGCCATTTGTGACAACATGGATGGACCTTGAGGGTATTATGCTGAGTGAAATAAGTCAGAGGGAGAAAGTCAAATACCATATGATCTCACTCATAAGTAGAGGATAAAAACGACAAAAAAAAATCACATAGCATTGGAGATTGGACTGGTGGTTACCATTGGGGAAGGGGGGAGGGGGGAGGGCAAAAGGGGTGACTAGGGTCACATGTGAGGGGATGCACTATAGTTAGTGTTCGGGTGGTAAACATGATGTAATGTATACAGAATTTGAAATATGATGTACATCCGAAAAAAATAAAAATTAAAAAAAAAGTAAAGAAAAAAAAAGATTATTTTGTTATTATAAGGTACTCACACTATCCATGAAGTGGTATAGTGTTATTTGAAAGTGGACTTGAATTAGCTGTAGATGTATATTGTAAACTCTACGGCAACCACTAAAAACAGGGTAAAAAAAGAAGAAGTCTAATCAACGAACTAAGAAAGAAGAGAAAATGGAATCATAAGAAATGCTCAATTAAAACCACAAATGCAGGAGCCAGCCACATGGCCAAGTGGTAAAGTTCACGGGCTCTGCTTCAGCTGCCTGGGGTTCACTGGTTCAGCTCCTGGGTGTGCACCTACATATTGCTCATCAAGCCATGCTGTGGTGGCATCCCACATAGAAGAATTAGAATGACTTGAATCAAGGATATACAACTATGTACTGGGGCTTTGAGGAGAAAGAGAAAAAAAAAAAGAACAGAGGAAGATTGGCAGCAGATGTTAGCTCAGAGCCAATCTTCCTCATCAGTACATAAATAAATATCCAAAACCGCAAAGGTAGAAAAAGAGTGGAAGACAAAAAGAGGAACAAATAACAAGGGTAACAAATAGAAAACAGTAACAAATATGGTAGATATTAATCCAACTATATCAATAATCACTTGAATGTCAATGGTTTAAGTGCACCAATTAAAGGACAGAGATTGTCAGAGTGGATCAAAAAACAAGACCCAACTATATGTTGTCTACAAGAAGTCCACTTCAAATATAAAGACACAGACAGATTAAAAGTAAATGGATGGAGAAAAATATACCATGCTGACCTAGTCAAAAGAAAGCAGAAGTAGCTATATTAATTTCAGACAGCGCAGACTTCAAAGCAAGGAAAGTTATGAGGGATTGAGAAGGGCATTGCATAATGATAAAGGATCAATTTTACAAGAAAAAATAACAATCCTCAACATGCATGCACCTAACAGAATAGTGTCAAACTATCACAGAGACAAAAACTAATAGCATTACAAGGAGAAATAGATGAACCCACCATCACAGTTGGTGACTTCAATACCACAATGTCAGACATGGACAGATCCAGCAGGCAGAAAATTAGTTTCCAGTAGTCTTTTATTTCAGGAAATTTTCTTGAGTTATAGTTTTTTGAATGATTTCTATTGATTTCTTTGGTTTTCTTCTCCCAGGACTCCTGTTATACGTATATTAGATTTTCTTTGCCTATTTTTATGGCTGTCATGTTTTCAAGTTTTTTTCATCTCTTTCTTTACACTATTTTGACTTTGAAAATTCTCCTCCTTTTCGTATTATACTTCTCTTAAGGCATTATCTATTGTGTTTGTTCTCGCATTTTCAAATTCACTTTTCCTTTGAAATGTGTTTTTTTCTTTCCTTTTTAATTTTTTTCTAAATTCTGTCACCTGTTTTCAAACTTTCTTTTTCTTAAATCACTTTATCTCTGAGTTTGTCTCATTCTGATTTGTATTGTTCTTTTACAGAATCTGATGTTTTCTTAATTTCTTTTAGCTCAATTTAAAAAGCTAAATTTTGGGGCCAGCTCCATGGCCGAGTGGTTAAGTTCACGCGCTCCGCTGCGGCGGCCCAGGATTTGGATCCCAGGCTCGGACATGGCACCGCTAGTCAAGCCACGTTGAGGTGGCATCCCACATCCCAGAACTAGAAGCACGTGCAACTAAGATATACAACTGTGTACAGGGAGGGTTGGGGGAAATAAAGCAGAAAAGAAAAGTAAAAAAAATAAATGAAAAACTAAATTTTATCTGCTTTGTAGATATATCTTCCTAGAATGTTTTCATGGTGTCTATGGATATTCTTTCTGTTCCCTATTTTTCTTTGATGTGTACTATGTATGAAATTTGACAGTCACCATTTTCTATTATTCAAGTTTTAGACAAATTAGTTTCCCTATAATATTTGGATGTTAGGCCTGAACAAGTGTAACTTATCCAGTTTCATGGTTCTAAAGCACAATCTTTTAGTTTTCTCACAAAGTAATAAGAATATATGACTCATTGTGAAATTTGACTCCCTTGCTTTTTTCCCCACTTTCATCTAGACAATTTAGGTTTTGTTTTGACTTTACCATCCCTGTCCTCTTCAAATAGTACTATATTCCTGAACGTTTCTTCTCAATGTGGATCTTCATCTTGGTAGGGAGCATGAGTTTGTTAGTGTCAAGAGTTGGTAGTCCATATGCAATAAAGACATTCCAGTACAAAGGGACATATCTAGCTCACAGATCTTGATCTCTATTGCACCAATTAAAGGAACCAAGGATCCTTGGGGAAATGGATGATTCTAAAGCTAGACAAGATCGGGATAAAATGAGGCTAGAATATTTTGTTATGTCTGAAATTAATGAAGTACTAAAAGAGAGAAAAGAAGAATGGAGATACATCACCAGGACACAGAAGCCGGCTTGATGTGGTTTCCCCGGTAAAACATGGGACTCTTTGAGCATCTAAAATAATGAAGTCCAGGAATGAATGAAAAACAGAAATTTATGAGTTTATACAGATAATAAATGGCAAATAAATAGCCAGATGAGAGGGCTCTGCTTACAAGTGAAAATTGAATTTCAATTCATAAATATATACAGAAAGCTGGAGCTAGAACATCAGTATTTTGCAATGATCACAGTAAAGATTAAATCAGGCAAGTATTAGCAATTGATGCTAAACCAAAAGTGATATTTTGATAAGGATCGGGATACGTACATAGCATTAAGATGTCTCCCAACAGACTTTTTATTATATGCAAGAAAAAAGATAATAATTATAGAGTAAAGAAATCAGGCAGCATTTTGACCAGATCATCAAAATTAACATTACAAATGAGGAGTGAATGGATAGCATGTGCCTCAGATATGAGTAAAGCTCAACTTCTCTTCCATATTACTCTGCCCTAAAATGTATAACATGAATATAATCATAAGGAAACACCAGACAAATCCTAAATGAGGTGCACTTTATCAAAAAAAAGGCAGGGTCTGTATTTTTCAAAAATGCTAATAGTATACAAAACAAAGTATGATTGTGGACTTTACAGATTAAAGGAATATAAAGAGCTTTGCCAAATAAATGCAACACCTGACTCTTTTTTGGATTCTGTACTGAAGAGGAAAACATGTTATAAAGGATATTAATGAGGTCAACCCCACAAAATGCAATATGGATGGTTGATTAAATAATTTTACCAATGTAAAATTACTGCATTTAATAACCATACTGTAGTTATGTAACATAATCTCCCTCCTCTTAAGAAATACACACCAAATGATTTAGAGGAAATTGGCCATGAAACTTACTCTCAAATGGTTCTGAAAAAAATATATCGTATTTAGGTATACGTGTAGAGACATACGTACATCCACAATATAGAAAAAAGCAAATGCAGTTAACATAGGGTGAAAAGCTGAGAATAGATCAATGTGGGCAAAGGGTACTCAGGAATTCTTTACATTAATTCTTTTAACTCGTCTGTGCATTTGAAAGTGTCTCTTAATAAAAAGTTTAAAATTACAAAAAGAAAAAGCGTTCACAGTCCAGACTCCCTTAGCTCTCTCAGATCTTAACACAGCAGGCTTGAATTGGAGCCTGCAGCATCCCTGGCCCCCTGTTTGATTGGACATTCTTAGATTGCTCGTCAGTGCTCTCCAGCAGTAATTTGGGGGTTTTCCTATCCTTAGATCTGTCAGCTACTGTCTTCACTCCCCTTCCTTCCACAAAAATGCTGATACCATTTGGTCCTGTTGTTGGTTTGTTTCCATATATTTTTAACATACGCACACTATTCTAAGGGCTAAATTATCAAAATTTAATTAACTACCTTCATATTTTTGACAATTATACTGCTTTTAATTTTTCCTCTTGTAAACAGGAAATTTGTGTTGAAAATGGTTTTTTGCCTGTTTTTTGTAATTACTACTTTAATGTTTTGGAAGTATACATTACTAGATTAATCAATATAAAGACCTTTTTAAAAGAGACAATACATTTTGCCGGATTATGTCATAATCCAAAAAGAACATACCTTTTGAAAAATACAATAGCTTTACATATACCAGTGGGATATAACTTAAGGGCAAAGATTGAATTAAAAATGTGGTAACTATTTCTACTAATCTTATTTTTGGTAGTTATGTTGGTACTGCTATTCTGAGACAGGTCTGGGAGTAATGTGAGATAAAGCAAGTAAGTAAGTGATATTCTAGTCCTATCGTCCTTAGTGACCTTGAGATTCAGAATTCTCGTTAGGAGAAAAAGGAAATCTAAAAAATGCTACAGTCTGGAATTTGAATAGGAAGTATTAGTGTGAACTAATAATGTATTTTTATCTTAAAAACAAAACATATTCTTAGTTTTGTCCACTAAAAAGTCCCAGAAACAATGATCAACTCAGTAACAATGAGCATTCCTAACTCTCAGATTATGGTGTCTGAGTACAATCACCCACTCAAAGGAACCAGTTCTCCTTGGAGAAATAGCAGATTTCTCCACTGGGGCAGGAAATAGACAATATGATCCAGGAACATTTTGTCATCCCAGATAACAAAGAAACTACCTAAAACTACCAGGTTCGTGTCCAAATGACTCAAGAGCCAATGTGAAAAGATTATTTTTGCAAAAGATGGAGAAATAGATGATAATGATGCCTCATGAAGTCATCATTGCAACATGTTAAAGGACTATCTCATTATTTGAAAACTGGTTAGTAAATAGAATGAATCAAGCATTTATATTGCCTTTCCTATAAGAACTATAGCACCAAGATAACCCAATATTAGAGTGTGGGAGATAATTTATTTATAGAGATATTCCAGTTAACAAATGAAGAAAAAATGACAGAATATCTTCAAATTGCACTCATAATGAATTCATGTTTCTAGATATTAAGAATTTTTTACTATTAACACTACAAAAAGATAGATAATCAGATAGTATGTGGCTTCTGATGGCAGAATAGAAAATCCATTATGAAATAATTTTGACCAGAAAAAGGAAGAAAGAAATATAAAGAAAGAAAGAAGAAAGGAAGAAAGAAAGAAAGAAAAAGAAAGAAAGAAAGGGAAAGAAAAAGAGAGAAAGAAGGGAAGGAAGGAAGGGAGGGAGGAAGGAAGGAAGGGAGGAAAGAAGGAAGAGTGAAAAAGAAAGAAAGAATCTGAATTGGGACAAGACTCCAGATCCAACCTCCAATTTACAGGAAATACAAAGAACAAAGAAATATAACAAACTCTGTGACAAGTATGCAATCAGAAAAATCGAGATTTCTAGAAACTATAGTAGTGATTTCTTCAAAATTTCGTGGGGAAAAAGAGGCAGAGAGAGAGAGATGGGCAGTGCACACCAACCATTTCAATGTGTTAACCTTATTTAGATCCTTATTTAAAAAGAATAGTTAAAAACGTTTGACATTATATTGATGGAATAATTATAAATTTGAACACTGTCTGAATATTTGATGATGGTGTTAGATATGATAATTGAATAATGGTTATGTTAAAACCATCCTTATCTAGTAAAGATAGGGGCTGACCTGGTGGCATAATGGTTAAGTTTGTGTGCTCTGTTTCAGTGGCCCGGGCTTCACCAGTTTGGATCCTGGTTGCAGACCTACACAGTGCTCAGCACGCCATGCTGTGGCGGTGTCCCACATACAAACCAGAGGAAGATTGGCACAGATGTTAGCTCAGGGACAACCTTCCTCAAGGAAAAAGAGGAAGATTGGCAACAGATGTTAGCTCAGGGACAACCTTCCTTACCAAAAAAAAAAAAAAAAAAAAAGAAGATATTTACTGAAATATTATGGCTGAAGTAATACAATGCCTGGGATTTGCTTCCAAATGATATGGAGGTGCATATTGTTTGGAAGTGAGGATCAGAGAAAGTCATAGGTTGATGATTTGTAAAAGTGAGTGATGAGGACTCAGCAGATTATTATACTATTTTGTCCACTTTTTGTATTTTTTTTAAAATAGCAGCATAAACATATCATTTAAAAATATCTTGAAGGTAAATTAAGAGGAAAGAGGTACAAAATGTGAGGGTGGATGCTTTGGGAAGAGAAATGTGGGTAATGAGAAGGGGTAACCCAAGAAACTGCTATGTTTCATTATAAGCTGTTCAGTGTTTTTTGACCTATCAAAGTGTGTGCACATATTACTTTGTCAAAAGTGGAAATAAATATAATGAAAAATAAAACGTGTTTTTTGACTCACCAATACTAATTCTAACGAGTTAGCTGGGCGCAGACCTCATGTAAGTAGTTTAATTTAACAAAATGTCCAAAGTATATAAATATGTTCATTAAAGTATGGTTGTGAGAATACGTCATTGGAAACAAGAAGAACGACGATGACGATGATGATGACTAGGGGATTCATCCAATGACATTTTAGACTGTGGTCAAAAAGAATGAGATTGAACTATATGTACCACCCTGAAAAGCTCTAGTATATACTGTTAGATCAAAAAATAAAGTCAATAAACAATGTACAATATATAACAACATACAATATTCCACTTTTGTTTTTTATGACTATAATATTCTGAAATAAATCTATTTACTTTTAAAATACAAGTTTCATTCACTAGTATGCATACTTTTAATTTGAGGTATTGTTATAGCAAGTATTCTTATCATTGATTTTAGCACTAGATTTTGAGCTCTCAGTGGGCAAGGATTAGGCATATTTGATGTGCTATTTGGCAATTTATAAAGCATTTGTGCAAATACGTATATAAATTATTTTAGTAAATGCGTTAAAAAATAGAGAGGTGTTAATCGTTCTTTATTAAGAAAGAGATTATTAAAAACTTCTGATTCTGTGTACTTCTTTTCTCTATATAAAAATCGTATATTTCTTTTATAACCAGAGAAATAAAGCAAGATAAAGAAGAAATGGAAACAGAAAAATACAAGACAAATCTTAAAAATATGCGTAGCTTTTAGCACCATCTGGAACCAAAATATTCCCACTATGCCAATGTCCATTGAACCAATAGTTTTCTCTTGACCAAAATGTGTAACTTCCTATAAAGTTACTTCTGGTTCATTGGCAAATAGCAATCTATTGCACAATTGAGTGTTTGCTTATTTCTTTCCTGTATTATTATTTACAGAACAAGTCCAAAGTAGTTTGTGGCTGCTTAGAAAGGAAATTCCATCCAGCATTTTCTCAGAATGACTTTTACTTTGATGGATACTTTTTAATGAACCTAATTTATGTGAAGGTTGTTCTGTTAAAAGAAAAGTTCACAAAAATATCACGCATGATTGATCTCAAGACTGTGCCTCGATCCAAAGACAACACACAACAGCAGTCAAATATACATTTTATGGGCTTTTGTCTGTTTTGCAATAACACCGGAAAACATTCTTTAATTAAAATTTAAAAGCGTAACTGATTAATTTTCTGTGTAAACAATCCGTGTAAACACGGAATGTCAGCATTTTAAGGCTGTGTGAGTATAAATTTTACTCTTTTCACATAGGCATTCTGGGAAGGACTTTGGCACAAGGATAAGGTGAGAATGTGACCTTGGGGAGAAGGGTTTGGAGCCCTTGCATGTTGTATAACTCTTGCCCTGTCTACTTAGCTGAGGCCCAGTGAGGGCTAGAGAAAATGTCCTATTGCCCTGTGATAGCATTGGCATGGGCCTGGTTGTCACTCACTCCATAGCTTTTTATTTACTAGCTGCAAATTGCCAGAGGGTTCCCAAAATCCCCTTCAGTAGCTGGACCTGCTTCTGTCTCATTGGTGCAGAACAGAGACGCTCCCCAAAATTTGGCCATTGATATGACTGTGCAGAATTTAGACTAAGCACTCCCATTTGGTTTCTGTTGTTAAACGTAATCTCCAACTTTTACCAGAGCCAGACAGCAACCTCACTTCTCCTCGGCAACTTTATGATTTTTTTTTCTTTCTTAAAAGCAGAGGGGACGTTTTAAAATGTTATTTAAAATCCTCTTGAACAATTTTTCAAGGAAACATGGAAGATACATTGCCAGGAAAAAGGGGTGTATGATCAAAGTAAAGAATCTAAAAGTCTCTTCTTGGACATTTGTTCCAAACTTGAAATAAAATACCCATATTCAAGTTATTTTTATTAGACATTTATAGTCTTGCCAATAATAAATTGTAGTGACCTTTGTTCTTTCAGAGTCGAGAAAAACAAACCAGAATTGAAGTCCTCGGAGCTTGTCTAGGTGAAAAGCTTGGGTTTGCATTTCCAATATGGTTCAGCTCTTTGGGATTCACTTTAAAGTCTTTGCTTACTTACTCAGACTCATCCTTCATAACAAATATCCACCCTGGGGTAGGGTAGGGGGATAAACCATTCACAGTAAATGCTTTCACACTTCTGGACCCCGCTTCATTCCCAGTTTCACTGTAATTATGAAAAATTCACTGAAATTTATTTCACTTGTAATTATGCATCAAAGCTTTTTAAAGGTTTCCGTACAAATTAATCATATCATTACTCAGGAAGAAGAAGAAATGTGAAGAAAGTTCCCTCAAGTGAAAGAAACTTCAGTCTTACCCTGTCTCTCAGAGAGGTTGGGTATTGGCACATCATTTAAAACTGTGCATGTGTCTGTGAAGGGATTTACTAGTTAATTCTTCCATCTCGTGTCATTAGCAAAGTGTTTATTTCATGCTTGATTCATGGACGGAATGGTATAGAAGATAAAGACTTTGTATCTCCTTCTCAGAGGATGTAGAGAATGAAAGAAGGTGCATTTGTGAGCTCCACAGGTAAAGGGTAAAGAAGACACGTTTAAGGAGCACTTTCTAGAAATAAAGCTATATATGTTATCTCACATAATTTCAACTTTGCCAGGCCATTGTTAGGCGGGGGAAAGGAGACTTTGCGAGGTTAGAGAACTTGGCCAGAACACAAAGACAAATCCCAAGGTCAGGATTTCAGGAGTTAAACTGTAGTTGACTTTCAGCCCAAGAACTTCCTGTCAAAGCACGTTGCCCCAGGGTAGATGGAACTGGTCAGGCAAAGGAATGATGTGTGTGTTGCTCCAAATCTAGAGGAAAATCAGACGTGGACCTTCACGTAAGAGATAGAAAAGGCAGCAACCTAGGAAGTTATAATGGGGCGCGTGGTTATGGGTAGTTTTGTTGGGATTGAAGGAGTATAAGTGAAATGGAGATGGGAGCACAGAAGGGCTTGACTTTTCCTTCTGGCAATGAAACAGCTGGGTATGTTCCAATTCCTAAGCCATTTTTGTTCCCTTTCAAAGACTCATTAATACTTGGGTCTTTGTGCCTAGAGGTCATTCTTTGCGAACTCCTGCTAAGGGGAATCATAACTTCATTGCTTTTCTTCACATTCCTGTAGGTCGATCCTGTTGGAGAAAGTGGATTGGCTTTTAGGAGAGTAACCAGGAAAGTGAGATGAAACCTTCTGACATCTAAGTATCCAGGAGTTTCCTTGACACAAAATAAAGCAAACATCCAAATGCCTAAAATGCCTACTTGCTCTTTACTCTTAAACCAGAACTAGATCTGTGCATCTTGTAATTCTTCCACCAAATAAGTGCAGCACACCACCTGACTGATGTTTCTTGGCCATCTGTCACAGTAACCCTACAAAACTACATTGAAGCCTGCCCTCTGCCTTGTTCCTGTGTAGATTAGTAAGAGGTCCCTAGTTAGAATAGAACTTCTCTAAAACTCAGCGTGTTACCAATAATATTGAAAGCCCTATTCTGACAATGAGCTGGGGAGTCTTGCTGGAGGACGTGGTGGACAGGCGCCTTCAAGAGCATCTAAACCTTGTTTCTCAATAGTCACTTGTTCAACAAACCATTCTGAAAATCATCTCTACCAAAAAACGTTGGAGATCATTATTATCGCATTCATTTTTCACATGAGGAAATGGGCTACATGGAGATAATACAATCCTAATCTCCAATAGTCAGATCAATAGTTCGCATGAATATGTTCGGAATTGCCAGGATACACCCATGGAGTTTTGGCTGGGAAATGTGGTCATCATCTATCAAACCAATGAGCCTTATGTGCCAAGCTCTTTTTTAAGGAGGTGATGTAATATGGAGTTAGACAGATTGGGATTTTTATCCTGGCTCCATCACTTTCCAGGCACCTGATCTTAGATAAATCATGTCACCTCTCTAAGTCACAGCTTTCTCATCTGTAAAACTAGAAAACATAATAGTACCTCTTCATAGAATTATTGTGAGGATTAAATGAAATACCGCATATGAAGTGTTTTAACACAGCGAATGGCGTATTTATGTTTCAATAAATGTTAGCCATGCTAGTGTAAGCATTGGGATTCTTCATTTCCATGATCCTGAAATAGTTTGCCTTTTTAAACTTGTATCTTCAGCAGTATGCACAGTGCCTTGCACACAACTGACACCCCTCACCCCCTATTCAATAAATGACAGTGGAACCAATTAATATGTCCTCTATTAAACTCTGGAACCATGGGAGAGGCATCAAGAAAGAATAGCTGATGTTTTGCTGTCTTCTCACTTTGTTCCTACAAATTTCTCCCCACCCCCACCTTCGCCCCCGAGGCGCAGGCACACACATGGCATCATATTTCTTTATGTTGAGCTGGAAGGGGTGTTCGTGTCGATAAGAAACCTTCCTCCCACCCCACTTTGTCTGCCCTGCACTTAGGAACCAAGGTTGAGTTCAAACAGGGGTCAGGGAGATAAAAGCCTGAGGCTTAACCACCAATTCACTAGTCTGGTGCCTCAAACTTCCGTCATTTATTTATTGCCATTAGAAAGGATCAGCCGGGTCCTGTGTCATGAGGGCTGTCGGCAGAAGCCTCTGCCGTTTATTATCTCCCCTTCGGTTGGGAAACAGAGCAGAAGGATGCCATTTCCCCGGGACATGCTGCCCTGCCCGTGTGCTGAAGTCTGAAGGGAAAGAGAGAGAAGTTTCCTTGCACTTTATGGGATCTTTTGTTTTTCATCAAGAGGCCAAGTACAGACATTTTGAAATAATTGTCAAAGAGAGAGCACATCCAGGCCGATGGGGGAGAAGGCAGCTAGCGCGGGGAGAAAATAGGACAAACACCCATGGCTCAGGCTTCCAGACCGAAAGAGATTTACTGCAGCCGCTACAGGGACTATTTGTTCTGTAGAAGAAGATAAACAGGAGGCCCCTTTTGAGCCAGTGGTCATGTGGAAGGTGCTAGAAGCATTCCTGGGCAAGAGCAGGGCCCAGCCACAGAGGCAGCTGGCTGCCATCGAGTAAGGTGTGCTGTGCTCAAAACTTTCATCCACAGTTCACTTGTATGCGGGGACTCTTTTAAATGTCTGTATGAGGGATGCCAACCAGGCACCCAAAAAGAAGAACTGCGCAAAAGATTTGAGCTAAAATGCCAGTCCTGATGCCTTTAAACACAACGAGGAAGGCACCAGCCAGGGGAACCAGGACAAGAAATGGTCTTCAGAATCCCTGCATTGGCTGCCGAGCTCGCAGGAGTCTGAGCCATGCTGCAGCTCTTCCAAGCTGTTTTCCCCCCCCTCCTCCGCTTTGGCAAAGCAAGGAAGATCATAAACCTCAGATGTGGGCTTGTCGCTGTAACGATCCCATGGCTATGAATAAAAATGCCCCGGGAACAGATCTGTGAATCGAATTGCCTTTCTGGGTGGTGGGCTGTGTGGGCCAGGCTGCTGCTCATATAGCTGGGGGGAGGGGGGAGTTGTGTGTGTGTGTGTGTGTGTGTGTGTGTGTGTTTGTGCGCGCGCACCCACACGCTTTGCTCATGTTAAACTTCTAGCAATCAAGAGCCCAAAGGGTTAAACCTAGAAGGCTAGAATGATATTTTCGCTGCCTTTGATGACACACTAAACTAAAGAACGTTTCATTTTGCAGCAGAACACTGAGTCTGTGAAGCCAATGTACATGTGGTTACTATTTGCAGAATTTGGCATTTTCTATGAATAGTATAAAACAGGCATTGGATCGGCTGTCATGTTTTGACAGGGTTGTCCTTTTTTTCCAGAATGCCACTTTCCCTACCCCCTATCCCCCTCATACTTGAGCAACAACCCTACCATTTTTTTTTTAAGTGGACTAAGAAAATCGATGAATAATGAATTAAAAGCTGGAATGGGTCAGGAGTTTAAGGCACAAGGAAGCAATCACCCTGAAGAGAGTGGCCCCCTTAAGGGGAGGCCAGTCCCTGTTATGACTGTTGGTCAGATTGTCTCCAGACGGGCTTCACGCAGCCCCAGGAATGGGCACAGGGTCAGGGACAAGGTTAGTTAACAGTGTGAGGTGAGAGTTTAAAGCTGTTTTGTTTACAACAAGCTGATCAGCCTGACAGAGAAGTACCCCAGCTCTTCTCTCTCTCTTCTCTATTTGATTCCCTCCAAGCTATTTGGCCCTCTGTTTTCAGATTCTTTCAATTCTGCACCTTTCATATGTCCACAAACTTGACAGGACTGAAGTCGACAAAGAGAAAGAATTTTACCTCTTCACCGGGACACACATCCATCAATTCCAGCTGCAGGGTGTAAACCTCCTCAGCGAGAGACGGGGTTTGCTGTTTAACCCGTAAACCATTACAAAACACACATACACAGGAGGAAACCCACTTTTAACCTCTTGAGAATTTGGAGCTTTGGGTTCCATCTTGAACCCTGCGTGTGTTGATTAACCTTTTATTTCAAAAGCTGGATTTGACTCTCTCACAAACACTTTTTTATTTCTCTTTTCCTTTTGTTCAACATGTGCCACTTTTTCCTTTGTTTTCAAGGGACCAAAAGCTAGAGTGAACCCATGTTGAATATCTTCCCTAATCAACCCTTCAGTTTTACATCAAAATGATCTCACTGAGTATTCTTTTTTCTGTATTATCAAAAACAACTGATCCAGCATTGGGAAAAATAGCTCTTACATATATTTTGAACGAGCACTAGTTTTCTGATTAAAAAGCTTCCTCTTGCATGTTTAAATGAACTATATACTTATACTCAAAACTGAAACCAATTGTCAAGAGGTCTGTGTTTGTCTTGGAATTCCTACAGTGTAAATCCAGTCGTGGAATTTCTCAGAGCAGCAATAAGAACATCAAACAGGTCGTGCACTGTATTATCATTTCATTGTTATTTATGTTTGCCTGAACTTGATTCAGAGTCTCAGAAAACCTCTTGCTCTCATGACATTTTTAGCTCTTAAATCATCTCATTCTACCCGGTACCTAGAGATGAGCGTTTTCTTAGGAAAAACAAGCTTCTAGAATTAAATTCTTACTATTGTTTCTCTTTGATTGGTATGGAAGTCGCCACTTATTATTACAATTATTATTAATTAGATGAAAGTTAAATCATTTAGTCATTCGCTTATTTTTCATAAAACGCATTGACCAACCAGTATGTGGTAAACATTATGCTGCAGATTTCCACGGAAATGAGGAAAATAAGAAAAAATTTCCATCGTCAAATTTTTCCTGAGATGAGAGAGAAAATAATGATTATATAATTAACAATTGAATATATTTTATGGGTGTGTAATATTTATAAATTATATAATTACATATTGTATAGATGTGTATTATATAGACGTGTATATTTGGTTTTTCATTTACAGGGAAAACTCTGTGGCATACAACTATTCTCATCATCCATCCCTCTATTGATAGAACCCTACCACACATGTCTCCAGGACTGTACAGTTTGGTAGCGATAATAATTAGTAAAGGTGGGCCAGCCGGGTGGTGCTGTGGTTAAATTCCCACGTTCCGCTTCAGCAACCCGGGGTTTGCAGGTTCAGATCCCAGGTGCAGACACAATTGGCAAGCCATGCTGTGGCAGGCATCCCACATATAAAGTAGAGGAAGATGGGCGTGGATGTTAGCTCAGGGCCAGTCTTCCTCAGCAAAAAGAGGAGGATTGGCGGCATATGTTAACTCAGGGCTAATCTTCCTCAAAAAAAAAAAAAATTAGTAAAGGCGATTTGAACATGACAAGGAGAATTTCAGGAGACTTTCATATATGCTCTCTTATTCAAATGATCTATTATATGATACTTTCAACCTCACATTTCACAAAAGAATGCATAAAAGAAGTTCTCCATCTCAGGGCTTAACAAAAGCAAGAGTTTGAAATGAGCTGTCCACTCATCCAACAACAAATAAATATCAATCAATAAATATGTGTATCGAGCCCCTATCTTCTGTTTTCTAAATGCTAATGAACAATACAGTTCCTCTCCATGCACATACAGAGAGTAGAGGCTAGTGAAGAAGACATTGTACAAATAAACACATGACTAAATATTGAACAGAATGCTATTAAGGAAAAGAATAAGGTTCTATGAGAGAGGAAATCAATGGAAGCCTGTGGTCTAGAATGGAGAACAAGGGACAACATCTCTAAGGAATTGGTGCGTGAGCCGAGACTTGAAGATGAAGTCAGGCAGACAGTCCAAGGAGGAGCATTCCTGACAGAGGAAGAACATATATAAAAGTCTCAAGTCCAAGAGAGCAGCTGTATTTAAGAAACTGAACGATACCGATGTGCTGAGAATGCAGTCAACTAGCGGAGAACAGTAAAAATTGAGCCCGGAGAAGTAGGGAAGAAGCTTATTGTGGAAGGTCTTGTAGGCCAAGTGACTTAGTCAAGGTGAGCTAGGCTTTGCTGCAACAAAATAAACCCCAAATCTCAGTGGCACAGCAAAATAAAAGTTTCTGCTAATTTGCGCATCTCACAGTCTGAGATGGTGGTGGTGCTGGTGGATGGACAACTTCCGCTCTACAGATCAGCGGGGCAAGGTGGGGAGAGGTGCACAGAGAAGGTTCACATGCTGTCAAATGCCTCGACCTACAAGAGGCGCTTCTCCCTTAAACATAACTGCATTGATGAGAACTAGTTCACAAGGCCCCACCAGGATGCAAATGGGTTTGGAATTGTCGTTTCGTTGGGTGCCCAGTCCAAAGAAATGAGTTGGCAAGGTTCTATCCAGTCTTTATTCAGAATAAAGTGTAGAGGAAGGAACTTTACACTTTATCCCAAAGTCTATTAAAAAGGTTAGTACAGTCTAGTTTCAATTTTTATGTGATCATTCTAATATCAAAGAGAAGAATGGAGTAGAGGGGCTCCCTAGGCCTCTGAGTAAGTCTGTGAACTAGACTCTTTTTTCTCTTTTAGGCAAACGACTTAATCTTATGTCCCATCCTAATTTTGAGTGAAAGTAAAACTTATAGCAGACTTTGCTTGGGATTTCTGCAGAGGAAAAACTAATCTTTACTGAAGTTGACTCCAGTGTTTAAAAAGATAACGAAATAGAGAAAAAAACCCCAAAACCCTCACCAAGATTAAGACCAGGAAACACAACAAACAAGTCTTAGACCTCCAAGAAGCCTAAGGGTTTGAAACATAGAAAGAAAGAAAGAATAAAACATCACACCAAAAAGCAATGCTAACAAACAAAATGTGAAAAAAAGGAACAAAATCGAGCTAGAATTGTAAAATGTAGTCTTTAAAATAAAACTTTTAGTAGCAGTTGCTAGACTTACATAGAAAGTTAGACTTATGTAAAAACTGCATTAGGGACTTTATTGGAAGATACTTATCAAGAATCTAGCATGAAAACAAAGAGATGGTAAATATCAAGATGAGATCAATTGATATGGAGAAGAGAATGAGAGAGTGGATACTTTGAAAAGGTGAGGCTTCGCCATTTTAAAAAGGGCTTGCTCCTGAAATTTAAGAAGCATGAGACTGAAATATAAGAAATTAGAAGTAGGGTCACACTGGATGTATAGTAAAACTTTAGGACACTTAGGAAAAGGAAAATCTTAAAGCAACCATTGAGAACAGGCAAATTCCTTACAAACGCATTCCCACCCATTAAATTGTCTCTAAACTTTTCGCAAGGGAAATAGAGGACATGAGACAATGAAATGATAATTTCAAAGTATAAGTGGAAAGTAATGACCAACGTCAAATTCTGTCTTCAGTTACATTATCATTCCAGGGCGTGGGCACCATGAAGTCATTTTGTTCAGAGTCTAAGAGAGTTTACCACTTATAAAAGCTTGCTGAAAGAAGAAAATTAGCACAAAAAAATGATGGTAATGATTATGACTAATATGGGGAGGAAATGAAGACATTCTGGCATTATACATTGATGTTGATAATATATAAAAATATTAATAATCCTCCTAAAAATATTATTTCTCATTTGAATATGTCATATTGAAGCAAACTTATGTATGCTTAATCTTCTCTCTATTTGTGTATCTCAATATAGTATAGAACCTATATCTCTCATGGTATGTACAGTGAAAAGTGGAAAAGAATAAAAATATCCAAAAGACATGCTATTTAATTGAGTGGAGGGATGGGTAAACATTTAAAGGAATCCTAAAACATATTTTTAGTATCATATTTATTATCATCTAAGTAATCACCTTTCTAAATTACTCTATATTTTCAGTTTTTATACACTGAGGCTTGAGACACACGTACTTATGGTTTACGTAAAAGTGTGTATGACTCTGTGTACATGTGTCTATTCTATTAATATTTGGGACTGAATGTTCTGTATTTAGTGGGACCATTATAGAAAAGCATTGTCTGTGATATTAATTAAATATTAATTCAATGTGATATAACATCCTTCCCATTTCTCCTAGCCTTTGCTCTATCTCCTTGTAAACTCATTTCCATGCTTTCTTCTCTACCAACTACTTTCCCCAGGCTAAAACTGTGCTTAAGATTTTGCTACATTAATAATCAACCCCACTAACCTTGCTTACCTCCCTGGTTCCCACCATCTCTTTTTCCTTGACTTCATCAATAAGCCTTTCGAAAAATGACCAGCCATTAATATCTCTAGTTTAAAATTACCGTTTCTCTAAATTTCTACCGAACACAGATTTATTTATTTTTTAATTTCTTTTCCCACCACCATCCCTCTAAAACCACTTATCAAACTCATCAATTACCTCCTAATTTCCAAACCCAATATCTCATCTGACCAACTTACTCAGATGTTAGAGTAGTTAGCATGGTTGAACTCTCCATTCTTCTTGAAATTCCTAGCCTAGGCTTAGAACCATCATACTATGCTGGCTTTCCTCCAGTCCCACTGGCCATTGCTTTTTAGTCTTACTGCCATCTCCTCTTCCTCAGATCCTCCTCCTTCCCTGCCCCACCCCACCCCTGTGTTAGATGATGGACTCATCTTCTGGACAGCTCATGTTCTCTAGTGTAGATTCAGGATAATCTGGGATTAATTAGCCAATTTGATGACTGGGGAACTTTCCGTCCAACTCCTCGTAAACATCTCACTGTCTCGACAAGACCTGAGAACATCAAGTCCCTTGTAAAATCCCACAGTCCAGGAGGGATTTAGCATGGAAGAAGAGGAGGCCAAGGGAGACTAGAGACACACTGTAAACCTCTTTTATTATAAATCTCTTCTCCAAGGCTGAGATTGTGAATCACACGCCATTTAATTTCTACTGCCAAGCAGGAGGGTGAACAGTGCGAATCAGTAGTTAAGATGAGTAACACTTGAGGGAAACAAATAGCCCTGGTCATAGAGTCAGCTTCCAACTTTAAAGACACTTCTTGGTTGGCTAAAGTATTAGATGCCCTGTAATGTTGTCTTTTTTGTTGCCTTTGTCCGTTACCTAAAAATGGTTGAATTATATATGCCAAACATTTCCCCTCTTATTTCTCTAGAATATATTCTTTATAACTTTACCCAGTAAGATTCTGTGTGAACTAGAGGAACATCAAAATCTTTAGAACAGCTAAACCTTGGGTTTAAGCTTCTATCTGGCATGGGCTTCATGTGGATAGTCTTTATATAGCTGGCGAAGTGTCAGCCAAAGTGACCCTTGGTCAACATGTGTACATGTTCTCAATTGATAAACGTACAGGAAGGAGTAGGAGTATGCCATTGGGACAAAAATGACCCAAAGGAAACATTTGATTATTTTTTGAAATGAAGATATAGATGTCTTATGGGACAGATACTTCTGGATGCTTATGCAAAATCCATTTCCAATTTCCTTCTTGGTGACAGTATGTTTTGTTGAGGGCAGTAATGTTATCAGACAAAAATTAGATTTCTATGGATGCTATACCACTAGCGGCGATCACAGGAAACACGTTTCTGGTCACTGCTGTGTATTTCTGGAGGGTTTGCTATCCTGATTTGGTGCCACTCTTCCTCTTGTTTCTAACTCTTTTCTGCTGCCTGGAGTACGGTCATGATGGGTGGAATTACAGCTGCCTTCATGCGCTTGATCACAGTGGGAAACCTGAAAGTATTTGCCTCTTCCAGCTCTGGACTATTTAGTTATGAATTTATTATCATATGGGAGGAACATAAATTTCTATCTTGTCTAACCTCTGTTTATTTTGATTATCTGTTGTATGCAGCTGAACCCAAACCCTAACTGATGCAGTTTGGAATGACATGAGTCAGAGTAGCAGAATAGGAAAGAAAAAGACTTGAGATGTCCAGGTTCCTGGTTTGCATCCCAGCTTCACCAGTTACTAGCTTGAGAGCTGGGGCAACATATTAAGGCTTCTGAACCTCAATGTCCTCATCTGTGCATTGGGGCTTGCAATACAGAACTCACCCCCAGAGGCTGTTATGAGGGTGAACTGAGTTAATGAATAGCTTCTGTAGATGGAAATTAAAATTATAATAAAATCTTAATAGAAGAAAGTTTAGGAAGTGCTCTCCAAAGGAACATATATCTAGAAGATTCCATTGAAAGGTGGAGTCAGGCTATTTCTGACCTAGTCCATTTGTTTTATGCACTGCCAGCAATATCATTGTAGCGGAAAACATATTTCATGGTGTGCTGGGTGGTTGAAGCAGCACTTAGATGCACGTGCACTAATTCCAGGTCAGCAAGAAAGATCCCAAGCACCCTGACAAGACCCAAACTGACCCCTTTTAACTCTTGAGTGAAATATTATTTTACTCACCCAAGAAATCACTGTGAATGAAACTAAATCTTAAGGAGGAATAAAAATGTCAGAGAAAGGAAAACCGTCTTCGGGGCTTCTAGATTTTTGTTATTGTTTTTCAGTAAGAACACAGAGCATCAGGTGTGTTTTTCATTTCCCTATAACCTCAATATTATCATATATTATAACGCACATACTAGTTTGTCCTTTCCTGCTACTTTCTTTCCCCTTTCAGGAATCTGAGAATATTTATACGAAATTTCCAAGATCTCAAGTGTATCTTTGACATAAGGTAAGCATAATGGGCCATGTGTTGGGACAGGAGTAGAGAGTGCGGGGGCTTCTTTTGGTTCCAAGGAACAGAGATTTATCTGAGTGACTTCAGGAGGTGGGGGAAGAGAGAGGTGGTTGCTGTGTGGTGGCCAGAAACTGAAATAGGCAGGCTGGAACTGACATACCTCCAGGAGCTGTCTCTCTTGGGTTCCACACTCTCTCTCTTTCTCCACTTAAAGGCTTTCATCTCCTTTCTCTATCAGATTATCTCCTTTGCAATAGAGCTTTGTGATCCTAATTCCAAGCCTCTTCAGTAGGATAGTTACTGTTATTGTGTCTATCATGATTTACAGTTCCCTAAATGTTTTTATATCCGTGTTTTCATTCCTCAAAGTATGGCTTCTCTAGTTCTTCCTTGGAATTCATCTCAGTTCTAACTCTAAATTAGTACATCATCTGTGAAGATTCAAAGTCTTCATGGAAATTAGTCTCTCAAATAAAATCAAATCAGCCTTTTGGACAAGTTATCTATATATGACCCTCAACCAAAATCAAGGCCAAATTTCTCATTCCTCTTCATTGGACAATGAATTCTCATTCCTTCTGCAATGCTCCTTCCACCACTGACATTGTCACCAACAATTGTTTCTGATTTCACTCAAGTTATGGTCAAAGTACCACATTGCTTAAGGACTGTGGACTTTGTGACTCAAACAATTGAACAGAGACTTGACAGCTCTCTTTGATTCACTTGCCATATGTCAGTGCTTCCTGTCTCTCCTGGAACACTGTACCTTTTCCTGAATCACCGATGTCCTGTCTTTTTCTCCTGACTTGGGAAGTATGACTTCCATAAGTCTCCCTGGGTAATTTGCCACCATTCTTTTGTTGGTGTCTGTTTACTTATCAACATCTCAGGGAGGTTTTTGTTAAACAGTCAGGAGGAAGCGCTGATCCATATAGCACATGTGGCCATTCTTTGGTGGCAGTGGTCAGTGGAGCTTCAAAAGATGTTCAAAATATTAGCGATGATCAGGTTGTTTAAGGTTGCCAAAGGCTAGAAAGGTCAGGAACCGTTGCGTGTAATAGAAAAAAATCACAGAAAACAATGAGAGGATTACTAGGAAGCCAGAGCTCACTTTTTAAGACAGAAGTAGATTCAGTTAAGTCTTTATCTACATACAAAGGTTTAGGAGAAAATAAACCTGGTATTTGCATTTTGGTTGCAAGGTGACATGAACACTTTATCAGTCACACACCTCCTATTACATGTTAAAAAAAACAGCCTAAATATCCGCCACATGAAAATGAAGGCATTTCTTCATCGTATCTGTGAGCCTACAGAGAGAAGTCAATAGCACGACAGATTCAATGAATCTACATATTATATTTTTCAAAAGAAGGTGTATTTTAGATTATATTGTCATTTTCTTAGAATTACGAGGAAAATACCCTCCCCCCCGCCAAAAAAAAGTTTGTAAGAACTGAGGTTAGACGGAAGAAAGTCACCAGGAAGCACAAACCATTAAGTGGTTATTTCAACTCTGCAGTGTCTTCAGATATCCATGAAGATCATTTCTCACCATCCAATAACCAGATGAAAGGGCATGACTGATGACTTCCCACAGTTCTAGGATATGTTCTTTCAATTATCCCCATTTTAAAGCAAGTGATAAAATAACTTCAGGGTATGGACGATGCATGCTAGACTGCTTGGATTGAGTAAACTCTTCTATAGGAAAGCCTACATAATGAATCCTAAAACCCTAAACAGGGACAAAGGAAGACCACATATGAGAAGGATTGCCTCCATAAAGGAAGCCATGAGTCTATAGGAGCTGAGCAGGGCATCGAGGACAGGACATTGTGGATGTCACTCATTCATAGTGTCACTAGGAGTCAGAGTTGACTTGACTGCGTAACATACATAAAATCCTGAATTAGGTCCTCCAAATAAAATGCTCATATGTATCTCTTTTGTGACGCAGTTTTGTCAACAAAAGAAAACAATTATTTTTCTTGCAATCTGTCTGAGTAGGGTGACTCCTCTTCGTGCTCCAGTTGCCAGTTTGGGCTCACCTTCCTCATCACTCTTGTCATTGATTGCTCTCCTAGTAGAATCATAAAAATGTGAGGGTAAGAGTTTGTAGCTGCCAGAAAATAAATATTTCTTCAATCAGTAAATGATTTTCAAAGTAAGTGAAGGTGCCTAATGCATTGATTATTGAGAAACATACAGGAGATTTTATTTTAATACAAATGCTATACTCTATAGTTATAAGTAACTCCTCCAATTATATATGCATTCTATAAAAAGTGCTATTTAGCAATGATAGGAGTGATATGAATGTTAAAGCTATTATTGTGTCTTTGAAAATCCACATTTAGGGAAATAATTACCTTGTACATGGGAGTGGTAAAAGAGAACAATGAAAGATTAACTCATGGGCATATAAAGACTTATTTACAAAAGAGAATATCTGGACCCAGTAATTCCACTTCTGAAATTTTCCACTGAGGAAACAATCCAACAGAAAGAGATTGCTTTCTTCATAAATATTTTCTTGCAGCCTTGTTGTCAATAATAAATGTTTGAGAGGAATCTTTTTGTTCAACAGAGGAGCTCGATTAGGGAAAAATGAGGGCAACATAATTGAGCCTTAACCTCTGGAAAATTCTGAAAGGTAAGGAAGAGTGAAACACACATAGTAAAATATGGCATCTCTTCTCTCATTGGAGCTATTTAAAATCCATATGTGATTCTGTACAAGGACTGGGAGAAAAAGTAGAAAACTTGAAAACAGTAAATTTGTTATAGTGGTGGAGTTTAACTATATATATATGTACTTGAATATATATATAATATATAATATATATACTCTTCCTTTATCCCTTTGTAAAACTAAAAGAAAAAGAAAAGGCTTGAGATGAGGAGGAATAAATGGACTAAGATTAGGAGTGCCAGGAGGCCAGAACTTGAAGACCAAAAGACAAAACTACATGCTCAAGGCTGAAGATGATAAAAGGAGGCCTCCACCCCAACTGGTCTCAGCACAGGGAGCCCTCAGGTGAGAGCCATTCACTTACCTCTGAGCTCAATCACGTTTTCCTTGAATCTCAAGGCTGTGATTTGGTTTCTTGCTTCTAGCTTGCTTGTCCTCCTTGTCGTGACAATTCTCCCCTGTGATGATCCTCACTATTTCTTTTATGTTCCCACCCACAGGCTGTAGTACCTTCCTGGAAGAAGTCACTGAATTGAGTGGAAGTGACCACTACAAATTCACACTCTCTAAATCCAATGGGGCTATCAGGCCTGATGGCTGTCTCTGTTGATTCTCTAGCCTGGTTTCCACCATAACTCTTGGAAATATTTTCTTTATCCTGTAAAAAAAGAGGTTTTAGCCTGCAAGAGTGTGGTATGGCAGAGGACGGTTTTTCAGTTAGACAGACCAGAGCTTGGTTTCTGGTTCTTCACCTATAATCATACGGACTCAAAAATTTACTTCCCCTCTGAAAGCATTAGCGTCTTCCCACAAAATGGTGTAATAACGCCCCTCTTTCAGAGCCGTTCTAAGACTTAATCACAGTGCCTGGAACATGAAAAGGGTTCAGTTAATGTTATTATTATCAGAAGACTACAGGCTAGTGGTGGGACTACAAGTGCTGGTGGGAACGGAAACGGGGTGTCAGAGAGGAAAGTAATCATTGACATCCAGAAGCTGAATAGATGTAAGAGTGAGAAAATGGATGGGGTTAAATGTGGTCTGAACTTTTCAAGCTTGAGGGAGGAGAGGAATGTTCTTGCCTCTGAAGCAAACAAACTAATTAACTAACTAAAATAAAATGTTGGGATTTGTGCCGTAATGGTAGTGGGTTTTTATTTTTTAGCCACCCATCTTTACCTCCTCCTCTCTTACAAAAAAGAGGTATTTATCTTGCCTTGAAGAACTTACTTCTTGACCCAAGCTCCTGATCTTGCTTCTTCCTTCAAATCTCCCTTCTCTCTCCATCTCCTTTGGCCTTCCTTTCAGCCGACAAGCCCCATGTCTGTCTTCATTCATGTACTAAGGAAAGCTCACTTGATTCTTCAAAGGCAGCTACCATATTTTCTTTTGTCACTGTAAGACATCTAAGGCTTCTAGGCTGCCTTGTTTTCTGTTCTTTTTAGCTCCACCACATGTTCATTACCCAGTCACACCTTAATTGCCTCCATCTGATTTCTACTCTCAGGACTAATGTAAAAATGTACTTTCTCAAAGTTCCACGCAATGACTTCATTTTCTCCAGATTCATGTCCTTTGTTAATCTATGTCCTCCTTGGTGTACCTCTTTGATTTGGAACATGTTTAATGTGACCGTCTTCTTAAATCTTTCCCCTTAGAGTTAACTCTATATTCGTCAGTATTTTCCCTTCCAGTCTCTTTACCTCAGTTCAACACTTCTCAATTGTTACGTGGTTAAGAGAATGTGCTGCAGCCCGAAGCATTCAATTTGTATTTCCTTTGACTTAGAAACTTGGGCTTCTGTAAGGGTGAGTTTTCCCCAAAATGATGTTAATTATCATATATACAGTGTGAAGATTAAATAAAATAATCTCCATCACAGAGCTTCACATCGAGAAACTCTTCTAAAAATGTTATTATTTGTCTTGCTGTTATTCTCTTCTGTCTTATTATATTATGGAAGACTGCAGAATTCCCTGCTTAGGATCAGAAACACTTGGCACCACCATTTAACAATTTTACCTGTTATGGGGAACAGCTGGAGCTAATAAATCAGTTATGATCTTTTCTCTTAGGCAATATTTGCAATGTTGTCTGAAAGATGCTATGGCAGAATAAGTAATATCTAAAAATTTCTAATTAATTTTCCATTACTTAGAGATCACGGTCACTTGCTCTTTTTGTCATCCATCTCCTTAGACAGATTAGGAAGAATAAAGCTTGTCCCTGTTTATGCCAAATAAGGCAAAGTGATATGCCTATTGATTTTTTCCCCTATGAAACCTCAAATAGCACTCTGGAGAAAGTAAACAGTCAGATGAGCCCCTATCCAAATTACAATCAGTACCTGGTTGGTTCCAGAAGAGCTTGACTCATCTTCTTCTTGAGCTACCAACCACCAAGTGAGCAACACCAGCTCAGGCTCTTGGGATCGTTCAGAAGACAGAAAATTCACAGGTTCAGGTTGAGTTCCTGGAGGCAGTAGGGATGACATCTGGATTTTGCCCAACATTGCTTTTGATGGGAAGATTGGAGAACAAGAGTGTGGAATCCATTGGTTTTTTTCTCTTTGAGGGATACAGCTCATTGAAACAAAAATATTTTAAAAAATTGACTGGGCTAGATAGAAGGGATGTCCTTTAATAGGTAGACTCAGCACACATCCTCAAAGATCTCATTCACTTTCAAATGTCTTCAAATATCACCTTATTGAAACAACTTTCCAAAGCTTTTTCTAGAAAGATGAGAAGTTTATCAAGACACAGTCTCTTTGCCACAATGATGATCAAGCACATGTTTCTACTTAAATGTTTCATTGTCTTCGTTGACCTGACATCTTCCTCTCCTCTGTTCTTCCAGATGAATCAACTCTATAAAGAATATCACCATTTGTTCAGTCCTCCAGTCTTGACACCTGATGGCACCATCAACTCCTTTTCCTTCCTCTAAAACCCAAAACGTATCGGTCACCAAGTCCTCTTTATTTATCATTGAGATTTTCTCACATGCCTTCAGTTTCTTCTGTCTTTAACTTAATTCAGATTCTTCCTTATCACGTTGTGCCTGGAGAATAATGGAAGCTTCATAACTCTTCTCCCTCTCCAATCCATCCTGTAGGAGTAATTGATCTAAGAGATTGCTTTTCAGCATCCTTTCACATTCAAAGACCCAATATCTTCAGAATAAATACCAGATTGACATTCAGACTCTTTGAGAAGTATTTCCAGACTATTACAAGCTCATTCCTCCACTACTCTGGTGCATAAATTCTCTGTTCTATTTAAACTCATACTTAAACCTGCTTTATCCCTTTGCATACTCTGTACAACACACGAACAATGCCGGCCCCTTTTCTCTCTACCTTTTAACTACTACTCCCTTCTCCAGAACTGAATTCAAATTTTATCTTTTCTGTGAATTTTCAATAATCATTTAGCCAGAATTTTTTCTTCCTATAATTCCTTAGGTCAGCCCTGGTGGACTAGTGGTTGAGATTCAGTACTCTCACTGCCATGGTCTGGGTTCATTTCTTGGTCAGGGAACCACACTACCCATCTGTCAGTTGTCATACTGTGGTGGCTGCATGTTGCTGTGATGCTGAAAGCTAAGCTACTGATATTTCAAATACAAGAGGGTCACCCATGGTTTCAGCAGAGCTTCCAGACAGACTAGAAAGAAGGACCTGGCAACCCACTTCTGAAAAAATTGGCTATGAAAATCTTATGAATAGCAGCAGAGCATTGTCTAGTCTAGCAACGGAAGATGAGAAGATGGAAAAAAAAAAAAGACCAGGCAAGTTCTGCTCTGCTGTATGCAGGGTCTCTAGGGGTTGAAATTGACTTGACAGCACTGAAAACAAAAATAGCTTTTTAGTATTTACTCTCTGTACTGTGAGTAGATTTTTCAAGCATTTCAGTCTCATTTCTCCTTAAAATCTTTAATTTCCTTGAGGATAATATCTACATCTCACACCTTTTGGAATCCCTCTGAGGATCTGGCACAAGGACTTGTGCATGACATTAGAGATATTATAATTGTTCACTGATTGCAGTAAAGTAAGTAGTTAGACACCAAAGAATGACTGAGGACTTTAGGGTAGATCGATAACTCCTCACATCAGGAAGGGCCAAATTTAGAGTCTAAAGAATCAAATACTCCTTAATCAGGGTAGCTGCAAATGGCAGTATAGGTTGTGCACAACCTGAACAACTGTGCACAGTGGCACTACTATTTATCCAAGAGATTAGAACTGAAGGCATTGATATGAACTTGTGAGAGTTCCTGAGTTGAACATATCCTGGAAAAAATCATTATATGCATCTTATAAAATCCAGATGTGTCAGAATTCCACCTATAAATGGAGAGTGCATATAAATGGTGAACTGGACAGCAGTTCTTACCAAATTGTCAAGGAGTAGTTTTTTTTGTTTTTTTTTTTTTTTTTAAAGATTTTATTTTTTCCTTTATCTCCCCAAAGCCCCCCGGTACATAGTTGTGTATTCTTCGTTGTGGGTTCTTCTAGTTGTAGCATGTGGGACGCTGCCTCAGCGTGGTCTGATGAGCAGTGCCATGTCCGCGCCCAGGATTCGAACCAACGAAACACTGGGCCGCCTGCAGTGGAGCGCGCGAACTTAACCACTCGGCTACGGGGCCAGCCCCAAGGAGTAGTTTTTATACAGTAAAATCATACTATATTTTGTAATTTTCTAATCCAAAATTGTATTCCTCACGTATACATGGTTCAGCCTTATGGAAAAGACTTTGGCAGTTCCTCAAAAGTTAAACATAGAATTACCATATGAACCAGCAATTCCACTCCTAGGTAAACACTCAAAAGAACTGAAAATAGGAATTCAAACAAATGCATGTACACACATGTTCATAGCAGCACTATTTACAAGAGCGAAAAGGTGGAAACAACTCAAATGTCCATCAATGGATGAATGGACAAACCAGATGTGATATATACATACAATAGAATACTATTCAGTCATAAAAATAAATGAGGTACTGATACATGTTACAAGGTGGGTGAAACTCCAATTATGCTAAGTGAAAGAAGCCAGACACAAAAGGTCACGTAGTGTATGATTCCGTTTATATGAAATATCCAGAATAGGTAAATCCATAGAGACAGAAGGCAGATTGGTAGTTGCTAGAGCCTGGGTGGGGGAGGATGAGGAGTAACTACTTAGTGGATACCTGGTATCCTTTTGGGGTGATGAAAATAGTTTGAAACTAGATAGAAGTGGTGGTGGTACAACATTATGAATGTACTAAATTCCACTGAATAGCTAACTTTAAAATGGTTAATTTTATGTGAATTTCAACTCAATAAGAAAAATTATATTTCTCATTACTTTCCAACATATTCAATATGGTCTTTGCTTTTCTAGTATGTTTCCAGCATTGCGCTGTGGGAGAAAATAAATAGATAAGATAGTTTCTGTACCATCACAGGTTTTATAAACCATTTTGGAAGTAAGTCATAATCAAAGCAATAGGATGATGATATAAAACACACTATAATAAGATGGTACCATTGTTATGTGAGAAGTCTATGCTTTGCTTCCTATCCTGGGTTTGTAGATAGCTTTTGACCCTGGGCAAGCCATTCAATGTCCTTCAGTTTACAGAAAGAGAAGCTTGAATGAGATGGTCTCTAAGATTTCTCGCAGGCCAAAAAAGATAGGGCAATTTTAAATGCAATGTTGTATGGCAGAGATAATGCATGGCGTGGAGAGCAAATATCTGAGAATACACAAGTGGCAGCAGTCCCTGGGAAATGAGTCAAAGAAGGGCTGAGAGGATTGGGGCTGTCCCCAGCCTAGAAAGCGGGGTTGGAAGGACTGCTGTGCCACCTGATATCTGCACAGAGAACATCAAAATATCTTTTTTTAAAAATTATTTGATTGAAGACATATTGGCTTATGACTGTGTAAATTTTAGGGGTACATTATTGTATATCAGTTTCTGTATAGACTGCATTGTGTTCACCACCAATAATCTAGTATTTATCCATCACCATACATATGTGCCCCTTTACCCCTTCTGCCCTCCCCCCAACCCCTTGCCCTCTGGTAACCACTAATTTGTTCTCCTTATCCAAGTGTTTGTTTATCTTCCACATATGAGTGAAATAGTGCTATGTTTGTCTTTCCGTGTTTGGCTTATTTTGTTTAGCATAATACCCTCAAGTTACATCCATGTTGTCACAAATGGCACGATTTTGTCTTTTTTTTAAAGGCTGAGGAGTATCCCATTGTATATATATACCACATGTTTATCCATTCATCCATTGATGGGCAGTTGGATTGCTTCCACGTCTTGAGTATTGTGAACAATGCTGCAGTGAACTGTTGAGGATGAAATGATTCTATACATGGAAAACCTTAAAGAACCCACCAGAAAATTATTAGAACTAATCAATAACTACAGCAAAGTTGTGGGGTACAAAATCAACATACAAAAGTCAGTTGCCTTTCTATGCAATAACAACGAACTAGCAGAAAGGCAAGTCAAAAATACAATCCCATTGACCATCGCAACAAAATATCTTTACTATTAAACTAATATAACGAAAAAAGTCAATTTTTTGTAAAAAGTTAAATATATTCTTAAGTTATAACTAAGTCATTCACAATTATGTTCTACCTGAGTCTCTAAAGTTACATTCTTCTCCATAACTGAGACCCAGACATATAAAAATTCTAGGTAGCTATAATAAAATCATTAGTAACCCTACAAAATACACATTGTATTTTGTCGTTATGACTGTTACATTTCTCTGCATTTAAATT
This sequence comes from Equus asinus, assembly GCF_041296235.1. Lineage (NCBI taxonomy): Eukaryota > Metazoa > Chordata > Mammalia > Perissodactyla > Equidae > Equus > Equus asinus. The sequence goes on along the minus strand of NC_091791.1, from coordinate 107,665,526 downwards.
GAAGTTCTCAGTTATGGATTTTGTCCTGTTAGACACACTGGCAATTTTGAGGTAAGGAACTGAAGTTGGGATGAGTAAGATTTAGATGTGAAAGCATGGGTAGGTTAATCTTTTATACTAGTTGTATATTACCACATCAACTCCATCAGTTATTTAATTCTCAATATAAATCACACAAAACAATCGGCTCCCTGAACAATAATTAGGCTAATGGCTTAAACAGACATTTTCTCAACATCCTTAAAGTAGATGCATTATTTCTAAGGAGAGCGAAATATATGATAAAATGCTATGGTTTTGCTGTCCGGTGGTTGTTGCACGATCTTGCATTCTCTGTTACCATGTTACAGAGCAGAGGGCCTGGATTTTCTTCTTTCACAAACAAATACTCTTTGAAAGGTGCCTTCCTTCTTGCATTTCATCTGGTATGTAAATTACCAAATTGCAAGCTGCTTGTCTGAGAGGGTGCTATAACCCTTCATTGTTTATAAATGTCACTGATGAGTTTCCCTGTTGTTGCTCAGCATGTTATTTATTTGAAAAAAATCTCCACCTCCAGTTGAAGTGGCCCTACCTTCTCTTTCTAGCTGGAGGAAAGGAGTGGAGGGTGACAGAGGATGGAAGGTAGGAAGTAGATTGAGTAATTTTCTCCCCTAGGGAGTGACTTCCTGTTACAAGGACATCGATGGCTGTTATTTGAATGATCAAAAGAAACAGCAGTTTGGAGTTTGGAAATGATGAACTTCCACAGCTCCCAGCTCAGACAGCCTGTGATTACCTGTGGCCACATTCACAACAAGCCCCCCTCCCCTCCCCCCAACCCCCAAAACACAAATAGACTGAGAGGAGTCCTTAAACAGACTGCCCCGCCATTTCTTCTAGCTCCTTCGGTGCCGTGGCTGCAGAGACACCTTCCAGAAAAACAAGCAAAGATTTTTGTCCCTTTCACACCTTCTTCAGCAAATTTCTGTGGCAGAATATTTGGGAATGGGAACAAGTACAAATGCAAAAAGAAAAAAAAAAGTGTTTATGAATAATGGAACATTTCAAATCCATCTGGTTTCTGAGACATTTTTTAGTTTCTCACTACAGCCAATTATATAGCATGCTTGAGTGAGAACTCGTTCTATCCTGAGGCTCATTCTGCTCTCAAATTTCTACATTGATAGTTGCTACCAACCTCTGAGGTTAGTAGCCATATGGTAGTCCAATATGGTACTTTATACTCTGCTTGTTATACAGTAGGTGATATTCTGGTGAGCATAAATCCACGTTGTAGTAGGCGCCATGAAAGGGGGACCCAGGGTGGGGAAGCCAGAGGGCCTTCCCAGATTTTGGCAGCACGCAACAGTTTCCCTTTTTAGTTTAAGGATGCTGCAGGATTATTTCCATAGTTCTTCCTTTTGTTGCTTATGTATACTCAGCGTATCCCTGAATAAATGACAAAAGCTCATGAGAAAGATAGATAGGGGAAAAAAAAGTTTTGGTTTGGGAAAAGGCATTCCCTGCATGCTGTTCTTCAAATAGCTTGCATTTGTAAACTTTTTGTTATAGAACATTTCAACTTATAAATATATTTCAATATACATATTTCAATATATGAAAGTAGAGATAACATGATATTGAATCTCCATATGTCAGTATATATCTTCAAAAGATAAGACTTTGTTAAAAAATAAACTTAATATCATCGATCTAAAATTTTACATCAGTAATTCTTTATTATCATTAAATATAAACTCAGTTTACAGAGTAATGAGAGCTTTATATTTACCTACTAAATAAGCAGTTTTCCTGCTTGGTAGAGGTTCATTAGACTATCTGTTTTTACAGATGAGGAGATGAGAGACTGAAAATGTAAATTTGTTGCCCAAACTTGCATAGCATGCAAGGAGCAGAGAGGAACTCAACCCCAAATCTCCCCCACCCAAGTAGGTCGCATCAACTGCTTTGCCTCGCTCCTTAATTTCTGAGCCCTCTGGATGCAGCCTTGAACTTAGAGAAGGAGGACCAGCATGGACAGGGCCAAAGTCAACACCAAAATTTAAGCAATATTCAGCTGGCTCATGTCTGTAGAATTGGAACCTCAGGAGGGATATGAATATGCATTTAATATGTCTGATGTGTTTACACGTGTGATATATGTGGGCAAAGCCTCGGATCTCCGAGGAAGGAAAGTCCAGGTTTTGCAATCCTTCTTCGGTGACTCTGGCATTTTCTGACTTGTCCTCTCCTTGTTGCCACTAAATTACAAATTCCTAATTTTGAATGTTATTGTACCCTTCCCCAGTGGCCAACACTATATATTATGTGTAGGAGACTAAATAAATACTCGCTAAATGAAAGACTGTAGAGAAATTCACTTATTAGTATTGTAAACTCTAGTTCCATTAAAATTTTAGTTCATATTTGTCTAAAATTTCATTCTCAACTGCCTAGAATAGATTACATAATACTTAGAGTAGCTCCCCAAGCTAACTTGAATAAGCCGTAAAAATGCTGTAAAATGTCTAATGGTATATCCCAAGCGCCAAACGGCTTATTTACGTATTTTGGATTTTCTGCGTGTCTGCACTTGCTGACCTTGGCACAGCTCATCTCGATTTGCTTTCGTTAATTATGTGGTTTACCACAACAGGTTCAACAGGAGGATCTGAGTGCTTTTAAATGGCCGTAAGCTTTCATTTTTTAGTTGGTTGATAAATTTTAAGTGGCGTAAGATTATTCTCCCACAACTTTATGAAGCATTGAACAGTCTTTTAGTTCAAATGGATCAAAGGATTTATGTTCTCTAATTTTTAAATGTTGGGTAGGGTTCATTCTTTTATATCGATTGGGAACCAGTCATTTGAGATTTCTCTTTTCATTAAAAGGGATTTATACTATTTTTCTTATTTCAAAACTAAGGAAACCAAGATTTGTGAAGGTTGATTGGACCCAAGTGACCTCAGTTGGTGAGTGTCGAGCTGGACCTCACACCAATTTCTCCAGCTTCTTAACTCAGGTATTTCCCTCTTTCGTAATTCCCACACTCACCTGACCCTGAGAATCATTGGGTGTTTCTTGAATACACAAATCCCCCGGGTTCTTCTCTGGAGTAGATTTAGCAGTATAGGATAAGGCAGTTATGTTCTCTAATTTTTAAAGGTGAGTTTGATCTTAAAAAGAATGATTAGATTGAACCAACTCAAGATTTTCTTAACTGTGATCTTATGTTTAAAATGCTGGTATAGAGACCAGCACATAATAACTCTCAGTCATGGCAGGTAGTTATAACGTTGTATAAATGCTAATTCCCTTCCTTTCCTCACCCTTAGTCGCGGGCAAAAGGAGCTACAAGGGAAACAGGGAATGGCTTCTCACTTCCTTCCAACATTTTAAGACAAGTCTATCCAGGGACCAAAAAGAAAACTCATCTGCCTTCAGGGTAATTGCTGTTTCTCTGTATGTATGAACTTCAGCATAATCCCTCTATGAGGTGACCTCCCCACGTTTAATTCATTTAACACTCAATCACTCCAATACTAGCAAAATTTGTTAAGATTTTCCTGCTTGTGATTTGTGGAAGTTGGTGGGGGAAAAAAAAAGAGGAACAAATAGCTCTGGGCAAAACCAGGCATCTGAGAACAGATGGTGTACGAGCTTCTACCACTGAGCATGGCTGACAAACCGTAACAGTGACCTGTTCTGATACATGACTACGGGGAATTTAGTGAGTGAGAATTCCCAGCAAAGCCAAAAACTTCCCAAGTGACCTTGACTTCACTTTGTAATAGTGCCACTGAACACATCCTTACTGGTAGCGTAATGGGACAACAACAACTAATTCTTTTTAATAAAAAGACTAAAGGAAATATGTGATCCCATCATGCCATGGAGAGAGGGTACAAAGTGACACCATCCAAGCAGAGCTGGAGCACCCCAGAGAGTCTTCAAGTATTTGTCTAATCTCTAAAAGATTTTTCACCAATTTGGACAAGCAGGAAGTCACTAGTGACTATGGATTCAGCCTTCATCTTTTGTCTGCTGTTGCTCTCTCTCCCTACCTGAAAGTAAAAAATAAGTCAAAAACAGCAAAGAGAAACCATTTTCTTAGCCAGATAGCTCTTTTCAATCAGAGGTGCAGTTATTTTTTTTTCAGTATCCTAATTTGGAAGGCTCAAGGTCATCCATTACCTGTACCATCCATTCCATTTCCACTTGCCCTTTAATCCTATGTATCTTTCCCTAACCATCTCTCACATTTGTGCCTTTCTGTCTTTCTCATTGCCAGTCACACTCCTAATTCATACCCACATCTTTTCAAACCTGGAATACTGTGACAGCCTCCCATCTGGCCTCTTTGTCTTACATCTAGTGATCGCACCCGGAAACTGTGAGAATACTTCAAGAATCTCACCGTCACTGACCCCACGTAGACCTTCGAAGACTCTGCCACCACCATCACGCCCCCAGATGATTAATTATTATCTTAGTTCCTCCCATATATACAATATATCCTAGCTATTACTGCTAAATTAACTCTCATATATTTCATCTTGCCAAGAACCTTAGTGGCTCAGTGACTCTATACTTCACTGCCTGGTTTCAAAGACTGCCATAGATCTGGACAGTATGGCCACAGTCATTTATCCATTTAACGCATATTTATTTAGTCTGTGAAAGGTCATGTGAAAGGCACTGTGCTCAGCACTAGGAATCCAGCAAATGGGCAAAGTAATGTCCCTCTCCTTATGAAGCTTATGTTGTAGTGGAAGGAGACAGACAATAAATGAATAAGTAAGACACATATATAGTATCAGGTTATATTAAATGCAGTAGAGGCAAATAGAGCAGGGAAAGTGGATAGAGAAAGCCAGGCACTGGCGTGGGGTTGCAATTTTTAAAAGGAGAGTAAAGGAATTGAAAGAGATGACAGAGTAAGACAATTGGGGAGGGAAAAATTTATGCAGAGAAAATATCCAGTGCACAGCCCTGAGGTAGCAGCAGGTCATATGTTTTTGATATATAGCAAGAAGGTTAGGGTCACTGGCGTGCAGGAAAAGAAAGGGGTGAGAGTAGAAGATGTCAGAGATGTAACAGAAGGCTGGGTCCTGTAGAGCCTTGTGGGCCATTGTAAGGACTTGGGCTTTGCCGACAGGGAGGTGGGATGCTGCCATTGGCAGGTTCTGCACAGAATCATAACATGGATTACTTAGGTGCCGTATTCGTAGCTGACTGAAGGAGAGCAAGATTACAAGAAGATAGCCCAGTTAGGAGACAATGGCAGTAATCCAGGGTATGATAATGATTCCTTGTATCAAGGGGGTAGTAGTAGCTAGTGAAAAGCAATTAAGTTCTAGGTATATTTTAAGTTTCCCACCAAAAGGAATGCTTGATGGATTGGATATGGAGTGTGAGATGGAGAGGAGTTGAGAATAATGGCCTAACGATGTGGAATGATGGCATTACTGACTGCAGGTACGGGAGATGAAAATCAGCAATTCAGCTTTGATTATGAGACGTTTTGAGAACTCATTGGATATCCAAATGAACATGAGGAACAGGCAGCAAGATAGATACACAAATGTGGAGTTGAGGCAATCGTCTGGAGATTAACATTTGTAAGTCATCAGCAAATTCTTTTCTAAAAGTTTCTGTTTTTCCAGTGAAATGGAAAGAAAGACCATCAACTGGGAGTAAGAATGAAGGATGGGTTGGAAATTGGAAGAAGAAAAATCATGAAATGTTTGTCCAGTAGCGTGGTCAAGTCAATGGACTAGTGGGATGTGCTATGATTTCCCGTCAGTGTCTTGCGTTGATGGTCATGTTTTTCTCTTTCACTCATGAATGCAGACAGAGTTCAATTTAGCAACTTTCCTAAACTTCTATCCCAGAAGGACTGTTTCCTCCAATGGCCTCTGATGAGTATGTCCTCCCTCTTTCCTCAAATTCTTTGCATTCCTTTTTCCTAAATACCTTTTAGTTCTTCTCTGTTCTGCCATTTAATCAGACCCATTTTTTAAAGTCCTTCTCATATTCTACTTCCTTCATACAGTCTCCTACAGATTCCACGTAACATTTCCTTACATCGCCCTTGGTCTATACTCTATGCCATATATTCCAAAATTTTATTTAATAATTAATGACAGAGTAATAGAGTGGAAAACTTTGGAGTAAAAATAACTGGAATTATATTTTGGCTATGTTACATGTTACCTGGGAGATCTAAGAAAATTACTTAATGTCTTTGAACTGCAATTTATTCTTTTAAAAAATGGGAACAGTTATAATAATTCTATTTCACAAAGTTGTAAGAACTCAATGAGAACAGTCAGCTGAAAATAGTTGATAAATTATACAGTGCTAAATAAATTGGAGACTATACTCTCCTGTTTTATATTTTCCACAAATTATAGCAATAAATTTAATTTTTCTCTCCCAAGTAGATTTTAAGGTCCTTAGAAGCAAGGGTTGCATATCTATTTTTATCGCTTCCTGAAACCTGCACAGTGTCTTGCACACAGTAGAAATTCAATAAAAGTAAAATTGTTCAATTGAGTTTAAGTAAAAATAAATCAGTAGTTATAAGAATAAATTAGTTAATAAAAATGAATACACTTTATTATTTTGAGCGTACATTTAATGAAAGAATTTTATTCATGAACTTTCAAAATGTGCAACCAGAATATGGCCTACGTGTTGGTCAAGAGTCTTTTAACTCAAAGTCATCAGACTTAGCACATAAAAATATGGGATGCCAAGTTCAATTTAAATTTTAGATAGACAAAAAATAATTTTTGATATAAGCAGCCCTCGTGCAATGTTTGAGACCTACTTGTACTAAAATATTTTTTATGTTTATCTGAATTCATATTTAAGTTGACATTAATTCAAATTCAAATATTGCATGAGAATAAGGCTAAAAAGTATTTGTTGTTTATCTGAAACTCAAATTTAACTGGAAATCCTCTGTTTTATCTGGTAACCCAAAAACTTTGTCAAAAATTAAAGGAATCCAACTTAAAGTAGCTTAAACCAAAAATGAGGAATTTAATGGACCATTTGTCCCACTGTTGGAAGGGCAAGGAGTACCACTGGGCATCCTGGTCAGTGGGGCGTGGTGCTCAAGATCATCAGAAATTTCACTTTATTCATCTTTGATTTTCTCTGTGTGAGTTTCTTTACCCCTGCTGTTCTCATTCTGCCAGATACTTTGAGCTCACATCTTCCTAAATTTGCCATCACAAAAGGAAAAGCTCTTTTCGATTGGTTTAAATTACATAATCTAGACAAGGTCTAGGTTGATTGTCCAGGCCCAGGTCACCTACCCACCACTCAGACCAGTGGCTTTGAAGAGGGAGATGTGGCACTTAGATTGTAAAATGTTTCCACACCTAGGCCGAGTATTCTGGCCATGCAAGTAGACTGATCACAGCATCCTTTTAGATCACATATTTGAAAAGGGAAGGAGAAGCCATTTCTTCCAAGTAGAGAGGAGGAGATTTCCAGAAGAAAGAAGAGTTTGAGGACAGATAAAACAATAAATATTAACTATATCTGGAAATCTAAACAAAAGAAGTTTCTTTCCAGCATTCTTAAACTGACTTCTTTTCCCTCACTTTGATTGACAGCTTCAAAGTCTGGGTAATCCACTTCACCATGACGTGTATGAAGGTGAATGCTTCATATTCTTGTGAGTTTTCCTTGAAAATCCTGGATTAATTTTGGGAAAGTTTCATACAACTTTAGACTCAAATCTTCACGCAAGTCAGGCTCCCATACTTTCATTTTCCTTTTGCTTCGATAGAGACATTCCACGTGAAATAAGGGGGGCAATGCTCCCTAGTGTACTGAGGCATGGTACAGCAGGTTTTTCAAAGCTTGTATAGCTGGTACTTGATAATTCTGCAAATAAGTCCTGGAAAATATATGCAAATCTAAGTGACCAGTTCATAATTTCATCTCCCGAGGAAGCTAGCCAGGCATTTTAGAATGTAATGCATACATAAACCAGCATCTAAATTGATAATGAGCATGTTTTAAACAAGTCCAGTGGAAAGGAATTAACAGTAGAACTAAAAACACCATATGCTTATAACAGCAAAAGTCGCTCAGAGCAATGTGCTGCAATGATATAAGTGACTGAAGATCCAATCGCATCAGGACAAAAGCTAAGACAGTGAGTAAGTTAAACCTGGTAACTTATGTTGCCTTTTTGAATTGGTATATCGAAAACAAGGAGACTCTTGTTGTCTTTTATTTATATTGGGGAAGAAAAATATCTGTCTGGACTTCTGCTTCTAGTAATGATGAACTAGGCAATTTGGAATGATGAGGATAACCAGAAAAGTTGGCTGTGTGTTCTCTTTGAAGGTATAAGATTACTCGCAGGACTCTAAAAGATGACAAGGCCAGAATACAGGGGAGGACAGAGGTCCAATAAGAGTGAGTCTAGGATCTGAGGTCGCTTTTCCCCGAGGGGAAGTTGCCTCATTCAGTATGGGGCAGTTGAGGAGAGGAGGGTTCATCAGTTGTTCTGACCATCCCAGGAGACTAGACCATCAGGAATTAGAGTCTGGAACTCAGTAAGGAGGGCCCTGATGAAAATCCTCATTTAAGCTGAGCCACAGAAAAATTCCAGCTTAGGAAGAAGAGTGAAGCGGAAGTAGACAGGGCCTCACAGAGATAGCAACTCAAGTTTGAATATTTTCAATCAGCAAATTGGGTGAAGAGAATTCCAGATTGCTGAGGCCTCCGGTACCTGACAGAAACAACTGTAAATCATATCTGGAGGATGATACATCATCCTCTGTTTTGTGTTATTTCTACAAACAGTTTCGAATGTATAATTTATAGCACATAATAAAATATCACCAGTTTATAAAACAAAAAAGCAATATGAAGAAAAGCCAGAAGGAACTCCAGACATTCTACAAAGCCTCTTAAAGACTTGAGATATTGGAACTATCAAACATAAAATTATAAAGCTTAAAATAACATGCTTATTATACTCCAGGAGGTGGAAGAAATAACCCAGATGTCAAGGAAAAAAAATCAAAGTGAGAATTTAAAAAGTATTTCAACTGAGTTATAATAAAAAGTATGACATCTCAAAACTTTTGGAAGACAGCTAAAGCCATGCTTAAAGGAAAATCTATAGCCTTAAATGCACATCTGGGTAAATAAGGATGGCTGAAAAGCAGTAATTTTAAAATCTACCTCAGGTTAGAAAGAAAACAAGGTGAACTCAAAGGAAGTACAAGAAATGAAATAATAAATATAAAAGCAAAAGTTAATGAAATACGGAATAAATGCATAATAGAGAGAATCAACAAAGTGAAAGTTGTTTATTGGGGAAAAATAATAAAATTACTACAGTTGTGGTGAGTTGGATAAAGAAACATACGAAAAGAAACAAGTAACTTACATCAGGGCCGTCACTACCGAGTGTCTGATATTCAAAGATAAAAAGATATTTTGAGAAAATTTATGCCAATAGGTTTGAAAATTTAGAGGAGATGGGCAAATTCCCAGAAAAATATTATTTAGCAAAAGGAATACAAAAATAGATAGAAAAGCCGAATACTATTCATTTTAGAAAAAATTAAATCAATGATTTAAAGTTTTTGCTTCAAGAAAATTTGCCAGCAAATTCCACAAAGCATTGAGGAAAATTGAAAATCTCTCATAAAATATTCCAGAGAATAGATAACAAAGGAATAACCTTTAATTTGTTTTATGTAGCCAGCATAACTTTGATACAAAAATCTGAAACATCCAGGAGAATAGAAAATTATAGTCAAATATCCCTCATTAATATAGATTTAAAAAATCATTAAATAAAAATGAGCAAACCCAATGACCAACTTGGAGTTATTACAAGAATGCAAGGTTAGGTTAGCATTTGAAACATAAAATTATTATTATTTATTGCATTAGCAGAATAAATTTTAAAAATGAAAAGAGATGAAAAAAATCTGATGAAGATCAAACATCTTTCATAATATTTTTAAAAATATCAGCATGATATAAATAGAAAGAAATTTCTTTACTAATAGAGTGTATATGTTAGAACTTACATCTAAAATCATAATTAATAGCAAAATATTCCAATTTATCCTTTTGAGATTGAGAACAGCAATAACAATAAAAATATGCTTGTTAAATGTAGTAGTCAATTAAATGAACAAAAAAGCTAAATCAAAGGTGTAAAGTTTGGATAAGAGTAAATAAAATTGTCATTATTAGAGATAATATTAGTTTTAAGTATAAAATTCAGAAGAATCAATAAATACATTTTTACAACCAAAAAGTGAGTTTGGCAAGGTTATTTAACACAAATCAATCAATAAGAACAATTTTCATTGCTATGTACAAACAAAATTCATAAATTATCAAATGGCCCGTGTCAGTCGTATATAAAGAACTTCTATAGATCAATAATAAGAAAAAGACAATCATGTAGAAAAATGGACATTAAACTTGGAAAGTACTTGATAAGAGACTATATGCAAATGATCAATTAATATACAAACAAATGCTCAGCATCATTACTTATAGTAGAAACAAAATTAAAACCACAAGTTGATACCACTAAATATCTACTAGGATGTCCAAAATTAAAAAAGAAAAAAACCTGCTATGTGAAGCAATGTAAACTCTTACACACTCTTGTCAGGAATGTAAATTGGTCATAACCATTTTGGAGAACTGTTTAGCATTTTTTTCTAACATTGAAGATATGCATATTCAAATAGGCAGCAAGAGACAGATACAGGAAAGTTCATAGATGCATCATTATTAATAGACCTAAACCAAAAAGAACCCAAATGCTCATCAATGATAGAATGGGCAAAATAATGTATGGCCATGCAATAGTGAAATATACAGGAAAATTAATGAACTACAGTTACCCACAAAAACTTGATGAATCTCCAACACACGAAAGAATGCAAAGTTTACAAAGTTCAAAAACAGGCAAAACTCAACTGTAATGTTTAGGGGTGCACATGTAGGTGGGTAAGATATAAAATCAAAGAAGCAATTCCTTCAAATGTCAGGAGAGTAGTGATCTTTGGCGGAAGGAAAGGTGCTGTGATTGGACAGGAGTTTGCTGGCGACAAGTTTTCTGGGGGCATTCTAATTTTTGATGTGGATGCTGATTACGAATTCATTTGTTTATAATAATTCATTGAGCTCTTTTATATGTGTCATTGATACTTTTTTGTATGTGTTTTATATCCACCATAATTAAAGCCTTAAAATAAGGATAAATAGCTGCAACTGTCAAGCCCCTTGAAGCTTTTAAATTACACATCAGGTTGCCTAAAGATCACAGAGCAGATCCCTACAGGCCTCTCCCCCACCCACGTTTTTCTGGTGAGAAAGAGGGTCCTTTACCTTTGACTTCTCAGAAACCTGATAGCATCTGGTCTCTCACTCTCTTTTCTTCCTGAAATTTGACTTACTTATCTAATGTTCTATGAACATTGGGTGACACTTAAAAATTCCTTTTTTTTCTTGTAGGAGATGTCAAAATATGGAGTTAGTGTGTTTTACCTTGCTTAAACTACTTATGCTTCTTCTCCAATGTAATTGAGCCACCCCATATGGACTGGAAAGGACCAAACTGACTTAAACTCCCAATTGTCAGAGACTATGCTCTAAGGCAAAAAGATGCCCAACACACTTTCTAAAACACCGAAAACCGTATTTTCAACGTAAGATGATTCCATGTGTTTGACCTTAGACCACCTTAATATACACATTTTCTCTTGTATGTCTACAATGAATTTGGAGAAAGTCAAGTTCAGAGGATAATCACCCAACATTACACCTCTGGCCCACCATTATGCCGACTCTGAATAAGCAACAGAGACTTCTGTGGGAAGTGTTATATATCTGATGCCTTTTAAAACATTCAGGTTGTCATTGTGGAATGACATGACTGGTTCTACAGGCCTTGGAATCTTAAAATTTTAGGAAAGATATGAGAACACATATTCTACGGGTAATATATTTATCAAAGAGCCATATCAACTATTATGGAAAGATCATAGGGTTCAGAAAATTTGGATTCAAATTCTAGCCCTGCCTCCTACCGCTATGTAATCCAGGACCATTTTTCATCTCTACGTTGAAGGTGGGCATTGTACAAAACAACACAAGTTTAAGTACCAAGCTGTTCTTGGAGTATGGAGTATATAGTAGGTGCCCAATAAATTCTGGCTGCGCGTTCACGACGAAGTCCAAAAACAATACATTGGGGAATATTTTAAAGAAAAGACACAATTTTTGAAAACATTTCTTAAGAGAAGACTGATACCTAATCTGATGGATTTTATTTTTATTTTTCGAAACGCAAAGGAAGAAAATCAGAAATGGAGTGCATACTGCTCTAGCATAGAGACCATTCCTCCAGTCCTTTTGAAACTTCTTCTTTTCCTGCCCAATGATCAATGCCAGGATTCCATAAGATTCAAGAGACAACCCTCTCCTCTTCCAACGATACAGTGCTCTCTGATCTCTCTCTTTGATCCTCCCTGCTGGAGTCACCATCTCCATACTGGTCATATCTAAATCCACATCTCCAGCACCATTGCCCCTGAGCCCAGATCCAAAAAGCAAAGAGCAGATTCTTCCTGCATTCAGTCTTCAGTTCTTTATCTTTGAAAGGAATATTTTAATGGAGTTCAGAATGCTTAAATGCTGCATCTTGACAGCACACTTCAGCCCATGCTATATATAGCCCAGAAACCAGTCATCCAGGGGTCACCTGGAAGGCTCCTCCAGCTTCCCCTAGTGCTTTGAGGAATGAGTTCACCTAGAGTTATGATTGGTTCTGAGCCTCAGGCAGTAAATGTGTAGCTGTCTACATACACATCTATTTTAGTTCTCCAGTTATTGCTGTGACAGTCTCATGTACTTGCAGTGGGACTGTTGCCGATACAATAATGTCATACACAAGTTTTAATTCTCTTAATTGTTTAGAAAGTCGGTTTTCCATTAGAGAGAAGGATATTACTGAGTTTCATTGAAAGTGTAATTAAATGAGTGGTGTCCCGGCCTCGTGAAGACTTAATTCACTTCACGTAGATTTGTACTCCACTTCCTCAAAATAATTTCCATCCAAATAACTGATATTTCTCTGGGAAATAGTGATGGAAAAAATATTCCTCACTTCTGCCCCAGTCACTCATTTATGTAACAATATTCGTGGAGATCCAGGCACCAGGCTAGTCAACAAGAATCTCTAAATAAATAAAAAACTCAGCTGACTACAAAAATTCAATCTAGTGTTGTGGATTGGGGCAGTGAAGAGAAGAGGAGAATATTCTGCACATCAAAAGGAAGTATTGGATCTATAATAAAGATACTTCCCTCCCTCATCCAAATTTGTTTAAGAAACTATTGTACATGTTTTCATTTTCCCCTCTCTTACTCTTCACCTATCTGCAATTTGTCTTTGGCCCCCACATTTCCCTGAAAATGCTCCAACCAAGTCCACCAATGACTTACTTACTTCTAAAAATTATATGGATGTTTATTGGTTTTCAATTTTACAGCAGTTCACCCGCATCCGTGATTTTGCTTTCTGCAGTTTCGGTTACCCTCGGTCAACCACAGTGGGAAATTTTAAATGGAAAATTCCAGAAATAAACAACTTATAAGTTTTAAACTGTGCACCATTCTGAGTAGCGTCATGAAATCTCTTGCCTTTCACTCTGTCCCACAGAATGTAAATCATCCCTTTGTGCAGCATATCCACACTGTGGATGCTACCTATCTGTTTGTCACTTAGTAGCCATCTGTGTTATCAGATCTTCTGTCATGGTATCTCCATGCTTGTGTTCAAATAATCCTTATTTTAGTTAATAATGGCCCCAAAGGGCAAGAACAGTGATGCTGGCAATTTGGATAAGTCAAAGAGAAGCTGTAAAGTGTTTCCTTTAAGTGAAAAGGTAGACGTTCTTGACTTAAAGAAAAAAAAATTGTATGCTGAGCTTGCTAAGATCTACGGTAAGAACAAATCTTCTATCCGTGAAATTGTGAGGAAGGAAAAAGAAATTCACGCTAATTTTGCTATTGCACCTCAAATATGTATGTATAGGAAAAAACACAGTATATATGGGGTTCGGTACTGTCTGTGGTTTCAGGCATCCACTGGGAGTCTTGGAGCGTATGCCCCATAGATAATGAGGACTACTGTACTTTACTTCCTTGAAATGTACCACTCCTGACCTCACGTCCTTCTTGAAATGCTATCTTCATTGGTTTCTGTGGTAATGTATTCCCCCTGATCTTCCTCTTACCTCTCTGGCCACTTCTTCTTAGTCCTCTACCCAGATCATAACCGTTATATTTCCTCAGTGTACCAACCTCAGCCCTCTTCTCTTTTCATTCTATACAAGTTTCATAAGTAATCTTATCTATCAGTTACCAACTCTGTGGTGGTTGATCTCAAATATGACCTCCAGTCCAGATGTCTTTCTGAAGGTAAATCAATCATAGAAATATCTGTCTCTTAGATTTCTCAAATGAATGTTTCACAGGCAACCTAAAGTTAATACGAAAACCAAACTTTGTATTTTCTCCCCCAAAGTAATTATTTCTACTGAGTTCACTATCTCAACCATAGTTATCATGGCTTTCTAGTTTCTCAGGACAGAAACCTGGGCATCATCCTTTGCGTCTACCTTTATCTCACTTCCATACCCAAAGAGTCAATGATCTCTGTTAATAGTATCTTCTAATGATCTCCAACTCTCTCTACTTTTCTCTATTTCCATAACCATCTACTGCATTCAGATCTCCATTATCATCACCTGTAAATCCCATCTTCCATTACCTTTATAATAAAATGTAAATCCGTAACTTAATCCTTTGTGAACTGACCTCTGCTTAATTGTCCAAACTATTCTTTTTAAACCAACTCTTGGCATTGAATTCCATGCAGAGGCCAATTTGTTCTACTTGCAGTTTTCCCCCAGATACATTATTTCACTTCCGAAAATAAAAAGCATTCCATATCCTTTCCTTATGCTAAGAAGGCTTTTTCTACCTTCCAGTATTCCTGCTCACTGGGACTGGACTGTCTTTGTGAACTCTGGGGAGTTATGTCCTTAACTTAACAAGGAAGATACCCTTCTTACATTCCCCTATCATGTCTTGAACTTACCACTCATGGATAGTTTATTGTAACTGCCCATTACTCCTCTCTCTTGAGTGCATAAACTGTGTCTTGGTCCTGATTATATTTCAAGCTCTAACACGTGTCTAGAACTTTAAAAAATTGTGTTGAATATTGAGTGAATCATTAGGAGCACAGAGGATGGAGTAGTTCCTTCAGCCTTGGGAATGACTAAAGGTTTCACAATGGAAATGACATTAGAACTGGGCCTTGAAAGAATGTGAAGAACGATACAAAATTATGTCTTATCATAGAAGAGATGCCTTGGTTATGTGTATCCTTGTAAAGTAATAACGTAAAATGCAGCTAATCTGATCATTCTGGCCATCCTTCTGCTTCAAATGATCCTCTTTCCCGGTATGATATTCAAATTAGAGGTTAGTCAGCATTAGCCACCACAGAAAACACAATGATTCTCACCATGGAAGAAAGCCACCTAATCGTGAAGGATGTCTATTCTCCAGGCCAATACTTTGTTAGTTGACAAATTCAGATGCAAATAAGAGATTAAATTAGTATTTCAGGTTGTACATTTAATCAGCTGAGGTCAGAGAACAAAGACTGGCTGAGAAGACCGTGAGGCTCATGACAGAGGATTATTGTACCATTGCTGCTCAATCACGTGAACGTCTCTCCTCCAGTTCTTGTGTTATAAAACTGGTGGGCCTGGGGCTGCCTTTGGATTACAGCCCCTTGAAGTGATAAACATGCTGTTTCCCTGAGATTTGCCCCAGGAGATAAACATTTCCGATGGATTTTTCTGACAAAGCCAAGAAAGCTAATAATTGCCATGTCAGGCAGAGAAAAAAAGTGAAAACTAATTCAGTGTGATCCCTTATGAAAGAGGGAAAAAGAGCAAAAGATGATTCACAACTGGAAGCATGAATTGTCAGAGCTGTTTGAGGATCTTTTGAATAAGCGCATCCGCAAGGTTATAAATAATGACAACAGACAGTAATTTGCGTGGATTATGGTTGTTAACATTTATCAATTTCTGCATTTTAAAATACTCCCAAATTCTTGATTAGGAGTGTCTCTTTGTAGTGAAGGATTAATAGTGGGAGTAAAAGAATCTGATGAATTTAAAACTCAGATGAGAGAAAGCAAAGCCTTCCAGATCCAAACTGAGATACCATTAGTAGTTCCCATAAATCAAATCATGTTTATAGTCAGGATACAGTTGAATTACCATCTGGACTTTTTAACCTCGACATTTATTTCCGAATCATTCCCTAATATTGGAAGCAAACTTAACCCTTCCTTTCATCTCCAGGGTTTGTCTTGATGCCAATTCTCGATGGGAGAAATGATCTGATTTTTGATAGGGACAGAATGTCATGCGTGGCATGAGGCTGGAAGAACTGGAGAAATTTTTTCATAACATTAAGCTATAAAAGAAAGAAAGCATACTTAGCTTTAGAACCACATCAGCTGAGAAGAATTTCAAGTGAAGTCAGCCAGTGGGGAGAAATGGAGATCTGTATTCTAACTGCCTAAGTTCGGGGTATATAGAGCAGATTCATGTATATAATTAAATTGATTTCCAACAAACAAAAAGTTCTGTGTAGTTATACACAGTCGACTACAAATAGAGAGCTATCCACGTGGATTTTCTAAAGCTCTAATTAAATGGCTAAGTAATTTTAGTCAAGTCACTTATGTCTAAGACCTTTTTAGGATCTTATTTTTCTTTTTAATTTTCTGTTGACAGTGCTTACAGTGACAGAAAGAAAAAGCCAAAATTCCCAGGCGAAGTTCTCTTTTCATTGTAATTTCTAGATTTGAAGACTTCACAAGGCAACATTGATCAGCTGCTTCGGTAGTTAGTAGTGTGTTGAGCAGGAATTGGGTAGCTCAGATAGGAAATGAAAGGATGGGAGTGGCTACTGGCGCAGCGATGATGGGAGGGTGGGGCCTGACCAGCAGGTGGGATGCTTGCTCTGCACGGGAAGAGACAGGAAGTATGCCGTCACTGTTTGAAACCAAATTATGGAAAGGCTACTCTTTGATTATTAAGATAGTCATTATTAACCTTAAGAATAAATAATCATGCTTTAAGGGAAAAAAGACTTTTATGATTGTGGGGAAGTTTGTAAAACATAAGGCCATAGAATGTAAAGGAAGAAGCATACAGACTTTCGAAACAGAAAAACCTTGGTTCAAGTTTCAGCTGCCACTTACTGGGAGAATGAAGTTGGGCAAGTTTCTTAAATTCTCCTGAATCAAAATTTTTCTTATCCATAAAATGAAGATAACAATATCTCCCTGGTGGTTTTAACATAAAGCTTAGATGAAAAACAATATAGACAACTGCTTGGTACATGATAGGTGATAGGTACCGTCGTCTACATAAATAAAATAGTTTCAAAAATGTGCCTTTTATTCATCATGGGAAAATGGCTAGGAAGATTTTTACCAAACTGCAAAGGTGTAGGTCTTGGAACTATAGCCCAAGTGGCGTGTGTGAAATTCACATTTGAGGGGGTAAATGAGCCCCAGAAAAAGTGAAGAAATGATGGACCTGACAACTTGCGGTGTCAGCTGTGAGCCTCAAAACTGTAAGTCAGAATGGTCTGCTGTCTAAAGAGACGGTTTCAATCTGCCTTCAAGTGACTTTCCACCCAGGATGTGCTGTGTTCCAGGGCGGTTATCAATTTTACCGATGATTAATCATTCGCCTTATCAATCTCAGGGGATAGTGGAAAGATAGTGACGTAATCAACCAAGTACAGAACTTTTCCATTTACTTTACCACACAACTGGGAAGATTATTAAGGAGAAACAGGATTTTCTCCTTCTATCCTCTAGCATGTTAACCCAAGAATTTTCCCCCTGTGGATTTATAACATCTTACTTCCCGACCCCTTTACAAAAAGAATTTGTTACTGAAATGTTGGCACTTAAGGTGCTAGGGCAAATGTCAGAACATTATCCCTACAAAGGGGGGGTTCC
Source organism: Equus asinus (assembly GCF_041296235.1). NCBI lineage: Eukaryota > Metazoa > Chordata > Mammalia > Perissodactyla > Equidae > Equus > Equus asinus. The sequence goes on along the minus strand of NC_091791.1, from coordinate 107,647,402 downwards.
TTCTAAGGCATTAGGTCTGGATAACATTTGTGCAAGGTGACTGGTCCATTTGTAATTGAGTTCTTGGAAAACAATCTGAAATTAACATAGAATTGTGAGCCTAATTCATGTCTGATTGGAGCCAAATTTTAGGAGCAAAGAAAGACAATCATTTCAGACTTGGAATCTTTGAAATTAGCCCATCCTCTTCAGCCATGATCCAGTTCTTATCTCGAGACTAACATCTTTCTCAGAAGTTCAGCATTTCTAGTGCCAGGAGAAAAATATGTACCCTTCAGAAAAAATACATTCTTCTCTCTAGATATCTCTCTCTCTCTTCTTCAAATTTTAAAGTGAGTGTAATTTATGGGCTAGGACAAGTTTCTTTTGATTTGATATGTAAATTGGCTCAGTTGTCACTACCAACTATATTCTGTCAGTGCCGTTTTCAAGAATTGTGAAAATTTAAATGACAAGAAATTTGGTCAAAAATAGAAACTCCCTATTAAAGATATTTAATTGAGGAAAAGTGAGCTTAATCTACTCCATTTTGTTTTTAAGTTTCTGTTTCCTTTCCTTGTACTCATAAATAAGAAAAATTTGGCTCAGAAACTTGGCTCATGAGGCTGTGAAGAGCATTTATCCTACCTGGAACTTGACACACACTGATCAAGGAATCTTTTTTGTCTGAGGACTTTCTTTAGAAAAGAAGAATTGGTTTCTTAACTGCTTTCAAAGTTGCCTTGATAAGTTTCTTTGTGTCATTGTATCTTTCATTTTGAGTTGAAGGTTTTTCACCCAGCCCTTATTATAGATGACCTAACATTTTGCTCCGGGGCTGATGCCAGAATCCTTTTCCTTTAGTTCCTGGCAAGGTTGCTGCCATTTCCTATCTCTCTCCTTCCTGAATTTACCTAAACTGAAGTTCCAGGCTTTTGTTGAAATGCTTTTCTCCCTTCCGCTCTTGTGTGCCCTGTGTCACATTATCTGCAAAAGGTTGCAACCAGCTTCCCTTCACTGTGGACACAGGAAGGGGAAATGAAGAGGAGAGAAGTTACTGATCTGATTCTGGAGGTCAAGGGTGTGGGGAGGGTGAATGTACATTTCTCAATAGCTTTCACTGCACTGTGTGCATTCCTTTGTTGGCTAGCCCTTGCTATTGTGTTGGGAAACCTTTTAATAACAGCCAGCAGAATTGACTAAATGGCAGTACTAACATGAAAAGGACCTGGTGAAAAATTATATGTGCACAGATGCCTGGACATATACATAGCAGATACCCAGCTGTTTCTGGAGGATATAATGTGCCTGTGATTTTTCTCATCCATCATAGATGGTATCAACCTTACTATATTTAATCCATACAGTATCTCATTAAAATGAGTACTGTTTTCACCACTTTACAAAAGAGAAAACTGAAAACTGAAACAGGGAAGAGTGGTCAGTTGCCTAAGATTATACAGCAAGTGGCTGAGCCACCATTCAAAATGCATGCCTATTTCTGCTCTTTCCAATCTCGCATGCTGTAATGTGTACAAGCACACATGCTGCTGATACAGAAATCAAACTTTCAATCTAGGACAACTTATCCCCCATCCAAAGGGCAGTGAGATTATCTTTCGCAGTTAAATGATTCTCTTCTGGTGCAGCAGGCTAATTAATGTTAGCATATTTCCATTCTTCCAACCCAGAGATACTTGGGCGATGGCTCTCAAGGTGCCTGCAGATCTTTCACTTGCAACCCCTGTCTCTTCCCAACCTTAATTTCAGTAATTAGACTCCTCTGCTGCACCGTCTCTGCAGGGCTGATCATAACCCTGTGGCTCTTCCTTCCGGTTTATGGTGATTACAAATAGGGCCTCAGAGTCACATAGCAGGCAAGACCCCTGCTCTGAACAGGGTTCAGGATTCAGGAGTGTGATGCCTGGCATGGTTGGAGGACAAGGCATGTTTAACATAGCAGCTGAGCCAGTGAGCTCGAGCTTTTCAAGACAATTGAGAAGATGCTTTGGAAAGTGCAGGAGTAGATTAATGAATACACAAATGCCTTTGATTTATTATTATCACTCCTTAAGTGTCAGAACTAATGGATTAACACATCAAAGGTAGTATTTGCCTACAGGAGGGAGAGCTCTGTAACCATGAGTAGTGGAGAGAAAGAAATTAGACACTGTAAAGAGGTGTCATAACCAACCTCCGTGCTTGCTCCAGGTCAGAAGAAGCAATTCTTCATTCTGAGCATTCCCTGTGGCCAGGCCCAAGCACTGGGGCCAGAGTTAAAGGAAAAAAAAAATAAAACAACAGAAAGGAAAGTATGATTGAGTCAGAAAAATGAAGTCAGTAAGGGCACAGAGAAGTAGTAATCTTTTGTATTTACTTTGAATGTAGAAAGTTGTTTTCTCTATTGCCCAATTCAAGGGCGCATAGTGAAAGTATTTTACAGAGGAAAATAATGAGACAGCTAGAGGTTAAGTGGGCAGCTGGGAGGAGCATCCAGGCCGTCTGGCTTCCGGTCCAGTCCAGCTGCTTTTCCTCCTCAACTGGGGCCGTGCTGGAGACTACAGAAGACCACTAGGCATCCAAATAAAGCAAAACTAAACAAAACAGGCAAGCTTTCTGTAGCCTTAATCAAAGCAACTAAAGGACACATTTCAAAGACATTAACCAGATCATTGCCTAACAGCCATATTTTCAAATCAAAGAGTATCACGAAACGCATATTCATCCAATTTGAGGTTCTTATAAGAAGTAGAAGAGAAAAACTTTCAACCTGTTTGTATACCTGAAACATTTTGGAATGCATTGCCCTCCCGAGCTGAATTGTAAGGGTAGCTGAGAGTTCAGATTTATCAACAACATTTTTATCTTCCGCTCTTATTCTGCTTTTAACTTTACACCCTTAACTGTATTTCTTATTGAAATAGAAAAAACAAAAAACAAAACCAAAGATTTTCTTCTGACTTCAGAGGCAGTATATACCCACTTTAGAAAATTTGGAGGGGCCAGCCCGTTGGCCAAATGGTTAAGTTTGCACACTCTGCTTCCGTGGCCCAGGGTTTCACCAGTTCAGATCCTGGGCGCAGACATAGCATGGCTCATCAAGCCATGCTGAGGTGGCATCCCACATAGCACAACCAGAAGGACCTACAACTAGAATATACAACTGGGGGATTTGGGGGAGAAAGAAAAAAAAAGAAGAAAATTGACAACAGATGTTAGCATAATTGTCAATCTTTTAAATAAAAAGAGAAAATTTGGAAAATACACAATCATGTTAAGAATAAAAAGAAAAGGCACCTATAAGTAGAAACATACGTGGACTTTGGAGTGTCTGAGTGGTTGTGGTTTGAGTCATTGAGTGTATTTAGACAGGCGCAGTTCTAATCCCAGCTCTGCCCCTCTATATGGGTAGATCTCTAGGAGAATGACTCAGTCCCTTCCTGCCTCATTATCTCCATCACCAAGTGAAATTTTCAAGAGTATCTATGTTGTAGAATTGCCTGAGAGAATCAAAAGATGTGTGGCAAATACCTGGCATGGCAGCATGTGGCACGTTTTATTGAGCACTAACTGTTTGCCAGACGGTGGATTCAGTTTCATACACACATTATTGAATTATCACAGGAGGACCTGAGATTTGATACTTCCACCCAGAACAAGAAGGAAAGAAATATTCGCTATAATTCTTGCCAACATTTTTCCAGAGATAGTTCTCAAAGTTGAGATCACAAGATATATATATAAATTTTCATATTTTAATGCAAAATTATTTGAGGCGAACATCCTCCTGTTTATAAACGTGCAAATATTCGTGGTAGCTGCATAATACTCCAGTATAGGATATTGCATAGTTTACTTACGTAATCGGCAATTATTGAACTTCTACTTTTTTTAATTATAAATAATTCTGAAGAGAACATTTTTATTTATGAACTTTTTAAGGCACTTTAGACTTTCCCTTACTTAGAATAAAATTACTGAATTAACACTTAAGTATGCTTTTAAGGTGTGAGTGGAATATTGATGAATTACTTTTCACATTGTGGACTTAATAATTTTACTCTCTTGGTATAGAAATAGACTGAATAGAAATTCTGCCCTCAGCTTAAATCGTATGACCTTATATTGTTAAATAGTCCAGACCAAATAACTCCCAACTTACTGTAAGTCAGTCAGTCAATGCTTAGATCTCTGAGTGCATTTTACCAGAACAGTGGAGTTTGCATAGGTATAGGAGTTAAGTCCAAAAAAGCTCACTTAGCACGTGATATTTCATAACAGAAGTATTTGCCAGTTGCTCTCAAAAACTTAATATGAGAAGGGGCCAGCCTGGTGGCGCAGCGGTTAAGTTCGTGCGTTCCGCTTCGGAGGCCCGGGGTTCGCCGGTTCGGATCCCAGGTCCAGACGTGGCACCACTTGGCAAGCCATGCTGTGGTAGGCGTCCCACATATAAAGTAGAGGAAGATGGGCATGGATGTTAGCCCAGGGCCAGTCTTCCTCAGCAAAAAGAGGAGGATTGGCAGCAGTTAGCTCAGGGATAATCTTCCAAAAAAAAAAAAAGAGAAAAAAAATTAATATGGGTAAAAAATGCATATGTTATAGAGAAATGGATTCAAAATTCCAAATAGGATCCAGTTTCTGTAACAAAATCTCTGCTTCCTCACATCTCACCTGCCTGCCAGACAGCAGCAGTCAAGTTTCCCATGCCCCATACACTAGGTATATCTGGCGGACTAGTTAGTGTAGGGCTTCCAGAAAACAGGCTGAGGACTGGTTTTGAGTTGGTAACGAAGACTGGAGAAGGGGGTGGTTGGAGGTCGGGGCTGTGAAGCTATGCATAAGACTAAGAAACCTGGGTAGCATCTTCAACATCTTCACTACCTCCTTCCACACATTTGGTCAATTTGGTTTGGGTTTCTACCTTCAATATCTTTCTCAAATCTTTTACTCACACCGCATCCCACTTTTCCTTTGTAGTTCAGACCCCCATTATCCTGACATCATTTAGAAGACAAACAAATGCAGCCAAAGAACAATGAGCTGTAAGGATTCGACAGAAGGTAAGATCAGAACTTCTTCAAGGAAGCCACAATGGATTATGGAAAAGATCACTAAAAGTCCTTGTTAGCTGAAGTAGCGATGTCAAAATCATGTGTTTTGTGATTCTCAGCAAATTAGGGTGATTCCAAGTCAGATGGAACCAGGACAGTCCCCAAAGTTTGCCTTCCGTTGGTCCCCTTACTTATACTTACTCCTTTAAATTTTCCTTATGAAAAAAATCTATTTCATTAAATATGCTTACACATTGGTTTTAATGTTTGCACAATATTTCATTCAATGATTGTATCATGATTATGATGATAAGTTCACCCGTATTTGAAACCTTAGATGTTTTTTATAATTTTGATCTGTTATAGACAACACTAGGGTGGATATATTTATAGCTAGAACATTTTTTTTTTTTAAGATTGGCACCTGAGCTAACAACTGTTGCCAATCTTCTTTTTTTTTTTCCTCCCCAAATCCCGCTGGCACATAGTTGTGTATTTTTAGTTGTGGGTCCTCCTAGCTGTGGCATGTGGGACACCACCTCAACGTGGCCTGAGGAGCAGTGCCATGTCTGTGCCCAGGATCCGAAATGGCAAAACTCTAGGCCATGGAAGTGGAGCGCGCCAGCTTAACCACTCAGCCAAGGGGGTGGCCCCTAAGTTATTCTAACAATAAGTATTCCATAGGGAATTTGGAATGTTTGGTCAAATCCCCAAACTCCAAATAAACCATTCTTGGGTTTTAATTGGAATTGCATTGTCTTTATGAATAAACTTGTGGATAGTTGATATTTATATAACATTTGGCCCCTGTATTAGAGCATTCCATGTTTCACCATGTATTAAAGTCTTTTTAATTATCCTTCAGGAAAAATTTTGTAATTTTATTTAAATGGGTCATAAGACTTTTTGATACAAGCGTTCCTGGACATTTTATAATTTTGATATTGTAGTAAACGGCAGATTTTCGATATTACAGTCTAACTCGTATTGTTGTTCAATGAGAAAATGTTTATTTTCATCAGGTTGACTTTATAATTGTCCATTTTAGAGAATTATCTTATTAGTCCCAGTAAGGTTTTTGTTTTCAGTTAATTCTCTTGGACTTTCCAGATAGACAGTTATCTCAAATCGTAATAATTATGTTTTCTTCTTTCATGTGTGTATATATATATATTTTTTGTCCTGTTAGCATTTTAAGAATACTGTCACATAATAACAGTAATTGTTGGAACTTCTCTTCCCGACTTTAATGGGAATATCTCTCGTGCTTCATAGTTAGGCATAATATTGACTACTTATTTTATCAAAATATATTATTATCATATCAATGAACACTCAATATATTTTTGAAAGTTTTATTCCAAATGTATGTTGAACACTGTCAAATGCCTTTTGGTGAATTTTGAGATGAATAGATGGTGTTTTTTCCCTTGATTTATTGATGACAGAGCCTATTAATTGACTTCTTCATAGTGAATGATCTTCATGCTCATAGAATAAAGCTTACTTTATCATGGAACATTAGTTACTACTAATATGCTACTGATATGATATTTTTTAATTACATAATATTGATTTCCATCTATATTCAAGTGTGAGAGTAATTTGTTTTGGTAGTGGGGATTGTCACTTCCTGGAAATGATTGTAAGCTTTCTATTTTTCTAATCTGTGGAAAGTAGCAGAAGAAGTATCTATTGCTCAAGCTATGAAGGACTTAAATGTGATATCATCCGGGCTTTGGGCCTTTGGTTGGACACCCAGTGGACTTTAGATGCTGTATTTTGACAAACTGAAAAAATTTTTTTTCTGAGTTGTTGGTCAAAGATTTTTCTAACTATTCTCATCTCAATTTGTATACATTAATTTCTTTGTATAAAATCATTTATTTTAACAAAATGTTCAAATTTATTACCACTGAGTTGAAATGATATTTGCTCATAAATGATCTATTGATTCCTTTCATGGATCTGACATATTTTTATTCCTATGTAGATTTTGCCTCTTTCTTTTCTATAGCAGAGATCTTTTCAAGAAACAGTTCTCAAATTTTATTTATCTTTTGAAAGACTCATTTTAGATTAATCAATTTTTATTAGACTTCTACTTCATTAATTTCTGCTTTCCTCTTTATCTCCCTTCTTTAGATTCCATTCATTATTTTTTATATTGATTCAGTTGAATCTGTGATTTACTTATCTCCTTTTTCATTTTCATATTTAGTAAATACTTCTACAAAGCACTTCAGATTTTTCTCTACCTCTCCAATATGGCACTTCTTACCTAAAAACATAACTTCCAGCTCTGGAGATAAACATTCTATTTAAATTCTCATCCACTGCATTTTTTACATTTAACTGTGAACTGGCTCAATACAACTTTAGTCTCTCTATCGTCTGACTCGCTTTACTAAAAGTAAGGGGAGGGTGAGTTTGAGGGAGATGGTTGGAGGATTACCACAACCACTTTGAACATGTAAAGTGTTGGTCAGAGTCTTTCATTTCTCTAGTTTGTAAATGTCTCTGGCTTTTAAGTATGAGGGAATAAACACCGGAAAAAAGGACCCAGCTCACGGAACCATGTGGAAGAGCTTATTACACTGGTTTCTATTCCTTTGATTAGACTCTATCTTTCACTGGCTATTCACATTTACAACTCCAGCCTTTCGTTTCCTCTTCCAAGAATTGAACCATAAAGACAATTTAAAGCTACTAGTTTCTTAAAATATTCTAATTACCCAGATCTTCAGTGAACAAATGACAAATCCTCTTTTTCTCTCTCTTTTCACACATACACGCAAAAATTCCTTACCCTTTACCTACTCTAATGAGGCCTGGCCGGCAGACTTGGTAAGATGGCTATTCTCAGAAGTCAGTTGTGGGATAAACCTCAAAGCAGAAATGTGAATCCAGAGTAATTATATGCTGAACAGGGAAGAGAGTAGATACAAGTGAGAAAGAAAAAAAAGCCCCAACAGCCATGGGGCAGAACATAGAACTTTCCAAACAACCTTTAAATTTATTTTATATTTAAATTAAATTTGATGTTTAGATTGATCTTTCTGCTGTATTATAGGCTATTTAGTTACTTACGAAGCAAAGGAGGAAACGCATGTTAACAAAGAATTATTGAGTTGGAAAATATGTCTCATCCTGAATTTATTTTCTCTTCTTTTGTTGAGGAAAAGGTTTATACAGTATTTTACTATTTGAAGTATTCATTTAACCAAAACAGAGAGAGTGCAAGATTATTCAGGAAAAAGGAAGTACACAGGGAAAGTAGAAAGGGTGGTAGGAAGAAATAAGAGTTGGAAAAATGAGCGTAGTTTGGGTTAAAAGAGAGTGGGGAAGAGGCTGCATCTTACTAACTTGTGTCAAAACCTAAGGAGCTTTCAATCCTTTTTCAGAGCACAAAGCCCCTATCTTAGCAGGTGTGGTACCTGAAGCGCAGGTAAAGTTCTCCTGGGCTCTAATATTCTTTGTTTTCCCAACTTATGACACATTTCCAAGACAGACATCAACTTTCACCATGACGTCCACATCCTTGTTCATTTGGAGACACTGGGAGACTGAACTTTCTAGTCTTTCCAATAGTAAGGATTGATAATATCTATCTCAAAGTCCCCCGGCAACTACAAACAAGATGGAGGCTTCATCCCTAACTCAATCAGATTTGTAGCTCCTCAAAGCCTATTTGATCATTTCTAAGTCCTTTATAAAACCTACCCTGGTCTCTCCTTCAACCCTTATCAGAATTCATCCATTGTCTGGGAGAACACAATTGGAAAAGGAGCTCCTCGTCACTGAGTTTTCTTATTCATTTCTCTATTGTCAGTTCCCATCTACTAGAATAATTTTCACAAGCGAGCAGTAATTTAGTTTCTCAGTCCCTATCATATCCCCAATTTTTGAATCAGTGCCTGTCATATAGTAGGGGATCAACAAATACGTATTGAACAAGTAATAAATGGAATCATTGGTTACAGTAGGATACTTTTATACAAACAGGCTGATTGTCAGGAAGACAAAGTGTATTTATCCTAGATAAAACATCATAGAGTTTTGCAAAAGGCATTTCAGTTTTTTAGTTGCTCTTTAACTCCTAAATGCCTAATTTATTTTTGTTTAACACATATGTATCTTCAATTATAAGCCTGATAAGGGAAAGGATTTGGGGCTTCTATAATAACTTAACTGATTTCTCTTCCTCAGGAGCCCTGGGGTTCTAGCAACTGAACTAGTACACCCACACCAGAGTGGAGGGGAATTTAGTTGTTATTTCTGCTTGTGATGAAAAAACCATTTCAAACTACTTTACTGCATTTAGATTGAATAAAAACAAAATCTTTAATCAAATCAGTTGATTCCTACATAAGGATTTAGAGATATTTAACCAGAAGAAGAGATGAGTATGGAGAAGGCACCAATGTCACCTTCAAGTATCTGAAGGTCTCTCACATCATTTAGAAGAGAATGTGGCCTTGTTGAATGTTGCATGTATGATTACCTCTTCCTGTGAAAACCAACGGTTCTGTAGACATACAAAGTTTTCCAAAACTGGAGCAATTCAAAGAGAGGCTAAGTTGCTGTCTGACTTTCCATGTAATAAGAACGACTTCTTGCCTATGGGATAAGACAGACTAACTAGATGTTGCTTTATTTGGATTCCAACTCTAAATTTGCAGGAGACACAATTGGATGAGTACCTATAATATATTTTGCATTCCCCATGAGATTAGGAAATCTGAAAAAAGTATAAAACTTGCCACATACCTTAAGGAGGTTGCAATCTGATCGAGGAGTCCAGTATTACGTGTAAGAAAAAGTTAAGAGAGAATGCAAAGCAGGCGTTCAGTGAAGGGGTTCAGAACATAAGTGTTGTTTAGCACCGTAATTTCTCATAGCAACAAAATTGAGGGCAGTCAATGTTTTTTATAGGTCAGCAGAATGTTCTCTGTTACAGGAGTGCATATCTTCCTACTACAAGGGCTCTAAGATGGGCTTTGAAAAGTCAAGAATGTGGATCCAGAGAGGCAGGTAGACTCTGGTCAATAGAAGACCTTGGTTACAAAGGCCCTTATAGGGGTGGATCTAATAATCCTCAGAGAGAGGTGAGCGAATACTTGAGGACTGGATTAAATGTTCTCGGTTTTGAGCATTTCTAGAGTTTTGTAACTTTGCTCACTCATTGGCTATAATGTAGAGAAGAGATGCTACTGAGCTAAGTGCTGAGCATTGCAATCCACAAGCATCCCCTTCACAATTTATCGCTACATTTCTTGTTCGATATATCATTTCTTTCACTTGTCACGTGTGCCATGGGAGGAAGCAATTGTTATTCCCATTTTATAGATGAGGGCAGTAAACATGAATGTCCTCAGAATATAGCCCTTGCACAGACTAACAGCCCAACTAAAACAGTTGAAATTGTGAATGGAGTTTGGAGGTGAAATTCAGGATTAGGGAACTGTACACACATGGAAAGTTGAGGAGGACACATGTGACCCTTGGAACCATGTAGTCTCAGCCATATTGGAGAGACTGAGGCAGTTGTAGAACCCATATGATAGAAATCCAATAACTCTGCCTCCCACCATTCATGCTCTTGTGTAATCTCTTCCCTTTAAGTAGAGATTGAATCTACTTAGTCTCTTCTTGTGAGTGAAATACAGCAAAAAGCTTGGGCTATTATTTCTGAGTTAGGTTACAACAGTACCCTGACTTCTGTCTTTCTCATCCTCTCTGGCTTTCTCTCTCAGAGCCCTTGCTGTGGAAGAAGCCAGGTGCCATGTTTTATGTAGTTCTCTGGACAGGTTCAAGTGGCAAGAAGCTAATATCCCCAAGAGTCAGGGAGGCCTTGAGGCCTGCGAGCAGCCAAGTAAGCGGACTTGGAAGCAGAACTCTCCCCATTGAGCCTTGTGATGACTATAGCCCAGACCAACATCTTGATTGCAACCTTGTGAGGGGCCCTGAATCAGAGACACCCGGCTAAATCATACCCAATACTGACCCACAGAATTTATGAGATAATAAATGCAGGCTGTTTTAAGCTGCTACATTTTGGTACTATTTGTTACACAGCAAGAGATAATGAATATACCAGTCATGTTAAAAGTGAGATATCTTTGGGACCTAGAGAAATTTAGGAAGATTTTAGGAGGAGGAGAGGAAGTTTGAATTAGAAAGGCTTAGATAACAGAATGTCTTGAATAAGTGTAGAAAGTGAGCCATTAATATACGAAGACACTGAGACTAATTGAACCCCCTCCAGCTTAGCAGGACAGGCGATGCCAGGTAACGAAGATGGAGTGAAAGATTATGCACTGGAAGATAATGAAACTTAAAATGGCCACCGAAGACTTAGGGCAGTCGTTCCTAAAATTGTCAACTACAAAGATGCTTTATTCTTTTCCACTATAGGGACCACATAAAACTAACTTTGTTACACTCACACTTAAACCTTTTAGTGATACCCCATTGTCCACACAAAAAGGTCTAAGCCGCCTAGTGCAGCACGTTAGGCCATCCACCACGGCACCCCTGCCTGCCTCTTCACTCTCATCTCTTACCAGCCACTTCCTCAAACTTCATGCTTGGAGCTCTCCCAGTGCATCAAAGTCCTTAACACCTTTTGCCCTTACAGAGAAGATCTTGCTTTCCTGGAAAGTTCTGAACCAACTTCTTTGAAGGTTAACTCCTCAGTTGCCTTTTATGATTCTGCTAAAGCATCACACCAGCCAGGAAGACTTTCCTTTCTGTCTGCCCCCTGAGGACAACTTGTAAAAAGAAATCATAGAACACACCAGATTGTACTGAGATCATCTCTTCATAGGTCTTTCTTCTCACCCTTCCTCATGGTAGGCATCAAACTTAATTGCCCCATCATTTGAAATAGTTTACCTAGAAACCTATTTTATAAATTTCCTTTTTATTTAACCAAAAACTTACACTGCTTCCTATTAGAGCTTAAAACCAGGGTAAGATCAAGATAGATTCAGATATATTGAACTATGTCACACATATCAAAAACAGATTATCTCAACATTTTTGTAACTTTACAGAGATGAAGGTATCGTTTCTGTTTGTCTCTTTATCATGTTTCGGTTGCTCAAAGACCCCCTCCCCCCCATTGGTGCTCTTGAGACCTATGGAACACCTTGTGGGGCCCTCTGATTTCTAGTTTTCCTCCCAGAATCTATTGACCTTTTGTGAGTTAGAAGGCAAAAGTAAAATTTGAAAACTCATACAAAGGCTTCTTTTATATATGCATCTTGAGTGAGTTCTCAGAAGCGCTGTACCCATGTTTTTAAACATATTGGATTCCCTATGACAGCGTTTGTTGTTGTTGTTTGTTTCAGTCCAACACAATTCCACCTATTATATCAATTCATCCCTTTGGCAAATCTGCTATATTAAACAGGATTGCTTCATAGTTCTTCACAATTCTTATTTGGCGAAAAACTAACATAATATTAGCAAAAAGAAGATGGTGGCCAAAATGTCCCTAAAAGAGTGACAGATTTTTAGGGCTGGCCAGGACATCAGAGACTGCCTGGTCCAATACCCTCCTTTTTCCTGGGCTAAAGGAGGCTCAGAGAACTGCAGTACCAGGCCGTGCAACATAGCTGGTTAGTAGCAGCGCTGGCAGAGACCTCGCGCTCCACGTCCTAGCCTGGGGCTCTGCCCGGTCACCAAACGCCCCCACCCAGCACTCAGTCTACTTGAAAAATGAAAATGATGTGGGAACTGAGGCAAATCAATAATTTTCTGTTTTATAGGCAAAAGGAAATTGCCTCAATTTTGCTTCAACTGTCTGAATACCTGGGACTGATAATATTTTCGCAGATATTAGCCTCAGGCCCCACTTCTTTCGTCTGTATTGGGAACTCACACACCAGATTTGGGGGTTAATCAATGTGGAGCATTTGCATGGTGTTGCACTGGCTCACATTTTCTCTGGGATCCTGCCTTCTGTTCTTGCCGCATCCCTTTTGTGTATGAAATTATGGAGCACACTACAGTCTCAAGTTAAGCTGCCTGACAGAACAGAAATTGAATCAATCCCTGGGAGCAATAGATTCAACCCTGGGAACCTCCAGTACATTCTGGCAGCTGCTAGCAAGCCTTGTGCTGTACATGCCTCCCAGGGATTTCCCTGGGATGTTGTTTTTTAAGAGAAACATTTATAGAAACTACCCACTGTGCAAATCTAACATCAGTTAGAGGTTTCCATACAACTTTTAGGCACATCACACAATTCTACGTTGAGAAAGCATTGACTATCCTGTAAAGAGACCTCCTGAGGAAAATAGAGCCCTGAGCAACGGGAAGAAAATCCAAGTCTGTCGGAGACAAGAGGACTGGGGTTCTGACACTTCCTTTTCCTTCTCCTTGCTCTGTTAGACAGAAAACAGACAATGTGACAAAATTCTAACTCTCCACAGAAACCTATTTTTCAAGAGTTCAAGAAGCAAACAAAAAATGAAAAAGTAGGTATATAAAAAGCAAGTAAGAAAAGATATGAAGAAATTCAAAGGAGAGTAAAAGCAAATAGAGAAGGGAGAGGAAAAACAAATAGAGAAATATACTGAAATGTCTTCAAATAGATGCAAAGCAAGATGATATTGGACCGTTTACAAGCATTAAATGGAAATAAGTAAATTAAAAATTAATGATAATTTTCAGTCAGGTAAGAATGCAGTTAAATCAGAGCCCACATTCATTGGTTGAAATTGGTATAAACTGGTATCAATACTTTAGAAAGCAAACTATCAATAGGGTGAGAGAAATTTGGAAATATTTGCATCATTTCATCTAGAAATACTCTAGTATATTTTTATCCCCACCAAAAAGACAAGCTTAACCACTTGACTTCATTTATTTATAACATATTTCTTATATAGAATATTTTATAACTGGGAAAATTACAGTCTATCTTAATACCCAGCAGAAATAGAACAAACAATTATTTTATCTGATACATTATCATAATTTCAACAAACATTGTAACCGTGTTTGGTGTTTTATGAGTTGCAAAGTATGTTCTCACTATTCATCTCAATTTTTCCACATAAGAGGCTCCTGTGAAAAGGAGAGTAAATGTTGTCATTCCAGTTTTACAGATGCAGAAAATTCAGCTCAAAGATTAAGAAACTTGGCCAAGATCACCAAAAGTAAGAGGTGGAATTGGTAGGCTCCAGACGTGGTTATTCCCAGGGACATGGAAATAACCTTGGAAAGCCCCTATAGCTCCAGAAAATTTCATTGTCAATAAGGATTGTCAAGAAGGTGGATCAGGGCGTCTCAAAAGTGGCTGGAACCTAGTGGGTTATCCGTCTGGAGCAGGGTAAAGGAGACCTCATATGGACTCCTACCCCAAATGGGCAGGCCCAGAAACCAGCAGAGGAGGGAGCTGAAATGATTGGGAAGTGGAACACTAAAGGAAAGGGTCAGAGGAAACTGAAGAGAAGCTGGCTTGCTAGCGATTTCAGTTGCAGTCCTGTCTTAGTCCATTTGGACTGCTGTAACAAATTACCATAGACTGGGTGGATGAAACAGCAAACGTTTCTTTCCCACAGTTCTGGAGACTGGAAGTCCAAGATGGATGTGGTGGCAAATCTGCTGTCTGGTGAGATTCCTCTTCCCAGCTTGCAGATGCCATCCTCTCATTGTATTCTAATATGGCAGAAAGCAAGAGAGAGGACTAGCTCTCTTTGTCCTCTTTCACGGACACTAATCCCATCACCGAGACTCCACCTTCTTGACCTAACTAACTTCTAGAGGCCCCACCTCCCAATCCATCATGATAGGATGACTTGATTCATATTTCATATGATTTCAACATATGGATTTGGAGGAGACACAAACATGCAGTGCCTAACATGTCCCTTTAATCACCACAATTTATTCTTCCTACCAGAACTGAGTTGGAGCTAGGCACATTCTTATCCATCCTTGCAGTTGGAAAAAGTCAAGCTGTAAGCTCTCCTCAGCAGGGTGTGAGCGTAAGTGATGTGTGTGTCTTCAGATGTAAGCCTTCCAATTGAAGATGTAGCTTCTCCCCACTTTCTTCTCCTTCCCCACCTGCTGGAACCCAGACAGGGTGGACCTCTGCAGATATGAGGGAAGGCGGTCCCTGAATGACCATGTGGAGTGGTCAGCTACCAACCCTCACTTACATCTGTCAGGAGCAACAGAAATGTATCACTTTGTTTCTAGATACTATATTTTGTGAAAAATTAGTGCAATTTCATCTTATCCTAATGAATGCAGGAGTGAGCTAATATTTACACTGTATGCCTACATCAATTAGATGCCTCACCAATTTCTGATTGAATGCTTACTGCAATCCCGCAAGGTGGACATGATTGTTCTTATTTTACAGATAAAGAAAATGAGTCTAAGGAGGGCCTAACTGACTTGACCGAGGTTACACAGGGATCAGTAAAATGTCACGGTAAGCAGTGAAATCTTGAGTCTCTTGACAAAGCCTGCCTATGCCACTCATTAGAATAAAACTTTTAATATTGCAGAGCCTCATTTTCTTCTTCAGTAGAAGGGAGATGATGATACAGTCTGTCTCATATGGTCCTTGGGAGGATTAAATGAGATGATACATCTAAAGTGCTGGGCATACGTGAAGAGCTCAATAGGTGCTGATCACGTTAATTCCAGTGCTAGTAAGTGATTGAGAGGAGATTCAAACCCATTTCTCTGAAGCTCCAAACCCATAATCTTGTCAGCAGGGAGAAAGCTTTGGTGCCCAGATGGAGTTCTCCTCCGTGCTGCCTGCTTCCTGCCTTTAGAGTCCGTTTTTCCCTTCTTCCCCCCCACCATGGATGCTCTAATTCCATCAAGCTGCATTTGAGGCCACGGGCCTGATATTGCATCTGCCACTGAAACGAACAGTGGTCATAAAGAAAATACAGCTTCTTGCCATTAGAATGATTTTCCTCTGCATCCAAGGAAAGATGTTTCATCCATTTAATACACTATGCAGTTATGTAGGTCCTCCAGTCAAAATACCCCAAAATGTATATTTTTAAAAAAATAGTTAAGATGCCATACTTTTCCCTACAGTACTTTAGAGCTAAATGTGCAGCCGTATTCTGTCTCTGTTTTCTTGTCCTGAGGTTTCTTCTCTTTCTTCCCAAGTATTCATCTACTGGCTGTTTCTGGTCCCTTTCCCGTGAGCACATCAAGGTGGCAGTGTAAAGACCTGCATACCTGAAGGAATTTACTTTCAAAAACATAGATGCATTTGCCTAATACCAGTCCCTCATTTTATTTTTAGTCCTTTACTTTCCTAACAGAATGCTTGTTATCATTAGTAAAAAATTTAGGAAGCCTTCCATATGCTGCTAGAACAGCCCTGTCCAATAGAACTTTCTGCAGTGATGGAAATGTTTTATGTCTGTGCTGACCAATATGGTAGCCACTAGACACATACGGCTGGTGAGTCCTTGAAGTGTGGCTAGTGTGACTGAGGAACTGAATTTATAATTACAGTATATTTAATTTTAGTTAATTTAAACTTAAATGACAATATGTAGCTAGTGGCTACAATATTGGTAGGACATTTCTAAAGTCTAGACAAGCACTGTCCAATATAAATATGATATAAGCCACACATATACTTTTAAATTTTCCAGTAGCCACATTAAAAAGTTAAAAATAGGTAGAGATGTAAGATATTTTAATAATATGTTTTCTTATCATGTCATCACCTAATCCTGTAAAATTAAATAAACATGTAATTAACATTAAAATTTCATTAATGGGACATTTAACCTTTTTTTCATCCTTTGTCTTTGGAAATCTCTTGTATATTTTACACTTTCAGTACATCTCAATTCATACTTGTCCGATTTTAAGTGCCCACCAGACACACGTGGCTAATGGCTACCATATTGGATAGGGCAGCCCTATCCTGTTAAAATGATTTGTTTTGTTTGAGGAAGACTGGCCCTGAGCTAACATCTGTGCCCATCCTCCTCTACTTTAATGTAGGATGCCTGCCACAGCATGGCTTGACAAGCGGTGCATAAGTCCACACCAGGGATCCGAACTGGATGAATTCCAGGCCGCCAAAGCGGAACGTGCGAACTTAACCACTGTGCCACCAGGCTGGCCCCTAAAATGTATACTTTTTAGTTGCAGAGGTCTGCCCTGTTCATCAGTAAATCCCTTGCTCTTAACACTGTGCTGGTCCATAACATGTCTTTAATAAATATGTGTTTATTGACTCTCATTCACTGTGATCAGTCATCATTCTAGATTTACAGGTAAATCAAAGAATGCTCACAAAAATATATTAAGCTCTTATATTAGCTCTCCCACTTAGAGTTAAATCTATTTTACTTTTATTTTTACAAGTACTTAACAAGTATTATGAGTTTTCCTGTGCATCATGAAGTGTAATGCTTTAGAGCAGAAATCAGCAATTTTTTTCTGTGAAGAGCCAGATAGTAAATATTTTAAACTTTATAGGCCATACAAGCTCTGTGCATAACTAGTCAACTCTGCTGCTTTAGGGCAGAAGCAGCCATTGACAATACATAAATGAATAGATGAGGCTGAGTTTCCATAAAACTTTATTTACAAAAGCAAGCAGCAAGTAGTGGGCAAAATTTGGCCCTGAGGGCTATATTTTGCCAACCCCTGCTTTAGAGTAAGGTCTGCATTTTAAATTCATTTTGTCCTTAACACTTGTAATAAAGTACTACATAAACCAGAGGTGCTCAATATAGAAATGCTTTCTAAATATGAGTGGAAAATACTCTGCTTCTGTTTAAAACCATCATTTCATGTAGTTATTTATTCATTCATGGAACATTTATTGCCTGTTTAAATTGTTGCCTCCTCACCTTCACAGCGTACTAGACACAAAGTAAGTGATTAACAAATGTTGACTGATTAATAAATGGATTAAATCATCTGTTAGGAGCTAAAGAAATCCAGGAAGACTTCAAAGAGGTAGTGGCATTAAAATTGAACATTAAAAGTGAGTAGAAGTATAGTGGAGAAACCTACGAAATTCAGTCTCAGCAATGGGATCAAGGTCATGACCAAGTCATAAATCATGTTGAGAGTGTGTACCCTTGATGTGATGTGATGAAAATGGTGCTCTACATCTGTGTTTTTCCTCCCAATAACTCATAACCCCAGTCTTATCAAGCAAAAAGCAAAGATAAATTCCAAAAGAGGCTCATCTTGCAAAATACCTGACCAGTACTCCTCAAAGTGTCAAGGTCATCAAAATCAAGAAAAGACTGAGACACCGTCACTGCCCAGAGGAGCTTAAGGAGACATATTGACTACATGGAATGTGGTGTCCTGAATGGGATTCTGGGACAGAAAAGGGACGTTATGTAAAAACTAAAGAAATCTGAATAAAGTATGGACTTTAGTTAATAATAATGTTCCAATAGTGGTTCATTAATTGTGACAAATGTACCATACTAGTTAATGTAAACTGTTAATGATGGGGGAAACTGGGTGTGGGGTCTATGGAATCACAAAGTACTATCTGCTTAATTTTCCTGTAAATATGAAACTGTTCTAAAAATAAAGGCTACTTAAAGATAAATAGAGTGAATGAGGTCAACCAGCCAGCAGGAATGGAGTGCTAATTACAAAAATGGTCAAAAGAAATTAGGGTTAACCAGAAACAAGAAAAGGGCACTTAATTCTGGGTAGAATAAAGAGCCTATGCAAAGACATGGAGACTTGGCATGCTCCTTATTTTGGACTTCTTGCTATGGGCAGGGAGAGGCATGGAAGGTTTTAAGGTGGCATGAAAGAAATATGACCAAATTGTTTTAATCTTGAGGGATGGTGGCCAGATTAGAACCAGAGGTAATTATTAGGGGGCACTGAAGCTGGTGTTGGGAGGTTGCTTATATTTGTTCTTATACTGGGGCCACATTTGTAGCATTAATCTATTTTTCACTATTTAAAACTTAGTTCTAGGCTGAGCCCTTTTATACTGGCAGAGAAACACCCCAGAAGAACTCAGAGATCAAAATCAATTAGTTCAACATAATTTTTTCTTTTGTTTTCTCTTCTTTTTCAATTGATGTTGTGATAATGGTATTGAGAGCCAATACTCAAGAACTGGGCTAAGGAACTTGGCATGAAGTTTACATGGCAAACAGCATCTGTTAATATACCCATTTTATAGATGAGTAAACAGAGGCAGAGAGAGATTAATTTACCAATCCAAGGGCTAGTGGTAAGAATTCAAATCTTTATACAACACAGTACTGTTGTTGCCATAACAAGTATCACTGAAATTAAAAGCAATACTCTCATGTTTAAGTGAGGGATGATTAAGGTCATCACTGTTCCTTTAAGAATTCTCTTTAGTGGATAAATGAACCCACACAGACTTGTGAAAAGGAAACAAATCTAAACCAGGATACAGACCTGATACCCTAGCAACCTAGAAGGAAATTTTGAAAAGATGCCCTCCTGGATCACCAGTTGGTGCCATGTTCATCCCAGTGTTGATGACACTACCACAGAAAAGAACCTACATGTGAAAAGCTATTTATTAGATGTTGAAACGAGGTATTAGTTTCCTGTAGCTGTTGTAACAAATTATCACAAAAATGGAGGCTTAAAACAACAGAAATTTCCCTCTCAAAATTCTGGAGGCCAGAAGTCCAAAACCAAGGTGTTGGCTGGGCTCCTGCTAAGGTTCTAGAGGACATGCCTTCCTTGCCTCTTCTAGCTTCGAATGACTCCAGGTGTTCCTTGGCATGGGGCTGCCTCCATCATCATATGGTCTTCTCCTCTTCTTTCAGTATCTCTTCTTAGAAAGACTCTTGTTATTGGATGTGGGGTTCATCTGCATAATCTAGCATGAGCTTATCTCCAAATCCTTAACTTAATTACATCTGCAAAGACTCTTTTCCCAAATAAGGTCACATTCACATGTTCTGGGAATTAGGACATGGACATATATTCTGGGGGGGGCCATCATTCAACCCACTATAGCAAATGTTAAAACGATATATTTATAATAATAATTACGGAGTTAACAGTGTGGTGTTATGGGTGATTTTTTAAAGGTTTTTCTTCTTATATTTTCTAATCATTTTACAATAAACATGCATCGTTCCTTACATAAGACTAAGAAAGTTTCTTAATTAAAAACTAATTCATGGGGCCGACCCAGTGGCACATCAGTTAAGTTCGCACTTTCCGCTTGGGTGGCCCAGGATTCGCCAGTTTGGATCCCAGGTGTGGACCTATGTATCACTTACCAAGCCATGCTGTGGTAGGCGTCCCACATATAAAGTCGAGGAAGATGGGCACGATGTTAGCTCAGGGCCAGTCTTCCTCAGCAATAAGAGGTGGGTTGGCAGCAGATGTTAGCTCAGGGCTAAGCTTCCTCAAAAAAAAAAAAAAACAAACAAAACTAATTCATCCAAAGACTTCATCCAAGATTCTCTGATTTCATGACTTCCAGTTTTACTTTCAAAAAGAATTGGTGGGAAAAGAGTTTACTGACTTTACACCATGTGGCAATAGACACCACCATTCACACTGTAGCCACTGTCCTACTCATGACTTGCATTGTATATTGCAATATTGGTCACAATTTTCGGATGACTTTCCCACATTTTATGTTGTTATCGACCTAGAAAGTAAGCTAGCGGTTGGAACCAGAATGCAGGGCTTTTGACTCTTTCCACCTCACCAGCAGTTCCTGACCAGCAGCCTTCGGTCCCTAGAGATTTGGGAAGGCAGCGAAAAGAATCCATGGGTTATTTCCAATATTTCAAAAAGCCTAATTGACATGGTCAATTTGCCCAGAGACAAGATGTGCAGGATAACCAAAACATCAAGATTGTCTTCTCCGGGCTGGAGCAGAATGAACTCAGGGATAGTGACACTGACTGCCCTCCAGATATCCTAAGTGGTGACTGGCCGATGTATAGATGTTGTCTTTATTCATTTCAAAAAAAGAAAAGGTGGGTCAGAGTTGTCGGGGTTCTCTGCCCACATGTGCTCTGTCGTGTGCTTTAACAGAAACTACTGTACTAAGGCATGGGCTGGGGAGCAGAGGAGGGAGGAGCCATAATGAGAAATAACAATAATGTTGATTTCTTACTTGTGCATCATATTAAATCACAATTTCATAAACTATCTGGATTAGTGATGTGCTCTCCCCACCTGCACCTCGTAATGTCAGTGATTAAGACACCAAGAAGTAGCTCTTTCTTACCCGAAAGATTGAGGACTTCTACTACAAAGACATTTTTAGTTAACCCGACTTCCAATCATCTTGATAAAGATATATTCATTTTGACTTGCAAGCCAGTCAGGATAGATAATTCATATGGAGATCTAATTTGAACATGAAAAAGACAAACTTAGAGACAGGAGTTCACATATCTGTCTGTTCTAATGGCTATGGGGACAGCAATTCTAAGATCAAAGACAATGGTGTGAGATGATAATCAGGGTGATGAGAGTAGAGTTCTGTAGAGACTGTGTAAGTGACGATTCTCAGCAGCTTTCTAATGATGCACAGCCCATGATTCAGACCTCCTAGCGTGTGAGGGAAGAAACCTTGAATCTCTGTCTCCTTACTCTCACAATGGGATTTTTATCAGAGGTCCAAGTAAGCTTGGGGCTTCAAACACGTATCATTTTCATTCCACCTTAGCAATCACTATAATCTATCCCTAAGTTCATCATTATTATTATGCAATCTCCCTAGAATGCTGGAGAGTTTACTTCCAACTCTGGTGTGGAAATTTTCCATACCAAGGAGATGACAACAGTGTGGCTCTTTATGATGCTTGTCTCACACATATGCATTTGAAAGCGCTGCAAAGCAGCGTGAGTCTATGGTTAAAAATGAGGTGTCTCACTGTAGCTGCAACTTCATGGCATGAAGTTGCCCAGTTATTTGGTGATTGTCCAGTTAATTGGGTCAATACTGACAGCACAGGCATCGCCTCTCAATGTGAGAGGTGTCTGCTTCACATTTTCTTAATAACAGGTTTCTTGAGGTAGAATGCCATACCATACAATTTACCAGTACAGTGTACACTGTTCAGTGGTTTTTAGTATATTCAAAAAGTTGTGTATAGAACACAGTTATCTAATTGCAGACAATTTTCATCACCCCTAAAAGAAACCTCATAAACGTTAGCAGTCACTCTTCATCCCGTTATCTCTAGCCCCTGGCAACCACTAATACAGTTTCTGTTCCAATGGATTTGCCATATTTCATTTATGTGGAATCACACAATATGTGATCTTTTGTGTCTGGAGTCTTTCACATAGCATGGCATCTTTAAGTTTCATCCATTTTGGAGCACACATCAGAACTTCATTCCTTTTTGTGACTGAGTAACGTTTTATTGTGTCTGTGTGCATATGCATACCATATTTTGTTTATCCATTCATCACTTGATAGACATTTGGTTTATTTCCACTTTTTGTATATTATTAATAGTGTTGCATTGTACTTTCGTGTATAATTTGTTGTGTGAACATACATTTTTGTATATCTTGGGTATATACATAGGTGTGGAACTGCTGGGTTATATGGTAACTATTTTTAATATTTTGGGGAACTGGCTGACTGATTTCCAACATAGCTAGATCATTTATTTTCCACTAGCCATGTATGCATGTTCCAATTTCTTCATCCTTGCCAACATCTGTTATGGCCTCTTTTTTATAAATGTCATATTAGTGAGTGTGAAATGGTATCTCATGGTTTTGATTTGCATTTCACTAATTACTAATGTTGTGGAGCATTGTTTCCTGTCCTTATTGAACATTTTTACATCTTCTTTTGGGAAAAGTCTATGTAGATCATTTGCTCATTTTTTTTTTCATTGGACTGTTTATCTTTTCATTATTGAGTTCCAGTTCTTTAAATATACAAAAAATAGTCCCTTATCAGATTTATGACGTGCAAATATTTTCTGACATTCTGTAGATTCTCTTTTCACTTTCTTGATGGTGCCTATTTAAGCCCAAACATTTTTAATTTTGGTAAAGTTCAATTCATCTATTTTTTCTTATAGTTTTTCTGTCATATCTAAGAAATCATTGCTTAACCCAAGGTCATGAAGATCTATTCTTATGTTTTCTTCTAAGAGTTTTATAGCTTTAGCATTTACATTTAGGCCTCTCATCCATTTAGAGTTAACTTTTGTATATGGTATGCACTAAGGGTCCGACTTCATTCTTTTGCATGTAGTTGTCTCAGCGCCATTTGGTAAAAAGGCTTGTCTTTCCTCCATTCAATTTCTTGGAATCTTGGTCAAAATATCAATTCTCCAAAAATAGAAGAATTTATTTGTGAACACTTAATTCTATGTCATTGATCTAAATATCTTTTCTATGTCTGTACCACACTATCTTGATTACTGTAGCTTTGTAACAAGTTTTGAAATCAGGAAGTGTGAATCCTCTGACTGTGCTTTTTTCATGATTGTTTTGGCTATTCTCAGTCCCTTGAGTTTCCATGTGAATTTTGGGATCAGTTTGTCAATTTCTGCAAAGAGGCCAAAAGATATGCTATTGTGGATTTCATTGATTCTTTGGAACAATTTGGGAAGTAAAGACTTCTTAACACTACTAACTCTCCTAGTCCATGAACATCAGATAGCTTTCCATTTGTTTAGGTCTACATTAATTTCTTTCAATGATATTTTGTAATTTTCTGTGTATTAGTGTTACATTTCCTTTGTTAAATCTATTTCTAATTATTTTTTTATTTTATACTCTTGTGGATGGAATTATTTCTTAATTTTATCTTTGTAATTGAATTTTTAAATATATTTTATATTGACATATAAATAGTTTTATGGTGAATTTGGTAGGATTTTTTTATATATGAGATCACATCATCTGCAAATGGAGATAATTTCACTTCTTTCTTTCCAATCTGGATGTCTTTTATTTCACTTTCTTGCCAAATTGCTCTGTCTAGCACCTCCTGCACCCTGTTAAATAGAAATGAGGATAGTGGACATTCATGTCTTGTTCCTGATCTGAGGGGAAAGACGCTATTAAATATGATGATAATTGTGGATTTTTTATAGCTGACCTTTACCAGGTTAAGAAAGCCCCATTTTATTTATGGTTTGCTAATTATTTTACTATGAAAATGTATTGAATTTTACCAAATACTTTTTTCTGCATCTTTTGAGATGATAATGAATTTTGTCCTTTACTTCATTAATATGGCTTATTATATTGATTTACTTTAGTATGTTGAACCAACCTTGAATTCCTGGAGCATATCCCACTTTGATATGGTATTTATATCTTTATATATATGCTGTGGGTAACAATGGTCTCATAGAATGACTTGGGAATTTTTCCTCCTCAGGAATTTTTTGGAAGAGTTTATGAAGGATTGGTGTTAATTCTTCTTTAAATGTTTGGTAGAATTCACCAAAGAATCCATGTGGGTCTGAGATTTCTTAATGGAAAGTTTTTTGCATACTAATTCAATCTCCTTACTTGTTATATATTTATTTATATTTTCTTTTTCTTCTTAAATTGGCTCCAGTTGTTTGTCTCTTTCCAGGAATTTATCCATTTCTTCTAAGTTATCTAGTTTTTTGGCATATAATTATTAGTATTCCCTTATGATATCTTTAATTTCTGTATAAGTCTGTAGTTTTTCCCCTTTCTTCCTTCCCAATTTTAGTAATTCGTCTTCTCTCTTTCTTTCTTAGTCAGTCTAAGTAATGGCTTGTTAATTCCGGTGATCTTTTCAAGAACCACCTTTTAGTCTCGTTGACTTTTTAATTGTTTTTCTATTCCTTTTTTTTACCATTAATTTCTGCTCTAATTTTTATTATTCCCTTCCTTCTGCTTGCTTTGGGTTTAATTTTCTTGCCTTTTACTGGTTTTCCTTTTTCTTGTGGAAGTTTAGGTTATTGATTTGAGAATGTTCTTCTATAATATAAATGTTTACAGCTATAAATTTTCCCCTAACATTTATTTCAGCCATAAGTTTTGGTATATTGTGTTATCATTTTAATTAAATACAAAGTATTTTGTAATTTCCCTTTTGATGCTTCTTTGCCCAATAGTTACGTAGAAATATGTTGTTTAATTTCCACATATTTCTGAATTAAAAAACCTTTGTTTCAATATAACTCATTCCCTCTACCCTTATTTCTACTCTTATTGACATAAAAATTACAGCTTTATACATTGTAAGCCTGTCAACACAGTTTATAATGATTGCTTTATGCACTTTTTCTTTAATCAGATAGGAGAAAAGAAGTGTTACAAATGAAAATATATTGATAATACCTTTATATGTACCTCGGTATTTACCTTTCCCAGTGTTTTTTATTTCTCTTTGTGGATTTAAGTTACTGTCTAACATCCTTCATTTCAGTCTGAAGGATTCTTTATTTTTTCTTGTGGAGTAGATATGCTAGCCATGAATTCTCTATTTTTTGTTTATATGGGAATGTCTTAATTTCTTCTTCATTTTTCAAGGATAGCTTGTCTGGATATAAAATTCTTAGTTGATAGTCTTCTATTTTAGCACTTTACATGTGCCACCCCACAGCCTTCTGGGCTTCATGGTTCCAAATGAAAAGTGAGACATTGTCTTATTGAAAATCCCTTGTAGATGATAAGTTGCTTTTCTTCTGTTACCTAAAAATTCTTTGTCTTGGCTTTCAAAGGTTTGACTAACATGTCTCTATGTGGGATCTCTTTGTGTTTATTCTACTTAGAGTTTATTGAACTACTTGGATTGCAGATTAATGTTTTTTGTCAAATTTGGGAAGTTTTTGGCCATTGTGTCTTCAGATACTCTGTCTACCCCTTTATCTCTCTTCTGTCCTTCTGGGGTCCCTATTATAGCCATACGTTGTATGCCTAAAGGAGTCCCATAAGTCTCTGAGGCCCTGTTATTTTTCTTTATTTCTTTTTTCATTTTCTTCCTCAGACTAGATAATCTCAATTGACTCATCTTCGTGTTTGCTGATTCTTCCTTCTGGCAGTCTAATCTCCTGCTGAGCCCCTCTAGTGAATGTTTTGCATCAGTTATTGTGCTTTCTACCGTAGATTTTATATTTGATTCTTTTTTATGCTTCTTTTCCCTTCATTAATATTCTTTATTTGGTGACACACAGTTCTCATTCTTTCCCTGAATTCTTTATATATGTTTCACTTTAGTTCTTTGAACATATTTTTGATAGCTGATTTAAAGTCAAGTAAGCTTATTGGTTGCTTTTTTTTCCTTTCGCTGTGTATGGATTGTACAGTCATGTGCCACATAATGGCATTTCAGTCAACAAAGTTCTGCCTATGTGATGGTTGTCCGATAAGATCAGTACCATATAGCCTAGATCTGTAATACCATCTAGTTTTGTGTAAGAACACTATGATGCTTGCACAACGACAAAATTACTTAATGATGCATTTCTCAGAACATATCCCTGTGGCTAAGCAATGTGAGACTGTACTTTTCTGTTTCTTTGTGTACCTTGTGTTTTTTTTAATTGAAAAGTGGACATTTAAAATAACGTAATATGTCATCTCTAGAAAGCAGATTCCTTCTCCCACCAGGGTTTGCTGTCATTGATATTTGTTCTTATTGTTGTTTAGTAATTTTCTTTGAATATTTCTTTAAAGTTTGTGTTCTTTGTCATGTATGGCAACTGATATCTGCTCAGTTAGCTTAGTGATGAGCTAATGATTAGACAGAGATGTCATTAAATACTTTGATGGACCGATGAGTCTCCCCACCTTTGCTGAGCTGCTCTGTTGAGCATGCCTTCGATGCTCTGACAGGTAGTCTGTCACTCTGCCTTAGCCTTTACTTTCTGGTTGTGCAGAGACTGAAGGTCAGTTGGAGGTAAATGCTTAGGGCCCTCTGAGGTCTTTCCTGAGCATTCACACAGCCCTGGAAATGTTCATAGTCGGGCACATACACATGGACTGCTAGATTTCCAGAAATATCTTGAAGCTCTTTAAAAACCCCTTTCCACTATCATTCCCCAGTTTTTCCTTTTCTGTTTTTCGGTAAGTCTATCGTTAGTCCCAACTGGTATCACTACCTCAGGCAACTGTGGTTTTAAACAGTGGCTAGTGATTCTTTTGAGCAAATACCCTGGTAATTTTTCAGGAAATCCCTGCTGGGAACAAGTAGAGCTGTTCACAGAGAGTGAGTTCAGAGCAAGGCTTTCCAGTAAAGGCAAGCACTGAAAGTGGACTTTCAGTAAGCAGGTCAAACAGTGACAGTTCTCTGGGGCTTTTAGGGAGCTCCAAACTGTTGTGGCTCCACCAGTGGCTGCTAGACTGCTTGTTTGCACAACTACTACAATAGTGAGGCTGTTGTTTTTCAAAGCCACCATGGAGCTAGGTAGAGGGAGGTGGGATAATGGCAACTTAAAAGACTGTAAGACACCGTTCTTACTAAAATTCAGCTGTTTTTCTTGAATGAACATTTCCTGGATTACAAGACTTGAATTAATTTCCAGAGTTCATATTGCTTCTACAGAACAGTGGATTTTCAGAAGTTTTTACTTAGTCATTTTGAAAATCAAGCCCATTGGCTGTACTTTTGATGAACATAATGAAGAATTCCCGTTTGTATAGCATGCTAGCTTTTACAAAGGACACTCACATATTACTTCTTTGTTTCTTTCTAAAATTTATGAGTATTTATGTAAAATTTATGAATATTTTACAGATGAAAGTAGAGAAAACAATATACTGTATATCTTTGTACCCACTACCCAGATTTAATACATGAAAGTTTTTTTTTTTTTTTGAGAAAGATTAGCCCTGAGCTAACATCTGTGCCCATCATCCTCTACTTTATATGTGGGACACCTGCCACAGCATGGCTTGATAAACATGCATAGGTCCACACCCGGGATTCGAACCAGTGAACTCTGGGCTGCTGAAGCAGAGGTTGTAAACTGAACCACTATGCCAAGGGGCCAACCCCAATACATGAAATATTTTGCCATATTTGCTCCAGATTCCTCTTTTTATTTTTAAGGGAGGAAATATATTTATTGTCTTTCCTTCTCTCCCTCTAAGGAAGTTGTTCTTCTTTTGAGGTTTACATATGTTAATGCTAACAATATTTGCATATTTTTGCATGTGAATGAATATACAAATATATGTGTGTTTCTATCTATATATAATATTGTTTCGTGTGTTCTTTAAATGTTACCCTACTTTTATATATTTTTCTTTGAAACTAGCTGTCCTTCACTTGGCATTATCATTTTGAGACTTAGCTGTGTGATGTATATAAATCTACGATTTAATGGAATGTTATTTCATTGAATGATCAACTCCAATCTATTTATTCAGTTTTATGCTGATGACTGCTCAGCATAGCAGTTATAAGTGTGAGCTCTGAAGCCAGAGTTCTTGAGTTCTAATCCCTATTGCGTTACTTCTATTTGCTTTGTGATCCTGGGGAAATTATTTGACTGCTGTGCCTTAGTTTACTTGTATGGGTGTAAAAATAGTACATAGAGTCATTTCGAGGAATAAATTATATAATACAAATAAAAAGCTTAAAAGTGTTCTTAGGAAGTAATAAGGGCTTGGCAAGAATTAGTGCTTATTATAAACAATGCTGCAAGGAACACTCTCATATGTATCTCAGGAAATTTCTGGATTACAGCATATGCAATATCCAGCTCAAACGGATTCTACCAAAGGGCATTTCCACTAGCATTTCCCACATTCTAATCACATCTTGGTGTAATCAGACAACCAGCCTGGGAAAAGATATTTGGTATGCGTACATTCAACAAAAAATTAGGGTTCAGAATACGCATTTAATAATAGCTTCTATAAGTTGCTAAGAAAACATATTCCCATTTAAAAAACGGGAACGTAATTGTGAACAGAAAATTCACAGAAAAGGAAATTCCCTTGACCAATACAGTCAGAGAGGCTAACTGACTGGCTGGTGGTTAGAAATCTTGTCAGTAAGTGACCCAATGTAGCTATGACGCACATGCCCCCAAATCCACACCCAGCCTCCCTCCATTATGTCACTCTTTTTCTTCCAGTTACTCATGCAATTACTGAGCCTCTGCTTCTCTAAGTGATGTGTAACAGCAGTGTCTTCCCTTTGCTTTTGGAGTGCCCTTTCATTTAAACAAAAACATTTTTTCTAGGAAGATTTTCTCTGAGCTGAAATTAGCTAGAGCAACTTGTGACACATGGCGTGTTACCCACGGATGTGTGCATGCATTTAAAAAATCTGTGTAGTTGTTCCTACAAATGTATGGGTGTAACAGGTGTCCAGGCACACATGTGTTTTTCAGAGCTACTGCTGGTGAAAGAGTTGATGTAAGTGATCTCCTTTCAGAATAGCAACACGGCTAACACAGCGATTCATTTCAATTCACATTTACTGAAATGAAACAGGAATTTGGCAACTTGACTTGGAGTAACCAGAGGTTGGTATGCTTGTGGGCTTCTGAAATACATGAGGGAAAAACATTTCCTATCCAATCTTTGACATTCTGTGTTCCAAAAGATTTTTATTTTAACCCCAGTCTTAATTGCCCTTCAGTATCAAAATTAATTGTGTTTTCCGCTAAAAGGCCAGTGCAGCTTAAGGTTGCTCTAGGGTCTTGGCAGCCAATGCATCTTCTGTAAATGGCTTGATTGCCGTCTGCGGAGAAGAGTGCTGGGAAAGATGTGCTTGACCGAGGCTATACATTACAGTCCAATTAGTGTGAAGATCACTACATGAGTCTTTAACTTTATCTAGTAACTGTCGGAATCTCTAATGGAGACCACAGAGAGCGTGGAGAGGAATTTAGAATGCACTCTCTTTGCCAGGCAGAAGTGGAATGGCTTTGGCTGTATACCAAGGGACCACCAGGGCCACTTCTCTGAATTCTTGTGCCCCAAACATCTCTATTACCCCCACCATCTAAATTAGGAGTTAAAAACAAAGGCCAGAATCTTCGAACTACAGGTTAACAGGCAGCACCAAGCGCAACAGTGGTTCCTAGCAAGGGTTCTGCAGTCGGAGACCTTGGTAGGAATTTCAGGCTGAGTTGGCTTATTAAAGCTCCTTAAGCCTCAGATGCATCAATTAATAACAGGAATGATAATTGCATCTCCTTCATAGAATTATTAGAATTATTAAATAGCATCTTGATTTAAAGAATCCTAACTGAGAAGAAAAGAACAATTTGCACGTTTGTTTTTACTACACTTATTGAATATTAAAAGAAAATAAAGCCTTAAATGAGTTCCAAGTTCAGGACATCCATGTTAACTCATCACAATTGTTCATTATATGGTCTTATAACGTCAGCTTGCAGTTGTTTTCTTCCCTGCCTTTAGTCCACTCTGGTCGCTGAGCATTTTCTAGCCCCTCTCAAGTTCAAATCTCTCTTTGTGATAAAAGTTTCATTGTAAGAATTCTCTGACTTCCATCGTGGAAGGACTGGCCCCAACCAAGCCATTTCTTGTACGTGTACTTGTCCATACTGCCTTCCCTCAGTGATTCCGCATGTTTCCCTTTCCACCTGATAGAGGTCACAGGTTGAAGTCCCCAACTTCATTCCTCGTCTCTCCATGAATCTGTCTCATAGATCCTCTCTGGGATTTTTAAATTTCCCATTGGATACATATCAGGTTCTACTGAGACTGGGGGAGGCTGCATGCTACCTGATACCGAAGGACTTAGTTTCCTGTCTTGATCTCTTCTCCTTTGAGAATACAGGTTTCCCTTCTCTGACACCTCCAAAGTCAAAGCCAGAGCAGAAGATTTGAACTAGCCCCCATTTACGAATTACAGGATATCAGACACTCTCCATTCTCTCACTACAGCATAGACGCATACCCATGTGCCTGAGCGGATGAGACTACTCAGTGGGCCACCATTCTCAGGCTTAATAGCTAAAATTGGAACAATATCTTTCTTCAATATAATACTGACCAAAAATCAGTTGCATTTGTTCAAAATGTATTTATACTGTTTGTCATTATTGCAATTATATATTTTAATTAATATATAAACAGATGAAATATGAGTGTGAGTTGCTGCTTCTCTAAAAATTAAATTGATAGTTTGAGAGAGATAAGATAAAGAACAAATCATTGACTTAGTTCCGGCTGCTATGACAAAAATATCACAGACTGAGTAGCTTAAACAACAAACATTTATTCCTCACAATTCTAGAGGCTGGGAAGTCCAAGATCAAAGTGCTGGCCAATTCCGTTCCTGGGAGAGCCTTCTTCCCAGATGGCTGCTTCTGGTGGGGTCCTCACATGGTGGAGATAGCAAGTTCTATTCTCTTCCTCTTCTTATAAGGACTCTGAGCCCATTGTGAGGGTTCCACCTTCTTGACCTCATCTAAACCTAAATATTTCCCAAAGTCCCCACCTCCTAATAACATCATATCCTAGGTCAGGCCTTCAACATATGGATTTGGGAGGGTCACCAACATGCAGTTCATAACAGTCATCAAAAATACTTCTTGGCGTGGGGCCAGCCTGGTGGCACAGCAGTTAAGTTCACATGTTCCGCTTCAGTGGCCCAGGGTTCGTGGGTTCGAATCCCGGATGTGGACCTACACACTGCTAGTCAAGCCACGCTCTGGCAGGCGTCCTGCATATGAAGTTGAGGAAGATGGGCATGGATGTTAGCTCAGGGCCAGTCTTCCTCAGTAAAAGGAGGAGGATTGGCAGCAGATGTTAGCTCAGGGCTAATCTTCCGCAAAAAAACCACACTCCTTGGGAATTAAGCATGAGTGATGAAGCTAATGGGAAATAATGGTGAAAACCAAGAAAGACTGTACTTAATTTGCTTAACAGGTGCTATAAGTTACTGCACCATTTTAGAGAACTGGAAATCACTGATGATACATTATAGATGTGGTTTATATTCTTCATTCATTGGATACTTTCCATAGTTTAAGATAAAACAAAGTATTTTAAGCATGTCTGCACATTTTTATGGCTATTTGTTTTAAATGACTTTTTAAAAAAAGACCAAATACTAAAGACCCATAGTCAGAGAAAATGCTCCCACGAAGTTTAGAAGTAGTTTAGAAGTTTGAGGGGCATTCTAGAGTATGGATTTAGGCCCCATCAGGATTTAGCCTCCTTCCTGTCTCCCCTGCCTTTTCTGTTGAGCCAAAGTCCATGTCAGAGGAGACAGCTATGAGGCCAACACCTGGTATAGACGCTTAAAGACACGAAACCAAAGAAAGGAGGCAAAGAGGGAGATGGAGTGAAACGCTGGGAGAGACCAGGAGAAACAAAAAGTAAAGGAAGTCCAGAGAACAAGAGCGGAATTTTCTGTGGGGGAAATACACTATTAATTAAATATATGTACTTGTATAAATTCACTAATAAATAATTATGAAGCTAACATTTAATGGAAGTTTACTGTATGCTAAATGCCCTTGCATAGTCTTATTCTGTAAGAAATCATTTCCTGAGGGAAGGAAGAGGGTCTGCCTTTAATCCATGTGTCTCTGAAAGCCTATGTCATCCATGATAAGCAGTAGACTTATGTTAATTGTCAATCAGGGAAAAAAATCTTCATAAATAGTAAAAGAAAATTTAACACACTGAAGGATCAGAGTCATCCTTGGTCTTGGCTCTTGGTAAAGTCCTTGAAAGGATTTCAGAGTGCCTCTTCAGAACCTTCACAAGATTATCTCCTATCTCGAATACTAACTCCTATGGTAAATAAAGCCTATTTCCCATGTCCCTTCATTGCCTTTTATTTTTAGTTCTTCAGGAGTATAACACAACGGAGAATGATGAAATAACAAATTTCAGAATTCTTTTATATTCTCTAATACACGATGAAATTGATAAAGTAAATGTACTTATGATGTTAAAATGAAAAAAAATAACTTCTTCATGCTGCCTACAGTGAAAAATTACAAATATAAATAATTTAGGGTCCATATGGATTAGAGGTGATGTATATAAATGGCTTGGCATATAGAAGGTGCTCAATAATGTTAAATATCATTATTGCAAGGGTTGTGCAAGCTTTGTTTTACTCTCTTGGGAGACTTATACGTATTTTTTATATTATTTATATGGAAAAACAGTTTCCCAGTTCCAAGTGTTCAATTTATAAATGGGTTTCTGGGATAACATATTTGGATATTGTACATTGTCTGCACTAATAGATAGGGAGGCTCAACCTGCGAATGGTAAGAGAAAGAACAATGCCATGGTCGTCTTATTCACATCATCCTTTTGTTTCTGTCTGTTCCCAAGGTGGACCAAATTTGAATGTTGGTAGAAATGTTGCCAAGTTTAAGTTGAACGAAAGAGAAAACTTCTTCCAAGTCATTTTATTTAAAAGAGGCCTGGATATTTTAAGGGCAAACGAGAAAGATCAATAGAAAATAACAGTAGAAAATTTTCCAAACTCTTTTACATTTAGAAATAGAAATGTTTAACTAGAGAAATGCCTAAGGATAAAGGATAATAATATTTATTGCAAGTTTTTTAAAATAGCAAAAGAAATCTAAGTGCCCAGCTCTGGGGGACTAGTAAGCTTGATGCATGAGTACAGTCAGATACTCAGCAGCTGATAAAAGTGTTGACAGAAAATTGCTATTTTCTTCTTTTTGCAATTACAAAGTGTTCATGCTATATAGTATTGTAAGCAGTGCATGTGTGTGTGTGTTTATCTAGAAAGCCATATACAAAATGTTCACTGCCATTACTTCTAGATATTTAGGTATTTGGTGAGTCTCAAAAGAAGTAATTTTTTTTTTACCAATACTTTCTGCTTTTTATATTGATTTTACAGTTTATAATTACAGAAGGAGATATATGGTTATGCTTTATTTCTCACTGGCCTAGGTTTTCTTTCTCCTGGGGTACTTAGAAACATTAGCCTAAGGACAGAGTCACTAGAAAATGAGCCAAGGTATGGTTGCATAATGGCGATCCCTAGAGCCCTCAGGGAAGAGTGTCTCCTCCTCCCACATCACTGTTAGCAAATCAAACTCTCCACAGACGGTAATGGATTAAATAAAAGCATTTTTGTTTTCCAAGTTGCAACAACTACCACATAAAGATGGGTTTTGGATGGATTTTTAAATGTTTTCCAGATCATTTCCAGGCTTTCTTGTGAATTTCTCGCACCTAAAGGGCTTGGGTTAATTTCAAACACCAACACCACCACCGCCCCCTCCCCCCCCCCGCCCCCGCCCCCGCCCCCGCCCCCGCCCCCGCCAAGGGGGCACACAGCCTGATCTCAGCAGCTAGGACTGGCTTCCCAGGGAACTCCCGTCCTCCCCTGAAGACCACCGGACACCAGCCCGAGCTGCTCAGAAACGCTGGGAATGCAAATAGAGTCTGACCGGGACAGGTGCTCTGACGTGTGGGGCTCTGTGCCTCCTCTCTAGTCTCCAGAATAGTTTGAGAAAACTCCCTTCTTGCCCTCTGCTGCTGCTCGGGTATGCCATCTGCCCTCAGCCCAGACTTAGCGGCCCCAACCAAATTTAGATGCATTAACACCACGTGCTGTTAATGGATGGTGCCAAAAGGGCACAGGGCTCATATCTCCCCCAGCCCTGCTTTGTTACCTCTGACAACCACTCGAGGCTGGGAAGAGACCTGTGTCGCTTCCACTCAGCTCCAGCCCAGCAACTAAGTACGTTCTTACAAGGGACATCAATCTCAGATGCCAAAGCGTAGTGATTTGCATTGCAAATAGTCGACCGTGGTGACATTTCAGCACTGGGAGCAGAACCTGAGGCATCCTCCTTGCTTAGAGCTGTAGGGGGAGAAATCCACTTTGTAGTCAAATTGAGTGCAGGAGAAAGGCAAGAAGGGGGCGGGCAGAAATCAGACCACTCGCCTTTTGAAAGGTACAAAGAATATTGATTTTTAAAATATTGGGGTCACCATTTTTTTTAAAACCATGAGCTGTTTCCTCAAGGACTGGGATCGGCCCTACATATCCCACTTCCGACCCATACCTGATGCTTGACCCCCGATGCCTGGCCTCTGTAGGGCCATTTTCTTACCCATGTCTTCCTTTTTTTTTTTTTCAGTTCAGTAGCATTCAAATCTCTTACTCCTTTGAGTCTCTAGCACTTTATGTCTATAACAAGTATTCATTTTAAAATAGGGATGAACATAGAAAACTTTTCTTTGAGGATTAAGTAGGTTATTGCATAGAAAGGGCTTCACACTTGAGGCATCTTAGCTATTATCGGATTGTCATTTTGTTAGGTGAGTTCTTCTAGGGGGCAGTCTTGTGGTGCAAAACCTGGTCTTACATCAGAAAAACGAGGCTTACCTTAGCTCTACTACTCTCTAATTTTATGACTTCACACTAGTTACTTAGCGTCTACAACAGGATGACATATACAAAATGGAGATAATAATAACACACCTTCTAATGTTGTAAGAATTAAACAGGATAATGATCATGAACAGAAGAGGCTTAGCCCAATGACTTGCAAATAGTAAGGGCTGATCAAGAATTAGGTATCCTTGAGCCAGCCTGATGGCCTAGTGGTTAAAGTTTGGTGCCCTCTGCTTCGGTGGCGTGGGTTCGCTTCCCAGGCACCGAACCAGACCACTCATCTGTCAGCAGCCATGCTGTGGCAGCGGCTCATGTAAAAGAACTAGAAGGACAACTAGAATCTCCACCTATGTCCTGGGGCTTTGGGGAGGAAAAGAAAAGAAGAAAAAAAGAGACGAAGATTGGCAACAGATGTTAGCTCAGAGTGAATCTTCTCCAGCAAAAAAACAAAGAGAATGAAGTACTGTTATTTAAATAGATACTGACCTACTGGATAGAATCCTGGTTGAGGATTTGGAGTTAGAATTGGTTTGGATTCCAAACCTGCTACTAACTTGCTGTGTATCTTTGAGCAACTTATTTAAAACTTCAGAGGCTAATTTTTCTCATCTGTGAAATATAGGTGTTAAATCATACCTGATATGGTTGTTTTGCATATTAAGTGAGAAATGAGACTGGCACCTGGTAACATTTATTATTAATTCTTGATTTACCCAAACAGCATAAACTGTTCTCTGGTTTGGGTTCCAACTGTAGTTTACCCATTTTTTGCTCCTTAGAGCCCTTGTTCTATTATAGTGATTCCCAAATTATGATCCAGGAGTCCCTGACAGAGTCCTTGACACCTTTTTAGGGATTTGTGACATCAATGCTATTTTCATAGTAATATTAAAATATTATTTGGCTTTTCCACTCTCATTTTCTCACAACTGTACAGTGGAATTTTCCAGAGGCTACATGATATGGGATGACATTATCACTCTGATGGTAACATGTGATGGGTTTATAATTGTCATTTTTAAATAAATTTCATAAATAATTTTTCTCTTTTTTTTTGGTGAGGAAGATTGGCCCTGAGTGAACATCTGTTGTCAATCTTCCTCTTTTTTTGCTTGAGGAAGATTGTCACTGAGCTAACATTTGTGCCAATCTTCCTCCATTTTATGTGGGACTCCACCACAGCATGGCTTGACAAGCTGTGCTAGGTCCACATCCATGATCTGAATCTGTGAACCCCAAGCCACTAAAGTGTAGCTTGTGAATTTAACCACTACACCACTGGGCTGGCACCGTAAATAATATTTTAAACTTTTTTCCCTACAATTCCTAATTGACAGATACATTCCATACAAACAAAATCTCTTTTAGCATCCTCAATAATTTTTAAGAGTATAAAGCAGTCCTGAAACTAAAATCTTTGAAAATCCCTATCTGATTAAATTGTGATTCATTTATATAAACACATTTCCCCCAGGGGACCAGGAGATCCTTAAAGACAAGAGCTTATTGAACTTTGTGTTTCTGCTCGCCAGCTCAGCGTCTGTACCCAGGAAAGTTTCACCCGATCTGTGCCGAGAGAACATATGAAGTGTTATTTACGCTGGGTGTGACATCTCCCCACCTTGATTGTAAGTTCATTCATTTGTACATTTCTCATATACTTTGCTTTCCTCTCCCTGTGGCATCCAGTCATCCTCTATACAAATCAACAGTCTCTGGATTCATGTTGTGTATTATACCAGAGGAGCTACTCTGCTCTCCAAAGCGAGGATAGACATAGGGCACAGCGTGACTGCCAAGCAGCCCCTCGTAGCTCGGAGATGGTGGATTCTTCCTCAGTAGAATCTACAGTCGTGCTACTCTGGACCCAACAACATCACAGATTCTGCCAGCCTTGTCTCCTCAGCCGTATCATTATGGTATCACAAAAATGCTCATAGAAGGATGAGGACATGGTTATTTTCTGTTTTTCCCTGGTATTTTTCACCCTCCCTAACTCCTGGCGCATCCAGCTGCAAACACCCTCTGCCACCTCTGGATCTTGCCCGGTATCTCTCTTCCTCCTAATGCGCCCTGTCCTTTGTCTCTGCCTACCAAATCTACCTGTTCTTCAAGGTCCTAACTTACTGCTGAATTTCCATGAAACTAGTAAGAATTAATCACCCTTCCTCAGTGCTCCACATGCTTACCACAATCTATCTGATAAAAATCTATCTGTAGTGGGCATGTCTATCTTTCCCCATCTCTTGTGAGCTCCTTAAGGGAAGGAACTGTTTCTTACTCGTCGTTATGGAACACGGTATGTGGCTTTTAATAGGCGCTCACAAAGGTGCTTGAATCTCTTTTATTTGAAGCTTGATCTCACATCTCAGGTATTTTTTCAGATTCTTAGAACTGTCTTCTTTGAAAGTCACAGGGAAAGAAAAATTCTTATTACACATATGTTCTATGAAAGCAAATTAGGTACTATGAAGCATTTCCAAAAGGAAAATAAAAGGGCTATTTTTATCTACAGGGGCTGCACATGTGTTTGACAATGAGCATTTCACTGTTGCCTGCGGTAGCCTCGAAGTTCAATGCGTGAATGAACGTATGCATCAGTTCCTGCCGAGTGCCAAGATCTGTGCGAGGTGCAGGACTCACAAAGCTCTAGACTTCATCTGCGCGCCCAGACAGCACGGTTCAGTTAGAGCACAGAAGTAAACAACAGAGTTAGAAAGACTGGCTCCTAAGAAAGATGTTAAGAAAGGGGACGGAAGAAGGATGTTGGAGCCAAAGTGGAATGATGGAGGAACTCGCACACCCTCTGAAAGAATGTGACTTTTTCTTTACATAAAGCTCCGTTACAAGAGAGAACATGGTGGAAACATCATGACTCATTAGGGAATGAATCACAGGCTCACAAACCAGGGGGCATCAATATTTCTCCACACCGCAGGGCAGATCTGAAGAGACTCAGCCTGAGGAAAACACTTGAGTTTGCAGGTTCAAATGCGCTTAAACTGCGTTTGCGAAAATCATCCCCACCTCTGAACTTTTCCCAAATTAATAGCCCCGTTTAATATTGATGTTTTTCTGGAGCATATCATGACCTCTCAGGACTGCAAAATTAGTCAGGAAATACCCCACAGGCAGGCCTGTCTGGCATGATTTCCAGACTTTGCAAGAGAATCTCAAGCGCTTTAATTTCTCAGGGAAATATAGTATTTCTCCCTTAGCTCAAAGTCAGTTCTTTATCTTCAAGTAACTATAAACAAATACAGTTTTGGCAATCACCACTGGGAAAGATAATGCTGATGCAGTTATCGAAAATTCAGCCTCTTTTTTTCCCCCAGGATCTCACAGCTGTTTCATGTTCCCTTGCATTCTTCAGTCGTACAACATTTTGTTCAGCTTGAAATGGGCGAAGCAGAGACTCTGCTTTCTTTGGAACATGACTTTCTGTCTCTGAACTAGAAGCTCTGTTTTAAGCATTAAGACTCTTGGTTCCCAATTTACCAGTTGCTCTCCATTGAAAGCAGCAACGATATCCCCAGGGCAGTTGTGTAAATGAGGTTACACTCTCTACAATTAATGAAACACATTAATATCATTTTACTTTTCTCCACTTCTTTTCCCAAATTTTTAAAGAAGCTTTCCAGCCATCTCTGCTTTACGCTGCAAAGCCAGAAGAATGATACTGAATAAAAAGGGATATAAATGAGCAATATTTTATACTAAGGGGAAAAAACATTTTATAGCATTTTAAGTCCTGTATGCCCTTTCTTGATGGATTGTGTTGACCCAAGACTAAATTGGCTTAGTAGACTTTTCTTAAAGACACAACATGCTAATTTGCTTTTATATTAAACATTTAATTTAATTTAATATATTTGCTTGATGCTGTATCTGAACTTATTCTGAAAAATATTTCCTTTATTTCTCAGTAAGAGTAGACTCCAATTTTGTTAGCATCCGGAAGCAACAACCAAAGAAGACTAGTGCAATTAATGACAACATTCTAATGCTAGTTTAAACGCATATGTGATTTAAATTATCTACATACATAAAAATAGGAGAAGTACATCAACATGTTAACCCTATAATGTTATTAATGGATAAACAGATTACTGACAGTTATTAATCCAGTTATTATTATTATTATTATTTTGTCCAAGGAAGACTTGCCCTGAGCTGACATCCGCTGCCCATCTTCCTCCTTTTTGTTGGTGAGGAAGATTAGCCCTGAGCTAACATCTGTGCCAATCTTCCTCTATTTTGTATGCGGGTCGCCACCATAGCATGGCTGATGAATGGTATAAGTCTACACCCAGGATTCGAACCCTCGGAGCCAGGCTGCTGAAGCAGAGTATGCAGAACTTAACCACTACACCATGGGGCTGGTCTCCTCAGGTATTAGTTTTTTATATTTTAAATTTTTCTAATGAAAGGTTATCTTAATTTTAAAGTTGGAAAACAGTAATATATATGGATTAAAAAATTTTAAATATATCTAATTTGAAATTGTGTATACATTGCCTTGATCCAAAAACTGATTTTAGACATTTGTAGCCATAAAATTCATCTGTTGATTATTTTGAGTATTAGAAGAGATTATTTCACATATTCTTCATTATTTACTGTGAACCTACCATGTGCTGAGTACTGTGCAAAAGAATGGCCATAATTTGGAGTATCTGGTTAAAGAACGTGCACACACACACACACACACACACGACATAATTTAATTGTTCCCTCAGCAGATTTACCTTTCTAATTATGCTTTTCTTAAGCCAATATTAAAATTAGTTAGCACTCCCTGAGCACAAATCCACTAATAGTGGGGGAAGTGGCTTTGGACTAAAAGTAAGCTCGGGGCATTTGCAGTTCAAGTTCTTCAGACTCGTTCTTTTCTATACCAAAAGGACCAAAGCCAGCCCTCTTTTGCAGAAAGTGTTGCAATGATTTACTACCCAGCTAATTCCTCATGTGTTGCACTGTAAGCATCAGACCCTTGGTTGTGAGAGATGATGTCTTTCAGATGGAAGTCAAAATGATCATTAAGGCACACATGCTATGTGCCACCAGCGCAGGATGGTTGTTAACTCCAATGATCCTGGTGGCATTCCAAGCTGGGAAACCATGTGCTACCTCTTTTGAACATTCCTCTGAAATTTCAGCTAAAGAAGTTGCTTTTCTGTTGCAGTCCCCATCTATTTGTAGTGCTTCAGACAGCTGCTAGACGGTTGCCATGTCACACTCCAGACATGACTGATTTCAATAGTGGGCGTAACAATGTCATCAGAACCATTAATAAGGATTTAGAGTTCAAACAGGCTAGTTTCAATGGGAATTAGAACTATAAAATTATTAGTGTTGCTGACTGTAATAGTTGTACTATGATAAAACTTGAACTAGTTTGGAAATGGCTTTGCCAGTAGTTATCTTGATTCGATTTAATTTGGCACAAGCAAGTGTGACTGATAATGTTTTCTTTTTATCCAGTTCTTTAAAGATTTCGAGGACTATCATCTGATGGCTAGAGTGGGTACTGCCCTCATTGGATAGATGAGCAAGTTGAGGTTCAGAGAGTTCAAGATCACACGGCAAGTGAGAGAATCTAATTTCTCTCCCGTTGCATTAACTTGCATTAAATTGTGAGTTCCAGGAAGGCTGGGAACATGTCTGTCCCACTCATTCGGCACCTGGCATCCTCTTAGGACATACGAGGCACTCAATAAATATTTTGATTTATTTAACAAAAAGGAATTGAGTTTTGAGTCCAGCCCAGTGGCACAGCTGTTAAGTTTGCACGTTCCACTTTGGCGGCCTGGGGTTCGCTGGTTCAGATCCCAGGTGCAGATCTAGGTTCTATGTATCGAGCCATGCTGTGGCAGGCCGCCCACATATAAAATAGACGAAGATGGGCACGGATGTTAGCTCAGGGCCAATGTTCCCGGAAAATAAAAAAAGGAATTGAGTTTTAAATTCACATCTTCCACCAAACTAGGATTTCTCAACCTACAATATATTCTAGAAGTCCATTTTCTGGGATTTACAATCCTCTACAATAAATTTCTAATTTTTTTTAGTGATTCTATAAGCAAAACAACCTAATCATGTTCTGGACTGTCTGGAAATTAAGTTCTGTCACTGAATTTCAG
Organism: Equus asinus; assembly: GCF_041296235.1. NCBI lineage: Eukaryota > Metazoa > Chordata > Mammalia > Perissodactyla > Equidae > Equus > Equus asinus. The sequence goes on along the minus strand of NC_091791.1, from coordinate 107,605,931 downwards.
TGGTGTAATTGGCAATTTTTGTTTTTGATGTATTAAACCAAAATAAAGACCAAATTGCATCTGAGTCTATCTTTTAAACAAAAGTGTGGTAAGGATGATGCCATATTCACCTTGGAGACAGACATATTGAGTGGATTATGTTTTTATGTATAACAGCATGCACCATTTCATTAGCAGTAGGTATAATACTAAAAAGACAGTGAAGAATTTTTCTATTCCCCGTTTTAGCAACAATTGAATTAGATGCCCATTTAGCGCAGTTATCAATAATGCAGGAACACCAACATTATATTCAAGCGAACAAAAAAGCCTTACAGATGTATCCAATGATTCATTAAAATTGGTGTTTGGAGATTAATCCCAGAGTAGCAAACAGAGTGTTAGAGCAATCATTTTACAGATAGTACGTCTATTATTATATGACATACGAAATCCATAATAATAATATCGAAGTTGAAACACGGGGGTAAATTTAATGCAGAACCATATCTGAGCCTACATATTTCTACTAGGAACCTCAACTTTTTTAGTTTTAGTGAAATAAAATCATTCAGTATATTAAAAATAATGGTTTCTTGGCTTTTATTGGCTTTACGGTTTTGCATGCATTTAATTTATGAATTTACTTAGAATTTTTACTTATAAAGGAATTATAAGTATGAAGGTTTTATACTTTATATTTGTGTGTATTTTAAAGTAACATTATAAAAATAATAACTTAGGGGCCAGCCCTGTGGCCAAGTGGTTAAGTGTGCGCTCTCTACTCCATTGGCCCAGGATTTCACCAGTTCAGATCCTGGGCACAGACCTAGCACCGCTCATCAAGCCATGCTGAGGCAACATCCCACATAGCACAACCAGAAGGACCTACAACTAGAATATATCACTATGTACTGGGGGGTCTTTGGAGAGAGAGGAAAAAAAAGAGATTGGCAACAGATGTTAGCTCAGGTGCCAATCTTAAAAAGAAAAACAAAATGATAACTTAAGTCAATGCTATGTCTTCAGAAGATTTATTTCCTTAATGAATTTTCACGTGTGTACATGTGTGTGTGTGTTTTACATAATATGGCTAATTACAGAAATGAGTATTATATATATACCATATATGTATATAATGTATACATTTATATAAATATATATGTTTGGCATATATAATGTTCATTCTTTATAAAATATAATTTTTTATTTTATATTTATCTTATATAATATAATCATATATTAAATGTAACATATAGTATGCCCATTTCTTTAATGAATTACCTCTATATAATTGAAAAACTTTCTGAAAGGATTTATCACATCATTACTGTTGTTCACAAAATACGTGTGCTTGTATATAAGTGTGCAACAAATTAATCTCAATAAAAGGAAATAATAGACTTGCAAAAGAATGCAAAAATGAAAACCAGGACACCAAATTAAAATAGAAATGTTGGAAAATAGTAGCATTACATTCTTTTTCTTTTAAGTCCTAGATGTTTTTTGTTTAATGAGCAATAGTTCAAATATAATTAAAAGCATGAGAAAAATTACTTTAATGTTTTATTATTATACTCATACATATTATTTTAAAATATGGGGCATCACATTTCACTTCTGAAGGAATATTTTGGGAAATTAAATGTATATTGAAAATTAATAGCATTTTTGAAGCATGATTCACTTAAAATGTTTAGTAAGCACAAAGCCGTGTTTTGGAGAATATTTAAAAAATTTTTGGTGAAAAATAGTACATAATTATTGTAAATAATACAACCATAGAAGTAGAAAAGAAAAGTGTTTTAAAAGCTTATTGAGAGCCAGCCCTGATGGCCTAGTGGTTAAAGTTCAGTGTGCTCCGTTTTGGTGGCCAAGGTTCAGTTCCCAGGTGTGGAACCACATCACTTGTCTGTCAGTAGCCATGCTGTGGCAGCGGCTCACATAGGAGAACTAGAAGGACTTACAAGTAGGATATACAACTATGTACTGGGGCTTTGGGGAGGAAAAAAACACAACAAACAAAAGAGAGGAAGATTGGCAAAAGATGTTAGCTCAGGGTGAATCTTTCCAGCAAAAATTAAAAAGTTCTTGAGTCCCACCCATGGCTCGGAGAGAGCCACTGTTAATCATTTAGGGAACATCCTTTCAAACATCTTACATACAATTTTACACCTTACATACATGTTCATTCTTATATGTTTATAATGTATGTCTTTATCTTAGGGTCATTTTTAACTAGGGACCATGCACATGTAAAGAGTGACTCAAAGTGAATCAGTTTAATGAAGCCCATAACATTGATTTGATTATTGATGAAAACTAGGTAGAACGCAATTTATGCAGTTGATTAGCGTAATTAAATTTAATAGTAAAGACACAATTTTTATGGGATAAAGGAGTTAGCCATACATTTAAACAAAGGAAGTATAACATGAGTTTTTCCAACTGGATCTAACTTATGTTGAGCAATTTTTATGTGCTACTTTTAAAAAGCTTGAATTTATAATAAAGTAAGCAAAAGGTAGAAAGGTGTTTCATGCTATTCATTTTAGAAGTTGCAGTGAATTACTTATTTGATAGTATCTACAATTAATTAAGAAGTCTGTTAGTGGTATTCTTAATAAAGCTGGCCAATTTTTAATTCAGGTTGACACTACTGAAGATACAAGTATAATTGCTATTGGTTCAGAATCTAGAGATGATCTGATATCAGTCCTCGGCATATGTTCAAGCACAGTAAAACCTCATTAATTTAGACTTCTTCATTTGAATTTCATGACAATTTGAACAAAGTACACTATTCTTCAAATAAGTTCCCAGTAGGGGAAAAAATAACCCCAACAAGATCTCAGGGCTACACCATAAAGTATTCAATAGAACAAATAATTTTTAAAAATTTAGTGGCATTATGTGTACACAAATGTAATGTCTACACAATGAAGAGATATTATCTGCTCCTAAAGTATATTCAGCATGACATTGATTTAGAAATACTCTTAGTACATTGTGATTTCTTATCTATCTATCTATCTACCTACCTATCTATCTACAGTTATGCACCACATGACAACATTTAGGTCGATGAGGGACAGCATATATGATGATGGTCCTATAAGATTATTAGTAGTCCATGTAGTCTATTAGTATGTAGTAGTCTATACCATCTAGGTTTGTGTAAATACACTCTATGATATTTGCATAGTGACAAAATCACCCAAGGGTGCATTGCTCAGAATATATTTCCTTTGTTAAGTGACCCATGACTGTACCTGTTTATCTGTCTTTCTACTTCATCTATCTAACTCTTAGATGTCACATCTTCACTAATTTAAAATGTCATCGCTCCGTGTTTTTCATATTTGTGCTATTTAATTTATAGGGAAAATATGTTATAAAAGTTGTTAGATGATCCACATATATAAAAACATTATTTCATATTACATGTAACCATATGGAAGAGCAATGAAATATATTTAAATCATGGCTTAAGAAGTAATTACCTTGGGGGGGGCCGGCCTGTTGGCTTAGTGGTTAAGTTCACGTGCTCCACTTCAGCAGCCCAGGGTTTGCGGGTTTGGATCCTGGACACAGATCTACGTAAGCTTATCAAGCCATGCCGTGGTGGTGTCCCACATACAAAAATAGAGGAGGATTGGCACAGATGTTAGCTCAGGGCCAATTTTCCATACCGAAAAAAAAAAGTAATTACCTTGGACAGTTTAAGCTACCAAAATGCTTATATTAGCGATTCTCAATAGGACTGATTTTGTCCCTCAGGGAATATTTGACAAGGTCTAGAGGCATTTTTGGTTGTCACAACTGGAAGTGTTACTGGCATCTAGTGGGTAGAGGCCAGAGATGCTGGCCTAAACATCCTGCAATACACAGGGCAGCACCCCACAACAATGAATTATTTACCCCAAAATGTCAATAGTGCCAAGGTAATATTTTTATTTTAATAATAATTGAACCAGTTATTGATATAATGGAACAATCTCAAGTTTTCCAAGTTGTCAAATGGGCAAATGGCCATAAATATTAGTTTGGCAATATTGAGGTGCACTGGAGGTCATCCACCAAAAAAACATAACCTGGTCTAGTTCCATGTTGAATCAGAAATATTCAGTTTGATCAGACTTCTATGATGATACTGTGTACAAGCAGAACCTCATGCTGATTTATCAGGTGGCCCAACTCAGGTTCTTGGGGAAACAAAGCCTACAGCAAGGACTAAAGTGTCAGTACCTTGTTTGGGACATACAAGCCCAGGTTGATGAAGATGAGAAAAATGAAAATTGAGGCATAGGAAAATGTGAGGCAATTCAAAGTGATGCATTATGATGCCGGTTGTTGCTCCATGAAGAGCCACAGGAACATATAGCAGTGTCCTCAGTAGGCTTTTCTGCTAAGCCATGAGGGACTTTCCCCAAAATGCTCCCAGGTAAAATCTCAAAGTAGTTTTTGGAAGGTAGGAAAGAGGAAAATTTTCTTTCTCGTTGGCCAAAGTTTATTCTATTTGGGGGCTAACCCCCAAACACATTTCTGATTGGCATCATCTCTTCCCTTCTGCAGCTCTTAGGGATGCCAGACTCCCAGCCTTCTCCCAGCCCTGCATTCAAAGTCTGAATGTAGTAGGAGGGTCCAGGTACTCCAGCTCGTAGCTGTTTGGCTGCTGTGTTGCCGAGGTCAAGGAGGAGGGCCTGGCACCCCCAGAACAAGTGAGTGCTGAGTCCTAAGGTGGAAACAACTAGGAAATATGGGGAAGCATAAAGGCATGTATCTGATAGAATAGGTACAGTGGTCATTTGAGCTGTTTGCCGACTATTTCTAGTTATTTCCCTTCCAGGAACATGGTGAGATCATAGTTCTTGCTTATTGAGTTGGCTGGATGAGACCACGTATCCAGTTACCCTCAGTGAGCTATGAAAGGAAATTATGTGTGCTACAGCATCTAATTACCAAGTGCTGTCTTTCACTTTGCGATGGCAACTGCAACAGTCAAGATGGTGTCTGCTCCAACAGCCAGCATTCCCACACGACTATGATAAAGACAGTCCCTTCACTCCACCATTCTGACCTAAAATGAGCATGTAGCATAAAAGTGAAAAATAAAACCTTGATATTCTTTAAACCATGGGTATTTGGGGGTTATTTGTTACTGCAGCACTAGCTAACTTATTCTGACTGGTTATATTTGCTGTGTAAGTCCTGAGTAGTGGGACAATGTTTAAATCAAGCTACATGAAACAGAATAATAATAAATGCCTTCAATTTTACTTAAGTATGTCCATTTCCCATGCAAAGCAAAATGCAAGATAAAATGGGGCAAAGTCGTTTATTCCTTTCAATGGCAACTCCTCTAAAAGGAAATGTATTGGAAGTGTATAAAGACATTTCCCAATTAATTTTACTTTTGGAATGATGCACAGGCATTTAGGAGGCCTAAGTTTTCTACGTGCAAAATGAGAGACAGTGTTCCAACAGTTGTTTTACCATGAAGTGGTCCGGGTATGTACTGGTTTTATTAAGTTATGCTCATGCAGAGGAGGAGAGAAAATATTTATTTTGCAACTATTCTGCAGTAGGAATAGTTAAAGACTTCCACTTGTGATCTTACTTATTCGGAAAATGGAGTATGATCTTCATTTTACAGACATGAATACTTAAAATCAGAGAGGTTACAAAAATGTTCAGAAATTTGTTGAGTCCCCAAGAAACATTTTTAACCCTCAAAAAAGAGGTAGACTAGAACTAGACCGCCTCCTCTCTGCCACATCTCATTGAATTCTAAACCTAAACCCGTGGGATAAGGATTACTATTGCCATGTGACAATTAAGAAAATTGAGACGCTGGAATGTTTTAAATTTGTACAGAATTCCATTTCTGGTAAGTAGCATAGCTAGGTTTATCCCTGGCTTATGCTATACCTTGCTATTCAAAGTGTATTCTTGGACAACCAGCATTGACATCATCTGAGAGCTTGTTAGAAATACAGAATCTCAAGCCCAGCCTCAGATCTACTGACTTAGGCTCTTCATTTTTAAAAGATTACTGGGTTATTTGTTGTATGCTGAAGATTGACAACCACTATGCTATATCACATGGCCTTTCCACAAGCTCGTGTGGACCAATTATTCCTTGGTATTAGTTCAGAACTAACTCAAGTATATATCCCAGAGAATAATTGTTTCCTCTTCTGCTTTTTCTATCAAAGACTTGGAAGCTTGTTCATTGGCCACAGAACTCAAATTTGGAGGTCCACACCAAAGCAGTCTAGGAAGTCTCCTGCAACTTGAAGTAGAACTGAGAGTTAGGTTTCAGTCGCGGGCATGCACAATCTGAAATCCCTCTAGGGAGGGAGGCAAATTTTAGCATTGACCTTACAGAGCTGCCCTATGCTTCACTCATGCTTGGGGCTGCCCTAAACCCTCATGTGTGTGACTCTAGGCTTTTTCTAACATAGCTCAATGGCTTAGCATATTCCTAATGTTCCAAACACCGTTGGTAATAACTGTCAACAAGTGGTAAAGCAGTATAATAATTTCATAGTCATGGCTATGAGTATCAGTCTTCATACACATTTTTTATGAAATATCTTCTATGTGCAGACATGGCTAGGCACTGCAGATACAAAACTGGTCAAGACACAGACTCTGTTGTCAAGAAGTTCACAATCATTTTAGAGATATGGCTTGATATACACAAACAAGTAAGTAGGCTCATAGTGATCTTTAATATGCGGAAAAGAAGGGCATTAAATGATGTACATTGATAATTAGGTCATGCGCAATGAGAATGTTCATGATAATTAGCATCTAATAACTCATCTTTTGCAGATGAATTATGGTGCCATGTTTACGTGGCTCTAAACAAAGTCTCTGGTTTTTGTAGCCTCTCTTTCTATGGGAGCACAGTTAGAATAGTTGTATGTGCTCTTCGTGCAGACAGTAGAACATCTTGTCTTTGTAGGATTCCTCAGGGAAAACTTCCATGGGAAAAGTGGTACAAAAAACCCAGAGGTGCATACCTGTGTTGGATGTGTTGGAAAGATTTATTTAGCAAGCGTATCCTATTGCAGCATATGTAAATATATAAGAAATGTACTGAGATATCTTGGAGAAATTAAAAATTTTATTCATTGAAAATATTCCAATTTCTCTGTGTAAGTGAGGTGATACTATATAAGGTTCTATAATCTGACACTGGTATGATCCCAAAGCAAAGCTTCTATGGATCTGTGTCTTAACTGGGCATATCTAAACACTTTACAAGGTTTATTTGAACACTGAAACTCCTATAAGAAAGGTATACCTTGAAAGGGATAGAAAATAAATAAATAGAAGCCTTGTAGTAACTGTAAAAATGGTAATGATTATGTTTTCATTCTCTACACTAAAGATGTCTTTGAATACCATTCTGGAAAATTTTTGGTTCTTTCGGAGCATGGCGAGTACTGACAAAATTCTCATTTGGGAGGATAAACAATTCCCAAACAGACTCTTCCTATAAAACCAAATACTTTAAAGCTTTGAAAATAGTCTTTTTGTCTCCTTTAACTTCCAACAACAGCTTGGGGGAATAGAAAAAAAGATGCTATTTGGCTGCAATCCAAAGGTTGAAATACTTTCAGTTGACTTCATTTTTATTTCTGTTCCAAGTTTGACCATGTTTTCTTAAAACTGCACTGACCTTTGTGGGAGGGCCAATGGTTGGAAAAATCTTAAAAATAAAGGCTAATTCCAAAATCATTTCTAGAATATATGGTATAATGTCTGGAATAACATATGCAAACAAAATGTCCTTAGTGATGTTTTGGTGCAATGGTTATATGAAACAGAGAGATGATACAACTTAAAGACAAAAAAAAGACAAGAGGGGATGCTCTAAAAACAGCATATCCAACAAGAGTACACATTTGTCATTTCAGAGAGTATCCCAGTATCCCATAGTACCACATAGAAGCAAGAGTCCTGGGGCTATTACCTATCCAGCTAACTGTTTCTGAAATAGTGAGGTAGGTTAAGTAAGTGGTCAAAAGCCAAGAGTTTTATCTGTTGAATAGAACATTAACAACTCTATTTGGTGTGGGTGTCATATGAGGATTCATTAATTAGTTTGCAAAGCACACCAGGGATAAAAAGCTCCAAACATTAATGATAACCCATTTTACATTCTCCAACAACGCCTGCAGTGATTTCTGCGTGTGGAGAAATGATAGAAATAAGCTTTCATATCGCATCAACATATCGCTTAAAAGGTGACTTTTCAGTGGATTAAACAGAATACTAAATTGGGACCTGGGAGACAAAGGAGTTTACAATGGTATTAATTATATACATGGGGTATTTAAATGATTGGCAAATGAAAGAGAGAAGCACACAATTTACATCCATCTCTGGGCAAGTGAAGTTCGTTTGGTCAAAAATTTTAAGAAACAAGATTTTATGCCATTTGACCCTAAAGAATTTGGATAATCACAGTCTATTTCACCACATTAGACCATCAGTATTGGCTTAATTTATAAAAAGTTGTCTACAGAGAAATTATTGGCAACATCTAGTTGTTAACAGACTACTTTTTCCTTTGCAAAATAACTGGTATTGGCTTTATATTGTTTGACCTAATACATATTCAGTTCGAAGGCAACAATTACAGACACAGGGTTCTATTTTTTTTCCATTCAAATTAGTTTTTAGCTTAAAGGTAATGGTCTTACCTCCCACGATACCAAGCATGAAAATGTCTTATATTACTCTTATCTTCTTTCAAGTATTTTTTCAGAATTAAACCACACATCCCAACTGAGGAGATTCACAGAAAGGGGTACCACACTGACTGGCATGATTTTATCACTCACTTGGCCATACATATATATATGTATGTGTTTACATATATATATATGGATAGAAACCAATGAATTTGGTAAGAAAACTAGACATGTTCAAATTAACACTCATCTTTTTGAGCATAAACCTTTTTGGTGCATCAGCAGAATCCTACGGGAGAAAAGATGGAGCTCAGGATGGCCAGAGCTATCACTGTAACATCCTATACTGTTCCATGGAGATGATAAAGGAAAGATGACAAGCAGCCTTTAAAAACTACCAGGGAAGTGAAAGAAAACAACCCAATTTCTAAAGAAACATAAGCCCTGGGGCTCAGACCAGACATCAGCATGCTCAACTAACCTGGAATATGCCCTAAGCTTCAGCAGATTAGTGACTTTATTTTTAAACTGTCAGATCGTTATCCATTTTGATCGGTATTTAAAACAAATAAATAAAACTATTAATGTGATAAAGGTTTGCAGAATTCACCTGCTTGCTACAGAAGGAAAAGAAAAGAAATTGGAGCAAAGAAAGTTTATGTCAGAGATTCACTTGTCAGTCTACAGCTTAGAAAACACCAAAGTAAAATTATACACACACACACACACACACATATATATATATATCACCACATTGAGTGACAAAATGGTAGCTGTCATAATGTGCCAGTTAACATGTCCAATACGAGCTGATCGTTGAGTGTCCCCTGGGAAAAGAAGACAGAAACATGACAAAGAACAAAGAACTTGGATCAATAATGCTTGGGGAAATAAGACAGAGAAGGTTATTTACTTGCATTGATCCGCTGCTGCCGTCGCGTAAACTTGGCCTGTTTTTCTTTTGTTAACCTTTAAGCCTGAGTATACCCAGAGACAACCAGGGAGCCAACTAACAGGTGTAGATTAAGGATCGAAGGAGGTCACCGTACCTCTGTCACCACCAGGCACCCATGTAACAACATCCCTGAAGAAATTCAAACATCAATAGCCATAATAAGGGCAAATTTATCAAGCCCAGCCAGCTCTAGCTGGGAGCCCGTCTGTGTCCAGCTGGTTTGCCCTTGCTAAAGCTCAATTGATTTGGACATTCTTTTACTGGAGTTGATTATCAATTGTGACACAGCAAATTTGTTACCTTCCAAGTGCTGAGCGTATGGTGGCTATTGGAGTCTCCGAAGTGAAAACACCTGGCCTTCTTACCCTTCACTAGCAAAAGAGAGAAGCAGGGGGACAATCTTGCTTTCAGAAGCACAGGCCAGAGGAGCTGCCCTTTGGATGCAGTCCGGACTGCTCCTGGAGAAGAAGAAGATCCTCAGAACCAGCAGGAAGGCAGGTTTTCTCCGATGAGTTGAGAAAACTTGTTGAGCAGAGAAGGAAAATGTCTAATTGAAGGCCCAGTGAAAACCAGATCGCTAAGCTCTTACTCATGCTATTTCCTCTCCTTGGAAAACCCTTAAGTGTTCATCCCCACTTACCAAACCAGAGCTACCTTCAAGCAGAGTTTGGAAGCCCCTTCCTCTGAAATCCATGATGTAAAGGGTGTTCCTCTCTATCTCGCTATCCTGGTGGATTACGCTTATTTTTCTAATTTCTCTTTTCTTCCCTGTTAGCTAACAAACTCCTTGAAGTCAGAAGATTGATTTATGTATTTCTGGATCTCCTACATCATCTACTACAGTGCCACGGATATAAAAACCAGTTAATAAAACTTGCCAGTGAATGAGTGAATAAATGAAGAAATACAGCAATTCAAATGTAGATAATAATTCCAAGTTGAATGATTAAATAATTAACATCAAGACCTTTCAGAGGCAAAACTACCCATGAGTTGGTCCATGTTCTGTAGCTAGATTTTCTTTCCTGGGGCTATTTTCCCATAGCTGGTACTTCTCTCTCTTCTTCTCTGTGGCTGCCACTCGGGACCTCTCTTCTGGGTTCATGGGACTCCCTCGACTGCCACTGAAAGTCATAATTAGCCATCAGTCACTTACACTTCAGGGTAAACCGGTATAACGTCTCTCAAGGGTATGTATATTTGCTAACATTTCATTAAGTATTTTTGCATCTGTATTCATGAAGGATATTCGTTTGTGTTTTTCCCTTTTTTTGTACTACTTTGGTATCAGGGTCATGCTGGCTTCATTCAGCCACCGGTCTTTGTAAATAAAGCTTTCAGTGGTAAAGTAACTGACCATTCTTGTAGGAAGCCTTATATCTGTGGTTTCCTTAGATTTATAGAGAAATGTCACATATAATATCCTCTGTCTTAGTCTGTTTGGGCCAATGTAATAAAAATACCATAGACTGGATGTTTTATAAACAGCAGAAATTTATGTCTCACGGTTCTGGAGGCTGGGAAGTCCAAGATCAAGGCAGCAGCAGATTCAGTATTTGGTGAGAGCTCTTGGTTCATAGACAGCTGTCTTGCTGTGTCCTCACCTGGAGGAAGGGGCAAGGGAGTTCTGTGAACTGTCTTTTAAAAGGGCATGAATCCCATTCATGAGTGCTCAGCCCTCATGACCTAATCACTTTCCAAAGGCCCCACCTCCTAATACCATCACACTGGGAGTTAGGATTTTAACATGAATTTGGGGAAGGATGTACATTTTTAGTCTATAGCACCCTGCTAGTAGGCACAACAGCCACGTGGTGTCAGCAGGGCGCGTACTATTATCTCTCCTCTGCTGTTAGGGAAACTTAGGCTCACAGTGGTCAATGATCAGCCCAAGATCACTCAGCTGGGAATTGAATGGTTAGGACTGGAACCCACATATTCTGACTCTAAACTCTGCGCTCCTGGATATCCTCAGTTTTTAATCCATATCCACATAGCGCTATTTCAGGCAAAATAGAAATTATACAATAAGAGGGACTTATTCTGCAAAAGACGGTAGATGGAAGAAGCAGGGGGCAGATATGCATTAAAGAAAGTACAATTGCTTGTTGTTCCAGAACAGTGCTTCTCACCTACTTTCCCACAAGACCCATAAGGCTGATGGGACCCAGCTCGGGAAACACTCCAACCATCTCATCCTACAGTATCCGAAAAGGATAAGTAATTTAAAAATTTGTAACCATCCCAGCTTTACAACATCGCAACAACTGTTTCTTACCACTGGCTATGGTGAAAACTGGAGTCCCTGGGAAGTGACAGTGCTCTGTGGTAGGATGACCTGCATAGCTGGAGTATGCCAGGACTTCCAGATACAAAGGCAGTTTGCAGCCCCCCAGCTCACAGCCTCTTCCTTTGTGGAGAGGGTCTGCCTGCTCCAGGCCTCATTAAGGCCCACAGTAGCCTCTCTCTGGGATGTCTGGAAAACAGCTGTCTCCCCAGCAATGTGTCCTTTCCTAAAACACATTGCTTTTTCAGTCCACTCTTTCCAGGCCTGGTAACCACATCAGGAAAACGAAATAAATTAAAAACCCCAAACACCTTTCTAATGAGCACTAATTGGTGCCTCTGCTGATGAGATCTGCAGAAAGGCCAGGCTTGGAAGGGGCCATCAAGAACAGACTCGTTTTTCCTGCTAACTGAGGTCCCCCAAGGCGGCAGTAAGTGTTGGTACCTGGGGACAGCTTGCGTTCCAGTTCCCCGTGCATGCTGCCTCCTGCAGACAAAAGCTGCAGTGTCTTGTGCTGTCATATTGGAGTTTCCTGAAATGATCCCTCATCTAAAGATGGCAAAGAGCAAATGTGAAGTCTTCTTTATTAATTTGATTGCGTTTGGTAGCAAAATGCAGGCAGTCATACTCTACACAGTATAAAAATGCCAATCTGCAAGATCAGGAAAGGAGAGGAGCCAGGAATGCATTTCCAGGGAGACTGAACAAGTGCCGCAACCATACTCTGGCATGGAATCATCAATGTGACCATTTGTTTATTGATACAATTGTCACAGACTTCCTCATAGCATTTGAGGGGCCAGGTTGAGCTAGGTGCTAAGATAAAGCCGTGCTCCTGGGTGGTGCAGTCCCACTCTAGTGGAGCCACCTGCAAGGACAAGACAGACGTTAAATATCATCACTCAGCATGTATGATTTTTTCCATTTACTGTAAATTGTAAGCAGGAAAAACAGAGAGTGTTATTAATATCATAATGAGAGAATGGCTTAAAGCATAGATTCAAGGAATTTTCCTCCGAAGAAGGGAGAGTTAAACCTTAGGCATGAAGAGGAAAGAGGAGGCAGCTAGGCTGAGAATGGGTAAGGAAGTGAAGAGAATACTTAAAATCCTTGAAGTGAAAAAGAGCTCAGGGAATTTGAAAAGCGGAGGAAAAGTCACTGTGGCTGGAGAGCTCAGAGAGGGGCAAAGGCCGGTGAAATTGTTGGTCCCCGTCCAGCAAGGAACAAGGTTTTGTCTCAGGTGCAGCAAGAACCCACTAACACATGCAAAGTAGTTAGATGACGTGATCTCATTTATATTTTACAAAATCACTCTGGCCACCCTTTGGAGATTGGAGGTTGACAAAGACAGAAAAGGAAATCAGCATAGGAGGTTAACTATTGAAATAATCAAGGGAGGAGATGATGAAAGCCAAGAGTGCAGGATATGTATACAAAACACACACATATGCATGCCTCCACTATATGGATGCAGATTCAAAGATAATATCTGTAGAGAGAGAAGAGACAGTATCACATAATGTAAATAAGAATAGGATATATATATTTCAAGATCTTTAATTATATATAACTTTTAAAATGTATGTTATATATAATTATATAACTGTATATATCATATATTTATCATATACATTATATATCATATATTTGTATTTATATAGTTATTTTTAGTTAAAGATCTTGAAAGAATAAGTATGATAGTCAAAATAAAGAAATTAAACCTAATAGATGAGAAGTTTAATGGATGGGATAAACAGACCGGACGCAGCTGAAGAGCAATTTTCAGTAGGCAGAAAACCAAAGGAACTCTTCCAGAACACGGCTCAAAGGATGTGAGGAAAATGAAAGAACAGGAAGCAATATGAAAGATGCTGATGGCACTCTTCTTCGCTCGCCTTCCAGGAGGGATCAGTCTATCCCCCTTGGGTTATATTAAGCGCAGGTTGAGAAAGATATGCAGCAAACTGGTGTACTTACTCTTAACTGAAGCCCATTCAACTCGGCCAACAGGAAAATGAGATTCTTCTTTTCGTCTTTTTGGTGTACCATCCAGGCAACATTGCTAACAGATAGAAGTGTGACAACAACAATGTGGAACCACAGGATTAATTATCTACATTGGCTTTGACGAAGTCAAGAGGAGAAAAGAATGCAGGCAGCGTGCACCTGGAAGTTCACCACTCAGGTTCCATGTAACTATTTCATGCCTGAGTCAAATTCTTTCCTCTTGACTTTATTTTTTGCCTGTGGAACAAACTCATTCCAGACTCCTTCCAAAAGCATTTCCCAAGATGCAGCAAGACAGACAACAAATGATTCCATCTTAATTATTACTTATTTTACATGTGCTATTTTCTAATGATGCTGTCATTAATAAGTGTCAGGATCTCCAAAAGCGATGACGGACCATGTGCACACAATTCAGGCTTTATTGAAATGTTAACTTCATTTGGTCAAATCCCATGTTTTTTAAGTGGTAGAGCCAGGGTTCAAACCCAGCCCATGTGTCTCCCAAGGCCACTCCCCTAAAGACTGAGCTGTATCGTGAGCTAGGGCAGGGTTTCTCAACCTTGACGCTGTTGACATTTTGGGCCAGATACTTGTTTATGGAGAGTTTGTACTGTGCATTTTAGAATGCCTTGTACCCACTAGATTCCCAGAGCAACCCTCTCCACATCTTTTTCCAAATGTCTCCAGGGTGGAGGAGTGGCAACATTGTCCCCGGGGGAAACCCCTGAGCTAGGATACCAACCAGAAACCTAAAGCAAGCATTATGCTTGGGTGAGAATTAAAACCATCCCAATTAACATCTATGCATTCTGACTTATATGAATTGCAATTGCTGTAGACATCCTAGTCAATGCAATTAAAGAAGAAAAAGACATATAAGACATACAAACTTACCACTATTCACATCTGTAGATTTGTTGGTAAAGAAAAAGTTCCTTCTAATGGCCTCTATTTTGTCTTGATAAAGTTTTAAGAGAAGCCATCCACTGAAGAAATGGAGGAGGGAAAGGCAAGAATGGGAGGTCTGAGGAGAGAGAAGAAGATGAGATGGGTCTTAGAGAGAGTGGGAGAGAATGCTAACAAGACAAAACAACGAGATCGTGGGTCATATGAGCCCTGGTTGAGGTTGTTGATCCTGAAGACTTTGTATTTTTATTTCCTGAAAATTTCAGCAGAGATTTCTTCCAGCTTCTTATCAATGGCCCCACCAATATCCTCCAAAGAGCTCCTAACCCATCTCCTTAGAATGTACTTTTATTCCATATACTCGAAAACTACCAGCTGCTATCTTTCCCCAGATTGCAAATAAAAATTAATTTATAAATATTACAACATTTTATAAAACTCAATGTCATTAAGAATATATAAGTTAATAAAGTATTTATTTTGGAAAGTTTAGCAATATACATCAAAGGGCAGGATGTTCCTACCATCGACTGAATAATCCATTGACTGCACAGAACTCAGCAACTCAAAGTTTCTAGGAATTTTTCCTAAAGTAATAATTGCATAAGCACAAAAAGACATTCCCAGATGCATTGCCATAATATTAGAAAATTGGAAACAACCTAAATGTCTCCTCTAGAGGACTGCTTAAGTAAGTATTTGTACACATATGCAATGGTCTCTGATGCCACATTTAAAAAATAATATTCCTGATATACTATTGAATGAGCTAGCATGCACGGTGTGAGTTCATTCATAAAATATCCTATATGTGAATAGAAAGATTTCTGTAGGACTATTTTTCAATGCATTACCTATGATTATCTCTTGGTAGTGGTATTTCAATAATCTTTACGTTCTTTGTCATTTTGGATCATTTCACTTTTCTACATTGACCATATATATATATTTTTGATGAAACAACAAAGTGGTTTCCAGAAGGATCAAAATGGCCACATGACTGACATTGACAGTTAGTGCTGAAAGTAAAATGCTTTGATAAACTGGGTAGCAGAAACTTTGATTGTTAGGTCCCACCTCTTTGAGATGACTAAGTCCATTTCATACATGAGAGGGCTGACTCATGGGGTTCTTGCCTAAAAGCTGAAGCAACGCTCTCTCCGTGTATATTGAACCTGAAATACTACCGTTCTCGTTGAAAACTCTACAGCTGTATTAGCGAAACAAATAATAATATTCAGTTCTGCAGCCAAATCAGGACTTGTCTGTGTATGTTCTTCTAGCGCAGCGTATGGCCTCGGTGTTGTTGGGAAGGAGCAGGTCTGCCTCGCTCAGAGACCTGGTACATTCTGACCTGCTCAGTAGTATTGGCCAGTTGGCTGCCTGGCACCTTTCCCAGCAGTCATTGCTCTCCAAGCACGACATCTATCACTGCTCCAGTCAGAAAGATGGCACTTACCTGATGGGTGGGCAGAAGCGTCTTCTCTTACCATATGCTGGAAATTGTCGGGGGCTGTTCACGCCAAGACTGGGTACTTTCAGTGCCAGAAAACAGGCCTTTCCCAAAGCCTGCCAAAAAAATACAAATAAAAATTTAAAAGAACCAATTTTCACATATCAAATTTCATGTTGAGGAGTTGTGTAACAAGCTATGCAGAGCAGAGAATTATGGACATTTTTCTGGCTTAGGTATGCTGAGCACAAAAAAGAAGAGCAGTTCTCATTCGTGAAATGGGAGAAGGAGTAAAAAAAAAAATCTCTGACCTACATAAATATTAGTTTTAGACCTAGCCTCATGCAGGGTCAGAGGGGGTGGCCCACCTAGCCAGGGGAACTTAATGAACATTTGAAAGGCCCACCTGGAGTGGAAGTTTCAGTTCTCATCATTTGAGTCATTTGGGGGTTAAGGCATTATCTGATGAAAGGTCCTGTGGAATCCATATTCATTTCTTTGGAGGGCAGGACAGGGTTGAGCCATTGTCTCCAATTATCATGTCTGTGCAGATCAGCTGGTTAGGTACAGCAGATAGTTATGTTTTAATGAAATCACACAAAATTGGGAAATATTTGGGGCACCAGGTGTCACTGGAGAAAGCAAGCCACTGTTTGCTGCTGAGCAGAAACTTCGGTGCAATTAGGGAGCAAGAAAAGGACTTAGACCCCATGATTCTGAGGGGAGATCCCCAAAGAGAGACTCAGAAGGGAGGAAGGAGTCAGAGTCCTGTGAAAAATGAGGTAGGAACACTACCCAGGGCGCAGGTTGGGGGCTCAGGCTGGCAGGTCTCTCTGAGCTGTACTTGGGGACATGGTCAAAACAAAGGGGAAAGACATGGCTAGGACGTGCTGGGAAAGTGATTGGAAAAGATAGGATGAACCTCAAATCAGAAAGGCAGAGGGGAGGATGTAAGTGTAAGAGGCTGCTGCCTGAGCAGACAGTTTACTGGTCCTCAGAGATCAGAGGAAGATGCCAACGGTGGATGGGGTCAGGCAGCTCAAGGGACAACCAGGATACAACTCAGGGAGTTCACTCTGGTGCTCTTAAGCAAGTGTTCCCAGGGCAGGCAAAGCTGCTTAAACACACCTGTCAACTCTGCAGTCCTCGCGGGACAGCCAAATCCCATCTCAGTTTAGAGCAACCTCAGCTGATCTTCTACAGCAGCCTGAGGCTTCCGCTCTGGAGATTTCAGCTTGCTTCGTGTTTCCACCTGGCCACGTTCACCCTTGCTGACTTTTTATAGGAGACTGTGTAACTGTGTGTGGGGGGTGGTTATGTATGTCTGTCTTTTGAATATATTGCTAATTGTTCTCATAATAAGTTTATGCTCTCAAGATGTCCTGTGACTGGCTCATGCATGCTTGCTTTCGTTCTGTAGTCATTGTCATAAGAAGGCCAAACCAGATCTATAGTCAAAGGCAATAAGCCTACAATGTCTAACACTATTCTTTGGTGGTAAATAAGAAGCACTTCAAAGCCTTCTCTCTTATTCTGGAAAGATTAGAATTGAATAATTCTACTAACTATCTTTGAAATAGGTCTTCAACTCAGAAGTCATTAAGGGGGAAAATCAACAGAACTTCTGTATGTTCTAGCAGTCCTGGCATCAGGCTGCTTGAGCTCCTATCCTGGCAGCTTGCTGACTGGGTGTTTCCGTGTGGTTCAATTTTCTCATCCACACAACTTGGAAAATAATAGAACACATCTCATAGGCCAAGGCTTAGAATAGCATCACTCATAGTTTGACTATACATTTTTTGATCTACTTATGTAGCAAAAGGCAAACAGTTTAAAGACAAAGATATTAACAAAGCATTAGTATCCATATTATATCATTATTTCCTACAAATCAATAAGAAAATAAAATGAATAAAGGATGTGAACAGACAATTCTCAAAAATCTGTAAGTAGTCAAAAAAATCTATGAAATAGCACTAAACATAAAAAAGTCAGAAACACAATGAAAGCATAATATTTTTTTCCTATGATGTTGGTAAAAAGTTTGATAATACCAAGGTTGTCTGGTGGACTAGGAAACAGGATGTTCCCAATGATGTTGGTGGGAATATAAATTATTGTGCCTTTTTGAAAGGCCTTTTAGCAATGTTGTTCAAATCTTAAGCAATGCAGGTCCAGGTGCCAAGAATTCTGAATGCTAGGAATCAGAAAATTTTTGTGAAAAGGAACCAAAAAATAAATTTTTATATTTATTGCAGAATTGTGATAGCAAAAAGAAAATGGAAAATAATCTAAATGTTCATCAATAGGGAAATATTTAATAAATCATAATACAGTGTCATAATAAATAGCCATTCAGAAGGTTGATCTATATGTATTAACAAAAAATGCAAGTTGCAAAGTGGCTTTATTATAATTTTATTTTTGAACACTGCATGTTTATTTGCATTTACCAGAAATGGTAGTGGAATATGTCTATGTGTGTTTGTGTCAGAGTACAGAAGGATCAAAGAAGGGATAGATAAGCAGATGTGTCTGAGCTGAAGTCCCCAGAAACTTTGTGGCTCATGAAATATGGGCACTCAAGCTATTTGTCAAAAAAGCATCAGAGAGTGGTGGAATAAAACAGGGGTTTTAGCATCCTGCAGATCAGTGTTCAAAATTCAGCTCTGCCCCTCCCTGGCTATGTGAGATCTGGACAACTTTACAGACTTCAATCTTCTCTGATTCCTAACCTGTAGATTTGTTGTAGAATTACTTAAAATAATGTTTATAAATCATATATTGTACAATGTATTCTCAACAAATGCCATTGTCATTTTTTCATGTATCAAGATGAACCTTTATCTTAATAAAATTTCAGAGAGCAAAAGAAGATGACTTCTTTTGTTTTTTGATGGGAATAACTACTCATTGTAGGTAATGCCAGCATATAATATGCTAAGAAGAAGCTCTTATGGCCAATATTGCTGATTAATAGTTTAGGAAAAAGAGTAAACTATTACTTAATAGAGATGGTTGATGGAACAAACTTTCCGAAACGTTGAGTTTTGGGGGAAAACAATCAAGTAGATCCATGGTGATAGTCACCCAAAGCTTGAGGGAGCAGGATGCATTCTGGGCCTTCTCTGAGTCTCTGGGGGCTCCTTGTTAGCAATTTGCACTGAAAGGGAGAAAGCACTTCTCAATCCAGGGGAAGCTCGCCTTTTTGAGTTTTGAGTCTGAAAACACGCTGATGAATGCATTATTTTCCCCATTGAGAAAGGTGGTGTTAAGAATATTACAAATTCAGACCAAAGGATTACTTCAATATTCTCTTGAGGCAGAAACCTTTAATAACGAGAAAAGTCTATTTTGTATCATTCAATAGGGTTTTTTTTCTCACATTGGAAACTTCTTCCCACTTACCCCATCACCCTCCCCTGGCCCCACCTATCGTGTTTATTCTCCATATTCCTATTTACTCATACATACATACATACCATGAAATACACTTTGATTTATAAATAAGCGGACAATTCTGCAAAAGTGCAGAGAATATCTTTTGCTAAAATGAGTTTGAGGTCAGTTTTCGGGGTCCTTGGGTTTTTATATGCAATCTAGCCACATTTCCTCTCTCTGCTTTGCTTGCTTAACTTACTAGAAACTTGGGCACAATTTTGCTGGTGTTGGCAGTTTTAAGGTATGGATTCGTGCAGGCTATTTACAAGATGCCAAGGGATGTCAAATGCGGAACATGTGTTTTTTATCCCACGGTCCTTCTTTGACAGCAGAAATACTCTGCAGATTATCAGATCCATTTGCTGATATTTAACATCTTTTTTTTTTTTATCCACTATGGGTTTCAGCTGAGTTGAATTTTAATGTTTCTTCATGCTGAAACTGACAAAAAATCCTTTAAACATTTAAAGAGAGGAAATGGGAACTTTACATTTCAATGCAAAGAGAGCCCGTTTCATTTACTTAAAAACTTCACAATTACTTTCCTGCTGAAGAAATTCAAGTTTTTATTTTTTTAGAAAAAGAACACTTTAGAGACATTCTAAACACTAAGCAGAGCTAATGAAGACATGGTTATGGCCATTCTGAATTTGTCAATACCTGCTTGGCTCAAGTCATCACGATGGTGCAATGAGCTGATTCAGGATTCTTTTGTCCCATAAAATGTTAATATTTTTTTTCTAACGAAAACAGTTATTAAACTAGCTATCATTTTCCGTGAATATGCAGAGTCATCAAATGTGAGTGAAGATTAGCAGAGAGAGAGGGGTTTGTCTTTTTCATAGTCTTTCTCACGCTGTTCAGTTTTTGGGTTTCTGTCTTTATCTGGCCTGTTTGCTGAGAGATACCATGCCACATCGTTCATCTTTCCTCCAAGCCCATTCCAGTTTCTCCAAAGCTCTCTAAACCCAATACCATGAGTTGTTTTCGACCAATCAACCAAGACTACAGCCCGGGCCTTCCCAACTTTGAAGACAAAGTGTATAACCATAACATCGATAAGACCATACTGGGCTTCGAGCTCCCACATGATAGAGTCATAGGTAGCCTAAGTCCATGCTTATGAGTGGCTGACACATTCCTTTTGCCTGCTCTTATACCCTCTCTCTAGTCTCTGACTTTGTAGTCTCGATCTGCAACCATTGCTCTTGTTTGTCATCACCACTGAGGAGTATGGCCTTGACATCACAAATTCCATCTGTCTGGTTGACAATAAATATTTGAAGGAAAGAATGAATGGCTGAATGAGGTACTGCCAACGCGCTATTAGTTGTATATCCACCAGAGTAATTGAGGACAGGCTCCCAACTAGTGCTAATTCGAACACAAGACTACCAAACGAATGAGAATGGCCTTGCTCATTCTCTTTAATATCCTGTATGTCACAGTGCTTTCTAGTTGGGCTCACTCTCTCTGAGTTGCTTCTTAAGACGCCTGACAGTTTGCTATTGGCAACCGCCAGCTAGACTGGTATTCTCCACTGAACACAAATAATCTCACAGAATGCTAGCAATCAGACGCATCCACTCCTTGACCATGATGGAGCAGGACAAACACAAGCCCACTTCGTAATCACGTCCCAACACAGACACAAGAAGCCTATTACACCAGGAGGAAAAGGACAAACATCCCCCTTTCTGCTGCTTCTTGAGCAATAACTCTTCAGTTTACTTTTCCTAGATAAAAATCCATATGCCCAGTTGCTAAATTGCCTTTGCTTCCTGACAACCCCCAATCCAGAACAGATTCCTGCTTTCTTGAATATTCCTCAGAATCCCCTACCACAACCACAAATCTTTTAAGGCTTTCTTAACTATTTTTTCCTGGGAAACCCCATGGTTTCTCTGGTGCATTCTCCTTTGCTGCCAGAAGTTAATAAACGTAACATTGTGTGATTTTGTTGGTCCTTGGGCCCTGAGCTTCATTACCAGTTTAGGGGAATCTAGACCAGAAGTCCAGTGAGAAAATACTTACAGAGGCTCTCACAGATCCACTCAGAGTGTCCCTCTGACCATCAAGATTCCATGACAGAGCCCAGATACCTCAGGGTGAGCACACAGGCAGGGCCAGGCCTTCCCCAGGTTTTAGGGTATTGCACGTCTCCCTGCTGATTCGAAGCCTTGGTGCCAGGGGCCAGTTACCTGTTTTAATCTGTCTCTTCACTGTTCCTCTCAGGAAGCCCACAGAAGACTAATGAAGCTGACTCTCTGACAGCTCGCCTTAGTGGGTTAGAATTCCCAAGTAAACAGGTTAGGGACAAGGCTGGGATGTTTGCTACTTAAGGCACAGTATAACTCTGCCTATATATGTGTGCACGTGTCTAGGTATGATTTCTATGTGGAAAGATATATTATACTAATAGAACAATATTTGCTTCAGAGATATACCATTGAATTTGCGAGTTTTGATTGATGAGAAAGAGGGATCATAATGTGCCTGTGAATTTTTTTATTAGCAAATGGCACACTGAGGTTTAAATAAAAATCTTCCCATTTGATTTTAATGTGTTCAATATTTAGAATTAAGATGCCATTTGAAAACAATTTTAATAACATTAGATTTAAAAAATTTTTAATTCTGGGGCCAGCCCGGTGGCGCAGCAGTTAATTACGCATGTTCTGCTTCGGCGGCCCGGGGTTCGCTGGTTTGGATCCCGGGTGCGGACATGGCACCGCTTGGCACGCCATGCTGTGGTAGGCATCCTACATATAAAGTAGGGGAAGATAGACATGGATCTTAGCTCATGGCCAGGTTTCCTTAGCAAAAAGAGGTGGACTGGCAGTAGTTAGCTCAGGGCTAATCTTCCTCAAAAAAAAATGAAAATAAAAAATTTTTAATTCTGTAACAATATAAAAATGTTTCCCTTTTAATAGTTTTCACATGGACACATAATTATTTTGTACAATATCTGACTCTTCCATGGGAGTAAGCTTCCAGACAGTGAAAAGACTGTCTATGTTTTTATGCATCCCCAGCATCTAGTACGGTGCCAGGGATAAAGTAGGTGCTAAATAAATAACTGTATAGAAATTAGCAAAACAAACAAACAAATGTGTGGAAAAGTGTTGACTGTTCTCACTAAAATCATTTAAGTCTTATATTAGAAAGAACGGATTGGTCCTTAGAAAAATGTCTACTCATATCTTCCCCTCAAATAGTTTTGGGATGAGATGAGTTTTAAAACATTAACCAATGACACTTTCCTCCTTTGTATCCTTTTATCTCTGGCCCTTCCCATTCAGTAAGTCAGGTGTTTATTGCCCAGGATAAAGATGAGACGAAGATGTTAGGAACAACAGCAAAGAATGTTTACATTTTTTCCCTGATTTTTATACATTCCAGACTCTGTAGATGCTACCAAGAATTCCAGATGCTCTCTTTAATATTTCAAAGCAACAGAACCTGCCTCTTTCTTGAAACTCCCTGGCAAGAGGTAAAGAATCTATGTGCTGGCACCCAGCCTCTGTCTGGTCATCACAGCTGAGGAAATTGACCAGAGCACTTGAGGTGATGGCTCCGTTTCGTCCCTCTCTAGGCAATGCAGCCACATCTGCGGGCATCATGTCTCCTTGCTTTGGTGGCTCTATAGACTCAGTTGTACTCTAAGCACATTGTCACCAGCAATAAATGAATAAAACTCTACTTCAACAATAAAAGAAGATCCTGGGGTCTAAGAAGACCCTGGGGTCTCCACAACAGGTCTTTCCAACACATTGTTGGAGTTTTGAAAGAGAACGTGGGAATTATTCCATAATGCCACTCCTTCTGTGGTCTCGGCTCCCATTCCCTCTGTAGTCTCACCTCATTGTCTTCCTCCTACTTCAAGTGTAAGATCATGACTGAGAAAGATGTTGCTTTCCTACATCATATTAACTATAAAACATGTGCCTTAAAGTCTGTAAAACTGTCCCAGATATAAAAGAAGAATAGATGACTATGACTAAAAAGTATATTCCTATACTTTGGAAAATCTAAGTGACATTAAAATGTTAAGTATCTTAATTTTAAATATAATTTAAAGGTAATACTTTTCATTAGGGCTTTCCAAAGGAGATGAGACAGCTTATACTAAAACATACCTTAATAAAATAATATAAATAAAGTGAGGCAAAAAATAAAGAGAAAGGAGAGAAATATCCCCACTCTGTGGATTAATATTTTTGCCATAAATAAATATCAAATAAGACTCTGATCTCAGGAGTGAGGGAAAAAATGTGTGACACAGTAATTTACATAGCTCTCACCGTCAGAATGAAAAAAAGCACACTGGAATCCTTAGGGAAACAAAGATTTTCCTGGCAAGAAATTCTCAAAGAAATTTCTCACTTCAGACCTGCTATAAATAAAGAGGAGCATTTTTGCTCCTCATCTGGAAATCGTCCCATCATAAACTCTGGGCCTTTTAATCAAATGTTATACTCTCAGGGGAGGAAAAGAAAAACTAAAGAAAAAATATGAATTAAAAAACAGAGATCTTTCTGTTAAATATATATATATATATATATAATAAGTATTATAAAATTTAGTACCATTTTGAAATCTAAGCAAACAGGTAGGGCAAAGAAAATAGAGTTTTGTAAATAATTCAATCAAGGGGCAAAAATGGAGATGGCCTAAAATTAATTCAATGTGTTGCGCAAAGTTGGTGCTAAGTAATTGAGCCGATGGAACTAAAGCAGCTTACGGGGAAAATGGCATAAGAGAAGGATTCACTGTTAACCAACCACAAGTCATTTTACGTTTAAGTGATCTAGGATACATCTTTCTAAAGGAGCATCAAAAATTGTTTCTGAGAAATGGTGGCTAGGAGGGATCGAAGGATTCCACAGAGGAGTCTGGAGCAAATGATGCTATAGGAATTTTGCCAGAGAGTGCTCTGAAGCATTTTTAACCTCTATATCAAATTCTCAAGTCCGCATACACAATATAAAATTATGGTATTAACCAATCTTTCCAGAACACTCAAGTTTTTGAAGTTTGGCAGAGTGAACCATTCCAAATGCGATTTGGAATTTCATCTTCATTTTCATTCTGAAAGTGAAATATCAAGGTTAATCTCCTTCAGCCTTGCTCTCACTCAAAGTGCTCTGAACATCCAGTTTTTTCCTTTGAGGACCAATGAATTCATGTGATCCTCAACAGGGACTCATGATAAAGTGATTGAAAACTATGGAAATAAGGAAGAGTGAGGTGTGAGACCAGCCAGGAGATGCAGTCAGGAGGAGAGAGAGGATCATTGGTGGTGAGGGTGTGGAGAGAGAGAGCTGACCAGGTCGCTAGACCAAATCTCTCTTGGTCATGGAGCCTTCTTTTCTGAATTTAGCACTGCATTCTGTGTGCCAATATTTTATGTAATATTTTTGCTTTGATATACGTGGGAAATACTGATCTTAGCTTTCCTCCTCTTAGTTTTCTTTATGAGGTTTAGATTATCTGCATTGTACTTGCTTCATGAAATTAAGAAGTTTCCATTCCTTTTCAATGCTCTGGAGTAATTTATGGAGCTGCTCTCTGGTCTTTGAAGATATAGTAGGAATACCCATGAAACTATCAAGGCCTAGTGCTTTTTCTGGCACATTTCCTTAATAGCATTTTCTACTCCTCCAATGCAAATGGATCTTTTAAAGTTTTCTCTTTGCAATGGGGTCAATTTCAGTCAAGTGTATTTCCTTAGAAAATTATTCTTTTTGTCTAAGTTTTCATACTTATCTGTATAGAAATCTGCAAGGTAGTCTCTTACAATTTTTAAATTCTGTTCCATTAGTTATTTTCCCCTTCCAATACCTTATTTTATATCTCCCTTTTTTGTGATAAATTTAGCTAGCAATTTTTCCATTTTGTTGATTTTTCTAAAAAACCAGAATTTAGATTTGTTAATTTTGTCTATTGTTTTTATATTCTTTATCTCATTGATTTCTACTTTACTTTTCTAACTTCCTTTCTTCTGAATTTTTAAAATTTATTTTGTTTTTCTTCTAGTTTTTGAGCTGAAAATTTACTTCATTTATTTTCATTTTTTCATTTTCCTGATGAAGATGTTTAGTATTGTGAATTTCCTTTGATCAATGTTTTAACATACTCCATAGATTCTGATATGTGGTGTATTTTTTAAAATACGTCATTATTTTTAAATGTGTAATCTCAGTTAATATCTATCTTTTCACTAGAGTAGTGAGATTATCAAATCCCAAAGTAATCAATTCCAAGAATATTCTCATAAAACTATTAAATTTCAAAGGGAAAGATAAAATTCTTCAAGGATTCCAGGCAAAAATATCAATAACTAACATAGGCAAGAAGATTAGATTCATATTAGACTTTTCTAAGCCAACATACAAAGTGAGATGATAAAGGAGCAACATTAAAAACACAAAAACGCTCTCAGTTAAAAAATAAAAAGCAATGAAGCAAAGATTATATACAGTTAATTGGTCCTACAAATATCAAGACTATAAAAATGATTTTTCTTGGATTAATTTAGAAAATTTGGTTTAATTTTTCCATATACTGAGTGAATCCTTTCAGCAATTTTTGAGTCTTTTTCTATTTCTGAAAAGTGTTCTTGGATTATAGTTTTAAATATTAGCTCTGTTCCATTGTTTTTTTTTTTCTTCAGAGACTCCAATGAAATAAATATTAGTTTTCTGTGCTTCTCTCCCATTTCCACTATTTTTTCTCTGACTCTTTCATTTCATTCTCTTGATTGTTTCGTATCTTTCTTCAATGACCCTTCTTAAATTGTCATCTGAGTCTATTCTTCCTTGGGAACCTTACAATATGTATTATTCATCTGTGAGGTAATCTCGCCTTTTTCTTACAATTTTTTTTTTACTGAATTGAATCAAGGTTCTTTTCTTTTCTTCCTAGGTTTGGTCCATTTTTGTTTTAATTTTGAATTTCTCACTCACTTTCACTTTCCACACATTTATTGCTTGGGTGTATTTAATTCTGCTCGAAAATATTAACGTACAGATTTCTTCTGTTTTGTATTTTTTTTCAGAGGGACGGCTCCTCATTTAATATGTATGAGATTTTGTTCCCTGATTTTCTGCAATGACTCTATACGGATTTGACTTTCCATTTGTTCAATTTTATGGTATTGAAGTCTTTCACATGATTCCTAGTTTAACAGAATCCTCATCTACCAATATACCAAAATCCAGATATTTGGGCCAGTTTTTTTATGTTTGTTTGCTAATTTGTTTTGTGAGGGTGTTGTAGGCTTCTCCATAAAAGTTCTCTTTTGATTTTCAAGACCTTAAATTTCCCTCTTTTTCTCCCTTTATTCTTCACTATCCATTGCCAAATAATGCTTCTCTCTCTCTTTTTTTTTTCTTTTTTTCTCTCCAACAAGCTATGCGTTTCAAAGACTGCCCCTTTAAATCACACTTGTCTCTTTAAATTATGCCTGCCTAGTTAAATTGGGCCTGCCACTTTAATTTAGATGTACATCAAAAACCCTGACCTATACTTCATGCTTAGACCCACTTGGAAACTTTTAGACTTAGGGTAAACTTACTTTTTCCGGGGTAGTTTGAGAACAAATTTAGCTTCTCCTCTAGCTTCATCTTCTGTATTTCTCCACTGTTTTTCTTGAAAAACTGTGGGCCCTCCTCTTGGGAGCTTTACATTGGGATGGGGTTGTGGTGGGCGTGTAAGTGATTAAGCTGGGATTTGTTTTTCTATTTTTAATCACAGTGATTTTGAAGGTTAGGCATCGTCTTTCCTCAAGTTATGCTAAGCATGCAATTTCAACGTAGACCCTATTTTCTTTCAGTTTTGTACTATAATGAGGACACATGTAGCTGAACTGCCAACGTTGTCTTCAGCTCCCCAGGACTCTGCCTTCCTTTAAGTTGAATTTTCATCATTTCACCACTTGGTTCCTGTCCTGATATCACAGTTCTAATGATATTTTTGTTGCAGTTATGCCTTTAGTGACCTTTTGGATGGTAGAAATTAATAATTAAATAGAAAGAAGACCGGCTGGAGAAATAAAATTTTGCCCTCAGTCTATTTCCTTCTTAGCGCGATCATTTTCTTTCACACCATAAACATATTCTTCTATGACATTTTACCAAAAGCTTTTTAAAAAGGATAAATATGTTTTAGCTCTCTTGATCCTCACATAACCACTGAGAAGTGTTTACTATCTTCACTGTCCAGATTAAAAAACCTGATACCTAAAAAGGCTAAGTGGTTTATCCAGGGTCACACAGTTAGTGTCAAAGCCAGAAATTCAATGTCACTTCCGTGGCAAGTTATGAGGAAAACATACAAGAAAGATCTAAAAATAAACATGCCATATGTGTGGAAAAGTTTCTAATGCATCCTGGTCTTTTAGCATCTTTCCAGAGTTTAGTTAATTAGTAAATAAGTATTATTAAGCCTTGACTCAACAGTAATTTTGGCTGTAGACTCAACTCTTTCTAGTTTGTGCTAATTCAGGGAACTTTCCTTGGCAAACGGGGCAATTTAGCTTGAGACTAATCTTTTAGGGTAGATAATATGAAATAAAATGCTTAATCCAACACAGATAATCTAAGGTTCACAATTGCTTTAGTGTCTGATGTAACTTCCCTGTGATGATCAATGTCATTTCCAGGGATGAAGGTGAGGCACCCCTTTGCTTAACTTCAGCCCTGAACACGATCGGAACTAATAGAGTAATTTCGCTAAATATTCAGTATAGAATGACTTGACTGAAAAGTTTTAAATCAACTTGAAGCAGGTGAGTTTTGGAGATGAGGAAAAATTAGCAAATCACTTCTCACTTCCAAGGGCTAAGGTCACCCCTTTCTTGCTTTGAATGTAATTGCTGAGCAAAACTCTTCGGGAAACAATTCAGTGATCATCTCCCCCCTTCATACAAGTATTCCCTATCCTTTACATGCTTTCATACATTAAGGACTCTTCATCTCAAATAATACTTAACCCTCCATTGCAAATGGCTATTTGGTTTCCACTGGAAGAGAGAAAACAACACAATACAATTCAGATTGCTCCAACATCAGTGTTCAGGGAATTGTACATAGAATCTTTTCTTAGTAAAATGGTGCCAAATTCTTTACAGGCTGCCTCTGAAGACTGACCTATGGCAGAAAACTAATCAGTTAGTGGCTCTTATTTAAACATCTTTTTTCTGTAAGTGTCCCAAAGAAAGGATGAAAGAGTAAATAGGGCAGTTTGTTAAGAACATAAATGCTAGCCAACAGCTCAAGGTAATACATTTATATTGGCTTCTTGTAGCAATTCTCATTTTCCTCCTTTAGAGTCAAATGTCAGCTTAAGGTCTAGTAGGGCAAAAAACTGAAAAAGGATCACAGATTTGCGGCTTCTCTTCACCTTCCATTTCCAAATACAATATCAAATAACTTGAAATAAGGGAAGATGCTAATACAGCTCTGTGTGTCAGAGTAAAACATAACCTTAAGCATTCACATTGATACACACGTCTTCTTCTTTCTTTAAAATTATTCCATCAGAAGAAAATATTTGGTAATGGAAAAGTCCTCTTATATGTCATGTAATTTAAGAAAATTGCAGGAAGCACTGTTACATGCATGTAAACTAGGTGTGCACACGTACATACATGTGTGTGTACAGGAACCCACAACCTGCATTTGGAACATCCTCCCTCAGGCAAAGCAAGGACCTGTAAGTAGTACTATTTTTCCTATCAGCCCTGGAGAGTACAGAGGCAGCCCTGTGTGTTATTAATGGATAAAATCTGAACAGCAGCCAACCCCAAGGTGAACCCTATGCATTTAAAACATTTCATCAGACAGCTAAGTATTTTTTTTTTTTTTTTTTTGGAGCAGTGGATATCTCTCCAGCCGCCACTCAATAGATCCCGATAGAAGAGAGCAATAGCTGGGCTCACTAATGTGCAAATTGATAGTATGAGCTCTCCACCAAAATATAAACAGCCCTGTGTTTCTTAAGTGTCAGTATCACAGGCTGGGTTGGTGTGAGGGAGGGTATGCGATTAACCCTAGAATTATCTGGCAAAGGGAAGTGGAAAATCTAAACTCTTGGCTCAATCAGCTGGCAGCCTGGGCTCTCTTCTAGGGAATTGGAGTGCTCTGCTGAATCCTTGCAGCTAGAACCTAGATATTTATGGACAGTTTATGACTTCAATTGTTCATGGGGGTCAAGGAGGAAGTGGGTGGTTTGTAAAATCAGCCAGAGAATAAAAAATTAAAATTCACTTTATTATTTTGCTATTCTCTGCTTACTTCCTAAAATGATTTCAGGTGTATGCCAGTTATTTTTCATTTGCCATCCATCCCAGATCCATTTTCTTCCCAGTTTTGTGCCCAGGGAAGCTGACTTCTGTGGACTATATCACCTTGGCTAAGTGGCCAACTGGTTTCCACTTGGGTTTGACCATAGGGAGGCCTGGGAGAAGACTAGGGGGCAAGAGAAGACAGAGATTATGATATTTCTTCCTTGCTTTCTTCCTGCTGTAGGCCACATTCCTGGAACTGCCTGTGTCCATGCAGGAATACGACTCCCAAAGAGGGGCCCATCTCCATCGCTCAGCTCTCTCTGTACTTTGCTAACACTATTTCCTCTCACTTCTCTTTAGGCCTGGAGGTGGCAAAGACTACCAGCTCTTGCTGGTCTCCAGGTACCTAATATCTCTGAGTTGTCCTTTTAGCTCTGTCCACAACTCAGTAAGTAATCCCTTCATTTGAGTCTCCTGTACTGTTGGGGTAGATTCCACTTTCTGCTATTTTTAACATTGAATTAGTTGATGTTTGTAAAATGCTTACGACACTGCCTGACACATGTGAAGTACTATTTATGTTTGTTAAATTGATAAAAATGGCCACTTATAATCACAACAACTTGTTCAGAGGAATAGGGTACTGTGATTGTCCAGGCTGGGTCATGAGCCCACCCCTGGCATTAAAATGGGTGTGGAGTCAGGTGGTTAACATCCAGGAGAAAAGCAATCCCCAAAAGTGACCAAAATTACAAGAAACCAGAGTTGTCTACCATACCCATTTCCAAACATTGCTATCTTGGCATAGCAATGCCAAGGATGCTCCCTTTTTGAGATCATGCAGCTAACTTTTAATCTTTGAATTTTGCACTGGGTAAAGATTAATTTCCTTGTTCCAAAGGTAATATCGAGAGCGGTATTCCTCCTGCCTCCTAACTACCGAGAACAAAGACTCACACAGTACAAGTAAAACAAAAGAAAGCTTTAACGACACACCCTAGCTACTTTTAGACCTAGTAGGGGAGGAAAAGGAGGGAGGAATTCAAGCTTAGAGGAGACTAAGGAGTCACAGCTGTCACCAGCACTGCCTGGGTATGTGGCCCAATGATGGAGACCATAGCAGTGGGTTTGTCCAGGTAGCCTGTATTTCCCCAAGGAACTGGATCTACCTAGTTTGATAGAGATATTGGGGAGCAGTAATTCAGTAGTCCAGCAGGTGAAATAGCAAAAGCCTAGCAGAGAATGCGTGTCCTGTCATCTCAGTCCATCGTGAGGCCCTTCTTTTAACTGGATGCAGTTTTGTTTCTTATTGAACTTGGCAAAGCTGTCAATGGCTGGCTGGCCCATGCACAAGAAAATCAAGAGTACTTTCAAATGATATTGCTGAAAGCCAAATGCTTCTTACGTCTCTAACATACACTGCTACGCTGTTATCACATTCTGCTACAAATGCATCCCTACACAGATTGTTCTGGGAGCTTCTATTATATATTCTGCAATGGCAATATCAATTTGCCTTTCATGAAATTTCATCTAGTAGGAGCTAACCTCACCCCAAGATCCACTACATTTCCCAGCTGTACCTCTGCCTGAGTCTGAGTTTTTTAGTCTAGAACACTGCTTTGGGATTGCAACAGAATAGACTGTGGTTAGAACTCAAAGGCATGGAGAAGAGTTAAGGGTGCTGGGAGATTTATTTTAAGTCCTGCAGAAGAGACTGGAGGTGGCAATCCATGTTCTGTCCTCTCTGAAGTGTTCTCACTAAGGTCAATGGCAGGCAGACCTCTCTAACATTCCAATTTCTAGTCGGTAACTGCTTGCTCCCATAGATGCATGCAAGCGTGCATGCGTGCACACACATGCACACACACCAATCTTCTACATCTCAAACGTCTACCAAGGCAAAAATTACTTTTACACTAAACTTATAAGGAAGAAAAGAAATGCTTTCCTAAGTGCAAGGAAAGGAATCATTTGCAGGGTAGCCTTTCATGATAGAGTTCAAACTGAGCTCCTTTTGAACACAAAGCAAATAAAAATAGGACACATTGCTGACGTAGACTGCATTTTTTCTGAGTGAGGGAGTAATATTTTAATGAATATTTTTTTATTCTGAAATAAAATAAGCTCACAAGTTTAAAAATAAAGAAATAGGAATTAATAATGAACAGAAACAATAACGAAGCCTATTCCAGGCCCATTTTCATACTCCAAAGATACAACCAATAATGATGGTTATTTTTATATTTTTAAGAATGTATGTATATAATTATTTTTTTTTTTTATTTTTTTTTTTAAAGATTTTTATTTTTTCCTTTTTCTCCCCAAAGCCCCCCGGTAGATAGTTGTGTATTCTTCGTTGTGGGTTCCTCTAGTTGTGGCATGTGGGACGCTGCCTCAGCGTGGTCTGACGAGCAGTGCCATGTCCGCGCCCAGGATTCGAACCGACGAAACACTGGGCCGCCTGCAGCGGAGCGCGCGAACTTAACCACTCGGCCACGGGGCCAGCCCCTATATAATTATTTTTTATTTTAAAGTATCATGCAGTACAATTGAATTTTTTTTCCTTTTGCTGTATGTATCTATGTTGTTTTTTGCTTCAGTTATTACGGTAAAATACATATAACATAAAATTTACCATTTTAACCATTTTTAAGTATATGGTCATGTGCATTGAATACATTCACAATATTGTACAATCATGACCACCATCCATCTCCAGAACATTTTTGATCTTCCTAAACTGAAACTCCTTAGCTATTAAACAACAACTCTCATTCTCTCCTCCCCCTGTCCCTGATAACCACCATTCTACCTTCTGTCTGTATGAATTTGAGTGTTCTGTATAACTCACATAGTAAAATCATGGAATATTTGCCCTTTTGTGACTGACTTATTTCACTTAGCATAATGTCTTCAAAGTTCATCCATGTTGAAGTGTGTATCAAAATTTCCTTTCTACTTAAAGCTGAATAATATTTCATTGAATGTATACACCATATTTTATTTATCTATTCATATGGTATTGGACACTTGGGCTGTTTCCACCTTTTGATGATAGTGAGTATTCCTGCTATAAACATGGGTGTACTAATAACTCTTCAATTCCCTCCTTTCAATTCTTTTAGATGTATGCAAGAAGTGGAATTATTGGATGTTATAGTAATAGTATTTTTAGTTTTTTGAGAAATCACCATATTATTTTCTATAGCTGCAGCAGTATTTTACAGTCATACAAACAGTGCACGAGGGTTTCAACTTCTCAAAAGACATTTTTGTCTTCTGCATTTGAGAAGGATGTGTACTTTGCTGTTTTTGTGTGAAGCGTCCTGTATATGCCTGTTAGGTCCAGTTGGTCTACAGTATTGTTCATGTCCTTTATTTCTTTATTGCTCTCCTCTCTGGTTGTATTATCCATTATTGAAAGGGAGATATTGAAGTCTCCTACTATGATTGTAGAGTTGTCTATTTTTCCCTTCAATTCTGTAACTGTGTTCTTTATATATTTAGGAGTTCTGATGTTTGGTGCATATATGTTTATAATTGTTACATCTTCTTGGTGAATTGATCCCTTTGTCATTATATAATATCCTTCTTTGTATCTTGTAAGAGCTTTTGACATAAAATTTAGTTTGTCTGATGTTAATATGGCCACCTTGCTCCCTTTTGGTTACTATGTGCATGTTATATCTTTTTCTATCCTTTGGCTTTCAGCTTAATGATATCCTGAGATCTAAAGCAAGTCCCTGTAAACAGCATGTTGTTGGGCCCTGTCTTTTTTTATCCATTCTGCCAATCTATGTCTTTTGATTAGGAAGTTTAATCTGGTCACATTTAAAGTAATTATTGATAGCCAAGACTTGCTGTTGCCATTTTGTTATTTGTTTTCTGTATGTCTTACAGGGTTTTTTTGTGTCTCTTTTTCTTTCTTAATCCCTAGTTAATTTTTGTTAGTGACACATTTTGATTCTCTTCTCATTTCCTTTTGTGTATATTCTATAGATATTTTCTTTGTGGTTACCATGGGGATTACAAACAACATCCCCAGATCATGAGAGTCTATTTTAAATTAACCACTTAACTTCAATTGCATACAAAAACTTTACTCCTTTATAATTTCATCCCAGCCCACTTAACATTATTTGTGTTATCGATGTCACGTTACATCTTTATATATTGTGTATCCATTAACATAAGCATAATTACTTTTATGTATTTGTATTTTAAATCCTGTAAAAGAATAAAAAGTGGAGTTTAACCTAATATTATAATAATACAGGTTTTCACATTTGTCCATATATTTATCTTTACTGAAGTAGTATATTTCCATGTGGCTTTCGGTTACTGTCAAGCATCCTTTTATTTCAAATAAAGGGATTCCTCTAAGCATTTCTTGTAGAGTTAGTCTGGTGGTAATGAATTCCCTCAGTTTTTGTTTATCTGGGAATGTGTTAATTTCTCCTTCATTTTTGAAGAACAATTTTTTCCAGATGCAGAATTCTCAGTTGATAGAGTTTTTTTTCTTCTTTCAGCCCTTTAAACATATTATTCCACTGCCTTTTGGCCTGTAAGTTTTCTTCTGAGAAATCTGCTAAAAGTCTTATTGAGAACCCCTTGTACATGACAAGTTGCTTTTCTCTTGCTGCTTTAAAGATTTCCCCTGTATCTTTGATTTTTGACAGTTTGATTACAATGTCTCTCAATATGGGCCTCTTTGGACTTCTACTTTGAGTTCCTTGAGCTCTCTCTTTGATGATACTTATATTTTGTTCATGTATTATTTTCTGGATCTCCTTTAGTTCTTTGTCTGTTTTTCCTTTAGCTCTTTGGTCATACTTAAGACAGTTGTTTTAAAGTCTTTGTCTAATAAGGCTGAAGTCTGTGTTTCTCCCGGGAGAGATTCTGGTGATTTATTTTGATCCTTTGAGTGGGCCGTGTTCTTCTGTTCCTTTGTATGCTTGTGATCTTTGTTGAAAATTGAGCATTCAAAAAAAATAGCCACCCTTTTAAGTCTTTGCAGACAGGGTCCAGGGGAAAAGGGAAGGACAGGGAGTCTGTCCTTCACTAAACAGCCCAGTATGAAAGCTTAACCTCTGCTGAGGCCTTTTCTGATATGTGTCTTCCCTGGGCTTGTGTGTAATGCTTTTTGCCTCAGTTTCTCAGTATACATGGCTATTTTTAAATAGCTTAATTTCTCAAGAGTGTCACTTTTACTTCTTGGAGCCTTAGCTATTTTGTTGAATTCCTCAGCCTATAATCTCTGGCTTCTAGGTATCTGTAAGTCTGTAGTCCCCTTACAATTTTCATGAGCTGTGCCTGCTGCTTCTAACATCTTTTTCTAGTTTGAGGTCCACGTCACTTTTGGTAATCCAGGCTTCAAGAAAAGTGATACAGAGATCAATCCTTCAGGCAGCCTGTAGACAGCTTAGAACATTGCAAATTAAGTCCAGTGTTCTCTCTCTGATTTGCAGAATGAAGTAGTGGATCCGATGGCTGCACGCCATCCCCCCCCCCCCAAACTGTGCCAAATCATGCCGGGGAGGGGAAAGGGCAAGGGTGAAATAAAAACACCATGAAATTTCCTACCATTTCAAACATGGCTTTTTCGTCACTGGGCTTGGTTGCTTTGAATCTTTGGCTGATTTTCAGAGCTCTTATGGGTTATTTTAGTTTGTTTCTAGTTGTTTATTTAGTGTTTCCATGGAGGAACTAGGATCTAGAGCTTCCACATCTGGCATCTCACTGATATAACTCTCAGTTCTGTGGATTTTGACATAGGTGTAGATTTGTATAATGACTACCATAATCAGGATACATAACAGTTGAGATACAGAACAATTCCATCACTCCAGAAAACTCCCTCATGTGATCTCTTTGTAATCACACTCTTCATTCCACTCCTAGCCTTTGGCAATGACACAGATGCATCTATTAAACACAAATAAAATCATACCACACCTACTACTCTATGCCTTGCTTTCTTTACTTATTAGTATATCCTGGATACTATTCTAAATCAATATATGTATACACTTACTTAATGCTTTAATGAGAGCAGTTTTCCATCACCATTTGTTTAATTGGCCTCATATACATGTGCAAAATGATCTTCTTTACTAGATTTTTCAAACAGTACTGCAATTAATATGTTCATGTATAACTCATTCAATATGTGTTAATATATCTGTAAGATAGTTGAAATTTATGTGTCAAAGGGAGGGTCGACATAATTTTAACAGATATTTTCAAGTTATTGTTCAAATTTTACCACAATGTGTACTCCCACAAGAATAAACTGCTTTTTCCTCCATACATCCATCAACAATGAGCATAATAAATACTTCTAAAATGTTGTTAATCTTATGGGAGAAATATGCTATATAATTTTGTGGTATTTTGCATTTGTTCAAAATGGACAAGGTTGGCATTTTTCCCTTTGTTTAGCCGTTTGTTTTTATTTTCCTGAGGATTTCCTTCTTGAATCTTTTGCCCATTTTTATATTTGATTTTTTGCCTTTTACACTGGTGTGTAGAAGCTCTTTGTATATCGATGAAATTAGTCTTCCATCTGTCACAGTTTTTTTCAGTTTGCTGTTTGTATTTTTACCTTATTTGTGGTATTTTGCCATCAAAAATTTCTAAAATTTATGTGCTTAGTTTTATTTATCTTTTTGGTTTTGGCTCATGTGTCATAATTAGAAAGGACTTGTTTTTAAGGAGAAATACATTCCCTCCCACTAACTTGAAATGGCAGTTTTATGAACTACTAAACCCTGATATGCAATTAGATTTCTGGACTCTCTATTCTGTTCTTTTGATCTACACATTCTTTAGCACCACTACAAAATTATTTTAATTACTATACCTATATAAAATATTTTATTATATGCTTAGCTTATTCAAGCCTCATACTATTCTCTTTTCAGAAATATCTCAATAGTTTTCGAATGTATTTTTATGAACTTTACAAAAATAACCAGATAGAGAGTATAATGGAAGAAGTCAAAAGTAACAATAAAAATAAATAATCTAATTGAGAATGAGCCTAAAAAATATATACGTTATCACCTTTTAAGAAAGCTTTACGCGTCCCCTCCCTTTCTTTTTTTGCTGAGAAAGATTCCCCCTGAACCAACATCTGTGCCGATCTTCTGTTTTATATGTGGGTCGCTGCTACAGCATGGCTGATAAGTGGTGTAGGTCCATGCTTGGGATCCAAACCCATAAACCTGAGCTGCTGAAGTGGAGTGTGCCAAACTTAACCACTGTGCCACAGGGCCAGCTCATTTACCCCTCTTTTAAAGAACCACAAAAGAAGATGTGAATAAATGAGAAGAAATAGTTTGTCCTCGATTACAAAAACAATGTGGTAAATTTGTTGTCTCCCTACCCTATTGAACAGTTGAAGTTTAATCTCAATCAAGATACCAACAAGGGTTTTCTTTCCTGTTTAACCAAATGCTACTAAAATTCATGTTTAAAAACTGTGTGCCTCTTATTAATTGTTCCCTTGGCAACACAAATAACTGGCTGAGGCTTTTGAATTAAGGGCCTAATTAACTTCTTAAATAAGGTCCTTTTATGTCCCAGTTTTGGATGGTGTGTTTTTACTCTTCCAGCTCTGTAGAAGCATAGACATTGTATCTTTATCTACAATGTAAATAGATATATTATATGCTGACCAGCTGCTAAGAAAATAGAATCCTCTTCTTTTTCCTAATAGCTATATCTTTTTTCTGATCTAGAGCCCCAGAAAATTTTTTTTTAGTCCAAATGCCACATATCACCATGCAATGAAATGCCACTCTATCTTTTTTATTTAAAGGGAAAGCTTCTCAAAAGCAAGAGCCTTAGCTTTTATTTTAAACCACATTCCCATGGAAAAGGGCTCAAGAAACATTTAGATGGTGATTGAAGCACAAAGGTTGCACATGTCCCTTAAAAGTACCCTTTCTTTCCCTCTCTTTTCCTCTCTCTTTTTTCACTTCTTCGTCTGATATTTGCTTGTTTTTATTTTTAATCAGAGAAAGTATGACTATAAGTCTAAGACGTGCCTTTCATAGAGAAATGAATTTGGGAAAACACTGAGATTTCAGTGAATCCAGAAAATTATACATGGTGCCACACGTTGCTAAACTGATTTTTGTAGAGACCGCTCACTAATATATCCTCTGCTGTGAACATGTCTCTTTGAAACCTGGGATGCATAGCTAAAATCCCAGATCTTCTGCTTGTGTATTGAGGTTTCTGTCTGCTTGTTCAAGCTTAGGGACACTTTTCCTTGTGACTCAGTTGGGGGAATCCAAATATCCCATTTTAACCTCACTAAATGCCAGTGGTGTTTTTAACCTACACACTGTGGGATGGTAGAGATGATGCCTACACTGAGAATCCTTCACTCCATCAGGCTGACAAAGCATCCTGTAAGCAATTCTCAGAGGATTCAAGATGAGAAAGCCATGCTGCACTGGAGAAATTATTTAAAGTGAACCAGGGAAAGGAAGAGCTGTATTTGGCATTCAAATGTGCTATTTTCTCACAAGCTATTTTTTCTAGAAGTTACATGGATTATGGTCAACAACAAAAAAGACATAAATACATGAATACATCTTTTTTTGGCCATCCCAAATCTGAGACTCTCTCCTGTTCTCTCTCTCTCTCTCACACACACACATCCATGATTTTACTAAGTTAATTATTTTTACTAAAATATCTTCTAGTTTGTAAAGTCTGAGGCTTTATCATGGAATAATTAAAGAAAAAATCACATTTTTAAGTGTTATAATTAGTTACTAATCATTTCTTTTCAGTTGGAAAGATCTGTATAAAATTGGTGCTGATCATAAAGTGCAAACAATTAACTTTCCCCTCAAAATATCAGGGATATAAAAAAATAGTCGTTTCAGTAAACATTTATTGTAGATACACTGCATGCAAACAAGAAGCACCTATCAATGACAAGAATTAATTAGAGAAGGGGCAACAACAGCCAGGTCGCCATCAAGAAGTGACTTGTTAAGCTGTAATATGTATATTAATATTCCAATGGCTTCAAAGTTTAGTGAAACATTTAATACAAATTTATTTTAAAACCAATTTTTAAAAAATTTCTTAGACGAGAGATACAACCTATAACAGAAGAAAAGAGTAAATTTGTCTGCTTAAAATTAAGAACTTCTATCGACCAGAGCAAAGATTCTGAAAACATTTGTCTACACTTCAAAATTGAGAAGTAGCTTAATATATGGCCAGAATTAAGGCAAGAAGATGAAAGGAAAACCAAAACTAAAATTTTAAATCAGGCTTTTTTTCAGAGATATCCTTGGTGTGGTTATAATTTTAAAATTATAAAATAGCACTATCACTCTTCTTAAAAACTCTTATGTCATATTCCCCTTTTCTGTGCAATATTTGGCACAAGCAGGCTATAGGATAAACAAATGTTGGGAAGGAAGAAAAAACAGAGAAAGAGAAAGAAATGCTATTCCTTAATGTTCATTATTAAAAAAATAAAATAGATGCTATATATAGTTTTCTATGGAAGAGAATGAAAAAATGTGCTGCAATGAGTTCATTTTGTTTTCCTGTGAAGGAGTCAAAATGCCAACAGTAGTTATTTCAATGAACGTGTGTCAATGTTTCTCTATGAAGGGAAGAGTCTCAGTAGACTGTACTGACACATCTCATCCTAATCAAAGCTCTTTCTTGTTTTTACGTATTTGGCTTCTCCCAAAGGCAGATTTTATTTCTGAATATTTCTTCGTTTGGATCCACCAGAGACTATTGGGCATATATATCTATGCTAAAGAGATTTCCATTGGAGCTTGGTGTCCATCACACTAAATGCCAAATGGTGTTTTTAATCTGCATACTGCTGACGACTGTTGCTCTCAAGTAGATATTGTTAATGTCATGTGACTTTGCTGCCCTCCTGTGGCTGCTCCTTGGGGTGCCTAGATCTTGGTTTATGCCTACAGGTTCCAGTGACCCTTTAACGAGGTCACTGCCCATTCCTACTTGCTGCTCTTGGCCTCACATGCATGAACTACCTCCCATCTCACACCAACCAATGGACTGAATGAATAAATGTTCTGCCAAGGAGTTCTGGGCATTTCTTCTCCTATTTCACCCAGGAGCCCAGAAACAATGGGACAATAACATCAGTTTTCCAAAATATGGGATGCATTTTTCCCTTGGCTTTTCCTGTTTTCAGTTCTCTGCAGGGCAAGAACTATCTGATATTCTGTTTCAGGGATGGGCAACCTCTGACTATAAAGGGCCAGATAGTGAATACCTCAGCTTTCTTGGACCATATAGTCTCTGTCACTACTACTAAACTTTGCCATTGTAGCATGTTAGCAGCAACAGACAATAGGTAAACAAGCTTAGAAGTGTTCCAATAAAACTTTATTTAATAAACTTTATCTACAAAAGGAAGTGGGGAAGGGTGGGCAGTGAATATGCCCCGCAGGTTGTCATTTACCAACTCCTATTCCATAGTTATTTCCTCTTATACCAATACTGAACTAATTTCTTGATAAATTAAGTGATAAATACATTTCAAAGAATAAATGGTTATTTGAATTCAAATATAATATTTCTAAATACTCTATCCATAATTAAATTTATACAAATATTGACACTGGCTAGCCCAAGATTTATACTCTGTTGTTACGTTTTTTAAATTTCTATATGACTTCTTCAGGTGACTTCTTCAAATAGCTAGCAACAAATTCATTATAACTGATCTATATAGATCAATGTTTAGGAAAATATTTCTCCACAGGGAAATGTGTCTCTATTCACCAAGGAGTACAGTGTAGCTTATTTTTTCCTTAAACATTGCTAATGACCCACATTCAATAAGCTACTAGGTCCTGCTAGGCTGTTTTCTAAATATCTTTCCAACCTGTTACAATCTTTAGTTTAGACTTTCAGATAAGTTTCGTATTATTGAAAATATCTTCAAGTGTGTTTTTACGTTCAGCCTCTAGTCTTACATGACATGTAATCATTGCCCAAATGACCCTTCTGTAATGTAGGTCTGACTTCATCTCTCCTCTGATCCAGCAGCTTCTTGATAATCGAGTTCAAGCTCCTTAGCATGGCACAAAAAGCCTTTCATGAACAGATTCCTTTTTCTCTGCAAACCTCACCTCCTGGCACCATGGAAACTTCTTTCCGTGGTACACTACTCTAACCACATCAAGCTTCTCACAGTTCCCAATGTCATCATTCCCTTTCATTAAGACTTTCTTCACACCTCTTTCCCTAGACCACCTGATCTTCTCCATCCCATTTTCCAATCAGCTCATGTTTCCCTCCATTCATTCCATTCAGCAATCATTTTATCAATATATGCAGCAAGTATATAGTGAGTTGATTCCTGTTCTCATGGCCCAAAGTTTCTCCTGATCCCCTTCCCCCAGCCTAATCATGCTAACTCTCGCCCCATGTTCCCAATGCACTCTGTACGTATCTCTACTAGCATTTATCACACTCTACAGTAATCATTTTTTCTGCTTCAGCGTTTCATGCATTAGACTATAAACTTCTGAAATAAGCAGTGCCTTAGTAATCTTTACATTTTTAGCACCACCCATTTTTACATAGTAGGCAATTAATAAGGATTGAATGAATAAATGAGCAAATGAGTGAGTCAGTGAATGGACTAATGAATGACCTCCATACCAACTGATGAAAAGAACACATTAGACTCCGTTTAACATCGCCCGAACAACAAGTTATGTTCCTGGCATTAACTGAACACCAGAAAAGAGGTGAAAAAGCTTGTTGCTCCTCAGAACCTACCTCACTGAACTATCATAGAGCTGTCTTCTCAGCTAGTGAAGTATTAGAAATATGGATACATTTGATGCTTTAGACTTCAAGTAACAGCTCCCTCTACCGATAGTGGGATAAGTAGAGACCTCAAAATTCACCGTGATGCCACGTCTCTGTGAACCATGTTGGCAAGATCTAAAAGCAAGGTGATCCAAAGATCAGCCAGCCTGCTAGACTTAACATGCCCAAGCAAGAGGTCAGAGGCAGGGCGCTGGCTATACTAACAAAGCAGTCCCGTCCTCACCCAAGGACAAAGACAGCCATAAGTTTACAGCAGAGAATTTGCAGCTCCCGCTTCCAACAAGTCTTTAAAAATGCTGATCTGAAAGACTGAAGCAACCCACTTGGGACTCATTTTCAGTATGGCAAAAGTTCTGATACCCAGACTGCAAAATCTCAGGAAGCAGCTGGGTTCCTAATTAAAACAAATCGTTAATAGATTTAGCAGTCCAAATTTATGCTTTTCAATTAAAAATGCTATTGCAGTTGGTGTATCTGCGCAAGAGTATGTGTGTCTGGGGGTTGTGTATGAGTGTGTGTGTGCGTGTGCAAACAAACACGCCTACACTCTGGGCTCGGGGTATTCCAGAGTTTAAGAGGCAGTTATAAAGCCTGGGTCAACATTAAAATACAAAGGTTAATTGCATCAATTCTTAATTGTTTTGGTAACTTCCTTGAGTCTCTACACATGTTTCAGAAATAGCTGCGTACGGACAAACAGGACTTTCCTATCACAAGTCTTTTAAGGAGACATCTTTTAGGCATTTTGTAACTGTTAGCTACTCAGTTTTGAGTAGATATTTTCAGTTTTAATGAAGAAGACATTTTGAGGTGCGTGGTTTTTTCTGAAGTCCATTCAGCAAGTCAGTAGAAAACACTCTACGCCTAGTGGCCAGTTGTTTATGCATATCAGCAGGATGCACATTTCTGGGTGAACAAGCCAAATTTTGTCAATAAGATGGACATCCTTTTCTTGGCCATGGGTTATCAGAAAATGTGCTAAGCAGTAAATGATGGTGCCCATAAGGAGAGCAATTAACTCCCTCTTTACCTGGAGGCTGAGTCCATTTGTCTTCATTCAGTTCAGCAATTGCTCTGCTTTCTTACCTGGGTGCTGTCAGGGCACCGAGTACTCAGGATAGGAGAAAAGTCATGGAACCAGCTGGTAGGAAAAGGTGCCTCCAAGTCCTGCTTTAGGAGAAATCACTTCACCACTTTGACCGTACCTGAGGTGCTCTAAATTATATTTGCACTGGGACAGTCTATTTGTCCTGAGCTAGAAGAAGTGTTTTTAGGCAGCCAGATGATAGAACATTCATCAGACCATCTGGAGTATAAGAAAGGCTGATAGTTTGGAATCAGGACGAGGGCAATATGAGTTCTGTATCTGCATATGTGTGTGTAATTGTGGACAGGTTAGTTCAACTGTCTGGAAGCCAGTGTGTCCAACTTTTAAATTCCCAAGACTTATATCTTATAAAGTATAAAAGTTAAAAATCTCATACGTGGTTAAGAGATTTCAAGATAACTTTATAAAGCATTTGGTTAAAACACTGGCACCCTGT
Source organism: Equus asinus (assembly GCF_041296235.1). Classification (NCBI taxonomy): domain Eukaryota; kingdom Metazoa; phylum Chordata; class Mammalia; order Perissodactyla; family Equidae; genus Equus; species Equus asinus. The sequence continues at coordinate 107,562,489 of NC_091791.1, read as the reverse complement.
ATCACCCAGGATAATTGGATGCTAACAAATACCAATAAACAAATTTTTGAATAGTTCTTAATTTGTATTTTTTCTTCTCTTTCCTCTTGATCCCCATCCTCTGTTAACCCGCATCCTCTGATGACATTCCCATTGTTTCTGATTTGTTTCCCAAGTGCTATAAACAAGTTTCTGCTTCAGAGTCCAGACTAATGCTGGTTGAAAAGGTAAACTTCATCCTACACAAGGAATCCATAAACTGGGCTTCCATGTGGATGCAAACCTCATGCGGTTGCATGCAAACTTGTGTGTGATTGTGTGCATATATGTGGGTGGGGATCCAGAGCCTTCCTCTGCTTCCCAAAAGGTCCCATGACCCAAAATAAAGGTTATGAACTGCTAATCTATAGGATTTGTAACTGAAATCCCCAAAAATACGTAAAAAAATAAAAGCCAGGTCAAATGATGCTATGGTAGGATCCTGACACTGTGCATAAGGAAGCATAATATGATTTGAACGTAGACCATAGTGACGTATAGCTGGTGACTCTCTAAAGTAAACACTAAAAGGAGAGGAATAACCATAAAGTCAACACACAAGATAAATGGAATATTAAAAAAATATGGGACCCATCCAAAGAAGGCAGGAATGGACCATCAAAGGACCAAGACCAAATGAGATATAAGAAAACAAATACAAAGAACATGGCTCAAAAAACCGTATCAATTATTATATTAAATGCAAACAGACTAATTAATCCAATTAAAGGCAGAGATTTCAGATTGGATTTAAAAAAAGAAAAAGCAAGACCCACTGATATGCTGTTTATAGGAAACACACTTTAGATAGAAAAACACAGGTAGCTTGAAATTTAAAAAGTGAAAGTAAAAGATATGCCATTCAATCAATAAACATAAGAAAGCTATTGCATCCATACCAATATTAGACAAAGTTGACTTTATAACAGACTGTTACTAGAGATAAAGGGAGATATTTTGTAATGAAAGAAGAATCAATCATCAAGAAAATAGAACAAGCCTACATGCATAGCCACCTAATAACAGCTTCAGAACACATGAAACAGAAGTTAACACTTCTAAGAGGAAAAACAGACAGACACTCGGAGATTTTAATGTAATTGTTAAACCCTCTCTACGTAATCGATAGAGCAAATTGGGGAAAAAAATGGCAAATCATCTCATTGCCTGGTTGTATAATTTTTCATCTTTCTTGTGTGTTTAAAGGAAAACATTACCTTTTGAAAATGAGCTCTATTACACAATTGGTCCTTCTTGTGTATGTTGTTTTAAGATATTTTGAGAAAGGGGCCAAGACACCTTGGTATGAAAACAAGAAAAGTGTATTTATGTGTAGTGTGTGTGTGTAGGAGGTGTCCCTGTTGGAAGTTTTTTGCTTTTAATGCAATGCCTTTTTTTACTCCATTTCATTTCCTTCCCTACTAATGGCTCCTCCGTCCTCATTCTTTGCTTTCAAACTTCTGGGATTTCCTCTTTTTTCTTACCTCAGGACAACTAACTGTCGATCTGAAAGGCAATAGATGAGCAAGGAAGGCAGTGAGGTTGGGCAGAAATTCCCTGAAGCAGTTCCGCAGTGCTACGGCCTGTGCTCGGAAGGTGGTTGGTTCCAAAATGGTACCAGTGGTCCCATCCCATCACAGTCGCTAACTACTCAGTTGCTTCTAGCCACAGGTTGGGCCAGTCGGTGTGCCCTACATCCTGGAGTCTCTTCATGGCAAGACAAGCGTGAAGTAAAGCATACCTGTGGCTGGATTAAAGCCATCACACCTTGGGAGGAACTATAACAATTTGAGACTAGCCATATAATGGCCTTTCCAACCCACTTCCATATTCACAAATGTTTATCTCAGAATCTCAAAATGCTGACCCATTTCCCTGGAAATAATAATTAACAAAAGAAAAAACAGCAATAATAACAAACTTTGGAGGTGAATTAATGTGTCTTATGGCCTTTAATTTTAATATGTTTAAATTTCCACTAAGGACTCTTCTATACAACATTTTCGCAGGAATTTCTGCTTATGGCATATTTCTGGGTTGTTAATAAATAAACTCTCATGCTGTTTCCAAAAAATATGTCAGGATTACACATTTTTTTCTAAAAAGAGAGGAAGCTAAGCCATAAAACCTTTGACTTGCCCATATTAGAATTTAGACTTCTTGGCTGCCCTCCTCGTGCTCAGGATAGAGGGGTCAGCATTCACAAACTTCCGCCCAGAAATATCTGGAAGCGTCTTACTAAGGACAGAGCCTAGATATTGTGATGGGTTCATTTAGGAATTTGTGCTGAGGTTTCGACCCAGGTCATTAAATGCCCTTTGGTGCATGCACAGGGAAGTGGTGGCTGTGTTTTTTGTTTCTGTAAGGAAAAAGTCTTTTTGTGTATGTGCTATTATAAATACATGGAGAAGGTGCATTGGACAGACAAATATTCCAATGCATCATACATTTTGACTATGTCTCAATAAAATGAAAGGGAGTGTGATCTAGTGGAACTGTGCTCTGGAGTTAGGCCTGGGTTCAAATTCTGGATCAATGATTAAAGAGCTGTGTGACCTCGGGTAATCCACGGAACCTCTCTGAACATCGATTTCTTCAGCAGTAAAATGGTGATTTAAAAAGATATCTCTACCTTGACTGGCATGTTCTGTGGATTAGAGATAATAAATGTGAAGTGCCCAGTATGTAATGGTTTGTGTTCTCAACAAATAGAATCACTCAGCATTATTCACACTCAAATTATGGTGGAACAGAGGCTGAGCATATAAGACGACTGACTCCTCTTGCAAAGCCAGGAGGCATGAGATATATTTAACTCATTGCTCCCACGGAATGTTCGAAATAAAGAAATTCAATTATTCTGTAATATAGTGGTCTGGAGCAATTCACTCGCTTCCCAGAGATATGTAGTGAACACGTCAGAACAGTTTGCATATTCAGGGAAACTGTTGGGGTGAGAGATAAAAAATGCACAACAAATTCCACAGGGCTCTACCTATCAATTCTGAGAACTCCTTCAGTCTGAGAGCAAACCACAAAACTGGCTGAAAGCGAGGCTGGAGGCAGGGAGGGAGAGCTCTGAGATTCCATTGCTGACTCTCGAGGTCACGTGGCCCTGACACATAACTTTTACTGAGTTGACTATATCTCACTTCCTGTAAGTGCCTGTCCCTCATGCTCGCTTTCAAGGACTTGGCCAATCTCCTTTTGTAAATAGAACAATGCTTTATATTTCTCTATTACTCTGGAGTGACTATATCAATAATGCAGGAAACGCATCTGTCCAGCACAATGAGATTATTTTTCTGATTTCGGTTGACAGTTATGGTAATAGTTTGGCAAACAATCTACTCCACCATCAATGACCGCAGATTACAGCTGTTTTTAAAAATCTCAGCTGCTTCTGGAAACTTGGAAGATGGATTGCATATTGAGGGGGAGACGGAAAGATACGCCTTGAGCCTTGATGGTGGAAAAATGCTTAACTCTTTCTGTACAGAAAAAGCTAAGGAAACATTAGGGAGAGCATAACATGCTATCTGCAGATACGCTAGGTGAGAAATGATAACACTGAGACAGCGATACAATAGTCTAACATTGCGACAGGGGCCACAGGCTCTCTCTCACAAGGGAGAGCCTGAAATATTTCAGAGAACTGCTTTTTATACCGATGTATTTCCCAAGTCACTCAGGAGTTATTGCAAATATTTACAGGGGAGAAAATTGAGAAAGAATATTATCAGCTAGCTAGTCAATAATAATGGCCCAGGCCTAGGATATTCATGTTTGTTTTAAAAAAAAAATGGTTTAATTCTACTTCTGCAGAGGTGATAAATAGAAGTTGTTTTTTAAAAAAATTGGAACTTCTTAAGTCTTAACAAGATGTGTTTTCCTCAAAGTTCATAACAGCTCTGAAATAGGCCTTATTTTTTATATGAATTTTCCCCCTTTGGGATTTTTTACTTTACTTCCGTTTCATAAGAAGCAGAATGCTGACCTTGCTAGTGGCCCATGACCCTGGCATGTGGCCAGCCATTGTTACCCAGCGGCTTGGAGAATGCTGGCTGTGCAAGTCTCCGAAGGGGCGAGATTTCTTCGCCTCTGAGTTCCAAGGTGAAGCCGTTCAGAAGGGTAGTTGTAAAGGGGAGGCCACTGGGCTGTGCGTAGTCGTCATATCCAGGTGAGTTCATTTTTCTTGTGAACTTTTCACCTAGGCCCCAATTAGTACCCTATTAACCTCCTTAAATATGGAATTGCTAAGATCTTAGAATACTCCAAAATGGACTATTAGCCGGCCCATTTCCTGGCTCCATCAGATGAAAATGCCAAAGTAGGTCATACAACAGAATTACCTTGATTAATTCCAGCTCTCTCCCATGGGGCATGATGTCATGCAAGTTAAAGGAGATTCAAATTCGATGCATCATTTCAACGACTGATTAAACATGAAATTATTTTTTCTACAATTCCAAGTTTACAAGGATTTTCCTTTTGAATATGACAAACATTTCAGATGTGCTAAATTGATCAATTATACAAATGGTGACTTCCCTTGAACGTAATTTTTAATGTGCATGTTCTCCAAGGCCTAATATAGAAAAAGGTTTATTTTCCTCAATAACTACTGTGTTAGATGAGAAGCTCTCAGCATTATGCCCCGTTCCTATCCGTCAATGCAGGCTGGCTTTTAAGCACCCTATGAAGATGTCACTTCCACTCCAGAGCCCACTCAGAATGGCATTTGCAAATATAAATGATTTTGCTAAGGCTAAACAAAGCAGCAAACCTCACATCCTTTATCATACATTCCTAAAGGCCTGCCTTAAGAAAGTACTTAAAAAGAAACATTGTAGGTTTTAACATCTCATATATTGGTGCAATTTCTGTACAATAGGCAGATTTAATTTGTTTTCATGTGTGAAGCAGCTTTAGAGACTTATTAGCAATTTCAACAATTGCAGCACAATATGTCAACAAAATCTAAATTTTGTTATCACAAGTAGACTTCCCCGGGTGAGATTATTTGCTTCTTAAGATGTAGAATACAACCAGGTCTTTAAAAAGTTACTTGTTTTCTGTTGAAGTATTTTACTTAGAAAGAATCAAACCTTTGGATGCAACAGTTATGCTATAAAATCAGGGCTGTGTCCCTTTTGTGTCTAAGTCACATGGGCACATCCTCCTTCTGTAAACACTGTAGCTGATTTAGAACTCTCCAGCGCTTTCCAGATAAAAATGCAACTTGGTTTCCTCATTTCAACTACCAAACTTTTAAATTAGATCACATTTCAATGTTCAGGTACTCCTTACTGTAATAACCTGTGATGTGTATTCATTTTTGCAATTTCCCTAGCAATTGGTGGACCATCCAATGGCTGTATGAAGCATCTCCAAACTTCAAAAGGTCCACTTCTCTGACCCAGCTTCACAGGCACCCACTTAGCACAGGTTGGGCTGTGACACCGCCTGTGGGGGCGGATCCTGGCTGTTTCTCTCCCTTTCCTTTCTGATCCGTCCACTGATCACTAAAAAAGCGGTGATAAAACGCTACTTTTTAGAAACTTTTAGAAGCAGTAAATAAATCGTTTGCCACCATCAATGAGATTGAAAGCTGCAGACAGATATTTATGCTATTGAGCCACATGTTGTTTATAATGATAATGGAGCTTCGGAATCCCCCTTCTCTACTCTCCAAGACATAACTTCTCTCTGAGATTTGCAACCGAGGGATTCAGATTTCTAGGCTCTGGGTGTCAAGGTGGCCTAATCTGTGACCAGAAAAATTCTGCCCTCATATTTTAACATCAGATCCCTCCAATCCTGGTTCCATGCATCAGTTGACCTAGTTAGCAAATTAGGTAGAAGCCAAGGTCATTAATGTTACAATATCAGAAAAACGATGCGGCTCAGCGAGAGTAGAGAGGAAAGTATCATAGCCCAGAACTTTCATCTTTCTTTTTCTTCTCCTTATAGGCATTTATATAAGTCCCTCTAACTCATTTATATGTATTCTCAACACTTTAATCTACTTATTCATTTTCCAAGCAATATTGACCTAGGTTTTATATGAGCAAAAATCCAGAAATTTGACAGAGATTTAAAACTCACCTTGGGTCTTTCTGCCTCATCCTCTTATTTTTTATTCCTGTGATTGTTTATAATTACAAAAGAAAGACATGTTAGTCTTTAAATCAATTAAAATTATGATAAAAATTCAGTTCCTCAGTTGCACTGGCCACATTTCAAGTACTCCTCATCACGGGTGTTTCTATCAGACAGAACTTCCTGCCATGAAAATGTCCATTCACTCCCAGCCCGCAAATCCCAATCCCCTCCCAGTTGAAAGCACCAATTGAGGTTTAGTTCAGATTCTTCAGCTGTTCTCCTGGGCATTTACACCAATACCCTATTTTATCGTACTGTACATTTTGATCAGTGGCTTGCCCTTTTCTCTGAAAAATCTATGTCAGACACCTTTCCATTACAGATCCTTTACATTTATGACATTCTTTAAACAACTGCACGTCATTCCACAGCACAGATATGCTATGCTCTATTTAAACATTCCTTTCCTGCTGGTTATTTAGCTTCCTTTCAAGTTTTCTCTACTTTACCAAAGATGAAATGGACATCCTCATTGAGATATCTTTGAACATCTACGTATGTTTTCTATGGAAAAGATTCCTGCAAACGGGGCTCTTTTTAATCCCCAAATTGACCCTTCCCTTTTCTGCCTTGTGCACTAAGCCTGGGGTGTCTTGATGACAGAATCAGGACTTTACAATGTTTGTCATCCTTTCTTGATGGGTGCCATCAGCATATCTCTTGACTTTCAGTGGGAGCTCCATGCCATGGAGCCACAACTTTTGTTTGCAATTATTCAGTGGAACCAGACAATGGCTTGACCTTGGATAGCGTACATTTGGATGCATTTAGAATCAAATCATATCTACAAATATTACAGCACTCTCTCTAAGATGGGAAGACGGGTGTGGATTTCTTATGTCCCTCAGCATGAGTTACCTAAAAGTTCAGTAGTGTATCAGTTGTCTCAAGTCATATGACCCTCATCCAAATAAAAAAAAGTACCCCTTCTGCACATTGATTTATTCTGTCAGAAAATTGTTATATACATGCTAATGTTTGATGGAAGACCCCTTAGAGGAATACTGTCCTGATAAATATACAAATTTGAGATGTCTGCAGTGTGAATGTCCCCCACCTTAGTTGGAACTCGTAAATATAGGCACTACCTGTGTGCACAGCCCCATCTCTGACTCCATCCATCCAACCCAGGACAAAAGACTCTTGAATGTATGGTTTAACTTTTTTGTTTCTATTTGGATCCGCACTTTCCTATCTTCAGCACAATCCCTGCTAATAGTTCAGTTCTTCACGAGCTCTCTCCTGGATTACCATAACAGCGAACTAATTGGAATCCTTGTCCTCCACCTCCTCCTCGCTTTCCATTTGCTACCACACTGCTGCCCCAGGAACGTACCTAAAATGCCAATCTGTGTATGGCAGGATGGCCCCGCCTCCTGAGCATGGCTCACAAAGCTCTTCATTAGCTTAAGCATCAGCTCCCATCACACCCTTCCTAATGCTATGTGAAATCCTTTATGATTTCCAGGCAGTCCTGCACCTGCTCAACCTGTTCCCTCTGCCTGGATACTGATCCTTCAAAGTTCCATTTTGGAATCTCATTTTCACGGAAAGATTTACCTGCTATATCCCCCTATCCTAGGAGAATTTATATTTCTCCCTGCTACTTCTCCTCCCCAACCCTTTACTCTATACAACCTCTGATATGACACTACATTCAATTACAATTTTTGGACATTTGCTTGAATTTCCTTTCCTTCTAGTCAATGAACCCAAGCATGGAATCCATGATGGCTCCTAGATTTAGTGCAGCGATTGCTCCATAGTAGATTGGAAATGATTGGTTGCTGAATCAAATAGTTCTGAAGGAACGAATGTCCTATAGTCCCTGTCAACCAGGCCCAGAGGTGGGCAGGTGTGAATGTCTGTATCTCTTGCACTGCACACTGTGAACAAACTCTCCCTCTCTCTCACTATCACAGCTTCTCACTTGTTTTCAGTGGATATGACACATAAATGAAAAAGCTGATTCTTCTGGGCCCAGCAGGAAATCTTAAGATTGTTTTACTCAGTTGCTCCTCCAAGCTTGTTCATGCATGTTTTCTTAGGCTGTTCTCAGCCTCTTCTTTACAGAGCAGCAGAACTCACTTCTCGTAGGTTAGGGCTGCCTCACCTTACTGTAACAACATGAAGAGAGATGGATTTTCCAAAATGAGGCTAGCCAGTGAACTGTGATGCCAGAGTAATCCCATTACTTTCAGAGGTGTCGAGTCTGTTATAATCACTCAAGTGTAGCAATGCTGTACTTTAAAAGGGAAAGGATATGGTAGTCATTGGTGGGAGGTTGTTTTCCTCAAGACAGAACTCCTAATCTTGGAAGGCTTGGGTCAACAGAGGCAAGGCCTTTAGGGAGCTCATTAAGATCATTAAAACCATCGCAAAATGTTTATTAAAACGGGTCAAAGGAGTTGATACCAGTTACATTCGGTTGCCTCCTGCCTGGGCTAAGTTTAAAAGAAGCGTAGACCTCTGTTTCTAGGCAAAGGAATTCCCCAATGTTTAATCTTTCTATGTTAGCTCTGATCTGATGATGTTTCTTCTTTTTAGAGTTAGGATTTCTGGTAAAGAGCAAAAGAAAAAATCAGCAAAAGTCAGGAAGAGTAACCCACTGAAAGAATCTTTCTGAAAAGAAGAGTGAGAACTATTAAATGGTATGCATCACTCAAATCCATGTATATTTTACTATTAAAAAGTTGACATTAGATGTGGATTAAAAAGATGTAAGGGAGCTGGCCCGGTGGCCCAGTGGTTAAGTTTGTGTGCTCCACTTCTGTGGCCCAGAGTTTCACTGATTTGGATCCTGGGTGTGGACATGGCACCTCTCCTCAAGCCATGCTGAGGCAGCATCCCACATAGCACAATCAGAGGTACTCACAACTAGAATATACAACTATTTGCTGGGGGACTTTGGGGAGAAGAAGAAGAAGAAAAAAAAAGGAAGTACAGGGGCTGGCCCCGTGGTCTAGTGGTTAAGTTCAGCACACTCCACTTCAGTGGTCCTGGTTCAGTTTCTGGGCACAGACCTACACCACTCATCAGCAGCCATGCTGTGGCGGTGACCCACATACAAAATAGAGGAAGATTGGCACAGATGTTAGCTCAGGGAGAACCTTCCTCAGCAAACAAAACAAAAGAAAACAAAACAAAAGATGTACAGAATAACACATATTTTGTTGCAATGTTTGAGCTCTAAAAGATAGTTCTCGAAGTGAAGTCTTTGGTCCACTGGTGGGCTATAAAGGTCCCCCGGAAGGTCCAAGAACTTACCCCCAAATTTGGAATTCATTCTGCACTGTCTACAAATGACATGAAATTTCACTGGATGTTGGTAGCTATTAAATGAGTTATGAAACGTTACCAACATGTGATATTGATAAACTAAAATTAGCATGCTAAGGGAGTTTACTCTGGACCTTAATCCAGGATGGTGCCAGGAAGTCTGGCTGCTTCAAAAAGCTTAGCAAAGCTGTGAAGCTTCTGCTTGCACTACACAAGCAGAGGGTTGGAATTCCCAGAGTTTCTAGGAAGCAAGTTTTGTTATCAGTGCATCATTAGTGTCTTATTGAGTTGTCCTTGGTTTTTAATTGCTACTAAGTTCATATTAATATTTTACTTTCGTTGATTGTTAGATTCTTGTGTAATTGCTTTGCTTTACCATTTTGATGGCCATTACTTGCGTGTGGTTTGCCCAAGTGTCTTAGGCACCCCTCACTGGCCTGACAGAGCACAGGTCCATAGGTAGGAAGCACAAGGTAACAGTTGTTGAAACACACTAGTACCTGTGTGTTTTCTAAGCACTTTCAATATCTGATTTAATTGTCAACACAACCTAAACTCTAGGCAATCTTACTTTTTTTCTCAGACCCTTCTAATACTTTTAGATCAATTCCATATTTTAAAACATTCTACAATTGGAAATGGTTTACTTTTTTATCTCAGAATTTATTTTGAAAAGAGTCAAATATAAGTTAATAAAATAGCACAGTAAATATACATGTAATAATCACTTAAATAATTGTGAACATTTTGCCACATTTCACTTTTTTCTTTTATAATGTCATTTAAAGATACATTTCAGAGTGACACGTCACCATTAAATACTTCAGTATGCATCTCCTGGGAATAAGGATGTACATAGCCATGATGCCTAATATCTAAGAATATCAAAAACAATTCCATTATATTATCTAATATGTACTATGTAGCCCGTATTTGAATTCCCTGATTGCCCCTAAAATGTCTGTTATAATTAATTTTTTTAGAAGAGTCACAAATTGCATTTGATCTATGTTTCTTTAGTCTCTTTTAAACCAGAAGAATCCTATCCTACTTTTTTTTTTTAATGATATTGACTTTTTAAAGACTCTAGACTAGTTGATAATAGATTGTGCTGCATTTTAGATTTGTCTGATTGCTCTCTCTAGGTGTTGTTTACTCCCATCACCTATATTTTTTAAAAACTAGATATTAAGATGTAGGGAATTGATTAGATTTATGTTAAACATGTTTGGTCAGATTACTCCACAGGTGATGTGTGTTTCATTATGCACCACATCAGGGACCACATAATGTCAAGCGGGCCCTTGATTGGTGAGGCTGTTTGATTTGTTAATTCTGCTAGTGTGGTAACTGCTGGATCTATCCATTGTAACGGTACAATTTTCCTTTTGTAATTAATAACTACTCTCTAGGGTGATTGCATTTGTTTCATACTGTGGCTGTAACAAATTTTCACAAACGTCATGTCATAAAACAATACACATCATTGTCTATGGTTTTGTAGGTTACAAATTCAATCTAACTGGAACTCACTAGGCTAAAATCACTGTGTTGGTAAGACTTCCTTTCTGGAGGCTCCAGGAGAATCTGTTTCTTTGCATTTTCCTGCCTCTAGACGCCACCTGCATTCCTTGGCCTTTCCCCCATCTTCATTGCTAGCAACAGCTGGTCAAGTTCTTCTCAAATCTCATCTTTCTTACCTCCTCTCTGCCTTCCTTTCCTGCTTTTCAGGACTTTTTGATTGAACTGGACCTATTCAGATAATCCCGGATAATCTCCATATTTTAAGGTCCGATGATTAGCAACTTTAATTCTATCCACAATCTTCATTCCCTTTTGCCATGTAATCTAACACATTCACGTGTTCAGGAAGTAGGACATGGACATCTTTTGGGAGGCCATTATTCTGCCTGGAACAGTGATACTTTGGCAGTGTGCAGATCATCTGGCCTCCAACAACCTTCCACTTCATAGTTGTATCCTCCATTGATAATCCTTGGTTATATCGCTAATTGAGGGATGAAGACATTGGGAGGTGCAAACTGGTGACCTTCTAATTATGTTATTCCTTCTTCAGCTAGCATTGTTCTCCAAAGAAGAGCTCCACATTTTATCTCCTTTATATATATATTTTTTATTCCTTTCAATACCACGGTCAACTTGGGTTTTTAACATGTTATAACAAATTATCACCATTTTTCTTTTTGAAGTACCAAAGTTGGCCAGTGGGAGTCCCTTACATCTGGATCCTATGTTTTTTTGATATATACCTTTATTTTCTGTCACAATCACATGCCACAGGCTCACTTTGTATTTTCTCTGAACAAAATCTGAAATCAGCTATTTGTCTAGGAAGAGTCTCTCTCGTCTCTTTATTCAAAGACAGCAGTGGTACTTAGAAACCAAGATCTGACTGTTTGGTATGCTTGCTGCTACCAGAGTATCAATATTTCTAGGCTAAGGATGGATAGATAGATAGATAGATAGATAGATAGATAGACAGACAGATAGATAGATAGATAGACAGATAGAAAGAAAGAAAGAAAAACAGCCATATGTAAAGTGTGAGTTTATGTTGATATTTCCCTTACAAATTTAATATTACAGACTTTTACTTAATTTTTAAAAAATTTCTCATGTTTTCCTTACAATGAAATTCTTGTCTCCAAATTCTACAATATAGGAAAGAGAATCAAAATTACAATAAGTATTACTGCCAACAACAATCCTTCCGTGAACATTTAAGATTTGTTAGCAGTTTTTTCTGTTCTCAGAAAATATCCCACTAAAAATATATATTCAGGATAGTGTTCAAAAGTCACTTGAAATAATTATTTCCTGTGTGTTATGTTATCAGCTTCATAAAATGCTAGGTTTATTTCTTTCTGCTTTACTCCATTTTAGGGTGGAAACTTTTCCTTTTGGCTTAATGTCATGCTTTGACTATGTAAAATATTGATGTCATTCAGAAGTCAAACCTGTAGAAAAGGTGTTTTCAGTCAAGTTTCTCCCTCATCCGTACAGTCTCTACCTTGTTTCCCACACACTCCCTATTGTGAACCTTCCCAATTAGTTTCTGGTTATCCTTTGAACGTTTCTCTTTGGAAAGATAAGTACATGCATATCTCTTGTTATTTCTTCCATTAAAAGTACTCTTTGATTTTTTTACCTAAAAATCTATCCTGGGAAATCATAGAGCAGATTCTTTGTTCTTGACCAGACACAGATGATATAATCCGTATGAGGTAGTTACTATTACTCTCTGCGTTTGGTAGATGAAGAAAGTGAGGCACACAGGAAAATAAGCATTTTGGTGAAAGTCACTGTTTGTAGGTAGTCGAGGTCAGATGTGTACATAAACATTCTGCTTTCCGAATCCATTCTTTTAACCCCACTCTACAAGCATCCAGGCACTGTATACATCCTTTTATCCTCTCCTGAAGCAATGCCAGTGATGTTGCCAAGCTGTCTTCTTTTTCCTTTTCTTTCTTTTCTTTTCTTTCTTCTTTCTTCCTTCCTTCCTTCTTTCTGTCTTTCTTTTTTTGTGTGTTGTTCTAGCGTTGAATTTTTAACATGGAGTCTAGAATAATTATTATTAGACATTCACAAATGTAGTTCAAGTATTTTATTTCATTAGCACATCTATTAGAGCGATAATTATTGATTGCTGGAGTTAGCAGAGACCTTTGAAGTGATCTGATCTGACCCTTCCATTTCATAGGTTAAGACTGTTGAACACAGAGGTGAAAAAGACTGACCCAATATCAAATAGTTAGTTGCAGACTGACACTTAGAGCTCTGGTCTCCTAAGTACTAATCTAAAGTTATTTTTCACTATAATACAAGTTTTGATTGGGAACACATGGGCAGGCACAGATAGCTGAAGTCCACAATAATGCAGAGCCCAAGAAAAATGTTTAAAGCTTTTGAGTAATGAATTCAATAATCCAAAATGTCGCAATCTTCCTCTCATTCTTCGTTCAGCAGTAAACATTTGACAGCTTTCCACTGAGTGCTGTGAAATCTCCTGATGGAATATCTACTCATCACGTGTGAAGAACTTAAGTACATTAAGTTGTTAGAAAGCACAGCACCAGCCTGAATGAAGGCTTAGCAGCTACATTTCAAAAATACAGTCAAGCTAGCGATACACTCCCAAGAGCGTGCCTCTGCAGTGCTAGCCTGCAATGGTTTGGAAAGAAGCACATTTCTGCACTACTGTGGGATGTGTACATTATGTTGTCTATAGGTGCATTAGTGGGTCTCTCTCCTAAGTACTTAATGGGAAATTTCCAACCACTCAGCCTCACTTACCAATATCCCAAGAGCTTGTGTTAATAGTATAGTAGCAGCGTGTGGCTTGCCGATATGGTGCCTTACATCTCCAGAGTGGTACCAGAGCAGTTACTGGGAGACCAGAACCAAGAATTTGACAGCTGTTGTGAGATTGCCCTTTATTTTTAACACTGCGAGTTGAAAACGAACATCAGGTCAAGCATATTGTGAGATGAGACCATTGGCTTGGTTCTGGATTATTGACACCGCAGACGATTCTCCTTTGGAAGGTTTTCCTGCCCTGGTAGAAAGTCTGGGTTCTGATGGGCCTTTCTTTGTTTGTGTTTTTCCTATAACCAATTGTCTCCCTTTTCCCTCAATTTTTCATCTAAAAGAAACAAAAACAAACACAAGGAGGTGGGCAGGTTCACAGTAGTTGCTGTTTGAATGTGCTGTTGGTTTATTTTGATGGTGGTATCTGTTGATGCACTTTTTAAATGTTTAAAATAGCGTGACAATGTTCTGGGGGGAGGATCACATGCCTGTCGTAAAAAATCTTAGATTAGAAGCTATTCTGATGAGCCACAGAACAACCTCAAAGATGGTAATACCGAGTGTGCCCTCTCCCTCTGTTCCTTCTGTCCCTCGCTTCTGGCTCTTTCTCAGACTTTTAACAACCAAAGCGACTTTGACAAACCCTAGGGGATGATGGTTCAAATCAGGGGCCTCTGAGGTTTTGCTTGTCTCTTTTCTGATACGGATGCAGATGGAGCCTTAGGTGTTGTTACTAGAGTATGACTATGGCAAGCAAGCCTGAGAAACAGCAATTTAGGTCCATGGCGAAATTATCTAAGAAACAACAACCGAGGAAAGATGAGACTAGCTTCGATTCCTTGACTGATTGATTGATTTTTGCTGATTAGTTTCTTTATAAGGAAGAAAACGAAAATTTCCATGTCATTTTGGGTTGGGAAACTCCACAAGCCCAAGTTCTGCAGAAGCTAAGAGTCAAAAAGGAGATGAATTTCGCCCTGGCGAATTGAGCAGGAGTTATGGCCAGTCACTTCATAGGACATGACCATAGCAACAAAGCATGAGTGCCTTTGTAGGACAGTAAAGGTTGGTATCATCATGGACCCTAATGACAAGTCATAACCAATCACTTCATAGACTCTAATACCAGCAAATAAAGCAAGAGCTGCCTTCTGTATAATAATGAAGGCCCTTACCATCACACACCTTTAGAATCCTAAAAGGGCTAGAGAACTTCAAAGATGACTAAACTTAGTTCAGAAAGGAGATACAACATTCCTAGGGTTCTAAGGAGAATTTTGGAAATGTTTACCAAATTTAGAACACTGAAACATTTTGGTCTGGATAAAAAAATAAACTCAATTAAGTTATGGGTCAGATTTCTGACTGCAAAACAATTCGCTCCCTCTTTAATGCATATTTCCTGGGTATCTCCTAATATATATAAGTATCTATACATAATATATGCATTTATTTTTTGTAAGAAGAAAAGTAATAACATATAAAACAATTCTGTTCTCTTACTTTATTCATTAATATATTATTTGTTCAACAAATGCCTATATAGCTTTTACCTCGTACCAGGCACTGTCTTAAGTGTTCTAGAAAAAGGGACTCATAATCCCGACAACAACTAGATGAGTTAGATGCTATTATCACCCCTACTTTAGACGTGAGGAAGGCTGAGTCATGGGGAGGATATGCAAGTTGCCTAAGTTCACAGAGCTAGCAGTAGTTTTTTCCAGGAGAGTTTTATCAAAATATGATACAGAGAAAAATTCCTCAATTCCTTCTCTTTACTTCATCATATCAACCAACATAATTTCTTCTGTCGACTCCTTCCCTCTAGGCCTGGAGAAGAAGTTATCACTTCCTATCTGGATACCTTTATCTTGCTAGATGCGTAATTTTAAATGCTTACATTGAATGTGTAGCCTTGATTCCTCACTGTAAATATTTTCATGAGGCGTTTAGTTTCTCTAATAAGCAAACAGTTGCAGAATATCTGAAAAAACTTGGTTGTGGCAGGAAGAGAAAAGTAAAAACATGGAGCTAATTGTGAGCAATTATCTCCAGGACTACAAGTTCAAAGAATGGCTCATTCCCCTCTCTTTCTGACTCATAAGTTTTATGGAATCACTGGGCGCAATAACCCGTTGGCTTTTTATTCTGGAGGCTTCAACTCTCTATCATTAAGTTAACCGAACCATGGCGAGTGCTGAACTCTGGTCTCAGATTTGGCACACACACACACTCACCTACCCACATGCCTTTAAATGTAGGATTAAGTCAACTTGATTGTTTCTGCACAAAAAAACTCCAGGCCGTGGAACAGTTATTGAAGAACCGGAGTTTTCACTCCATAATGATGATAATAATCAGAATGGCAATAAAATTGCTAATTTATCGAGTGCCACTGTGTTCCAGGCACTGTATAACTTTGCAGTTATGTAGTGTACCTCATTTAATTACTACCATCATTGTGTATCAAGTATTATGATCGCATTTAACTAAAGAGGAAATCGAAGCTCAAAGAGATAAAAGAACTCTCCCAAGTTACACAACTAATGAGTGGTAGAAATGTGTTCAGTTGCCATGGGCACCAGACTCTTATGCTCTAAATCAAGGTCTTCAGGCATTGGTTTAGCTGCATTCTGTGTGTACCTCAAAGGGAGTGTAAGTGTGTTATCTGAAGACCTCACTTTAAGAATCACTGGCTCATCATTTGTTTGTGCTCTGTTGGATATTCTGTGATTCTTACCTTCATCTCTAAAGATTATCACTCACCAGAATCTACAAATCCAAAGGAAAGAAAACACATTGTCAGGCCGCCCTAAATTCTGCACCATTCATTGTGTATATTCACCTCATTCCAGCGAGATACCAGATTTTACAGGGGGTAGTAAAACCAGTTGAATTTTGACTTAGGAAAGAATGTAACGTCTTTTCTTTCTGAAATATTTTGTGTTTCACTCCCTTGTTTGCCCAATTCATTTGTTGTCATGAACCAATAGTAGGAAAATGCAAAGCAAGGATGCGGTTATTATAAAATAACTACTCCCCTGGTGATTAAAGACACTTGGCGATCTGTTGTTCCTTCTGCTCTCCCAGGGGGATGATTAAATGTCTCGGATGGTGTTGGAAACAT
Organism: Equus asinus; assembly: GCF_041296235.1. Taxonomy (NCBI): domain Eukaryota; kingdom Metazoa; phylum Chordata; class Mammalia; order Perissodactyla; family Equidae; genus Equus; species Equus asinus. The sequence continues at coordinate 107,545,571 of NC_091791.1, read as the reverse complement.
ACTGAGAGAGCTCACACATCCCTTTCCAAACTGGGACCACATGCTAATAGAGGAGGTTAATCTCTGTGGCTTTCTAGCTAATCACCCTGGCATCTGCCTGCTTGCATGACTCCCAGGACTTTTGGTGGAATAAGCGAAGCTATGAAAATACACCGGCTCACTCACAGTCTGCAAAACACAGACTGTAGAACTTCCACTGAGAGCTCTTAAAAAGATCAAAACACCTTCTTTGCTTTATTCACTTGGACCTGATTTCAAGAGGCAACAGGAAAACAACATGGAACAGCGTCCAGTATACTTGGCAGGGTTCATTGCCAATTGGAATTAACAAAACAGTCTTTGATATCCTGTTATTCACACCAACACCAGAAACATTTACCAAGTATGAATCTTACCTGGCCCTTGGCTGGTGTCACTACATACAAATGAGTCATTATCCTCCAAGAGGTTGTTCACTTTCTTAACCAAGGCTCAACACAACAATGCCAGATCCTTTAATATATGGATGGAAATCTATTATTTATGTTTACAAATGAGCTCGTCCATCTCACCTGTACAAGTGCTGCAGAAATGCTGATGTGCGATACTTGTTCTCTTAGAAACTCTTCTTGGGAAAAACTAAGCCAGTTGACTGCATCCAGAGGCCTGAACCCATACTGATTCAGCATTTTACATGATGGCTCATATATAATTTTCAGAAACCAGTATTCACTCCAGGAGATAGTGAGAAAACTCACCTTCAAAGAGTACAGTTTAAACCGTGTATCATTGAGTGGAATATATATGGACTCAATGCCAACTTGCAAATTCCATGTATAACACTACACATTGATTTGTCTGAGGGAAACCAAAAATTACAAGTCAGAGGGACAATAATGCCCATTCAAAACAAATGACAGAGGTACCTACAACTGTTATCTGCATGGAGATTAACAAGCTATGTGTTCTGCCAAACCTATCCTTCCTTCATTGTGAAATGGCAGCATTGATTAATCACCAAATGTGTGCAAGCTCTAGGTATGTTTGGTGTGATCAGTTTTACATCATAGAAACAATGGCCATAAGTTCATAAGCCACTTCCTAATAATGAGGTGAGTTCCTGGCCCTACTGTCCAGGTGTCAATGTCATCTGTATCATCACAGCCAAATGCCTGAAATGCTGGACTCATAATTCCATATTTCCCACCATGCTAGAGGTCACTGTCAATTTTGGAAATAGAGGGAGGATTGTTTGCAAGTTACTCTTGGCAGAAAAAAGTAAGCTGCAGTGATCTTTGTCAGAGACGTAGGACAGAAATGTGGGTGGGGGGAGTAACAGAGCTGGGTCGGAGTGGACATTGGTTTTGCAGAATTTTGACAAGGAGGTACAAGATACAGAATTAAAAGTATGTGGCAGGCAGAGAAATAGGGAGGCTTCCCTTTAATTATGCCTAGCTAGTTATACTTTTCGACGTAACCATTTTTTTTTTCCCATTGTCTAAGTCACTAAGAAAATTCTGTCTCCAGAGTCACAACTCTTCACAACAGGATAACATCCTCCCCTGAGGCCCCGCCCACCTGCCTTGAGCTTAAGCAGGAATGTGTTGAGACTTCTCGAGTGATGGAGCTGAAATGAATAGATCTGGACCTCGATCATTCTCTCTGCCTCAGGTTTTAGAAAGACGCTACCTGACTATTTACCTGGGCACAGTGCTTTCATCAGGATACAGACCCTGTCACTGATGTTTAGAATCCACAAAGAGAGACTGAATGTCAGTAACTTCCTCAATACAACATCCAAATAAAGATGACTTTCACCTGGGACCAAACCCTAAGGATAGGCAGAACCACTCAGAACCATCATTTATTGTTCCTGTTCCTCATCTGGAGGGCTTGGCATGTTGCTGACGTTATAGCAAAAGTCTCCCCACCAGGACCTTGCCAATTTCAGCTTTAATTCCATCAGTAAACAACTTCAACTGTGTTGGGAAAATTCCATTAATCATTCATGTTCTGCGAAGAATGATACACAAAGGAACTGTCAGCACCAGGCAGCAACTTTCCATTTGTTTGGTAATTAAGAACTCCAGGCCATCTAATGGTGCCGAGATGCAAATCCATTGCTCCATTGGAGCCACCAGAATGAGCTGAAAAGAATTCACTTGCACTTAAACCCCTAATGTCCGATGATTTGATGGATCTCTCCTGCCCTTGTTAGGTGAGCAGCAAGCATATTGCTTCAAGCTGAGACGCTTTGAAAAAAGCCTTGAGCTTCTTTCAAGAAAATACTAATTCTTTGGGCACATGCTTTTTAAACCTGTTTCTGAAATATGTTTTGATTATACAAATACACAAATACATGTTTTGCCTGAATCAAACGTTTACATCACCCAAATATAATGAACTGCTCTTTAATTTAAAATTTGAGTGGGATTTTATTTTCCTCTACAGGAACCCTATCATTTAGCAGATGGAGATCCAGAAAACCAGCATTGAGAATCTTTCATGCAACAGGTTTTTTTTTTTCTTTTTAATCTGATTTGTGCATCTACATCTATTTTGAATACCAGGGACAATTAGATACTTAAAATTTACCAGGAACTCAACCAGGGCATTAGGAGAGGCTGTGAAGCTGATCCTCTGGTAGATCAGAGATTGCTAGTGGGTATCTACTGGTTTTGACATCATCAGAAAACTAACCCCGAAGTCACACTTAGGAATCCAGATGGCATTCATATGGCGGAGAGACCCTGTCACCACTTGCTGTCCTCCTCTTCCTCTTCCTTTCATCAAAATGTCCACTTGAAGTGTCTAACCGTGTTTCACAGGAAGCTGATGGAAGAGAGTCCAGTAAGGTGCGACTCACCTATTTATGGTAATTTTTTTAAAAAGAGACTTTCTCACAACGCTTTCTGAACACCACAGTGTGCTCGTCCCTCTTGTTACTTGGTCTTCTAATGCCGCACTCGTAACCTGCTCCTGTGGAGAAAAAAGAGCTGCAGCAGAATCCCAGGACTCCTTTTAACAAATTCATTTTAACTTGAAGCTTCTATATATGGATTTCAATTGAGTCTTCTGGCTTCTCTTTCAGTAAAATGTTTTCATCTACAGATGAAGATGTGCTATAAAATGTAAACTCGAATTGAGGCTGACCAGAGGGCATCATTTTTAAAAATGTCAAAGTATGAGGAAATTATGGCTTCTTTATATTCATTTCTTTCTTATAGTTATATAATAGTCTGCTTTGCATTTAATGCTTTCTCTCAGAAACTTCTTCCCAGGGCTTTGCTACTTTTGCAAACCTTCACAATAAAAAAAAATCTCGAAAGAATCATATAAGAAACACCTTTTTCTCAGTGGCCTCTTCTCCAGTTGAGACGTTTGTTATATATGATATTAATCAGCTATGCCTAAAACAAATTTAATGCAAAATGTAACAGGAGAAAATAAAATTGCCCTATGCTCTCATCTCTCTTTCCACACAAAAGGTAGTTTATATGAATGCATGATATTCCATTATACAGTTTAAATATTTTAAAACATTTTTCTATTTTCTTAAATACACTGGCTGCATTGACTATGCACGTTTAAATTTCCATTTTACCCTTAGAAATACAAAAAAAGATCATACAAATAACAAATTGTTGCCTTTATGTGTCTCCAATATCACATTTGTGATTTCTTTTTAGAATAAAAGAAAGCAGTTCCGTGTTATTTTAGCTCCAGGGGAAGTTTTCACGTGTTCAACTCGCACAAATTGATGATTTGTGTATGTACGTTTTGGGAACCATATGAGATGGTTAGAAATAGTAATGCTATCAAGTTAAAACATCGTGACTCAATTTTCCCCCAACTTTCTTCAGAGATCTAAGTAAGCAAGAGAGGGATGGGGCTGGGAGGGAAACAAGGAAGGAATGAAGAAGATGAGCCTCCATTTAATACTCATCCTCATGGCCCCTTCACGGCCACGAACAGAATTCTTTGCTTTTTATTCCACTTCAGCCTCTTGTACCATGGCCTCAAAAATGCCATACTCTCACATTTCAACCTTAGATCACAGTTTTCTATCTTTTCAGCTCTTTCTCACTCCTTACTCCATACTCTTTTTTTTCAACTTCACTGAGACTTCTAGTACCTGATTCCTATACTCTTTCTATCTCTTCCTTCTGTGTTCAACCTAGAACCCCGTGGATCATCTTCCTCAGAATATAATCAAACTAAGCTTATCCACTGGCACCCCCTTCCACCTCCTGACCCAGCTGGAGCCGGCTTCCTGGGTGGGGGACCAGCGCAGTCATGCACACTCAGAGCTGGCTGCCCACTTCAGGTTTTTTGTTCTCCAGTCACCATCTTGAAATTCTAGTATTTTACCTTTGCTTTTCTGTTTTATAAGTGGAATCCAGGGGAACAATGAAGCAAGTGTCAGGAGTTTGGAGCCTTTGCTCCTGCAGGGACCTGCCTGCAGCCACCTCCTCATCTCCCTGGGGCAGGCTTCTACATGCCTGGTCCCCAATCCCTGCCCAGCAACCACTGCTGCCCTCCACCCTGGTGGGTCCGGGATAAGGGACAGGGAGAATTGCTGCTGAGCACACACTTCCTGCCTCTGAGTTATGGGGTGGGACCCTGAGGGCCTGTGAGTGTCTATGCTCACCCCACAGGTATCTTGGAGCCAGAGGGAGCGCTATGACCTCAAATAGCTAATAAAGAATACCATGCCAGGAAAAGACAGCCACTGTGGAAGAAAGGAGAAGAATTTTCCTGCTTTTTGAACAAGAGGCTCCATATTTTCATTTCGCATTTCCAGCAGAAGGTCAGCGCTGGTTTAATCTTACAATCCTTACACCAAGCCTCCCTAGCTGGTGACGTCTGCAGGAAACAGATCACATACGTTGTAGCTTCCAACTTAAGAGACACTTCAAACTCATTTGTTAGTTCTCTTTCTTGTTGCCTTGAGTAAACATTTAAAAATGACACCACCCTCTTCCAGAGCCCAGCCCCTCCCCAAGGGTCTCTTTCTCAGCCTCATATCCTACTTCGTGAAGAATATTGAGCCATGAACATTGAGTTATTGCAATTACCAGACATTCCCCAAGGTGTGGTCATTTCTATACCAATCTTTTTCTGCTTCCCTTTTATCAAAAAATTGCCAGCCCCTCTCTTGACCCCAGATGTAGATTCCTCTAGATTTCCTACTTGCTCTCCTGGCCTTCCAAGTCTGTACTTCTGCACCACTCATTCCCCCACCAACCACTACAATCTGGCTTTTGGTCCCACCCCTCAGGCAGAGCTACTCCTGAGTTTCCCTGGTAAAGCCAGAGGTCACCTTGCAATTATTTTTTCTTAAAGATTGGCACCTAAGCTAACAACTGCTGCCAATCTTTTTTTTTCCCCCCTGCTTTATCTTCCGAAACTGCCCCCCGCCCCGTACACAGTTGTATATCTCAGTTGTGGGTCCTTCCAGTTGTGGCATGTGGGACACTGCTTCAACGTGACCTGATGAGCAGTGCCATGTCTGCGCCCAGGATCCAAACCCTGGGCCACCGCAGCGGAGCACGTGAACTTAACCACTCGGCCATGGGGCTGGCCCCCACCTTACAATTTTTATCTTTCCTGCACTCTCTATTCCTCTTAATGACTATTATCATTATTGGTTGTGTTGTGCCCCCTGAGCTGCCCCTCATGATAAGTTAAAGTCCTCTCCCCCAGAACCTGTGAAGGTGACCTCGTTTGGAAATAAGATCTTTGTAGAGATAATCACGTTAAGATGAGATCACACTGGATTGGGGTGGGCCCTAATCCAATGAGTGGTGTCATTATTAGAAGAGAGAAATTGGAGCATAGACACACAGGGGAGAAGACCATGTGAAGACAGAGGCAGAGAATGGAGTGATGCATCCACAAGCCACAGAAAGACAAGGATTATGGGTAACCACCAGAAACTACATAGAGGCAAGGCAAGATCCCTCCACTAGAACCTTCACAGAGAGCACGGCCATGCCAACGCCTGATTTCAGAGTACCAGCCTCCAGAACTGTAAGAGAATAAAGGTCTATTGTTTTAGGCCACACAGTTCGTGGCTCTTTGTTACAGCAGCCACAGGAAACTAACCGAATCACTCACTCTTTCTTATCCTTCTTGACCTCTTTGGCTTCTGTGTTACTCTTCGCTCTCCTTGAGCCTCTGATCACTCCTCTAATTCTCCTTCTCCACTTGCTCCTTTGAAGCAGTTGCTACAATGTTTCCTTGGCGCACTGTTTCACTTTCTTTCCCCAATCTCTTCTCGCTATAATCTCTTATGAACTCATCCATGCCCACCTCAACCTTTTTTGCCCACCTTAGTCTTGCATAGCTTCCAAGACTCAAGCTGCTTCATAGTCTGCAAGATTTCTCATATCCTCAGACTTGGCCAAGAGCCCCTCCTCTGAGCCTCATGGCATCCTGAGTAGCTAGCTCCCAACACTTACCATTTTAAAATGGTGCGTGATCTATTTATGTACCTCTCTGTCTGAATAGATAATGATTAGGCAGACTTCAAAGATGACCCCAAGACCCCCATCATGTACACACCTTGTATTATTGCCTCCCTGTAGGTACGGGTGAAACCTTTGAATATGATGGGATATCACCCCTGTGATTATGCTATCTCACATGGCAAAAAGGACTTAGTGAATGTAATTAAGGTCACTGATGAGTTGGCCGTGAGTTAATCAATAAGGACATCATCTGCTTGGCCTGACCTAATCCCTTGAACCCTTAAAAGAGGCAGGGCCTTTCTAGAAGTGAGAGGGATTTGACAGGAGTGATGGATATCCTACTCCATTTCTGGCTTTGAAATGGAGGCATCCTCATTGCAAGGACCTGAGAGTCTTCTAGGAGCTGAACACAGTTCCCAACCAACAGCCAGCAAGAAACAGAACCTCAGTCCTACAATCACAAGCAGAAGAATTCTGCCAGCAGCCAGTGACCTTGGAAGAGGGCCTGGAGCCCTGGGTGAGAACGGCAGGTCCAGCTGACACCTTGATCACAGCTCTGTGAGACCCTCGGCAGAGGACAAAATTGAACTCTTCCTGAACTGTGAGATGATGAATTTGTACTGTCTTAAGCTCCTCCCTCTGTAGTAATTTATTATACAACCATAGAAAACTAACACAAGAGAAGCTCTTCTCTGTCAGGAACTAAGTTTTTGTCATTTTTGTACCCTAGTTTCCTTCACAATACCTAATAAGTGTTGAATGTTCACTTGTTTGTCTACTTTTTGACACATCATTAATTTATTCAAGGAAGGTAATACTGATTTATCATTTTTTAAGTTTATTTATTTTTGGTAAGGAAGACTGGCCCTGAGCTAACATCTGCTGCCAATCCTCCTCTTTTTTTGTTGTTGTTGAGGAAGACTGGCCCTGAGCTAACATCTGTGCCCATCTTCCTCTGCTTTATATGTGGGACACCTGCCACAGCATGGTTTGCCAAGCAGTGCCATGTCGGCACCCTGGATCCGAACGGGTGAATCCAGGCCACCAAAGCAGAACATGCACACTTAACCACTGAGCCACCGGGACAGCCCCAATTTACCATTTTTAAATGCCCTTATAAATAGCATTATTACAATGATATTGTTTTTATAAACTTTACCTCAAGAGGCCAAAGGGAGGCCTTCTTCTCTTCCTGTTCCATCACACCTCATGCTCCAGACCTGCTCGTAGCAATGGTTAAGGTATCTTTTTCCACATTCCCCTACACCTTTCAAGATGAAGCTTATGTTCTCTTCTCAGAAAAACTTATTGTGGCTTCCAGAAGCGTACGTCTCAGGAAATTGTTATTCATAAAGTGCTTTGAAATCTTCAGCACAGCAGGATACTAAGAGTAAAGTGTCTGCTGATGTATACGTATTGAAAACATATGGCTATGATATAAACCTAAATATCTCAGGCCCACAAATAATACACAAAGCAGCGTTTAATTTCCTGGTAGAAAGGCTTTCCATTATTTTCTTCCTCAAACTCTCAGTTCTGTCAAAGCAAAGAATAAACACAAATTTCCTAGACAAGCAAAATATAACAAGCCAAAGCCATTATTCTAGGGCATTTGGAATCTCAGTGTAGATAAATGTATAAACTTATATGATCTTTGGAATAACGGTGGGCCGTAGTTAACAGTTGATGTTTTTGATTGTTAGAAAAGTACTCAGTATAGTGAAGGACCAAGCTCATTGCAGATTCACACGGTAACTCCGGTCAAAAATTTTTTTTCAGTTGTTTTTTTATTTTAGTAAAATGCACATAACATAAAGTTCCCATATTAACCATGTTTAAGTGCACAGTTCAATCAGTGGTATGGTCACATTATTGTGCAATCTCCAGAACTTTTCCATCTTGTAAAACTGAAATACTATACCCATTAAACACAGCTCTTCCTTCTTCTCTCCCCTCCCGTCAACCCCTGGCAACCACGATTCTACTTTCTATTTCTAAGAATTCAACTACTCTAGAGACCTCATAGAAGCAAAATCATATAGAGTCTGTCTTTTTGTGACTGGCTTATTTCACCTGGCATAATGTCCTCAATTTCATCTATGTTGTAGCCTGTGTCAGAATTTCCTTCCTTTTAAAGGCTGAGTAATAGTGCATTCTATGTGTGTACCACATTTTCTTTATCCATTCATCCATTCATGAATACTTCGGTTGCTTTCACCTCTCGACTATTGTAAATAATGCTGCTGTGAACATGGGTGTGCAAATATCTCTTTGGGGCCTTGTGTTCAATTCATTTGGGTATATACACAGTCATAAAATTTCTGGATCATGTGGTAATTCTATTTTTAACTTTTTGAGGAACCGCCATTCTGTTTTTCATAGCAACTGCACCATTTTATATCCCCACTCTACTAGTCAACAGGGGTTGCCATAACAAATACCATAGCCTACGTGGCTTAAACAACACAAATTTATTTTCTCACAGTTCTGGAGGCTGAGAAGTCCAAGATGAAGGTGCCAATCCATGTGGTTTCCAGTAAGAGCTCTCTTCCTGGCTTGTAGATGGTCACCTTTTCTCTGTGCCCTCATATGGCAGGGATGGGGGGAATGAGAGACACGGCGATCTCTTCCTCTTTGTGTAAGACCGTCAATTCTGCTGGATTAAGGCCTACCTTTATGACCTCATTTAACCTAACTACCTCCCAAAAGCTCTATTTTCAAACACAGTCACAGTACAGTTATTATGGGGGGTAGAGCTTCACTATATGAATTTGAGGGGGACAAAATTCAGTCCATAGCATCTACCACTTGTTCATTCTACTTCTCATTGAACTGACACGTTTTGTAACAATTCCACGTTACACAGAGTGCCTAGTGGCAGAGGTACAAAGACGAGAAAAGGCACCATTGGTATACTAGGGCATATAATGGGTATTTGGCACTGATAAACTTTAGGCAACTATACAAATTAAAATGTATGATGATCTACTTAGTAAGAATAATTAAATATTTGAAATGCTACTTTTACATGTAACAAAGAAAGAGAAGAAGAGGAATTTTCTCACAGCTGTGGAAAACATTCTGATTTAAAAACTGTAGCAGGCTCAATGATCATTTGTATTATCACTTTGTTTTCCTTTCTCTTTCTTTTTACTAAATTACAAAATATTAGGTCACAATTATAGATTTTCAGTAACAGCACCAGATTCTTAGTAGCATCTGTCAGATAATTCTGGATATTTAGATCTAATATGTGCCCTAAATATGAAGATGTTTCTCACTAAAATATTCCTTTAGCACACCATCAGGTACCACGTCCAATCTTGCTTGACATTCAAAAGCTGGAACAGGGGATGTCTGCACTGGATTCTTAATCCTCTCTTGATTGCACTCAACGCTGGAAAATATGTCTTCATGCGTGCTGTAGACTTTGAAAAGATTTTCTTTTAATATTCCCCGATAATACATTTTCATTTCATTGTTCTCAAAAGTAAAGAATATCAAGTTCCTTTAAGAAGATCTTGCATTGTGTTTCTAAGTGTAAAATTAATAATCCTGGTTATAAAATTTCGTAACTATGTTTGGTGACGGATGTTAACCAGACTTGTTATGGTGATCATTTTGTAATATACAAATATTTTATCATTATGTTGTACACCTAAAGCTAATATAATGTTATGTGTCAGTTATACCTCAGTAAAATGTAATAATAATTATTATTATTTTATACTGATTACATGTTGGAATAATAATTTGGATATGTTGAGCTAAATAAAATGTTAAAAATTATTAATGTTATTAATACCTTGTAATTAGATTCAGGATATTCAAGATAAGAAGATTCAAATATACTTAATATTCAAGATATTAAGATGTGACACTTGAACATATCACTTGAATCATAAAAAGTCTTTTCTGGCTTTATCAGTGTCATGAAAAAGTATTTTTTACATAATTTCTTAATTAAAGCCAAACAGAAAATTTTAATTTTCACGGATAAAATATTGTTTTCTTCAAAAACTCAGATTCTTAGGGGCTGGCCCGGTGGCACAGCAGTTCAGTTCACACATTCTGCTTTGGCAGCTAGGGGTTCACCCATTCGGATCCCAAGTGCAGACCTATGCACCGCTTATCAAGCCATGCTGTGGCAGGCATCCCACATATAAAGTAGAGGAAGATGGGCACAGATGTTGGCTCAGGGCCAGTCTTCCTCAGCAAAAAGAGGAGGATTGACGGCAGATGTTAGCTCAGGGCTAATCTTCCTCAAAAAACAAAACAAAACAAAAACCAGATTATTAGCCTCACTGCAAATTTGTCCCTTCAGGATTTTGAAGAGGCCTTCAGTAGCCTCAATATTGTCATAGGAACAATTTTTTTGTAGCACTTTTAACACTGAATCCAGATTTGGATAAAATTGTTGTTATCCAATTCTGTTATTGTCATACTACCCACTTTATTCTTGTAGCAAGAACTTTTACTGCTGCACACTGAGAGAGCGGTCTGTTATCCTGGTTCCAATGTGACTTTGCTAATCTTCGCTTCTTGCAAAATGATCAATAATTAATTAAATACTCACATCTTCTAGAGCACCGGTTTCCAATGATAAGCACAATTTTATCAAACACTCCTTCACACATGTGCTGTGGGTAACAGGGCATTAAAATGGGGTTCTTTTTGTCTCAATTTCTGCTGAATCCCCTCCCCCCTCACCACCACAACAGCATCCACATAATCTACATTCCCCAAAAAAGCACAACAGATATTGAGTCATATTCCCAGGATTTGCAAAGGATATGTATAAAAACTGGTTTTGCAACCCTCTCCCATCACCCACCTCCAGAATATAAAACTCAAGTCTAGGAAATCAGCTAAAAGTGTTGGAAACTGGAGAATTTCTTTGGAGAAATTCTTAAAATTATATAGTCTTTTTTCTCACCCCTCTTCCTGAAAGACAGGAGGATGAAGTGCCCCTTCATCCAAGCCTCATCTCCCTTATCTCTCCCTTATCTCAAGCCTGGTGAGACAGCCTTCAAAGAGATCACTTTGGAGAATTTGACATGTGATTCTTTGAGTTTAGGAGAAGGTGCAGGGCAGAGCGCACTAGATCTAAGAATGTGAGGCTGTGTAGAATGTTAATCAAGTATAAAGTCTGATTACTAGTCAAAGAAGAAAGACAGGAGAATGGCCCACGTTAGGAGCTGACTGCCTTTACACTGGGAGAGAGTAAGGATGAAGGAAAGTTTCTCATAGAATAGACGGGGGTCAAGTGGGAGAAAGCACTGGCCTGGAGACATTTTAATTCCTCCCAGAAGAATTGCCTGGAGAAAGTAGGGAACCAGCATAGGATGACACTGAGGACAGCCAACAGATGCCTAAGTGATTATTTGAGTGAAAATAAATTGTCCCATTATGAGAAGTAGAGTCTAATATCCAGTGGGGGGTAATATTACAGTCTAAACTAAGCCCCAAAATAAGGAGTCAGCTTTGTCCACTCTCAAAGACCAGAGAGGGTTAGCTCAAAATATCCACAGTGGCCAAAGGAAACCAAAGCCAAATCATAGTGGTACCTGTCATGAGAAAGATACAACTTTGGCCCACAGTTATGGGAGTGAGAAAGAAAAATTCAAAGCAGGGGAATAAAGAAAGTGGTGACCACTTATCAACACACGTATCTCAGACTATCAGAGCTGGCTCGAACTGAGGGACAGAGAAGCTCACATTTGAAATGAGTTTTTGCTTATTGGCTAGACTAGGCACATTAATTCCTGAACAAAGATTATTTCAACATTAAATATTAGAGAACTTTTTTAAGTTTGAAAAATCTTAGGGCTCCAAATAGTTTTCAGTTGAGGGGGTAGGAAGTATCAAGCCCCACTGAGTGGGTTTGGATGAGTGAGAAGGGGTTGGGGGAGGGACTGGGAGAGAATAAAGTTGTTTGCTTATTGACCCCTTTAAGTTAGATGCTCATGCCAGAGCTGCAAGAGCACCCATGGAATGGAACTATAGATCCTACGTTGCAATCGACGTTACCTAACACACAACGCTACATCGTTGGATAAAAGAATTAAGTTAATTGGTAGTATTACGCTTTATCTCCAAGAATATTTTTCTACTTGTGATTAGTTTCACAAATCTTTCGTGTGGCCAATAGCTGTTTAAGGTAAAAGTTGTGCAAGTCAATGGTTTCAGCCTGTCTTCCAGTTTTACTAGAAAGCATTATTTTGGGCTTGTTTGGGAAAGGAAAACAACAAACACACATCTAAATTGGTTTATCAGACAGATGACTAGATTGTTTCGTACAAGAGCACATCATCTTCCATGTTTCCTGTCACTCTGACTAAACGTCATACTGATCAAAATAGGGACATATAAAGGTTAACTTGTGCAATAAAATCCAATTTTCAGATAGTCATCGTCATACTTCTAATTATACTTTTCTTTTTAGCCACCAGACCAAATTCACTTGTCACCACGCTTAGGAGTTCACAATTTGTATTCACACTGGGTACAGGGCATGGTTTTCACTTATAATGACATTCTAGGTTCTAGGAGTTCACTGCTTTTACATCTCAATGTACTAACCATTTACCTATTATGGTGAGTTGAAGATATGAGGCAACATAGTAGTGATGACAAAAATTCAAAACTCCCAAACGTAAAAACATAAAAGCCCAAATGATCTGAAAAATGTTGGTGGGGATTGCTTGTACCCTGTGAAGTTAATATCACTGAAAACCGTCTGAACAACTCAGTCCTTGTGTGATATGGATCATCTTTAGGAAACTGATCGTTATTGATAAGGCAACATAATTTCTACAAAAATCCACAATAAAGTGTACATTTCAAATGTCAAACATATCTTAACAAGATTATTTTATTATTTTTTCCTTTGAAATCGTCAAACTTCCCATGGACCACCTCTCAACCCCTGGCATCACTGCATCACACGATCCTTATTATCTGCAGCAGTGTGATAAACCCCTGATGCTTTCTTGTTGATTGCCTTTTCTGTGATAGGCATCGACTTAGAAACTCGGGATATAGTGATGGAGAAGATAAACATGGAACCTACACTCCAGGAGTTAATCTAGGAGAGGAGCCGGACAATTAAACTAAGGATTGAAATAGTATCAGGAACACTTGGTCTAGTAGAGAGAGGGGCATGTTATCTAGCTGGATAACCTGAGCCCCGAGATACTAGTGAGAGTTAGTCACTTGAAGGAGGGAGGAGGGTTTGTAGTGTGTGATATGTGTGTTGGGAGTTCTAAACAGAACAAATTAAGCAAGAGAGCACACCACCACAGAGAACCAAAAGGAATTCACTAAAGATAAGAGAATTGAAAAGAGCACCTAAGGCTTGAAAAATTCACCAAGAAAATGAGAAATGGCTCTATCAGAGACAAGTGGGAGGGTCCAGAGCAGCATGAATAAAACTAATTGTTGATTGTGCATATATAATCAAGCAAAATTATGAAATTTACAAGCATGTTGTGTATTCTTTGCTTCCTTTAAGGAATTAATAATAATCAAATAATAAGAGTAATAATAATACTACTCCTATTTTCGGAAATTTACTCTCAACCAGGCAAAATGACACTTTATATGTATAGAAGATCATTTGCTTAAAAACTAAAGCCTAAGTTTGTATAAATTAAACTGTACCCCAGAAAAATAGCTTGCCATCTCTGGCTGCCACTCCCATGTAGTGTTAGCAATTTTATTGAGGCCATTGTGTCCTCTAGTTTATAGCACGTATATTGTTTTGGTACTTAGATCTGAAGCATTTCATTACATTATTAAGCTTATATTGTGTGATAAGCGCAAAAGCACTGAGAGTAAGAAAAACCGTACTAGTACAACGGAAGCAAAAATAAGATTTTTTAATTTTTTGGATTGAACTTCTTTGTGTCGATTCACATGCAGTTGTAAGAAATAATACAGAGAGATCCCTTGAACGCTTTACCCATTTTCCCACAATGGTAACATATTGTGAAACTATAGTACAACATCACAACCAAGATATTGACATTGGTACAGTCAAGATACAGAACATTCCATCACCATCACCACAAAGATCTCTACTGTTGCCCTTTTATAGCCTCAGTTAGTTGCCACCTCCTTACCTCCTCCTTAACCCCTGGCAACCATTAATCTGTTCTCCATTTCTATATTTTGTGATTTCAAGAATGTTACATAAATGGGATCATATACAATGTATCCATTTGGGATTGGATTTTTTCACTCAGCATAATTATCTGGACATTCATCCAGGTTCTTGAATGTATCAGTAATTTGTTCCTTTTTATTTATTGTAATATTCCATTATATGCGTTTATCACAATTAGTTTAACCATCCGCTCATTGAAGAACAATCTGGTTTGTTTCCAGTTTTTGGCTCTTACAAATAAAGCACAAACATTCATGCACAGATTTTTGTATAAACACAAGTCTTCCTATCTCTGGTAATAAATACCTAGGAGTGCAATTGTTGAGTTGTATATTAATTGCATATTTAGTTTTTAAGAAACTGCCAAACTGTTTTCCAGAGTTGCTGTAACATTTTACATTATCACCAGCAATGTATAAATGATCCAATTTTCCTGCGTTAGTGCCAGTATTTGAGCGATTTTTTTTTTAATTTTAGCCATTCTGATGTGCATGTAGTGATAGCCCATTGTGATTTTAATTTGCACTTCCCTAAAAACTACTGTTAAACATTTTTCCATGTGCATATTTGCCATCTATACAACCTCTTGGGTGAAATGTCTCTTAGTAGTTTGGGTTTTGTGGTTTTCTTTGCCATTTTCTAAATGCATTCTTCTTCTTATTATTTTTCTCTCGAGTTTTGAGAGCATTTTAAATATTCTAGATACCAGGCATTGGTCAGTTTACAAATCTTTTCTCCCAGTCTGAAGCTTGTCTTTTCATCCTCTTAACAAGGTGTTTCACACAGCGAAAGTTTTGAATTTTGGTGAAGTGCAATTTATCATTTTTTTTCTTTTGTGGAACATGCTTTTGGTGTCAAGTCTAATAACTCTCTGTCTAGCCCTGGATCCCAAATATTTTCTCCTGAGAGTTTTATAGATTTGCATTTTACTTTTAAATCCTTGATCTCTTTTGAATTAATTTTTGTATAAGATGGTGATACTTAGATAGAGGTTCATTTTTGGTTTTGTTTTTGCCTCTGAATGCGAATTGCCCCAGCAGTGTTTGATGAAAAGGCTATCTTCCCTGCATTGAACTCCTTTTACACCTTTGCCAAAAATCAAGTGGGCATATCTATGTGTCTATTTCTGGATCCTCTGACTTGTGCCATTAATCTACACGTCTATCCCCCCATCAATGCCACACAGTCAGGATTTGTGTAGCTCTATAATATGTCTTGAAATTGTGTAGACTGATTCCTCCCAATTTCTTCTTCTTTTTTGGAATAGTTTTGGCTATTCTAGTTCCTTTGATTTCCATACAAATTTTAAAATAACCCTGTCTTCGTCGGTGAAAAATCCTGCTGGAATTTTGATATGAATTGTGTATATCAATTTATTTATCAGTTTGAGGAGAATTGATCTTTACTATGAGTTTTCTAATCCATAAACACTCTATGTCACACCATTTATTTAGATCTTCATTAATTTCTTTTATTGGCATTGATAGTGTTCACCATAGATGTCCTGTGCGTGTTTTGTTAGATTTTTACTTATTTCATTTGTAAATGGTATTATGCTTTTAATTTTGGTGTCTATGTGTTCAGTGCTAGTGTATAAAAATGCTGGCATACATATTGTTAATATATAAAAAATACATTTTGTATGTTTATCTTGTGTCCTGCAACCCAGCTGAACAAACTTAATAGTTACAGGAGAGATTTTTTTTTTTTATTTTTGGTAGATCCTTTGGGATCTACATAGACAATCATGCCATCTGTAAACAGGGACAGTTTTATTTTTCCTTTCCAATCTGTATGCCTTTTATATCATTTTCTTGCCTTATAGAACTGGCTAGAATTCCTAGGACTATGCTGTGAAAGTGTGATGAGAGCAAACGTGCTTGCCTTTCTCCTGATCTTAGAGAGAAAGCATTCATTATTTCAGCATTAAGTATGCTGTAGATGTTTTGGAGATGATTTTTATCATGTTGAAGAATTTCACCTCTATTCTTATTTATCTGAGAGGTTTTTTTTTTAATCATGACTGGATATGAATTTTGTCAAATGATCATATAATTTTTTTCTCTTCTTTAGATTGCTAAAATGGTGGATTGCATTGATTGGCATCAGAATATTGAACTATTGTACATCCCTGGAATAAAGCTCACTTGATCATGTGATAATTATTTTTATATATTGTTGAATTCTGTTTGCTAATATTTTGTTCAGAGTTTTTTTTTTTCTGTATTTACAAGGGACATTTGTCTATGGTTTTCTTTTTCTTTTTTTTTTTTTCTTACTTTTTTGTATTTTCTTTTTCCAGTTTTGGCATCAGGGTAATAATACCTTCATAAAACAGTTGATAAATGTCCTATCCTCTTTATTTTCTGGAAAAGATTGTGTAGAATTGATGTTAAGTCTTTAAATTTTTGTAGAATTCTCTAGTGAATATATCCACATCTGGATATTTCCTTCTTGGAAGTCAACTAACTATGAATTTAATTTTGTTAATAATTATAGGGCTATTCAGATTATCTACTATATATTATCCATTATATATTGTGGTAGCTTATGTTTTTCTGAGAGATTTGTCCATTTCATCTAAGTTGTCAGAGTTATGTGTTCATAAGTAAAACTGTTCATGATATCTCTTATTATTCCCTGCAATTCTGTAGGACCTTTAGTGATATCTCCTGTTTTATTCCTGATAATGATAACTTGCATCTTCTTTCTTTTTATCACTGTCAGTCACGTTAGAGGTCTGTCAATTTTATTGACTTTTTCAAAGAACTTACTCTTTGCTTCATTGATTTTCTCAATTTTTTTCTATTTTCAGTTTCACTGATTTTTGCTCATATGTTTATTATTTTCTTCATTCTATTTCATTTGGGTTTATTTTGTTGTGCCTTTTTCTAGTACCACAGGTGAAAATTAGAATATTACTTTGAGACTTTTCCTCTTTTCTAACATGTACATTTTGGGATATAATTTTTCCTCAGCGCTGTGTTGTTTGTATCCCATCAATTTTGATATATTGTAGTTTTACTTTCATTCAGTTCAATGTATTTGCTTATTTCCCTAGAGACTTCTTTGATTTATGTACTACTTAGAAGTGTGTCGTTTAGTTTTCAAATATTTGGAGATTTTCCTATTGTCCTTCTTTTACTGATTTCTAGTTTGATTTTATTATGGTCTGATGGCATCAGGCTGTGTACGATTTCAATGCTTTTAAATTTGTTGAGGCTGGCTTTATGACCAAGGATGTGGTTTATCTTGTTATGTGTTCTGTGGGCCCTTGAAAAAAATGTGTTTTATACCATTGCATGGAGTGTTCTAGAAATGCCAATTGGATCCTGTTGGTTTACAGCATTGTTGACGTCTTCTATATCGGTGGAGATTTCTGGTCTAGGTGTTCCATCAGTTGTTAAAAGAGGTGAGTTGAAATTTCTAACTACAACTGAGTTTGTGTATTTGTCTTTTTAGTTCTGTCATTTTTTACTTCACAGATTTTGCAGCTTTGCCATTTGGTGCATGCACATTTAGGATTGTTATGTCTTCTTTATCTTATTGATCTTTTTATCATTATATAATGTCCCTATCTGTATCTGATAAATTTTCATGTTCTGAAATCTATATTATATATTCTACTGCTTTACTTTAATTAATATTAGCATAATATATCTTTTTTCCTCCTTTTCCTTTCAATCTGTCAATACCGTTGTATATAATGTGAGTTTCTTGTAGACAGCATCAACTTGGGTAATAATTTTTAATCTCTTCTGCCAATCTCTTTTAACTGGTGTATCTAGAACGTTTACACTTAATGTAAGTATTGATATGTTGAGGTTAGACCTGACATTTTAAATTATTTATTTAATTTAATTTTTTCACAGGGAAGGATTTGTCCTGAGCTAACATCTGTTGCCAAACTTCGTCTTTTGTTTTCCTTCCCAAGGCCCCAGTGCGCAGTTGCATATCCTAGCCGTGAGTCCTCTAGTTCTTTTATGTGAGCTGCTGACAAAGCATGGCCACTGACAGATGGGTGATGTGGTTCCACGACTGGGAAACGAACCCGGGCTGCTGAAGGAGTGACAGCTCTGAACTTTAACCACTAGGCCATCAGGCCTGGCACTGACGTTTTATTTTTTCTTTATACTATTCTTTGTTTCTCATTTCTGTGTTTTGTTTTTCTATCTCCCTGTGGTTTATTTGAACACATTGTAGAATTCCATTTTGATTCATTTATAGTGTCTTGAGTGTGCACCTTTTACAGTTATTTTAATATTTTCTCTAGGTGTACATTGTATACACATAACATCACAATTTACTAGTATAGTCATCTTACCAGTATGAGTGACGTATAGAAATCTTACTTATCTTTACATCCTTTTACTTTCCTCCATTTATAACATGATCATCTTAAATATTTCCTCTACATACACTTAGAACCACATCAGGGGAGTTAAAACTAATTTAGAAAACTCAAATGGAGAAGAAGAGCCAATGGAACTTACCCACATCTTTTCTCATCATGTTCTTTCTTTCTTCTCAACGTTTTAAGGCTAATTCTTTTATTATTTCCTTTTTTTTTTTAGAGAGATTCTTTCAGCTAATCTTTTAGAATAGGCCTGCTGGCAACAAATTCTCTTAGCTTTTCTTTGTCTGAGAATGTCTTAATTTCCTCTTCATTCCTGAAGGACAGTTTTGCTGAGTATATGATTCTGGGATGCTAATCTTTTCCGTCAGCATTTGAAAAATATCATGCTACTTCCTTCTGGCTTCTGTGGTTTCTGATCAGAAATACACTATCGTTCAAACTTTTTCCTCTATAAGTAAGGTATTGTTTTTTTCTCTTTATACTTTCAAGATTTTTTTTTGTTAGTTTCAGAAGTTTAATTATGATCAGTCTTGGCATGGATCTTTTTGGATTTATCCTGTTTGCGGTCCCTGAGTTTTGAGAATCTGTAGGTTCATATTTCTTGCCAAATTTGGAAAATTTTTAAACATTATTTCTTTGAGTTTGTTTGTTCAGCTTTGCCTTCCTTTTCCTCTCCTAGAACTCCAAAGACACAAATACTAGACCTTTTGTTAAGGACCAACAGGTCCCCAAGATTCTGTCCTTTTTTCTTTTTTGTTTTATTAGTCTGTTTTCTATCTTTTGTTTAGATTTTTATTGTTCTTTCTTCCAATTCACTGATGCTTTCCTCTGTCCCTTCTATTTTACAGTTGAGCCTATCTATTGAACTTTTTATTTTGATTGTCATATTTTTCAGTTCAAAAATTTCTAAAATTAAAAATTTGTGAAACTTAGTACTTCGTTTTATCTTCTCTTTCTTTGCTGAGACTTCCTGTTTCTTTGTTGAGATCTTATATTTTTTAATTTGTTTCAAGCATGTTTTTACACTTGCTCATTGAAGCATTTTTATTATGGCTGCTTTAAAAATCTTTGTTAGAAAGTTCTAGCATCTCTGTGGCTTCAATATTGGTATCTATTGTCTTTTTAAAGTCATTTTGAGATCTCCCGATTCTTGGTAGAATGAGAGATGATCAAATATGTGAATTTAAGAAGTCTTCTAGACAGCCCCCATGTTCAACCATTCACTAGAAGGATCCATAGATCTCAGCAAAAACCATTTTCATGGTCTCAGAGCAACTCAACTGTGATTTATTACAGAGAAAGAATACAAACTATAATCAATAACAGGAAAAAGCGTATAGGACAACGTCTAAGAGAGACAAGTCTTGGAGCTTCCAGTTGTCTTCTCCCAGTGGAAGTGTGCAGACAGTACTTATTTCTCTCAGCAATGATATATGATAGTACATGGAGTTTTGCCAAGCTTACTCAAGCCTTGGTGACCAGGGCTTTCACTGGGTGTTGGTCACATAAATATGGCTGGCTGCCCATGTGGCTGATCTTAGTCTTTAGCTCCTTCAGAGATTAAGAAGATATTGCCTGACCCAAGGCCCCATCATAAATCATATTGTCAGCATAGACTATCCTGACTAATCCAAGGCTCTCATATAAACAAAAAAACTCTAATCAGGCAGGACATTTCAAGGGCTTAAAGGTTAGCTCCAAAAACCCAGAGGCAAAGGCCAAATTTTTCTTGGGGCAAGGTTAATCCTTTACTTCATACCATGAAACCTTGACATTTCTATTATTTTGTGAGTCTGGATCTTACTTAAATCTCTGCTTTCTGTGGCTTTCTTGACACTGCTCTAGCAGCAAAAAGGGAAGTACTATCTTATTATTGCCAGGTAGAAGCAGAATTCCAAGTTCACTTCTCAGCTTCCATTGTCATCCTGGAAGGGATGTCTTTGTTACTTTTTGGTGGAGATGGGAGATGTGCCTCCACATGTGGTCTCCACTGACACAGAGTGATCTTGGGTGACTGTGAAATCCTGGATCTCCACTATGCCTCTTCTGATACCACCCTGGCAGAGAGGGAAAGGAGTGCCTCACTATTGCTGGTGGGAATGGAACTCCAGGCTCTCTAAGCATTCTCATTAATACCTTGAGAGGGGGAATTGTTGCTAGTTAATGGGGATGAAAGTCCCAGCTCCTTACTCAGCCTTCTCTGACTTCACTTCAGCAAGACTGTGGGACAACTCATTAGAGCTTCATGGGTCCCCAGTTGGTCTTTGCTGGCATGGGTGAGTATAAATCCACAGTTTTTCTGCAGCGTTTGGCTGAAGTAGAGTTATTAGTACAATTTTTCTGTCTTCCTAGGCTGCCCCTTTTTTGGTCCTTTGGCTAGAGAGAAATAAGGCTTTTGTTGGGGAATATTTTTTCTGTACCTTTAGCATTTCTAGATTGCTGCCTTCTTTAGCTCCAAAGCAAAAAGAAAATTCAGGGAACTTGCCATTGTGTTACTCCTTAAGTCTTAAGTTTCCTCACCTGTCTCTCCTATTCTCTTATCTTTTAGGGTCTTCTTATATTTGTTTTATCTATAACGTCCAGGGCTTTTAGCTGTACCTAGTCAGAGGAATAGGAAAAATTATGTCTACTCCATCTTCCCTTAGCAGAAATCCTCCAGAACATAATTTAAAACTGACAAGTGGTGAGCAAAATCTGAAGGATGCAAAACAAACCATAAAACATATAAAAAGTGTTAATTTGTGCAGCTGATGATAACCAATGATAAAAAAACAAGGGATTGTCAAAAGAGAAAAAGAAAACTTTCTAAGTGTGTGACTGGAAGGGTGGCTCAAACACTGGATGTCTGCGGTTCTGATGATAATTTTGGAGAAGGCTGAGAATTTACTTGAGAACTTGAAGAGTAACATGGTGAAAGTTTTACAGGTTCAAAGCCCTTTTAAATATGAAAGTACTTTGATAGAAGTGCCAGTGGGGAAGCTGTAGGTATTAAGGCGTTCCTAATTATGTTTATGGGATTCACACAAGGAGAGGGACTCATGCTTCAGTGGATTTTCAGTGTTTAAGAAATTGGTCTGTTTGTAGAATTTAGGCTCATAGAAATGTACCAGCAGAAGACAAACTACATACCCACTGAATCAGTCACAGTCCTGTCAAAAACAGAAAGTGCCCTCAGTGTTCCAGAAGGAAGGGATTGACTATATGGAAGCAGTTACTTACCAAACCATTAGAAGCTCTGAGGAATAAATGTCAGGGGAAGCTCTGCTAGATGTTACGTCTCATAGGCAGTGGAAATTATAGGAGACAGTCACCAACATTTGCAGCACCCTGCTGCACTGAAGTGAGTGATTAGCAGAAGAATTCCTCGAAACCATCAGTTATTCCTAACATTTGCTGCTTCCCACCACCCCTTACTTCCCAGCTGCTGTTAAAGAACTCCATAAACTTATGCTTCTCCTCCACCTTCCAAGTCTATGAGGCTTTTATTTATTTATTTTCGACAGAATCAACAACCAGACTTGTCTTCAGGGACTCTGGGAAATGTAGTTCTCACGTTTTCAGCCCCAATAATGGAAGGGAGAGCTTAGAAGACAGAGAATGGTGTAAACTTGCCAATAGATAATCTGGCACAGCTGATTTTAAAGCAATGGACTTAAACACAGCCAGATAAAAATAAGAGGAAATTCTGCTTTATCACATTAAGTATTCATACAGACTTTGCTGATGGGCAACTAGTACTCTCATTTTACAGATTAAATGGATACAAGTAAAGTTTAAGCAAATAGCCCAAGGTAACCAGAAAGAGGTGTCAAACTTCTTCTTCTTCTTCTTTTTTTTAGGAAGATTAGCCCTGAGCTAACATCTACCTCCAACACTCCTCTTTTTGCTGAGGAAGACTGGCCCTGCACTAACATCTGTGCCCAGCTTCCTCTACTTTATACATGGGATGCCTGCCACAGCCTGGCCTGACGAGTGGTGCAGTGTCAGCACCTAGGATCCAAACCAGCGAACCCCAAACCAACAAAGTGGAATGTGTGAACTTAACCCCTTTGCCACCAAGCCAGGCCCCATTTGTATGTATTCTTTGGAAAAATGTCTCTTCAATTCCTTTGCCCATTTTTTAATTAGGTTGTTCAGTTTTCTGTTGAGTTGTAAGGGTTCTTTACATAATTTGGAGACTAGAATCTTAACAGATGTATGATTCCATGCCTCTTTTTGAATGTTCAGGAAAACAAATTTCACATAAAAATGAATAGAACAAAATTCCTAGTTCAAATGCCATGTAAAGTTATAGGGAAAAAAATGAACAAGAAACACAATAATATTCCTATAAACAGAGAAAGCATACCAGAAAGATAAGCTCAAAAAAGAGATTCGATTTATAACTTGCTATTTCAAAATAAGACAAAAAAATGTTTTTAAATGATATTAGACATAGAAGAAGGAAAAGAAAAATCAAGTTTTAAAAAAAGATCTGAAAATTGCATGACAGAATTCAGAAAAAATGTTGCCTCTAAGTGAAAAAAATCATTTTAGATCTAGTTAAACTAGACATAAACTAGAAGAAACACAACAGAAAATAAAGACAACAATAATGGCTTTCTAGGAATGCTGTGTAGATCAGAAAATTTTCTAAAAATGAAGAGAAAGTGACAAACATCGAATATAGGCAAAGAAGATAAAACATATAGGCAATAGGAGTCTCTGAAAAAGAAATATGAGAAAAAAATATTGGAAACTATATGCTCAGAGTATTTCATAAACTTGAGGATATTTATCTGGAATGACCAACACCAATCTATTCTGGTAAAATTACTAAACTTAAAAAGAATTTTAAAAATTGTAGCATCTAGATAAAAAAGCCAGTTATTTACATGAGAAACAAAATTAGGTTTTGGTGTTAGTGCCTTGTAGTCGATTCTGACTCCTAGCAACTCTGTGTACAGCAGAGAGGAAATCTTCCTGGTCTTTGTGTGCCATCCTCTCAACTATATCAGACAATGCTCTGCTGCCAGTCATAATTTTCATGGCCAGTTTTTCAACAGTGCGTGGCCAGGTCCTTCTTCCTAGTCTATCTAGTATCAAAGCCCTGCTGAAGCCTGCCCACCAGGGGTGACACCGCTGGTATTTGAAATATTAGTGGTGTAGCTTTCAGCATCACAGCAACACGCAGTTGCCCCAGTATAATAACTGATAGACAGATGGTGTGGTTCACAACTGGATCGGGTGGTGAGAGTACCATATCTTAACTACTATTAGCTTTTTCTATAGCAATGCTTATTCCAGAAGAAAACTGAGTCGAATACTCAAAACATGAAAAGAAAATGTGAGCTACAAATTCTTTATCTGGCAATAACTTTTACATATTAGGGGACAAAGTGCTATCAACATGCAAGGACTCAAGAAATATTGTTCCAAAGAGACCTTCCTGATGAATTCACTAAAAAATGAGCTTGAAAAATCAAACACGTCTAGAAAGACACTGACATAGGACTGGTGGTGAGGGGTGATTATATAGTTATTTGATAAGCAAGACTAAATGAGAATCAAAAGGTGGATAGTATTTAATTACTATGTGCTCTCATATTAGAGAAGTAGTGTTACTATAAAAATAAAAACTGGAGGGAAATGAGGAAAGCATATATAAAAATATTGTGTTATCACTAATCATATGAATATTGGTAATATTCATAATATTGTGAGAGAAATATGCACATAATGTAAGTGAAACAAATGAGTAAATATGAGAAATTCAAATTCTATCATTCCCTGTGCCCTTGAAAGCTAGAATTCTTGGTGTGGAATAAAGAAAACATAAATATAATAGAAATGATAGGTTAGGTTAAAACCTTATAATCTTGAATTTTGATTGGAATTATCAATACAAATTAATGAGATATTTTTTCTCTATCAATCTATTGATCAATTGATTGATCTATCATCTGTCTATCTTATAGTTTTGTCCACTAAAAAGGCCTAGAAACAGTGACCATCTCAGTAACAATAATCTCTAATACAAAGATCATATATTGAGATACCTTTTCCCACTATATTAGTCAGCTAGGGCAGCCATAAAAATGCTACAGACTGGGTGGCTTAAACAGCAGAAATTTATTTTCTCACAGTTCTGGAGGCTACATCCTGAATCAATGTGCCAACAGATTCAGTTTCTGGTGAGGATTCTCTTCTTGGCTTGTAGACAATCATCTTCTCACTGTGTCCTCACATGGACTTTGTGCACAGAGAGAAAGGGGACTGTCTGGTGTTTCTTCCTCTTCTGGTAAGGACACGGGGCCCATCAAATCGGAGCCTCACCTTTATGACCTCATTACGTCTCTAAAGACCCTATCTCCAAACACAGACACATTGGAGGCTTAGGGCTGGCCTATATGAGTTTTGAAAAGACCTAATTCAGTCCAGAACATCCACCAATGGAGAGATGGCTGATTCTAGATTTGGGGCAGGAAATGCAGAAGATAAGCCTTAAACATTTGCTATACTAAAGAACAAGGAAGCTATCAAAGATTACTAAATATTACTAGGATTGTGTCAAAAGGACTCCGGAGCCAATTTAAAAAGGCTTCCACTGCCAAAGATGTGACAATTTGAGTGTCAGTAAGGATAATAATTACAATGAATTGAAACGCATCAAATATTTTTAAAATCAAGTAGTTCATATTGATAGTAAAAACAAAATAATTGGCCGCCTCCATAGAACAGTAGGAGCATATTCATTATCATAAAAACTGATGGGGCTGCCCAGTGGTGCAACGGCTAAGTTTGCACGTTCTGCTTCTCTGCGGCCTAGGGTTCGCTGGTTCGGATCCCGGGTGCGGACATAGCGCCGCTTGGCAAAAGCCATGCTGTGGTAGGTGTCCCATGTATAAAATAGAGGAAGATGGTCATGGATGTTAGCTCAGGGCCAGTCTTCCTCAGCAAAAAGAGGAATATTGGCAGTAATTAGCTCAGGGCTAATCTTCCTCAAAAAAACAAAACAGACAAAAACTGATAATTAAAGAGAAAGAATCAAGCATTTATCCTGCCTCTCTCTATTAACAGTTCTATTACACGACCATAGAGGAAAAGCATCTCTTTATAAAAACATTCCAGATAATACATGAAAAATAAATGAAAGAATTGGAATAGCTTCCGTATTGTAACCCCCAAATGAATCAATGGGTCTAGGCATTGAGCATCAATGATTGGTAACTTCACAGCAAGACAAGCAGGCACCACATGCCTTTGTCAAAAGCACAGAGTTCTACTTGTACTCTTGCCAAAGGAATTAAATCTGAGTCTTATCAAGGCTCTGTATTTATTTTACAATTTTCAGAAAATGTAGAGGACAAGGGAGCATAAAAAAATTGCACTATGAGTATGCAAGCGGCAAAATCCACACCATGGGACATGCTGTAGGCCTTCAACAGTTATACCATAAGAATAGGAAAGGGATAGAGAGAGAACCTATAGACTAAAAGAAATCAAATGAAAAAGTACATAGGAATGCCCATTTGGGTGATGAAACTAGAAAGAAAGGCAAGGAAGTGATGATTATCATTTAGAAGGGGTGATCTTCCGGTGCATGGAAGGAGGGCTGCAATTGGGGTTGGACACACAAAATGGGGTTGTGTTGTGGTTGACGAAGTCCCATGTCTTGACCAGGATGGTGATAACACTGTTGATCCTATAATAATTTATTAAGGTCTTTGTTTGTTTTATGTGACTTTCTTTCTGTGTTTTGTTGATGTTGCTGTTGTTATTAAACAATAAAAAAGGAGATGATGTCATAATCCCGGAGGTTAGTTAGTGAGTGGAACTCTCCTAGTGGGTTTGTACACGGTCACATGGTCATGGGTGTAACCCAGGCTGTTTTGGGAACTTGAGTACATTATTTAACCCCTCTAAAGTCTCCTTTTTCTCATCTGCATAATGAAGACAACTTTCAGGACCACAATGATGATTAAATGGGGTAAAGTATGTCAAATATTGGCATGGTGTTTGGTGCTGGAGAAGTACTTGTTGAAAAATAGCTCCTACTATCAACCCAATTGTGCAAGACTCAAGGACAGGGTGGAGACTCCAGATTCAGAAAGAGCAAATAACATGAGAGAAAATGAGAATTAAGGGCAACGAGAAAATTGAGCAAAAGACCAAAGGATCAAAGGGAAAAAGGAATAGGAAAAAAATCCTAAGAGCTGCTCAAGGGAGAGAATTCAGATGCCTGGAGTGTTGGAGTCCAGTGGCATGCATGATGAAGCATTACAGGATTTTCTCTGGAATACTCCTGGGAGGTTTGCAAAAGGATGGTTCTTGACTGTGCCCAAGAGAGCCTTTGTCTACATAACCATGTCACTTGCAGCTGACCCTCGTCCGTATTCTTCAGGTCCCCAAGGCTGCACAGGAGGCAGTGACAAAGTAAAGCCATGAGATCAGATATTTTCCAAGTGAAGAGATGTTTCATGGCACAAGTCTTGACCAAATTAATCTTTGCCTTTCCCTAGACAAAGGCAGTGGCTCTTTTCAGCTCTGTTATTTTCTGTTTGGGATGACTATCCTGCAATTAGTTGAATTAACTATGCATTTAAGTATAAAAAGCATGCATTCAAGGAAAGTAGACACGTTCCCCACTTTCGTCACTCTTATGAATATTACCCATCTTGCCATGAGCTAACAATCCATTATTCTGGAGGAATTTTGTAGTCCTACTATTCTGAAAAATTGATGTTTAATGACAGTTGAGATTATCGTAGAATCAGCCATGTACGAACCCTTCCTGGAGTAAAAACTAGGTAAAGTTTAGCGTTTCTTTAAACTGTGGATTCCTCTAGAAAGATAGCTGAATTGTGTGCTTCAAATACCCTCTCTCAGAAGCACAGTGCTCAAGGTCAAATAAGCCATTTGCTCAAGTTTAACATGGGTGACTGTGGTGATGAACAGATTTGACATATTTAAATAAAACATTCTAATAGCATGTTCTGGCCTTGGAGGCCTCAGACAGCATACATTGTATTTGTTAGACACCATGGCTTAATTACTCTCATAAATGAATTATACCAATTTCAATTTAAAACCATAAGTGTTACAGTTGAACTAGGGTCAAATTAAACTTTCTGTCAATTATGCAGATTACTTAAGCAATTATGTAAATTGTTAATAAATTTTGAAGTGATGTGGAATTTTTCTTGGAAAAATATCTGTTTTATGCTGTTGGGCGCAAATAGTTGGAAAGCATGGGTACTCAGGAAGGTTGAAAACTTAGCTCTAAATGTCTGTCTTAGGAGTTCTCTTCAACGCCCTTTACTCATTCTAACAAAGTTAGGCCTTCTGATCCCTTGTGGGAGGAAAGCAATCTACATCTTCACTAAAGAACTTCTTAGTTTTGTATTGTGAAGAGGCAAATTTTCTAGTACACAGGCAGCAATGGAGTTCCAATCTTAACATGCATAGCTAACTTATACCAAACCTACTCATCCAAATAGGCAAAGGCATTCTATCTTGACTAAAATAAAACCAAAAACGTAGGTATGAAAACAAACTCTATTAAATTTCTTTTGGTTTCCAGGTTATAAAAGCAAGTAACCAATCTGAAACCTCCAATGAGCATACGTTCACTCATTTCTTTAAAATGCTTGAAAGACAAGCACTTGTCTATTCCTCTTTAATTTCTCAGTTGCTTTTTATGTAAAGTTGAAAAATACTCTTTACCAAGATGAGGCCTCTTTTTGATTAATGAATGTATGCTTTTGTCTTAGATTGACTCACTCAGGCTGCAAAGGGAAAACAGTTGAGGACTTTCCAATCGATTGGCTTTATAACTCCCAGAGAAGTCAGGACAAACAGCCAGCTAGTCAGGTACTGGGGAGTCCTCAACGTGCTCTGATAGCGTAGCATTTTTGGTGCATGATGGCATTCTCAGGAGTTTCTGTCCTCCCTATGATGTCTCGCCTTTTACCTCTGCCTGCTCTTGACTGCCAACTCTTCCCATGTGTCTAACATTCAGACTTCTTCAAGAGTGTAGATTTGATTGAGTGGTTCAGTGGCTCTCCAAAATAGTCTATACACTAAGGAGAATTCTTAGGTCAAGACACTGCATGGGCTTTTGGTTAGTTGTGGCCAGGATGGAAAGAGCACTGGGTACAAAGCATAGCGACCAGTACACAGAGAATTAACTATGACCAACAGTCCTCAGAGTGGGGCTGGAGAGCTGGCTTGATGTATGTACACATCTTCATGAGGAAAAGGGTGAGAAATGCCAAAATGGTGTCCCGTGGGTGAAAAACTGTTCTCTCTCTCCTTCTTCAGAGCCATCTCTGAGCCTGACATTTGTTATAACCGGAATACTAAGCTCAAAGCTTTTCACATAGATTTTTTCCCATCCCAGATGTGTTGATGGAGAAGGTTTACAAGCCCCAGGAAAGAAATGACAAAATAGACCAGGGTTGGGAAGGGGATGCTCAAACTCAACCATGACAAAGCCAGTGTTTGAATCCAATTGAGAAATTCCGAAGTTCACCTGTGACTA
Source organism: Equus asinus (assembly GCF_041296235.1). NCBI lineage: Eukaryota > Metazoa > Chordata > Mammalia > Perissodactyla > Equidae > Equus > Equus asinus. The sequence goes on along the minus strand of NC_091791.1, from coordinate 107,516,073 downwards.
ATTGAAGCCCTACTCAAAGCAAAACCTCTGACCTTGGTCCTCTGGGTTCCCTACCTTGTGTAAATTAACATTTGAACATGAGTTATGAAATGTGTGACATCTCAAAAAGGAAAGCACCTGATACTGTGAAATATGCATATTGATGAGAGGAAGGAGAGAATTCAATGAATGTTAAATTATGGGTCTACAGAGGACTGCCTTTGTTAAAATCTGCATGTCACTATCTGTAAACTCCAGAGCATTCGACGGAAAGCATAGGGGCAAGTGTACCTGGCAAGCCTTCCTTTTTTTTTTAATTTTTTTAAATTCTTTGTGATATAGAAGAAAGACTTTATAAAATATTAGATGAAAAGAGCTCTTTCAAAATGTGTTTGCTTTGTAGTGACTCCCTTTCTGGCTCTTCTGCATACTTAAAAGTCATCACCACCTTGAGTGCATTGCTGGCTTTTAAAAAGACACTTGCACCATCCCCAGTTCTGACACAGAGCTACCAGACCTGCATTCCGAAATGTCTTATTGTCATCATCATAAGCATTTCTCTGAAGGCAAGCAAAGCCAAACAAAGCCCCAATTTTTTTTTTCTAATCTGCCCAACAACAATGCTTCGTGGGCACTCTGCACTGCCCCAGTTTCAGGACTGCATATGACTGTAGACAGAAAGCTATTTCGAGCATTGAAAACAGCCTTATTACCCTGCCATTTTTGCACAGGTTTTTTTTTCCTTCTCCGTGACATTAGAGAGTCCGAAGTGACATACATTTTTTATAGCTTCATAAAGTCGTCTCCTGACCGGGTCACCCTTCTCATAACTAGGGAGCAGAACGCTTGAAAAAACCCATTCATCAACGTGAAAGGAGGCTCTGTCTGCAGCTTCCAATATGCACAGTCTGGCAAGATCCAGCTCAGTGCAAATGCTAACTTACTCCTTTGCTAATGCCAAATGACCCACTCACTTCTATCAGCAGGCTGATGGGGACACGGAGGGCACGGTGGCTGTCCCCACCTGCAGAAGGGCTTCTCAAGACAGCCACCACCAGCCCTTCCTGCTAAATGTACGGAACACATTAAAAAATTAGTCTTATATTTATACTAATTAAATATTCAATTAAACAAAGATAAAATTATGGGGGGAAATTTGTTCTTGCCTAATGGACTATAGCCCGTTCATTACTTTTTTTACAGATATACGTTAAAATTCCGTGACAAACTGCAGGAATTGTTACCCTTATTTTTATTTCTTCAAATGTTCTTCCTCCGTGGTTTGTTCAGATATTCAGACTTAGAATGGTTTATCCTGGGATTACGGGAGAGTGAAGGAAGGTAGGGAAGGTGGGAAACAAGGAGAAAATTTTGTCAGCCCTTTACTTTCTTGTGATAGGCAGAAATTTCTTCCATTGAAACAGATGTCTATCCAAGGGAATCCTTTCCATGGAATTTAATGTCGTGGCTTAGGAAGACGCAGTCTTTCAGATTTGAAAGCTACATGCTTGTGATGGATTTCAGCTCCATTACCACTGCAGTCTCTGACAGATGCAGCCCCCCTCCAGGTCAGAATGATGAGAGCACCCCCACTTCCACCCTGTACATGATACCCTGGGTTGGGAGCGAGCCTTTTGATTTCAGAAACCTGGGTTCAAATTTGAGTTAAGATCGCCAATGAATAAAAAATGACCCATCACACTCCAGGAATGTGTTTTTATTTGGGATTTTTGCTCTTATGATATTGAATAGATTGTATGTGTGCATGATTGTAGTTATATGTATATGTGTAACACAAATATATGTATAGTATGCATACACATGCATAACTTTTTATGAGCCGTAACTGCAAAAATATTTATACGTACACACCTGTGTACAATTCAACATACAACTCAGAAATAATTGGAATAGTATCCAGAGGACAATAGAATGATTGCTATAAAATCATTTGCTTTACGTTGAAGAAAATTACACCAAGGCTGAAAACATCCTTGTCTCTATCTTCTTATATGAGATGTCAGTTTCAGAGCTCTGGAAAAGGAGACTGTGTAAATTTCAGTAGCTATCTCACCAATGATACAGTGTATATCTGATGTGAAACTCTCACCCCCGCCCTCTGCCAGATCTGTCACCACTACCACTAAAGGGTTACCTCTGAGAACGAAATGGTTGCCCTCTCTCTGCCATGATGTCCCCTGCCAGGCCGGGCCTGACTGTGGAAGGCTGTAGCCCTTTCCCCTTCTAAAAATGCGATCCACAAGGGCATCACGAGGGGGCATTGAGGGAGTGAGAAGAGCACTGGAAAATAAATCGCATCTTCATTTATTTATTCTGAGGATATATAGAAGACAGTTGGGAACTTTTCCACCTACATTCCTAATTTTTCTTTCTATTAAAATGGAAAATAGTCTGAAAACGCCTCAGAAACAGCTTTTGAACACTACAAGGATTCATCTTTTTAAAGTGGCCATTGACAGCATCCAAGTGTGCCTCTTATTTGTGAAACAACAGATGGTGATGCAATGACATCTCATTTGATTTTAAGACCCCATTATAAATTCAGGTATAAAATAAAATATTGGGATTAATAAAGATCGCATCTGCAAGCTTCCTCAGAACTTTCCACAGTAAATATAAACATGCAGCCCCTGAGGCCCACCTGCCTCTCCTCGCCCCAGACCCAGAACTGATTATTTGCACATTGTCGTTTGCTTGCACAGAAGACGCTACTCAACCAATCAAGCTGCCTAAGGGTTTACTGTTAACATTCCTAACCATTTTAATTTGCTTTCAAGGAACATTAGTGTCCCTCTTTTATTTTTTGACTTTTTAGTGAGGAAGATTGTACCTGAGCTAACATCTGTGGCAATCCTCCACTATTTTGTATGTGGGATGCTGCCTCAGCATGGCTTGAGAATGGTCTGTAGGTCCATGCCTGAGATCAGAATCTGTGAACCCCAGGCCGCCAAAGTGGAGCATGCAAATTTAACCACTATATCACCATGCTGGCCCCTCATTTTTTTCTTTTTTTAAATATTACTATGGAAATGAGTAATGGAGTACTTAGGAGAAAAACTAAGATTTGGAATCATTCTTACTGAGCCTAACGCAACGAAATGCAGGTCAATAATACCATGATAATATAATACACTTTTTAATAATTAAAAAATAGCACTTCACCATCTTTGTTTTCAGTAACCATAGTTTATTTGACATGAGAAATTAGGTAGAAGCAAAATCTTTCAGAATGCACTTGAATACAACCATGTTCAGAAGAATAAGTACAGAGTAGACAGATTAAATTTGCTTTTGATGTTTTATTAATATTTATTAGATTTCAGGATTTGTTCAAAACGTCTGGAATATCATATCAGTTTTGGATTAAAATCTTACTATTAATAAGCCCTCTATTTGATGGTTTCCTTATAAAACGACAACTCTCAGAAATTCTATACCAAGAAACACCATACCACTTTACATGTTTTCTCTACTTAATTTCCAATCTTATAAGGCCAATTACTAAGTTTGTCAGTTATTCTGTTGTAAGTACTTTAATGAAGTCATGTCACGACAGTAGATAAATGCCTGCGGTATGTTATGACCTTTAAATTAACGTTCTCTCCTAAATCTTATCCTAAATGTAATGTGAGGTTGCATTTGATTTCTCTAAATTCCCCTGCAGTTTTTGAGACAGATGGTACGTGTAGCTTTTCTTCCCTTTCCTGACTATCGATCATTCAGCTGTGTCAATTATAAAAGGAACTGCACTTTTAGACTCTTTAGGAGAGCTGGACTGTCAATTTCATGAGGGTGGAGGAAGAGGGCCCTGTCATTCTCTGTCATCATGAAATCCTCAGCATCAGCACAACATGCTGGTACTTAGTAGGTTCTCAGTAAATATTTGTTGAATAAATGAGTTAATGTGACCATATAAAGAAACAGGGGCTTTACTGCTAATATAAGTTTAGTAAAACACTGGGGGAAATAAAAAGTGTTAGAATAGTGAGCGGGTGACACCGTTCCCATTAGTTTGCAAGTGGATGGGATCAGAAAGGAAAAAGTCAGAAGAAAAGATTAAGGAAAAGAGCATATTAAGAGATTTTTATAAACAACCAAGGGACCTGGAGACTAGTGTTCTAGTACTGATGGAAATGACTTGGCGAATTGAGGGCTCTCCTTTGACCTCAAAATTGAAAAGAACTCTGTAGAAATACACATGCTTCAGGATGTGATTCTAGATCTTGTTTCTTTGAATGATGGCCTTTCAAGTCCTACAGAATAGAATAGATGGAGGATACCTTTGTGACACTCAAGAAAATTAGGGCAAATTCAGACTAAGTAAACACCCTAGCCACCTAGAATCACAAGCCTATTAGACTCCACAGTGAAATATATAAACTGAATTCACTTTATAAATAACAATGTTGACTTTCCCTTCGACTTTAAATTTCTTATGCCAATTCTAAAACTGCAAATGTTCAGCTGGCCGTACATCCAAGTGCGGTTAGTAGGTTAACAATTTAAGCAAATCCTTGACTTGGGTTTTGTTTTAAATGAGAAAAATGAGCTCTAGAAAGGACATTGTGGAGTCTTTAGTCCATTTCATCAGTGCAAACTCTGAACCCCTGACAAATTTATTTTCTCAAGGTCATTCAACCCTTAGGCAAAGGTTTATTTGAATTCAACTTGCTACTCCAAACCCTTTGCTTATCCTACTAAAACAGACCATTGAGACATTAAGGATAGTCAACTGCTTATGTCTGTCCACTCTGTCTCTGTAGTTCTGAGGAAGCAATCATGCAGAGCCAAATATGGGAAATAAAGTTATCGGCATTCCCAGCATGTGTCATACTCAGTTACCCTTTCATCTAGGAAAGATGGCACTTGTGTGCCCCCAGAAACCCACACTCCATTTCTTCATGAATATTGCCTCTGTATATTTAATATGCACCTCAAGTATGAAATAACCCAGATTAGTTCTAGCACTTCCTCAATATCCCAACATTTTCATTCACCATCTGCATTAATCAGGAGCATCCAGGACAGAATCTGTTCCTCCCTCTCCCTCACACTCCCTTTGATCACCAATTCTAGAGAGTTCCAACAACTAAAAGTGATGTGAATTTGTTTTGTCTTCTGAATTCTTTTTATTTTGTTGAGGAAGATTGTCCCTGAGCTAACATCTGTGCCAATCTTCCTCTATTTTGCATGTGGGATGCTGCCACAGCACAGCTTGGTGAGCAGTGTGCACGTCCATGCCCAGGATCCAAACCCACGAACCCAGGGCTGCCAAAGCAAAGTATGAGAGCTTAACCACTACACCACTGGGCCCAGCTCAGTGAATGAATTATAGTGGATGTAATTTTTAATGCATTTCTGAATTGACAAGAAAAGTTGAAGAAATAAAGAGTAAGCTGAAAACACAGATGTTGGCAAATGTAGCACAGAAGATGATATTCTGTTGAAAGAACAATATCTGAGAAACAAAGTTTGCTATGTAATGGCTACTCAAAAAATGAGAGACTATGCCTTGGGCCACATGACGCAGAGAACTGGAATCAGAGACTTATCCATAAAGAAAGGACACTTAATACAGTTAAACCATCAGTAAAAAGTGAGGCAGGGAAAATTTTTTGTATTTGATCTTGCTTCAGGAGGGAAACGAAATTATCTCTTCTGAGAATGTATAACCACAAGCGTGATTTTACAAGAATGAAAAATACAAGTATCAAGTTTTACTATCACCAAGCTTCAGAGAACCCCAAGGCCGAAAAATTAAAAGTGGTTCCTATTTAATGTCAACATTGCACCTAACAAAGGAAAAAACACCAATTCACTGCAGAGAAAAGACCAGAACATCTTTAAACTAGTACTCTGAGAATATCCACAGATTAAATTCAGTAAAATATGAAGAAATAATAAAAATAATAAGTTGGTAAATACACAGGCAAACAAAGCACCATATGTGACAATTAGCAAAGATTGTTTTAAATTACAGATTTAGACTCTCTACAAAACTTCAATTTTTTAAATGACTAAATACAGATTTTAAAAATGTGTAACATAATTTTAAACAGATACTTTAAAAGAAATCAAAGTGATAAGGAAGAATTGAAGTCAAATAGAATCTCTGAAAATAAAAATATAATTGTGGAAAATCAAATACATAGATGAAATAAACAGAATATTTGGCACAGATGAAGAAAAAGCTAGTGAACTGGAAGATAGAGATGAACAATAAATTCAAAATATAGTTCAGAAGATAAGGATGTGGAAATTATGAAAGATAGGTTAAAACATGAAGGATAGAAAGAGAACATGTGTCATGTTTGATTGCAGTTTCTAGAGGAAAGGACAAGGGAGAGAAAAGTTGGAGAAAATAACAGCCAAGAAATTTCCAGAACATTAAAATAAAACGTAGAACAAAAACACGGAAGATCTTAGAGGCAGAAAGAGAAAAGACCGATTACTAAATATTTATACTGAGAGCAGACTTCTCAACAGTAAATGATAAAAGAAAGAAGATGCTGAAAAAGTACTTCAAAATGCTGACAGACAATAATGGTTGACCTAGAATTCTGGACCTGACAAAACTGTGTTCCAAGAACAATGGTAATAAAATAAAACAGAGAGTTTGCCATCAGCAAATGCTTCCTAAAAAAACATTCTAAAAGATACACTTCAGGAAGAATAAAAATTATTCTACAAAGAAAGTTTGAGACAAAGGAGAAAAGAATTTTTAAAAAACACACAAAAAGCACTAATCGTAAAGAAAATTAGTGATAAATTCCATCATATCAAAAGGTAAGGTATCTATTTCTTAAAAGACTAACTAAAACAAATTAAAGTTAAAACAACCTTTAAAAAATAGGGAGGAGAACAAGCCACAAACGAAGAGACAATATTTGTAACAGATACAGATGACATAGGCTTAGAGCCCCAAAAGTATGTAAAGTAGCTTAAAGCTCATGAGAAGAAGGAGGAAGAGAAAGGGGAGGAGGATGAGAAGGAAGAGGAGGAAGAAAATGGAAAATTGGTTTTTTAGTGGGGAACAAAAAATAAATAATATAGGGAAGGAAAATAAGCACATAAGAGATGCTCAATTGTGTTAATTATCAGAGAGAGAAATACAAATTAAAACCATTCTTTATGCCAAAAAGATTGGTAAAATTGGCATGTGCTGATAAGAATGTAGAAAAATAAAACTTGTGTATGTTGCTGGCATGTTGTAAATTGGTATAATTTAAAATTGATAAGGAATTTAACATTAACTTAGAAAGCCAAGGATGTGTACACCTCATGACCCATGTCCCAGAAGAAGTCTTAAACATGTACATCGTGAGTCATATATAAGAATAGTTTTAGTAGCATTACTTGATAGCAATGAACTGTAAACAAGCCAAATGCCCATAAAAGGGAGAATGGATAAATAGACTGTGGTATATTCCAAATATTTGGAAACCATAAAGCATATTTATAAAAAGCACATGGGTCTAAGAATCAATTAAAAAGGAAATAAGAAAGAATTTAAACTGTATAAAATTAAGAACACAGCATATCAAAATGTGTGAAATGCAGCTAAAGCAGTACTCACAGGGTAATTTATAGGACTAAATGCATATATTAGTAAAGAAGGAAGGTCTCAAATCCACAACCTCTTTTTTCCACCTTAATAAACTGGAAAACGAAGAGTAAATTTAGGTGAATATAAGCTCAGGAAAGAAAATAATAATGTTTAGAATGGAAATCGAGGAAAGAGAAAACAGAAAAATATAGAGAGTATCAAGGAAACCAGCAAGTGATTCTTTGAGAAAAACCAATAAAATTCATAATTCTTCTTCAGGAAAAAAAGGAATAATTCTTCAAGAAAATCAGGAAAAAAAGAAAGAAGACAGAATAACTGATGTTAGGAATGAGAGTGGTGACATTACCACAGATTCTATCAATAAGAAAATAATAAAAAGTGAAGATTATGACTCATTTTATCCAATAAATTTGAAAAATTAGAATAAGTGGACAAATTCCTTACATAATAAAATTTCTTACAAGAATAAATAGGTGTTTGTTTATTTTTAGTAAAAAATCTTCCTATGTAGAAATTCCAGGTGTAGATGGCTTCACTGGAGCCTCTACCACCTCTTTAAGGAAGAAATAACACAGATTCTGTGCAAACAGTTTGAAAAATTGGAGAAGAAGGACCATATACTGACTTATTCTATGAGGCCAGCATTCATCTGATACCAACAACAAAGACATGACAAGAAAAGAAAATTATGGATCAATATTCCTCATGAACACAGATATAAAAGTTCTTAAAATTTTTTTAAATTAAAGAAAATAATATATAAAAAGAGATAATACTTCACGACCAAGTGTGGTTTATCCTAGAAATGTGAGGTTGATTTAACATTTAAAAGTAAATCGATGTAATTCAAAATAATAACAGACTGAAAAAAAATGATCATCTCAAGAGATTGAGAAAAATCACTTGAAAAAACCCAGCATCCATTCCTGATTAGAGTGAAGAAAAAAAAAACTGTCATCAAACTTGGAATCATTTTCAAGCTGGTGAAAGATATCTATGAAAAATCTACAAGTCACATCACATTTAATGTTAAACAATAGAGTGATTTCCCCATAATAAGAATGTTTGCTCTCATCATTTCTATTCTACATTGCACTGGAAAATCTAGCCAGAATGTCAGGCAGAAACAGAAATAAAACTATAAGACTGTAGAGGAAAGAGTACAATTCTCTTTATCCATAGATGGCATAATTGCCTACTTAGAAAATTCAACGAACCTACAAAAAAGTAACTAGAACCAATAAGTTAGATTATCAAGTTTTCAAGATATTAGATAAATATACAAAAATCTATTACATTTCTGTATGTTGGTAACAAACAATCTGAAATTGAAATTGAAACAACGTCATTCACAGTAACATAAAAACATTAAATACTCAAGAATAAATCTGACAAAAGATGGATAAAACTCATATAATGGAAATCACAAGACATGGTCAAGAGGAACTTAGGAAGATTTAAATAAGTGATGAGATATACCATGTTCATGAATTGAGAGACTCAATATTATTAAGATACCAATTCTTTACAAATTGATCTATAGATTCAACCCAATCTCAATTAAAATCTTGGAAGTCTTTTTTCTGTAGATATCAATAAACTAATTATAAAGTTCATATGAAAATCAAAAGGATCTAAAACAGACCAAACTTTGAAAAAGAACCAAGCTGGAAGACTCTCACTTCTTGACTTCAAGATTATTCTAAGTTGCAGCAATCAAGACAGTGTAGGATTGGCACAAAGATAGAAAATTGAAAAGATAGAACCAAATAGAGTATCTAGAAATATACTTACACATGTTTTGGCAATTGATTTTTGATAAAAACATAAAGAAATTTTAGTTATGAAAGAATAATTATTTTAAAAAATTTTATTAAAAATTTGCATATTCACATGAAGAAGAAAAACTGATCAAAATTTAACTCAAAATTGATCATTAGTCTAAATGTAAAATCAGTTATAAAACTTCTAGAACAAAGCAAAGAGGGATTTGTTGTAACCTTAGATTATGCAAAGATTCTTAGATATAACACAGAAAGCACAAAAGCCAAAATTAATAAGGTGAGATTCATAAAAATCAAGAATCTCTGATCTTTGAAAGGCACTGTTAAAATCCTCACAGATTGGGAGAAAATATTTGCATACTATTTGAAAAAGTATTCATATCCAGAATACGTTTTTTAATTCTTCAAAATTCAATAAAAGAAAATAAAAAATGCAATAAGTAATTGGCAAAATATTTGAACAGATACTTCACCAATGAAGATGTGTGGATGGCAAATGCGTGCATTAACTGCTTCTCAACATCACTAATTATTAGGAGAATGCAAATTAGAGCCCCCATGAGATAGCTCTGCATGCCTATTAGAATGTCTCAAACGAAAAAGGCCTTCAATATGAAGGTATGTTGAGTCTGGAATAACTTCAACTCTCATACACTGCCAATGGGAATGAACAAAGTGCAACCACTTTTCAAAAGGTTAGCAATTTCTGAAACAGTTAATAACACTTACCATATAACCCACCAATTCTATTCTGAGATATTTACCCAACATGAACCAAACATACTATAAAAGCATTCAAAGACCTGCACACAAATGTTCATAGCACCTTTATTTATAATATTTATTAATAATATCCAAAAATGGGAAACAACACACAGTCTACCAAGGATAAACAAAGTGTTGTGTATCCATGCAATGAAATGTTACTCAGAAATCAAAAGGCATGTACTCAACAACATGGATGAATCTCAAAATAATTACACTGCTTGAAAGAAGTAAAACAAAAAGCAAGAGTACGTGCTGAATTATTACATTTATATAAAATTCTAGAAAATGTAACCAAGTCCAAAACGACAGTAAGCAGATCAGTTGTCTGCGATGGGGTTTCTGGAAGCAGGGAAATATCAGAAAGGCACAGAGGAAATTGAGAGTGTGATGGATATGTTTATTTTCTTGATTGTGGTGATGCGTTCTCGCGTGTGGTCTATGTGTATACACACATACACATAGGTACACATATGTTAAATTTATCAAATTGCTTACTTTAAATATGTCCAGTTCATTACATATCATTTACATATCAAGATAGCTATTATTAAAACAAAATAGAAACTAATAAAAGTAAAGGAATGATAAACACAATATTTATAAAAGCATCTTTGGCAGAGGATTGAGAACGTAAGAGAGGAGAGAGAGAGAGACAAAGAAAGAGAGAGGAGATTAATTAGAGAGGGGCTTAAGAAAAATAAAGGTCATCAAAGACGTTGAAAATGGCCTATTTCATGAGCTGGTTGAGAAAGTGTTTTATTATTCATTACAGTTTTTATATTCTTATTTAGGTTCTTGTATAGCAATGAAACATTTCACAACAAACATAAATGAGCAAATGATAAGCATACATCACTGAATGGCCAAACTGTCTTCATTACACAGCCTGTCTTTAAAGTTTAATATTAAATTGCTAAATCCTGTAATAAAATAGTGCAAAATTTTTCTATTTCCTTCCCCTGCAACTTTCTTTGACACCATAAACCCTGTGCATGGGGAACTTCTATCCCTATTGGCTTCAGAGTGTTACTCAAAGGTACAAACCTTAGAACTGGAGTTCAGATTATTATCCAAAAAGAGCCCTGCAATATGTCATCGTGATCCCTTTTTTGAGGATGAAAAGTGGAAAATTATGATACTGAATAAAGATTGCCTAGAGAATCTCTATATCTCAATGTCAAAAAAATGAATCCTTGCTAAGGTAGACAGTATGGTGCAATCTCAATACTGTATCTACTTGATTACAGAAAAATAATATTTATATTCTGAAGCTTTGTATTTTGTATTGCAGTAGGTATTGAACTTTGTTTTATTTTTGTGAAGGCTAATTTCTTAAAATAAGTAAGAACACGTAGCATGTCAAGATTCACAGAAATGGGTGTGAACCAATGAAAAATTTTAGAGGAAAACTAAATATGGCAAGGTTTCTGTTAGCCAGGAGAGAGAAACGTTTGCTATCCTTTTTGGGAAGATCAGAAATGACAAACTCCAAAAAGAGACGTTAATCTCATCCCTATTGAATTGAGCTGAATCGAAGTGATTCTGTTTTATTTTCTTACCACCCATTGTTCTTCTCCATATAGGGTTTTGCCAAAATAACTAAATTACATATTCCTAGTGGTAATGTGGACAACAGTAGGACCTCTGACAACTGCAAGGACACACAGAGCTTAGCCACTAAACAGCTTAGTAGTTTTTGAAAACACAGCAGTAACTATAATAACCACAATTGTAGCTACAGATATGAGTATATTTCCTTGAATTATCACTATGGGCTTCAAAGCTGGGTTAAGTTCTCCAATCCTTAATTTCCTAGTCTATATAATAAGGAGGGGGCTGGTGTGGGAGGAATTCCCTTCCCCGGCTGGGATAAGGCTCTGGCAAAGTCTTCCCTTGAAAGTTCTTAGTGTATTTCACAATAATGACTCTTCTCTTTCCTACGCCAGGGCTATAAAAGGATCTTTCCTGAATCTTCACCTTGAAAAATCAGCTTGTGTCCCAGGAGGCAAAGCCTATGAAAGTGTGAGGGCCCCACTCATCCCCCCTCAGGGTCCTAGGAATTTCTCATTCTCATGCTAGTTCACACTAAGCCTCCAGCAACTCATCAATATCAGAAATGAAACAAATGTCATCATCAGAGATTCTACAGAAATTTAAAATGATAATAAAGGATTATTATAAATCAATGTATGCCAGTAAATTAGATATCACATAAAATGTGCATAATACTTGAAAGAAACAAACTATCAAAGACCATTCAAGAAGAAAGTTATAACCCAACCGGTACTATATTTAATAAGAATTTGAATCCATAATTAAAAACCTTCCAACAAAAAAATGACTTCTCTGGTAAACATTCAAAGAAAAAGTAGCACTAATTCTGCACTAATTATTCCAGAAAATTTAGGAGGAGGAACACTTCTAGACTCATTGTATAAGACTAGAATTACTCTGAAATGAAAACCATGCTAACATTACTAGAAAACTACAAACCAATGTGCCTTATTAACATTGCTGGAAAATTCTAAAGAAAATGTTTTCAAATCAAGTCCTTTAATATGCAAAATTGATAATGTGTCCAGCCTAATGTGGTTTATTACAGAAATACAAAGTGATTCAACATTTGAAAATCAATCATTATAAATCACCAGATAAACAGGTTAAAAAAGAAAAATAACCCTCCCATTTCATTAGATGTAGAGACAGTATTTGACAAAACCCAACATCCATTCATTATAAAAACTGTCAGCAAACTGACAGAAGGAAAATTTTTCAATTTGATAACATCTATGAAAACCCTGTCTGTCTTTATACTAAATGGTGAAAGACTAAATGTTTTTTCCCTAAGAAATGGTGTTCAATATTACCACTTCTTTTCAACATCATGTTGAAAGTTGTAATCAGTGCAACAAACAAGAAAATGAAAGCCATTCAGATTAGAAAGGAAGAAGCAAAATCATTTTTATTTAGACATCATTACCTATGTAGAAATCTTAAAGAGCTACAAAAAAGCTACTAGAACTAGTAGGTGAAGATTAAGAAAAACACAGGAACACAGTATACCAAAAATATCAATTGAATTTCTATATGCTAGCAGTGAGCAATTGGATATTTGATTTTTTAAAAAAGTATAATTTAAAATGGTACCAAAAATCTGGAAATATTCATGGATAAACACATAAGATGTACAAGGTTGATTTTGATAAAACTATAAACCATTGATGCAAGAAATCACAGAAGACTAGATAAATGGAGAGACAAGTCATGTTCATGGACAATAATTTCCAACATCGTTAAGATAATTCTTCCCAAATATAAATGTAAAATGTAAAATCGGAAAGTTTTCAGAACATGTAGAAAAACTGTTGCAATGCTTGTTATCAAAAATTTCTTAGGGCACAAAAAACGTGAACCATTAAAGTAAAAATTAACAAAAGTTTACTTCAACAAAATTGAAAACTTGTTCTTTGTAAGACATTGTTAAGAAAATGGAAGAAAACCCAAGACTGGGAGAAAATATTTGCAAATACAAAGCTGATATACATATAAAGGAGATATACATATAGATGTAAAAGTTTCAGGGGCCAACCCAGTGGCATGATGGTTACATTTGCATGCTCTGCTTCAGTGGCCTGGGGTTCCCAGGTTCAGATATGAGCCTACACACTGCACATCAAACCATGCTATGGTGGCATCCCACATGCGAAATAGAGGAAATTGGCACAGATGTTAGCTCAGCAACAATCTTCCTCAAGCAAAAAGAGGAGAATTGGCAACAGGTGTTAGCTCAGGGCAAATCATCCTCACCAAAAAGAAAAAAAAATGTTCCACAAGTCAACAATAAAATATATATATATAAATGGAGAAAAGATTAGATCAGCTTTCACCAAATGGTGGTAAATAAGGACATGGACAGATTCTTAATATCATTAGTGATTAGGAAAATATAAATTAAAATCACATGCGATACCTCTACACACTTATTACAATGGCTTAAAAAAAGAACCCTGACAACAACAGGTGCTGACAAGGATGTAGAACACGGGGAACTCTCATACATCACTAGGTTGGACACAAAGTGGTATATTCACTTTGAAAAACAGTTTGGCAGTTTCATATAAAGTTAAATACACATCTATCAGAGGTCCCAACAATCCCAGTTTTAGGTATTTTCCCAAACTATGAAAATATATGTCCACACAAAGATTTGCACGTGAATGTTCACAATAGCTTATCCATAATATCTCCAAACTGGAAACGTTCTAAATATCCATAAACTTGGGAACGGATTAATAAATTGAGGCACATCTATATGACAGACTCAATAATAAAAAAGAATGGAGAAGCATGGATCTTTTGAAAGGATCATTCTAAGTCTGCATAACTGTGATCTTCCATCTATATGACACTCTCTTAAAGGAAAACATCTAAGAAGAGAAAACAGCTTAGTGGCTGCAGTAGCCATGGGTAGAAGGAAGGGCTTGACGACATAAAGCCGTGAGGGAACATTTTGGGATGATGGATAGAGTATATCTCTTGATTGTTTTAGTGTTGCATGACTGTATACATTATTCAAAGTTCATAGAACTGTATACCTGAAAATGGTAAATTTTGCTGTATGTAGATTATACTTCATGAAACCTGTCTTCAGAAAATGAGACCTAACAAAACTGTTACTAATGTTGAAAATACTTAAATATAATTAGATTATCCTAGAAGGTAAACTAAGAGGCTAAGAAGTAAATTGCACTTTTGGACTATATGTGTGTGTTTGGGAGAGGACCACTGTGAAACTAAAAATGGAAGTAATAACAATTATAAGATGGTAGAAAAAGAAAACAGTAGCTGGGGCCAGCCTGGTGGTATGGTGGTTAAATTCATGTGCTCTGCTTCAGCAGCCCAGGGGTCACAGCTTCAGATCCTGGGCGCAGACCTACACACTTCTCATCAAGCCATCTGTGGTAGTGTCCCACATACAAAAAGCTGGAGGAAAATTGGCATGGATGTTTGCTCAGGGCCAATCTTCCTCACCCCAAAAAAAAAAAAAAAATAAGGCAAACAGTAGTAGATTGCTAAATTCCTGTGATGTAGAAAAATGTCAATATCAGTAAGCATTAATGTTTGTATTGTCTATAATTAAAGTACATTTGACATTTATGAGATTAATGACTATCATGATTTTTGCATAGATCTTTTGCTTTGGGTTCACAATTTAATTCTACCAATAATGGATCTACAACACACAAAACACGCAAAAGTTTATTGGAAGAAGCAAATATTCATAAAAATATCCGTAATATATTTTTAGAGTAGATAAACATGCTTTAGAATTTAACCAAGTCCATTAAAATATTTGATAAGATCTTAAAGATTGATTATCTGTCAGGGGAAAATATGCATTTATGAGGAAATTGGTTTGTGTGGAAGAAAGAATTCATCTGACATAATCTAAGTCCCCAACTACACTGAATGTGGACACGAATCTTAAACAACTGTTCCCTAAAATGTAGTTGATCCACTGAATTCTGTACACCTGGGTTCACGAAATTTGAAATATTAGAATATAAGAGGGAATGCTGCTGTCGTATTTTTTTTTTCCCTCAGAATAAAGAAATACAGAAAACCATACAAAATTCCCCACACCAGACCTTGAATTGAAGCAACTCAGATAAGAGTTTGAACTTGGGAAGGCTTCTCTAGACCAAAGCTGGGAACTATTGAGGTTCACCTGCTTCTACACATTTCTATTCCTGGCTGTTCAGAATGATTTTTCTTTTCAGCAATTTCACTTACCCAACCATTGCTGACTCAGGACTATACCTTTTTCTCCCCAGAAAAGTATATTGGATGCCTCCAAATTTCGATATTTAATCAAACAAATGCGTCTTAGTCCGTATACTTTCTTTTGCCCTAAGGAATCTGATGAGATCCTAAATAGCTATGGACAATCAGTGCAGCAAAATTTCCATGTCACAGAATATGATTTCTCACAAGCTAAAGGTTTTGTTTCATTTGTTCCAACTTTTCCTGAAAGTTTTATCTTGGAGGAGAAAAGCCAGTTATCATAAAACTGGACGAAAAATAATCTGCTATATCCCACAAGAAAAACTACCCTCAGGAAGAAGAAATTTAACTTGTCCTATATCCAGCCCAGATAGTCCTTTGGAAAGTAGGGCTTTGCAAACCATTTCCTTTAGTTCTTAGCAGAAGCCAGAATATCAGGACCTCAGAAAGAGTTCTCAGGTTATTTGACTCATTGCCACAAATCTCTCTCTATATATAATTTAACTACCCCCAACACTCCATGCTCGATAAAAATAGTAATAATAATAGTGTAACTATGAAGGCCAAACTTTATCCTTTATATCATTATATACGAATTGGAATTGATAACTAGTGGACATTGCTGTTAGACGCTGTCTATTTGGCAATGCTGATATTGTATACTACAAATGAAGAGTACCAGAGAATTCACTTCGTTTCTTGGTTCAGAGAGGCAGTGGTTGGGTTGCAATAAGTTACAGTGTTTTAATATGGCTAGCCAGGGGCCACCCCATGGCCAAGTGGTTAAGTTTGTGCACTCTGCTTCGGTGGCCAGGGTTTCGCCAGTTCAGATCCTGGGCACGGACATGGCACTGCTCATCAGGCCATGCTGAGGCGGCATCCCACATGCCACAACCAGAGGCACTCACAACTAAAATATACAGCTATGTACTGGGGGGCTCTGGGGAGAAGAAGAAGAAGACGAAGAAAAGAAGATTGGCAACAGATGTTAGCCCAGATGCCAATCTTTAAAAACAAAACAAAACAAAAAAAAACATGGCTAGCTAGTCAAAGCCTCGTTATCAGCTTTATAGTCATGACAATTCCATTTTCTTAGCATACTCAGAGGTGACCGGACTCCAGGGTACTAAGTTATGGTAAACAAATGCATAAAAGACTGATGGATAAAGCCAGAAAGCCAATTTATTAATTCCTGCAAAAACTCACAACTACTAAATAGAATTAGAGTATTCTCTCTCATGAACAGATTTACACAGGAAGCTTTAATCAGAGGCTTATTGCTTGGAGATCCTGGGACTAGAACAAGACAAGTTAGCGTTTGATCATAATGGCTGGTGTCACACAATCTGATATTCTAGCGCCTCTGTATTGACACATTTTCAAGAGCCTGAGTGTCCTCTCTTCTCTACTGCCCAGAGACCACAGCCGAAGATTGCTTCTGGAACTTGCTTTTTTCCTTGGCTTTCAATGACAGATTTTCTGTAGATATGTGAATACCAACAGTCAGGTTTCCATCAAGTCTTTACCTGAGAAACATTCTGACCCTTTAAAAGTGACAAATTTAGAGGACCGGTCCTCACTCCCTATTCTTACAGGACACCGCATTTAATGAGCCCCCAAGATCTTTCAGTAGCTGACTAATGAGACAGCATCCAGTATTTTATGTTTTGTGACTAGATACCAGAAGGTTCTGGAAAATTCACATTCCCTGCTTCAATTCTCTTTTTTCGTTTCCATTTTGGACCTAACTAGAGAAATGAAAATGGTCTTCTGAAGCCATACAGGAAGGAATAGCTAGATGGATTACCATGAAATTCAAGTAAATATTTTTAAATCTTCATGATTTCTGATAATTAAGAATTTAAGTTAATGATAAGGTTACCTAATATATGCTAAACCGATCTACACATGCTACAAACCCACATTATGGGGCGATGACCAGTCAGAATTATTGAGGAGTGGGCATGAGAGGTCATTTTATAAGAAATTCCACAAATCACTGTCAGGCACGTGTGATAAAACACAAAGTAGAAATCTTCCTGATCTTTGATAATGCGATGTGATTTGAACATGGTCGGTATTCAACAAGTACTCATTGAAGTGATTTCTAATTAACAGAATTATTTGGCCACATATAATTCAATAAATGTTTGGTTTTCTTTAAAGATAATAGGTAAGTAGGCAGCTTTATGTTCAGGCCATTTTTGAAGTAGCAAATGTGTGGATTCTGCACTACGATATTCTTGGAATTTCTCAAAGATTCTTAAAACGACACCACATTCAGTAAATTACTTCAAACTGAAGTTTTTGGAGAGTTTTTTCAAAAGTTAGATGAGAAGATATTGCTGTCTGACTGATAATTTGTACGCTTTAGTTGTCTGAGCAATTATCTTGAAGATAGAGTCCTCTTATCTGAAAACAAAGTGAGAGGTGGGTATCAGGAGATCTGTTATCTCTACATAACGTCACCTTTGGCAATATGCCATCTCAAAAATATTCACCACAGTGGCTTGTCAATTCTTTTGCTTTTTCCACGGTGCATCTGACCTCATGGTAAATGGACTTTACATGTCTGGGGATTTCCCCAGAAGACATTTCCTTCTCTCCTGTGAAAGCCATTGCACTGGGATTGCAAAAATTTAGTTGAGCTCTTTATTTAAAACTTTAAATAGAGTTTTCCAGAAGTGCAGTTGTACTGTGGCGTTGCGTCTTCAGATATCATGAAATGAGGTCTAATAACACTTAACATTTATTAAGTGGCTTACTATACATCCACTACTTAGTTAAGCACTTTTTACGTATCTCACTTAATTCTCACAACAAACCAGTGAGGTAGATGCTATCACTACCATTTTACAGAACGTGAGATACACCAGCTTGCTAAGGGTCCCAGAGTTAAAAATAGATGAGCTGAGAAATAAACCAAGACAATCTGAAGCCAGGGATGACACTCAACCATGAAAATAAATCATCTTTTGGTGCAAAATACACATTGTTAAAGCTCGACTTTTCAACAGAACTGGAAAACCATCTCAAGATTCTAGCCTTGGGGACGCAGATAGCTCTGATTCTAGACACTTAAAACTGTGCTGTCCCACCAATACACACTGGAAATTTGATTCCCAAAGGTAGATCCGCTATTTCACACAACAGTTTCAACAAAGTAACTTATCTACCCTTATGGGCTAGACAAACAGAACTAAAGGTTTCAAGCTGAGTTAATAGGAGACCAGGTGTTGGCACAAATCCTGCCAGCCAGCAGGAGAAATGACGAAATTATAGGTTCAATAGGGACATTAGCCCCAAAATAAATGATTAGAATCCCTTACACTTGGGGAAACCTCTGTCACAGATGAAGTTCAGGGAAATTCATGTTTTTCTATTTCCAGGACATATCCAATATAAGCAGTTATCGCAAAATGCAAATGTATATCAGAAAATAAACAACATAAATATACATATATATATACATAGTTTAACACACTGCTCATTAAGAAAACATGGCTAATTAAATCCAGTGGAGAATTTCTGATCTCATAAGGTCAGTCATTTCTTACTAAATGCCATTTGTGTAGACGAGATCCAGAGAGTTTAATTTTTGATTTCCTTTGCCACAAATCCATAAATATAAAAGTTACCTAAAAATCAAAAATTACAAAAAATGTCAAAGATATTTGGATAAAACCATTGAGGAAAATAATAATGTCTTCCAAATTCTAGTGTTTTCCACACATCACTAAATGAACATGTTTTGATGATCCCACACTCTTAAAACTCTGATATGTTATTAAAATTTTGCCTATGTCTTACAAGGGCAGTGACGCCCCCAAGATGACAATTGAGAATTCTTACCCTCTCATCTGACCATGCACCTAGACAGCTCTTGTGGAATGAAGGAAACAGGATGCAAAGGGGAAGACCCTCACCATACAAGGATTTCCTGAATTTCTAGCTGTGCCGTCTCTTTCTCCTTCTACTGCTTCTCCTGCCACCTCTCAGTAGAGCTGAACTTTAAGAGGCCCAGGAGAAAGAAGAAATAAGACTTTAAATAATTTATTTGGAGAAACAGTCAGTGAAGAGGAACAAATCATGTTTCGCTAAAGGAACTGGGACCTTTGACATTCCCCTTTTCGCTCCAGTACCTGGAGCTCGAGCCAGATTGCATTAGTGAAATTTTCATTTGATGGCATTTTAATATTCTGCCTTGATGACTTTTTAGCAACATTTACTTTCAGAGGTCTGGAGTGTTCCCTCGGAGGAAATGAAACATGTCAGAGCCCATTACAAAAATCAAAATTTAAATACCTCGACCACGTTAGAGCTTACACACAATCCCATCAGCGCTTAAGCCGAAACTCACAACTATTCATTCTCTTGCTCAATCAGTAATGAGTACATTTGATGAAGCATTCCAGGGTCAGGCAACACCCGTTAGTGATCTAACTTAACCCGTTGATTGCCTGGCCACAAAGGACCAGCGCAGGATTTGATTAAATTGTAACATGCAAATAATTTCCAACAGGACCAGAAGAAAGTATTCTTTTTTTTTAAACAATTGCAATTTCCATAATTGCATAATGAGAAAGAGATGACAGCAAGACAGTTGCAGATCAGGTTCAGTATTCTTCAGGAATAACTATACGTCTACACATCCTATAAAATAACCTGCCTAGTTTTCATTCAACTATGGCCATAGTTACTCTGTTATTAAGAGCTGCTGTATTCTATAATTGGAGGTCACTGAATGCATTATTTTGGTTTGAGCAACACCTTACTTCTCTTATACTCCCCTGACTTCCTCAAGAATTTCACCATATTCCTAGAAAAGAAGCAGCCCCAGGTTGTGATCTGATTGTCTACGGCATATTATATTCTAGTTGGCAACATGAGGCTGGCCCCAGAGTCTCTTGGATATTGATCTTGTATGCAAAAGCAATGCAAGTCACATATGTTGCCATTTGACATCACAGTAAAAGCTTCAAAAATCCAATTCAGTCCATAGATGATTGCTATTTTTTAATATGGGGGAGACTCTCTCTCCCTCTCACTCCTGTTCTCCTTTTTCTCCTACCCAAACTGAGGGACTTACGTAATCATGTACAGAAATATAGCACTTAGTTACAGCACCGTGGTGCTGTGAACTTCAGGAAAGCTTGTTGCTGCTCCTATAGTTCAGCTTATAGTCAATAAGTTAATGTTGATTTTTCAGCTCTTCTTCAGGATTTCTGAAAGTTCCTTCACTGTAACCTCACCAGGGAATGAATGCTCCCTGCCTTGGCTTTCTCCTTAAAGGGAATTAAAGAATCTCCCTCTCGAGAGAGAATTAACAGTGGCCAGGGACCTCATGGAAAATTGTGGGGTGATCCTGCCTGGATGGAATTTCTTCGAGATCTCTTAGATCGCGTTTTTATAGTTTCCATAAAGTACCTGTAGTACTATGGTGAATGGCCTAGAACAAGGATGTCAGAACTTGAGATCAGAGTGTGTCTGTGCTTCCTAGGGGATGCCACTAGCTTCTCACATGGTCCAGTGCAGCCTGATGGCTCTCACCAATACTTCTCATTTTCAGGGTTAGCGAGACAACTGCAGGGTTTTCAGTAACTTCCAAGATTTACATAATGCTTGTCATTTATCTTGAGGAGGTCTCATTTAAGATAAGAGATACATTCAAATTATTAGCCAAATGCAACATGCATTGCTTTTCCTTGTCCTTGCTTACTGGTTGCCAGAGATGTGCAATATAACTATTATTTGGAAAAGAAAACCATCAGGGAGCAGCAAAAGGCATTAAGAAAATCCAGAATGCCAAGCAGGCAGCTAGAAAAGTAAAAGAAAGGAAATTCCAGCAATAATCTGGAAGGAGACAGCCAAGGTGAATTCCTCACTCATCATCCAGTAGCAAAATCGCTGAAAACCTACTTTTAATTTACCCTTTCCTTACGCCCTGACCTTGATCCTTGTGCAGCAATTGAAGCCAATGGTTCTCAGCCACACAGTTTCTAGCCCTGCCAATCGCTGAGTGAGGAGAAGATCCATTTGAAAACTTGGAATTAAAAGAGCTTGATGAAGACAGGAAGCCATGAAGCGTTCTTAATGCTCCCACTAGTCCAAAGTAGTCCAAATCTTAAGCAATTTAAATTTCTCATAGAAACTTAGAAATGAAGGAAACAGCCATTGTCTCTTTTAACCATCTTCTCAGATGTGGAAAAAGTATTACAGAAACAGCCAAGATTCTGGAAAAATCTTGAGACTACTAAATTAATTTTATTTGAAATTTTAATAAAGGTAGGCATGAGTAGACATACTAAATTCATTCTAGCTCACTCATGCCTTTAATTATCCACCTGGCACACAAACACGCACACTGCAATTCCAATTATTAACAATCGTATTATACACAGCTTAAATCTCTGTTGCTTATTTTCCATTTAGTTCAAAGCAGAGAGTGACTTAAACTTTTTACTCTCTAACAGGCAAGGATTGCTATGTTTATAATTCCTTTTGCCAAAAATCAATGAAAAACTCATGTTGAATATTTCAACTTCTTAAAAACTCCCCACAGATGGATGAACTTTACCCTTCACCCTGGCTTATCCCCATCTTCATCGGCACCTTATCTTCCTTCTTGCTCTGTTATCCTTCTCTGCTTGCAGCCAGAGAGGTAAAAAATTTAAATGTGGTCTAGAATTGTAATTTGGACTTCTTCATCCACTATTAGAAATAAGTGGAAATGAGAAAAAGGCATAAGGTACTAGTGAAGAGTGTTTCTTAAACTCTATTTCTTGTTTCATCATCAGTAAATTTGGGGTAATGAATATTACTATGATGACTGAGTGGTCTGGCACTTGAATAGCCTACAGTATAATGCTTGGCTGTCTCTTATTAAGTGTTGGCTATGGTCATCATCATGAATATTAGCATCGTTGTTACTATTTTTTCCTATTGAAATCATTTTTCTTAAACATTCATGGTGTTTAATGGATATGATTCTTTCCCCTCCTTGTTCCATGGATTCCCTTTGACTTTCTCTTTTGTCTCACGTGCTTGGCTTTGGCCTCACTGGCCTTCCATTTCTCTTAACACTTCCTCTCACATCCATATTTTAACCTAAGAAATAAAACAATGCTAAGAGCTTTCAGTAATGATCTTTCCAGGGTAATATTTATTTTTACAAAAATATTAACCATAAGCAGAAGGAATAGAGTTCAGGCAGTGGAATGTGAGGCGGCAGTGGCCAAGAGATAGGAAAGAGTGGAGACAGCTTAGGATTTTTGGAGCTTCTCTGAAAAGAAATGTTGGTGCTCATCCCCAGAACACTATGGTGCTAGTTACAAACACTAGAGATTTTTGGTGAAAGAAAGAGAGAAAAAGAGAGGGAGGAAGGAAGGAAGGAAAAAAAGAAGAAAGAAGGAAGAAAACTGATGACTAAACCTGCTGCAAACTTTGTTTTCTCCTAGAAAAATAGGCAGGGTGATGGTTTTTAAGAACTTTACAAGCAATTTATTCTTTTTCTGATTATCTGGGTCTAAGAGCATGTGAGCTAAAAAGAGAATTTCTCAGAAGATTCCAATTTTAAGAAATTATGGGAAATAGAAAAGAAAGGGCATTGATTACATAGATTGTGACCCAACCCAAGAAAAATTTTCTACCATAATAATTGGTGGTAACTGCTTTCTTCTGTTCTTGAAGGTATTTTCATTTTCCAGATCTATTAAAATCTCTTAGAAGGCAAAATTATTTGTTATGCCATGTAAACTAGAAAAGCAAAACATCTACAAAATAGGACTTCCTAGAATAATTCAAAGTCTTATAAGGGGGCTTTGATTGAAACTGAGAGGGAAGAGTTGCTTGTCTAAGTTGAAGGGCAGAGCCCCAGAAGAATTTATTTCTAAATACTAAGCATTTGGAATAAGTTTGCTTGATGGTCATTTGTAATTTTCAGGTCAAATGTGTAATGAAAAAGGAAAGAATGTGGAAATATAACTATCTATAGAATTATTAAGATATACAAATTTCCCCAAAAAAGTTAGCTAAATATTCTGTGTTCCTGTCTAGAAAAGTTCTTCATCAGTAGCACAAGGATTGTGAGCATTAAGAGAAGGCAATTCTAGCTAAAAGAAGTGGATATTTCTCTTGCTGAACCCACTGAAAACTAGAGGAGATTTCCCTGCCTCATGTCCCTTCCCTTGACATGTCCGTGTAATAAAGTCTCAGGCAATAACACCATTCAAAAATAATGTGGTTATAATTTGCAGTGGTTTTATCAACCTGATCCGGGACCTGTATATGGATTCTCTGACCCACTTCCTCCTCCTATCGATCTCCATCCTGCCCCTCGCATACATTATAAACCCACCAAGCGGCATGCCGGGCTGCTCTTCTGTAACATGAATTTATGCTAATGGCTGTCTGCATATGCTTATATCACGTATCTATATTAAGCTTAATAGTCTGTTACATTGCTTCTTAACCCTGTGTCCACACATGATTAACTTTCCTGATTTCTTTCAAAACCGTTATTAACACAGTGTAGCATTTCACTCAACATGTCATGAAGTTTCTCTGCCTAGTGCTAGAGTTGGGGTGATTATAAAACTCCTCAGCTTTGGAAGTAAAAAAGCATATAAAGCATTAAGCGTACAAGAAGATCAGCATCTTTTTGTGTGTTTGTACAACTTGAAGCTGGCAAGAGCTTAAAGTCTAAGCCCTTTAGGCAAGAAGCAAACTCCAACTAGTTTTCTCCAAGTTAACAGAACAGGATATACTGAGAATCGCGGTAAAAACTTCCCGGAGAAGTAGAGCCCTGGGGTGGTGCAGGCAGACTCATGCAATGAGCCACATCATACCTAAAGTCCTCCCTCTGAGGGATTTTAAAGGAATCTCAGAATTTGACACTAATACACGTTATATGTTCCACTAAGCCTAATAGTTGATGATGAATGACTATTCTCAAACTTTTAGAACGTTCATCCTATTACTATAGATTTTAGGACAAATGAACTAGGCTATCCAAGCTATCAAAAATTCCCAGGGGAAAAATAATCTTTGAAGTAAATATCAAGAAACATCATAGATGCATTCTCTTCACTCAGTAAGCTTATAGAATCTTCATGAAGAGGATGTGAAAATCCTGGAGTGGTCAATATTGAGGCCAATTACATAACTCCAAGACCCTGCAATCAGTCAGGAACTAGAATTTTTTGAGATAAAAGCATAGTAGGAATTTGCTACACATCAAACAACCTATGGGTTATGATTTAAATTAAATGTACTTTGTGTGGGTTGAAAATTTTGTCCATAGCAACCGATAAACTTTGGGCTGAACAAATTATGTAATACTTGTATAAATGATGAAAGGACAAAAATTATATTTTTTTCAAAATTGTGTGCATGTGTACACACATGGTATGAATACTAAAAAGGGTACACATCTATTTTAAAAACTCAATAAATAATTTATTTGTATTTCTCTATTTTCTGCACTCGTATACACATATTACGATAATTTCCAAACATTGCTCTAAAGATAATTTTGAAATGCTCAACAAAGTGATAAAACTGAGCTGTAGCTTGCCATCAGAAGTCTCTCTCTGATTGTCTAGTTCAACCATTTCTATTTGTATATAAATGACACAGGGATCATTAAAAACCAACCCTTAAGAATAAAATGTGAAGGATATATAGTAAGTGATTAGGCAGACCTGGGTATGAATCCAAATTCTGCCACTTGCTAGCCTGGTGACCTTGAGCAACTCACTTAAAGTGTTTTAGCATCTGTTTTTTTTTGCTGAGGAAGGTTAGCCCTGAGCTAACATCTGTTGCCAATATTCCCCCTCTTTTTTACTTGAGGAAGACTAGTCCTGAGCAAACATCTGTGCCAATCTTCCTCCACTTTACATGTGGGTAGCTGCCACAGTATGGCTGATGAGCAGTGAATATCCATGCCCAGGATCTGAACCCACGAACCTGGGCCACCAAAGTGGAGTGCGCCAAACTTAACTACTACACCACGGGGCTGTCTCCTAGCATCATTTTCCTCATCTTCAAAATGGGAATATCATCTCTCTTAATTGTGAATGTAAAGTACACCCAGAAAGTTGTAAGCATAGTATTCACCCAATAAGTGAAAGAGCCACATAAGCCTCCGCCTCCTGGAGGACCCAGCTGCAAGTACTATCCAGCTCTGGTCCAAGTGAGGACCACACTGCGGCTACTTCTGGGCTCCATTCTTAGCACTTGTTCCCTCCTGGCTTCTCTTTGAAGAGGTACAGACTCTTTCCATTCATGCCCACAACACACCACTGTCAAAACACTCTCATGTAGAACCAGCTTTACTGAGGGAAAAGAAATGGCAGAGGAATATTTTGACATAGTACAGACCCAGAAGCAACTCAATTTGCGTATTAAATCACTCCAGGTTTTCCAAGGCATTTGCTGTTCAAGGGATGTATCAACTGGATTATTTCCTCCTTGGATTTTCATCTACCACCTGATCCCTTGGCCTTTCAGAAACTCTTTTTGCTCTACCTTCGAGTTGCTTCCCTACAAACTCCAAATTTCTTTAACCTTAATACAAGAGCAGTTTGACTCTCACCCAAGCCAGGCTAGGCATATTTCAATAGCCCAAGTTCAGTAATTTATTATCCTCATATTGCATTTTTCCCTTTCCATTAACAGAGCTATTATTAATGGCAGTCCTCAGATGGGCACATGAAGCCACATTAAAGGACAAATCAGACGTCTATCCTTATTAAGGGAATATAGATTATAGTTCATATTCAATTTCCCAGGAGACTACCAATTGTATATTTCCCATAAATACCCATATGACACCCATTTTAATGTTTTTCTAGTTTTTTTTTTTTTCTTTCTCAAGTCTAACTGGGTGAACTTAGTTCAGGAATTATAGCATGTATGTTTACAGGAGTTGGGCAGGTAACAGATATGAATAAGGTGGCAGGAATGGCCACATCTTTTCAGAGGGGCTAGCTCCTATGTAGGTCTACTGCATGTTCCCGTCATGCCAAATGCTGCCAAAGGGACTGATTTCGTCAAGAAAAGCCTGAAATCATTTTTATGTGCAATATTCTAATTTTTAAGAATGATATTATACAGACAAAGACAAAATAAAGCAGTTCAGAGACTGGTTTCAACCCAAGGGCTACCTTCTTGCAAGCTTGGATCAGGCCCTCTACACACATCATTCTCTAACGAAATCCCAAGATGCTCATTGGTTGCCATTTGCAGAAGACCTCGTGGGTCCCGCTTGTCTGCCATAGACTTAATTTGAGGTTAAGTCTTACGGCAAGCTGGAGTTGGAAGATAAAGGAGATCTAATCTTTGAGCTTCTTCAAATATGTGAGGGACTGTATGAGCTACCGAAGGTCCCAGAGAGCCTCAATCAGCCTAAGGACCACTGATGATCTTTCACATTTTGTCTGCTATGAAAAATGCACCTCTTCCAGTTTTTCTTCACAAGATTCCTTGTTCATTTGTATGTCTAAACTTCTATTTCACGTTGTTTTACATTAAGAATGTTCTGCACTGTAGGTTTTTGTTCTTGCTGATCATATTCATAACTTTAACTCTGAGATTGATGAATATCAAGGCTTATCTATTGATTAAACATATCACACCACCTATTATAAGGGGATCATCACAATCTACTCTCCAAAATAAAACTGTGAAAGTTCAAAGATTTTATGAATCTTTTATTTAAAAAAAAAAGATGTTTATGCATTTTGTACTTACCTTCATTGATACCAGTTGTGGGACAAAATACAGACAACATAAGACAGAGCTTAAAATGTATTTCATACTAAACATACTATAACAGGCTTGTTACATGTTTAAAATGTAGCCATCTCATGCAGAGCACAGAACAAATTAAATATGCCTGGATGGATAGCATTTATTTTGTTATGCATTGATATTTATGTCAATTATGTCAAAAGCATATGTAATGCTAAATAAATAAGAGAAAACTTGTTTGCTATCAGATCAAAACTATCTCCGCTAAATGAAACACACTTTCATTTTAATAAAGATGTTGTATTAGATTTCAGAACTAAATAAATGATTTATAATCCTCAAACCTGGAGACATTTTTCTGTGAACAAGTTGGCTTGATTTCACTTCTCCTTTTGTCTCTGCAGAATCCATATGTGCACTGCGTGATTTTACAGGAGACAAAATGCTTGGGAGAGTCTTTTCACACCATGCTGCCTTAATGGGACCGTAAGATTTTTTAAACCATGTTTTCAAATGACTGCTTGCTAATTTCAAATTGCCTTTTGCATTGCTCATTTTTCTCATTTATGACTCTGCTGCAGATTTCACAGAATAAGAATAGTAGCAACAACTACAATAAGAAGAATTCTAATGGCCCCGTAGCAGGCTCAATCAATTCTAGCAGGTTTTTGGGCAATTTCAAATATAATCAGTGAGTTAAAATGTGGGAAACCTTTTGCGCAGAAAGGAGGTTATTTTTATGTATTATTCAATCAACATGAAGCCTGATTTTTCTAGGACTTTTTGTTAAATTTTTAGCAGCTAATATGTTTTACATATTAACAACGGACAGTTATTTTGATAAATATGGTGTTAACCCCAATATCCATTTTCATGATGCAAGTGACAATGATTAAGAAAATACATTGATTTCATTACCAAAATGCAATAAAGATAAAGATTTGTGAAATATTTGAAAGCAAGTTACCAATTAAAACATGGTAGAGAAAACAGATACCAATAAAAGCACAATTCTTCATAACAAATACCTAACTATGGATCTTTATCCATAACTCTTGTACCTCAACTTGTTCCATTCACCCTTTTAACTAACATTTTCTTTCATTGGACAGAGACATTTTGCTCAAGTGCGAAGAGTCATTTAGAGCAACTTTCCTAAAATAAGATCTCCAGGGAGGGGAAAGATTTTGAAATCCCCTAAGTAATGATAAATACATACACTTACATACTTGGAGAATTGCAATGGTTACTAGCATGTTAGGAGCATTGGAGAAAGCTGTTTAATATTCCTTCATCAATGTGTTCCAAATATTTGGCCAAGGAAATCTAATTTTCTGTAACACTTGGGCAGGAAAAAGTTAACTCAACAGGCTTGGATTGCTCAAATCCTGAACATTCCCAAGAAAGACCTGTTTTCAGGATTGGCCCTTGGCCGACTTACGGGAGATAAGCTCCGAGCCTTTGGTATGTTCTGCATGATGAATAATTTCGTATGCCTGAGGCCTTGGACCGTTCTGTACCAGTTTGATCAGGTACATTTATCCCAACAATGTGATTTATGTTGAAAATCTGTTGCCCTGATGGGGCTGGAGTCTGAGTAGTGATGTCAGTCACATAAGCATTGCATACCTATGTGAGTAGATTCTAGTAAAATCCCTGGACACCAAGGCTAGAGTGAGCTTCCCTGGTTGGCAACACTTGACGTGTTATCACACATCATTTCTGGAAGAATTAAGCATGTCTTTGACTCCACTGGGAGGGAACACTTGGAACCTTGCATCTGGTTTCTCCTGGACTCTGCCCTCTGTGCTTGCTGTAAGCTGAATGCTTTGTTTTCCACCCAATTCATATGTTGAAATCCTAATGCCCAATGTGACGGTATTAGAAGATGGGGCCCTTGGGAAGTGATCAAGTCGTGAGGGCAGAATCCTTATAAAAGGGGCCCTGGAGAGATCCCTCATCCCTTCTTCCATGTGGGGATAAAATGAGAACTCTGTACCCAGAAGAAGGTCCTCATCCCACCATGCTAACACCCTGATCTTGGACTTCCAGCCTCCAGAACTGTGAGAAATAAATTTCCATTGTGTGCTATTTTGTTATAGAAACCCAAATGGGCTAAGATAGTGCCTTTTCCTTTAGCTGATTTTAATCTATGTCCTTTTGTTATAATAAATTATACCCATGAGTATAACGACTTTTCTAAGTCCTTCAACTTCCTCTAGAAATTTGTCATGCCTGAAGGTGGTCTTAGGCACCTCTGACACACCTACTCATTAATAATGTGCAGAAAAGAATTTGGGAGAAATATTGAAGCCATTTGCAACCAACTGATTCCACAAAACAATTTTTAAAAGAGTGATAAAAACGCAAATATTGAGTTTCCTCTGATGTGAACCCAGGAGAAGAAATAAAACTAAAAACTGTCAGACATATTGATGAGCAAGCAGTCTTTGGTAACATTGGCTCTGGCTTGTGGATATTCCATTTATCAAATTAAAAGATAGAGATATCTAACTTTGAATGGGCATGCATGTGCATGCAACATACACACACTTACACACACAGATATACACACAAGCAGTATGCTTTCAACACATGTTTCTTACCGATTGGTGAAACAAACACATATCCCAAAATGAAGTCTTTAATGATCGATATCTGAATTATTGTCTACTACTTCAGCTTGAGCTGACAAATAATTCCTGTTAAATTATACTAATTCCTTTCATCGAGAATCTGGCTTATAGACAAATCAAGTACAAAATAAGGCCGGGAAATATGTCTCCAATACTTGACATATGCTGTTAAAATGGTAACTGAGGGATGTCAGATTTATTACAAACCAAAGGGTAAGTCAATTTTTTTACTGTTCAAATGGTGTTTTAACAATCAGGAAAAATTTTTATCATTCAAACATGGAACAGGTAGGCACTTCAACTGGATTAACTCTTTTATTGAACATTCTCTGGGATAGGAAGAACATTGGTGATGAAACCAGATAAGAATTAAGAGTCAAACACAGTGGAATGTTAGACCATTGTGGGGATTGAGTGAATTGCATAGAGGAATAAAAAATGGAAAGGGAAATTAGACTTTTCACAAGTGGAAAAAAATGACTAGGCAACTCTGGGATATGTTACAACAAGCTCCTGAATAAAATAAATAAGAAGTATTTTTCAGGCTGTGGGGATTGAATGAATGCAATCAATCTTCCTTGTGTGGGAACTGTATCACTCCTACCCACAAGCTCCCTCTAGTGAATTAAAATCTCACAGCAACTCAACCAATAAACAGTAGGCTTGAACAATGACCACCTAACTAGGACAACACTGCACATAAGCAGTAAGACCCACAATAACACGGCATTTTCTTAGGAGCTTCTCCTGCGGTAAATCATATTACAGTCACATTTTCTCTCTTTCCTATATTAACTGTATTAGACATATATGTGCATAATCACCCTTACTTTGACAAAAGAACATTACATTATTGTCAATGTCAAAAAGCTGACTTCATTTTCATTTGGTTCTGTAAAGTTGTCTGTGTCTCTCAGAAATTGGTCTTAGTTAAGTATGGTACAATCATGAAGTGTATTTAATAGACTCAGTGCAGGTGGCTGGCTTTTAGAACACCTCTGCATCCTTTTCACTCAACAAATATATATTAAGCAGGCAGTACATAAAAGGTAGCTTATTAGGCCACAAAGATGAAATATTAATTGCATTGCTTCCCAATAAATTGGTAATCCTGTCACAAAGGAGTAACCTATATCATTATAATAAAAGGTAGAATGTGTAAGAAAATCATAGGCAAAAAAAGTATTTCTCAAAACAAAATTATAAGCATTTACAATAATCTGTCTTCCTGTTACTGAAAACAAAGCCTCTTCTATTGAATTGATGGGTTCTAGGCTTTGGGCTGAGCAGTGCATTGAAAATATTTGCTTAACTGGAGAAACCATGGGTGTCAAGTTGCTGAATGAGAAAGTATAGGGAGAGAGGAAGACATCTAGACGTAAAAATAGGGGAACAGAGGGAAGACAGCGGTTACTTGAGAGGGGCAGCGGGTGAGGAGGCATGCAAAAAGATGGAGAAAGAAAAAAGTGGGAAAGTGAGAATGATTTGGGCATTTGGCAAAAAACAAGGAGTTGGAAAAATATCTAAAAAGGATCTTAAAGATGTTTCGCTGTGAGGTTGTGGTATAACCTCCATCCACATCCCTAATAAATATTCACTAAACACCTATATTACTCTTGAGAAGAGTTGTTCAGTATTTTAAAATTACTTTTATATGTATTTTTTATGTTATATATAATAGGTACTCAATAATTTTGCTGAATTGAATCCTCCTTGTACTCAATTCCAGAACTGAATAGTTCAATTGTAGGTCTCTTGTGCTTAGTCTAGAAACAATGATAGGAGAATGTAATCGGGTGATGTCCCTTGCTCAATGGAGGCACTTAGTGGACACTTAGTCTTCATCATGGGAGGAGCTCACCTGGTGGATAGGAAAACTTGTGGAGTATTATAAGATGGCAGCCAGCTTGGGAGCACATGGGCTATACAGAATATGTGATGGCTATATGCCAAACAAGGATTAGCCACTTCATCAAAGATATTCCATCACAGTTTAAGCAGAGCACAACATTTGGAAGAATTTCTAGAAAGTTTGTTACATCAGATTTAAACAATTATTTTTTCATGCCTAGAATCTCAGTATCTTCTCCATAGCCCTGTCCTAAGTACAGTACACTTTAAGCCTGTTGTGCTAGTAAGCCAGCTCTCTGGAAAAAAAGAAAATAAATTAATAATAAACAAATGCCCCAATTTGTAGCATTTGCCAATGTGTGGTGTAACTCTTTCCACCCTGGCTGATTCCAAGCTATCATTGGCTAACCAACCAGCTCACAGTCGCAGATTATCTCCAGGCCCCTACTAAAGATGAGCCGCCATGCTCTGAGTTGGTGAGGAGGGCCCCAGCGGTCCATGGTCAGGGTCTAAGGCAGCCTTGGAGCTCAGCTCTGGGGCCTGGGGGATAGCCCATGCCTCCTCTTCACTGTGGCCATCTTCTGTGACCTGGCTCTCCCCTGGAACAAGTGGGTCCTGGCCCTGAGAACAGCCTTGTGGGCAAATACCTCTTGCCATGACCAAGATAGAAATTTGGACAAAGCAATAAGTAGAAGGGCAACATCTATGGTCTGTGTCCCACTGTTTTTAGATACTCCACCAAATTCCTAACTTTTCTCGACGTAATGTCACCATCTACAGAATCAAAATAACACTTTGTGGAAATTATGAGAGCACATTAAGCTAGACTTTTTAAAAATAGCATCTTGAATCATAAGATGTATTACGGTCTGACATCTGTAAAACCAAACTGTGAATTGGTTAGAAGGCCTCAAATTGGGGAATGGACTAGACATTGCACTGTCTTATCAGATAAAATGAAAGGAGCTGAGAGACTGAAAGTTGCTGAGGCGGCAGAGGGTAGAATGAAGACTGAGGGGAGGGCTGGAGAGTTCGCGGGCGAACAGATCGTACAGCTCAAGTGTGGGACATGATCGGAGGCTCAATGGCTGCGATCAGACGTTTCTGTGGAAAGATGCCTTAACTTGCCCCGTCTTCCCCTTTCAGCTGTGAATAGTGAGAAAATGACTGCAGACAATGTGCTAGTTTACAGCATTTTACACTGAGCCTCTTTCTTCTGTGTCTTTGACTTGTGAATGACTGAGAATTGTTTCATTGTGAAAAGTTTCTCAGAGAACAGGACTTTCATTTTACCTAATAAAGCCAGAATGGGCAGCAGGCAAACAGTCAGGGCCTTGTTTCCAGCTGCCACTCAGACATTAGAATTGTTAACGCCGTCGTGGGTCCTCTGGCTGGGCTGGCTCCACCTCTCCAGCGTTTCTGCCACTGGCTGCCCATACAGGAGGTAGAAACTCTTCACAGATGAGCCACTCACTTCTCTTTAATTCCACCTTTAATTTGTCAGACGAAATATCAGGGGCTTTTAGCATCAAAATGAGAACCTTTTCATAAGCCTAATTCTCAGTGGGGTTGGAACAGAGGGGAAAAGAAAGAATGCTGCAATTTGTCCTCTTACATAATACAGTGCTGAGATGGAAGAAAGGGGAGGAAGGGAGAGCTGCCAGGGGTGCTCCATATTAAAAAAGCAGACCCTGAAACTCATTTGCACGAATGTTTTAACTGCAGATTCATATTTGATAGCTAAATGTCAGCCATTTACAGCTTAATCAGGCCTTTTTAACCCTTCCTTGCCAAAAGAGGCATTAGGAGAAGAAATTAGAGCATAGAAGATAATTTAGAATGAGTAATAGGGTTAGCCCCACATGAAAATGTCAAGTAGGATCCTTAAAAGAGAAGAAAATGTTTTCATGTCAAAAGCTTTAGTCACATTTGACGTCTTCAGCAACCAAGAATAAAGATATTCCCTAGAGGTTTTTCTAGCTTAGGTAACTAGAAAGAGTAAGTCCCTTTTGGCTCCATCTTCATGGAATTTGTTTGTTTTGAATAAGTCTTGATGCTCTCTGCTTATTTTAAGTTTGTAGTATTTCTTAACAGGCCCTGTCTACAAAATATGCAGGGTTCAAGAAATATAATTTTATAAAAATATTAAAAAATAATATTTCTAGAATTCCATTTACAATACTAAAATGACAGTGATTTAATTTATTTAAAAAGTTGAATTAGATAAATTGTGAACATTTTTTGTTGTTTATTTTATGTGTGTGTGCGTGCGTGTGTGTGTGTTTAATTTACAACCAGCCCCTTGCATTCAGTTCCGTAGGGAACTATGATTAAGGTCTCAGAGAAAAATACAAATGAATTGGCCATTTTACGGGAGGAAGAAAACAAATATTATTTAACTGTTTAGAACAGCATCTTAAATTTGACAGGATTTTGTTTTCAATAATAAAGCTCATCTTCTACATGGGAAATATATTCATGAAAGAAAATGTAACCAGGCCTCTTTTTTCTTGTGTACAGAAGGTGCTTATTCTCCAAAATCAAGAAAATATACATGCAGGAACCACTCT
Source organism: Equus asinus (assembly GCF_041296235.1). Lineage (NCBI taxonomy): Eukaryota > Metazoa > Chordata > Mammalia > Perissodactyla > Equidae > Equus > Equus asinus. The sequence continues at coordinate 107,481,362 of NC_091791.1, read as the reverse complement.
TATAGATATGAGCTCCTAAACAGCATTTTACAGTAGATTAAATGTAGATTTTTTTTTGAGTTCATATCTTTCTCAGAATAAACCAGGCCCCTATGGGCTGGTTCTACGCAGGGACAAGAGGAAAGGGCTGGGGTCGTACGATGGGGCAGCATAGAAGAAGGGAGCCAAAGTGAAATGGCACCAAAGTCACAATTTTACCTAGAGGCAGTACCAGGCAATAGAATATTCAACCAGCTTTTTTATATCCTTTTTTTGGCAGAAGCAGAAATGTCATCACTATGCTTATTACACAGAGATCTTTTCACAATACATACCACATAGACAAATTTAAGAAAACCTGAAAATGACTACTTCTGAAGTAGTCATGTTGATATACACATAGATGGTATAGGGATTCATTCTTTTTTCATTCAAAAAGTATTTATCAGGCACCTACTTCATGTTAGGACTGTGTCAAGTTCTGGTGAAATAGAAGTGAAAAATAGACAATCATTTCTTATTGTCTCAGAGAGAAGACAGATGTGTAGGAAAATATCATGCTTTGAATTGTATAATAGACACATGGATAAAGTGTTATATACAACCAGAGGAGGGAAAAGCTAACACTGGGAGTAGGGATTGGAAAATCCTTTGTGTGAAGAAAAAGTTACATCAGTGGCTCCCATAATCCCAAACTTTGGATGGCAGTGAGGAAATGGTTTTATGGAAATTACTGCTGTCGCATTCCACTTTCAGTTATAGCAGAATAAGTGCCCACCAGAAGGACTCATATGCAGAAGGTGAATATAAAATCTTCATATAAGATGAAAAGTAGCAGACGGACTCTGGTGGAGAGGGCACAGTAGGCGGAGGGAGAGTGAATAAAGCGAATTTCCATTTATTTCAACTTTTGGGGACATGAAATAAAGAAGGTTGCCAGTTGGTAAACCAGAAATTTGAAATCAGAGAATTCACAACTACTATAGAAATTAGGGGAACCACGGAATGGAAAGAACTCAAAATGGGAGCCCCAGATTCTGTCTACCCACATCTCTAACTAACTTGAAAACATGTATCCATGGAACAGACTGAAAACAATGCAGACAAAATCAAAAGATTTGAGCAGAGACCAGATCTAAGGCCAAGAAGATATTTGTAGTTCAAGCCTGACCAAGGTAATTCCTTGCTGAAACAAAGGAAACAACATTTATTAGAGAAAACTAAAGAACTTACAATCTCCACATCTTAACACTCGTAATGTCCAGAATATAATAAAAAATTATCTGACATATGAAGAACCAGGGAAATAAAACTTGTTTTCAAGAGAAAAGAAAATCAACTGACACTGACTTGGAGATGACCCAGATATTGGAACCAGCATGCAAGGATTTTAAAGCAGCATACGTAATTTTCCTCACTTAAAAGCTATATATGCTCACTATAAAGGAAAAAATAGAAAATAATAAGAAATAGCTTCAGAGAAAAAAATGATAAAAAAGAACCAAGATCAAAATATAAACTGCCCACAAGAGACACATTTCAAGTATAAAGGCATAGATAAACTAAAAGTAAATGGATAGATAGACTATGCAAACACTGTGTATAAGAAGGGCAAAGTAGCTATGCTAATATCAGGTAAAACAGATTTCAAGATAAAAAGTATTATTAGAGATAAGAGGGATATTTCACAATGATAAAACATCAATTAATCAAGAAGACATAGCAATTATAAATGTATATATATCAAATAATATAGCTAAGAATAAACAAAAACTAGCAGAATTTAAAAACAGAAAACACAATTCCACAATCATAGTTGAAGATGTTAATATCATTCCCTCAGCAATTGATGAAACAACTGTAAAAAATCAACAAAAGATCTGAACAATGCTGTCAATTATTTGCCTTGAATAATATTTATAAAACACTGAAAACCTACAGAATATACATTCTTTTCAAGGGTACATCATATGTTTTCCAAAAAAGACCATACGCTACATCATAAAACAAGTCTTATTAAATAAGAAAATATTGAAATAGTTCAAAACACATTTTTAACCAAACTGGATTTAAACTAGAAATTAATAATAAAGCAAAAAGCACCAAATATACGAAAATGAAAGAACACAATTTCAATAATATATGAAAGAAAAAATTATAGAATTATAATCTAGAGAAGAAATTAGAAGACAAATTAGAAAATACTTTGAATGACTACACAGTGTATCAAAATTTTAGAGATGCAGTTAATGCAACACTGAGGGAAATTTTATAACTTTAAATGTCTATATTAGAAAAGAAGAAAGATCAAAATCCAATTACCTGAGTTTCTACCTTAAGAAATTAGCAAAGGAAGAACAAATTAAACCCAATGTGTGTGAAAAAATTATACAAGTAGAAATCAGTGAAACAGAAAGAGAAGAAATAATAGAAAAGTTATAATACCAAAAGCTGGTTCTTTTAAAAGATTAAAAAAAAATTTAGAAAAACTAATCCAAGGGGGACAAATGGAAATAAAACTATTCAAAGTTAGGAATGAAAGAAAGGACATCAATACAGATCATGTGGATGTTACAAGGATAAGGAAACACTATGAACAGCTTTATGCCAATAAATGTGATAATCTACATGAAATAGACAAGTTTCTTTAAAAACAAAGACTACCAACTGAGACTGGAAGAAATATAAAGCTTGAACAACTCTAATTAACTTTTTAAGAATTGAATTCTAAGTGAAGCACCTTTCCCACTGCAGAGTTGGTGAGGGGACAGTCTCAAGACCACCTTCACTTCGAAACCAACTGCTATCTCTAATTACACCCTCGGATTTGATAATTTACTAGAAGGACTCAGAATTCACTGAAGCTGTTATACTGAAGGTTATGGTTTACTGCAGTAAAAGGATACAAATTAAAAATCAGCCTAGGGGAGAGACCCATGGTGCAGAGCACAGGACATTTCCAAAAGCAAAGCTTCAAATCGTCCTCTGCCAGTGAAGTCATGGCTGGTGCTAATTTTTCCCAGCAGTAATGTGTATCGATATACATGGAGTATTGCCAGCCAGGGAAGCTCACCTGAGCCTTGGTAATTTAGAGTTTTATTGGGCTCCCGTCACTCACATAGATATGATTGACCACACAAGTGGTCCTGTGGCTGACCTTTAGTTTCTAGCACTTATGGAGGTGGAGCTGTTACAGTGTGACCCAAAGCCCCGCCATAAATTACATTGTTAGACTATCTGGTGTGGCCCAAAGCTGCCAGGTAAACAATGGCACTCTTATCAGGCAGGACATTCCGAAGTTTAGAGATCACTTCCCAGGAGCTAAGATCAAAGGCCAGACCTTTGGATAAGGCAAATTCTTTACTACACACCCAGGAAGAAAATTCCACATCCAGATATCCTCCCTGGTAAATCCTATCAAACACTTACAGAAGAAGTAATATTAATGCTACAAAAAATCTGAAAATAGACGAGAAGAATTACTGTGTCATTTCACGTGGGCAGTAGAACTGTGATCCTAAAATCAGATAAAGGCATCACTTTTAAATATAATCACAAAAGTCCTTAACAAAATATGAGCAAATTAAATCCATCAAGACATAAAAAGGGTAATACATCATAACCAAGTGGGGTTTATGCTGAGAATTCAATGCTGCTTCAATATTTGAAAAACCAATCAGTTTAACTACCCAAATTAACAAAATAAAGGAGAAAGCCGTCTGATGACTGAAATACAAGAAGAAAAAAAAATCATGTGACATAACTTGACACTCATTCATGAAAAACAAATAGAAACACTCAGTAAACAAATAATAGAAGGAAACTTGCTCAACCTGAGTAAAAAGACATATAAGAAACCTACAATCAAAGCATCTTTGACAGTTAATGGATTAATGCTTTCTACCAAGGATCAGGCAAGGATGTCTGCTCTTGCCACGTATTTTCAACACTGCCCTGTACTCTTAGCCAAAGCAATGAGGTAAGGAAAAGAAAAAAGCATACAGTTTGGAAAGGGAGAAATGAAAGTGTCTTTATTTGCACATGACATAATGGCTTGCAAGGAAAAATCCTAAGGAATCTAGAAAAAACTTCTAGGAATACAAGTAAACTCAGGAAGTTTGAAGGATATAATGTCTATATAAAAAAATAAGTAATAAATAAATTGTACGCATACTTCCAATGAAAAATTATAAAATGTAATTTAAAAAATGTCTCCACTTACAATGGCATTGAAAAATTAAAATATATAGACAGAACTTAACAAAAGATATGAAAGACTTGTACATTGAAAACTGAGTGACACTGCAAAAGGGCATTTAAAAACACCTAAAATAACGGAGAAATATACCAGATTCATGGATTAGAAGACTTGAATTGGAACAACTGATTTTTGACAAAGGTGTCAGGGTATTTCAACGGTGAAAGGACAGTCTTTTCAAGGAATGGTGCTGGGACAAATGAATATCCACATGGAAAAAAAACAAATTGCAACTCTTGGCTCAAATCATAAGCAAAATGGATCAGACATGATAAAACTGCTAAATATAGAGCAGAAAATATAGGAAAACAATGTTGTGATTTTGGGTTAGGGCCACATTTCTTAAGTAGGACACAAAAAAGCAAAACCCCAAAAAGTGAAAATAATAGTAATGATAATAATGACCCCACAATTTAAAAATTTGCTTTTTGAAATATGCAGTTTGGAAAACAAAAAGGGAAACCACAGACAGCCTGAAAATTTTTCCAAAGTGTATATCTGTCAAAGGGCTTACAATATCAAGAATTTACAAAGAACTCTTGGAACTAAGTAATGAAACAAACAACCCAATTAAAAAGTGGGCAAATGATCTGTGCAAACAGTTCACAAAAGAAGATATACAAATGGCAATAAACATGAAAAGCCACTCAACATCCCTAGTCATCAGGTAATATAAATTAAAAACACAAGGAAATATCATTACACATCCACTAGAATGGCTAAAATTCAGAAGTCTGCCAATATAGAGAAATTGGAACTCTCATATGTTGCCAGTGGGATTGCAAAATGGTATAGCCACTTTGGCAAACAATACTGAAGTCTCCTTATAAAGTTAAACTTACATTTATCATATGACCCAGGAATCTGACTCCTAAGTCTTCATCCAAAGAATAATTTCACAGAATGACTTTCATGTGTATGTTCAAAACAGTATTATTCATGGTTGAATCTCCAAAATATTATGCTACGTCAAAGAAATCAAACCGAAATGACAAAATATTGTATCATTCTATCAGATGAAATTCTAGGAAAGGCAGAACCATGATGACAGAAAGTGGATCAGGTTTGCTTCTGCTGGCAGGTCAAGGGAGGCAATCAACTGCCAAAGACAGGAGGAAACTCAAAGAGGGTGGAAACACTCTGTATCTTGATTGTGGTAGTGGTCACACAACCCAATTCCCAAATCATAGTATATGATTACCAAATTCATCAAATGTATCCTTAAAACTGCAAATTTTGTTGTATGTATAACAAAAAATTATAGATCTGTCAATTCTTTAAAAGACTATTATAGCTCTTAGTGTCTACCAGAATATACCTGCTGTCCTTTTTTCAGTGCAGAAGTTGGCAGAGTTGAGACCCTGACTTGGCTAGCCAGCCAGAAGGCACCATAGCGCAGGAAGAAGAGAAGGACTTTCGTTCTGGGGCGGGGCCTCCTGTCCCTGGGGTGCTAAACTTCTATTCTCCTAAATTTGAGTCTGAAGGTGACTTTCAGCTCTGTGGCCCACAGATCCTTCATAAGGCTTGGTCAGGCTTTGCTTCTGATCTCTGCTTTGAACTCTCATTTTTAGATATTCCATGGGACCAGATTATCTCCATGATCCCTTTGCACATCAAAACAATGACAGGGTTGAGAAAAAAATACTGCCAATAAATTTGGCCATTTCTTTCAGGTAAATGTAACTCACCAAATACAGTTATTTCCCCACGCATTTTTATCTGTGGATTCCTGCTCTGTCCTTTCCACAGAGAGCTCTTAGTTAACTATTGCTGAAAATTGGAAGCTCAAAAGCAATTCTAACCGAAAGAGCAACATTTCAATTAAATGAATAATCAAATTTAAAAATGTTATTTGAATAATTTGAGTTCTTAAATTAAGCACGTGGATTTTTTTTTTTTTGCCAGTAGGCTATAAATTACATTTTCCGCTACATTGACAGTAAACGGGTAATTAATATTTCAACTTTTCCTTCTCAATGTTGATTTAAAAAATAAAATTAAATAAGCACAGAACATAAATCAGTATGGCTATTCCAGATTAGATGTGATTGCCCATCTCCTGTTCATCCTATTTTGTCTGGAGTGAGTTCTTCCTTTTTGTAGTGTCGCCTGGACCGAAGAAGCATGTTACACATAAGAAAATTTCACGTCATTGTGGAGGCAGTAACTGAAACTTTAGTAACATAACAGAATCTATTAAATCGTATATTTTTTTACTCCAAATATATGAACAATGTTCATATAAATATTGCATCTTATATTTAATATATTATTCCCATGATAATTGTTTTAACCTTGAAGGATGGTAATTTACTGAGAAATAAAAGGTTACTCTGTAGGTTATACTTTCTATGTGGTCTATTATTTTGATAAAAAGAGCCTTCAAATGTTATTTTAAAATACTTATACAAGGGGCTGGCCCCATGGCCGAGTGGTTAAGTTCATGCGCTCCGCTGCAGGCGGCCCAGTGTTTCATTGGTTCAAATCCTGGGCGCGGACATGGCAGTGCTCACCAAACCATGCTGAGGCAGCATCCCACATGCCACAACTAGAAGGACCCACAACAAAGAATATACAACTATGTACCAGGGGGCTTTGGGGCGAAAAAGGAAAAAAAAATCTTTAAAAAATATACCTATACGAGGATTTTGTGTGTGCCAGACAGTGTTGAAAATGCCTGAAACATACCAATTCATTTAAGTTTCACAATAACCCTAGAAGGATGTAACTTTTACTATTTCTATTTAATAAATACTAAAACTTTGAAAAGAAGGGCAGCTATCTGTCCACCCGGGAAAGCGGCAGAGCTGGAATGAAACAGGGACAGCCTCTCATCAGAGCTTCAGATCTTAACCATCATGCCAAACTGGCTCCCACAGTGTGGATTCACTCACACAGCTATCCATCAGAGCAAGTGTTTCACTTCTTGGTGCAATATAATTTTGACACTAACTACCAGGAGTTAGGTGAAATGTCACAGGTTATGGGTACATATTCCATAAGACTGCCCTCACTTCAGACAACAGCCACACACTCAGGGGTTCCTACATTGTACTTCTGACCAACTGGTAAGAATTTGGGGGTTCCCACTGCCCCCTCAGGTTTGATAGTTTTCTAGACTCACAGAGCTCACTACAGCACTACGCTTGTGATTACAGTTTTGTCATAATGGATACAAATCAGGATCAAGCAATGAAAAAAGGCACAGTGTGGCATCTGGGAGGGTCCCAAATGCTAATTTTCCATGTCCATAGACCATGTCCCCTTCCTGGTACATCAATGTATGATTATCAACCTGGGATGTGCGCCTGAGCCCTGATATCCAGAGTTTTTATTGGGGTTTCATTATGTAGACGTAACTGATTGAATCATTGGCAACATCATTGAATTCTATCTCTAGACCCCATCCTCTCTCTGGATTTTGGAAGTCAGCGAAATATTATGTGGCTCAAAACCCCAACTTTCTAATCACATGGTTGGTCTTTCTGACATGACTATCCCCCATCCTGAAATATCTGGGGGCCAAATATGTGTCATTTTATTACCATAGATTCAGCTATGGTCTAAGGGCCCACCACAAATAGCAAAGACGCTCTACCCCTCAGGACATTCCAAGAGCTTAGAGTCTCCTTCCTAGGAACCAGGAATAAAGACCATGCAAATTCTTTAGTATACAACAATGGATCAATTCAATGAACATTAGTCTCCTCTTGCAGCACTGTCTCTCTCCAGTGTTCCCTGACAGGCCATGCCGGAAAGCCATCCTAAGGACTCTAGCAGCACATCTTGCTTTTTAATAAACCAGCAGCTTCTGTGAATCCCAAGAAGCAGCTTTAAAACAGTAGTAGGTAAAATCTGCCGCTCTTAGAGTGACCCAAATCAAGAGGCAGGAATCAAAATTAGCCATGTCTCTGTCTCTTTCACCCTCTCTGTCTCCCATTTTTAACAGTCCTCTCAGGTCTTCTAAGTCATCTCTGTTCCTTGAATCATGCTCCAAGTACAGATGTTCTTTTGTCACAGGTGCCCAGCACTAACCCTACACTCACATGCCCAGTGTCAATTTCTTCCTAACCGTATGTTTTGTTATCTTCTCCATCCCCTCCTGTCACTGTTTGGCTCCACATGACTTTGAGTTTCTCTCAGCATTTACATATCTTTCAAAATTAAGATGCCCTACTGAATTAAAGAAAGATGGTGAGACCTCTGGCATATTTGTCACCAAACTAGTCTTCTGATTTTCTTGTCTCAATGAGTGTATTTTCCACTCTGCTCTTTCTTAACCCAATAAAAAATTATGATACTACTCCTCTTGGGGGTGGGGGTAGGGGACATGTGTTTCTTCTGAAATCTCTCTTCATTTAGATATCATCAAACATGTTACTTTACAATCAAACTCATAAATTACGTTTACATGTCAAAATATCATTAACATGTAAAAAAATAAAAATAAGCAATACTTTATAGAAACAACTTGCTCCATTTTATTGCCTTCAAGGTCTTTTAAGAAGAAGATTCTTCTTGGTTGTAAGGATATTTTAGCACCCATTTTTCTTAAACCAGAAGATGATTTTATCTTCTATTTTTCTGTTCATTCCCCTGCTTATTAAATTAATGTGCAGCTATTGAGTTCAATGCATGTGAGGATAGGGAGGTAAGAAGCAACTGTAATAAAATATGGTTCTTGTCTCTGCTAAGCTGACACACCTGTGGTAAAAAGTAAAATTGTGGATTATTAGTTTGAGAGAAACTTTAAGTTCCCCTTCTTTTTTTTTTTTTTTAAGATTTTATTCTTTCCTTTTTTCTCCCCAAAGCCCCCTGGTACATAGCTGTATATTCTTAGTTGTGGGTCCTTCCAGTTGTGGCACGTGGGACGCCACCCCAGCGTGGTCCGATGAGCAGTGCCATGTCCGCGCCCAGGATTCGAACCAACGAAACACTGGGCCAACTGCAGCGGAGCGCACGAACCTAACCACTCAGCCACGGGGACAGCCCCCTCCCCTTCTTCAATATAACACCCAAGGTAGAAATAGAGTCTATAACATCCCATTTACCTAGTTGGGACTTCCAATCAATTTTAATCCTCTCTAATTCTTAAAAATTGTTTTAAAAATGTGCTCCTCTTCGCTATCCCACTCCCATCCCACAAAAAACAAAAGAACATTCTTGCTTCTGTTAAGTCAGTCTCCCCTCCAGCTCCCAGTCATTGTTCCAATATCCATGCTCATATACTACACACAATGAAGATAAACTCTCCTCCACACGACAGAGCACTCACTGGAGTTTTGCTTTCATGGTTTCTAATGCTGCTATTCACCTGGTGAAAACCGTTCATTGCTTTCATTGCTCCTTACATGGTATTGTTTCTTGATACTTTGTCATCCTAGAAACCCTCCTCCGAATCCACTCTAGTCTCTAAACCCTCATGAGACTCAGCATAAATAGTTAAACCCAGAGATGCATAATGGAAAGGATATGAGTTTGGGGGCCAGACAGACCTTGGAACAAATGACAACTTGGCCACTAAAATAAGCTGAGTGAACTTGGGCAGCGTACCTCCCTTTTCTCCTCTGTAAATGAGAATGACTGTCTTTCCAGTTAAGGATTCAGAATAGTATATGCAAAATACTTAGTTTAATGTAATGCTCATATAGACAAATATTTGAGATTTTTACTTTAGATGCCACGTATACAATGAGAGTGCCATTTATATCCCTTTATCTTTCTGATAACTACACTACATTGTTGGCTTATTATCGATCCATTAATTCACTAAAGCCACAGGCCTTTTGTTTGTTTTCTTGTTCTATGTTTTCTTATATAAACAGGAAGTCTTTGCTATGCCTTTAATTTATGGAATTTCAGGACTTACTTTAGTATTTGCCAAAATTAATTTATAAATTTAAAGACACAAAATAATAATTAACATACTTGTCTTTTCACCTCCCACCAAAAGAATCACCTATATATATTTATTGGTTTTGTTCTGGGGACTCTTTGAATGCCACTAATATTCTCAACTATACCAAGGAAATCTAATAAAATCACAAGTGAGTGTCATCATTCGATACATGCGAGTGAACATCAACAAGCTAATAATTAGGCTTCTGATACTGGAGAAAATTATTTGACTACTGAACTGAGAGTCAGGAAATGTGATTCCAGTTGCAACTTTGCTAGCTACTTGTATGACCTCGAGAGAGTTACAACTTCATCTTTACAATGAGAGTAGTTGAGTAGATAGACGAGTAGATGATTTCTGAGGTCCCTTGCCGAGAAGACTACTGTTTAAGGACTGACTGACTGGTAGGTTCATATCGATAACATCTTCCCTCAGTAGAAAATACAGGTTCCTAATTCCACATTCTGATTTATTAGGTTATCATAATTAGCCTTCTGTTCCACAGTTATTGTTTTAATCATTAAACAAATGGGAAAAAAAAGAAAGGAGAAAGAAAGAAATTGAACACATCAATTTGCTTTTGAGTTTAATATTCAAGCTATTACTTATAACTAATGTCAGGTAACTGATTCATTTTCCATCTCAAAAACCTCACTTTACCAGGACCAGCTCCAGGGCCTCCACGGCCTATGGTTCTCCAGTTCCAATCGGTGCATGGACGTATGCAGTACTTATCAAGCTGTGCTATGGCAGGTGTGCCACATATAAAGTGGAGGAAGATGGGCACGGATGTTAGCCCAGAGCCAATCTTCCTCAGAAAAAAGAGGAGGATTGATGGTGGATGTTAGCTCAGGGATAACCTTCCTCAAAAAAACCCCAAGAACTTTGCATTTACTATTTTACCCATTAAATGAGCAATATCTTTATTCTTAAGAAATTGATACATTTGCAAACATCTCTTTTCCTCTCGATGAGCCAATGATGTAAGGATGCTTACTGCAAAGATAAAGAAAGGAAGGTAGTGGGTAAATGGAAATTCCTGGATGACCTCATGAATTCTCAGATGTTCTTCCTAGAGTATGTGGATGAAGATAATTATATCCATTTTACAGAGAGGAAAACTATATCAAAAGAGTAAGGTATTTCCTGAAGTTAAAGGCGAGGAAGTTCTCAGATCTTATAAGAATTGATGATACTAATTTTCCTCCTTGTGAAATAATATAAATTGTAATCTGTTGTATATTTGATATTTTAGATAGTACGGTTGGCCAATTCAAAAAAATAAAACAAAAACTCCTAACATTGATTCTCAATGTCTGAGAATATTCCTGGCTTGTGTCATTTTTTATTAACAGTTCTATTCCCTGACTTACAGTTAATTAGAGTGATTTGTGTATTAAGCTCATTGACCTACCTACATGGAAAATGTTGTTAATGAAAAAAGTCAGTATCTCATGATGGTAGATCTTGGTATTGACGCTGCTTCCATAAAAGGAAACTTTAATCTTTTTTGATACATAACCATAAATTGAAATAAATAATTATCAAACATTTAAATCCATTGAATAATAAGTCGGAAAAAAGAAATCCATAATACAAAGTCTCCCTAATCACTATACTAAAGTAATTTTAGTAATCTGATACTACACAAGAGCATATCATATCCTGTTTTGAAAGAAATGCACATCTGTTTTCAGCATCTTCAAAGTAAAAAATTTGGCCTTTTGTTTACATACCAGAACTTGAAATAAGGAGTAAGCATTACTTATTTAATTTAGTAATTTTATACATCAGTGATTTTTGATTGGAGCAGGAGGGAGAACAGACATCATGCCACCATATAGAGGTGAGAATTATAAGAATCCCTCATCCCATGTCAAAAGATGTTGATGTTCATCGCCCTCCCTGGGACTGGTTTATCTTTGGGAATCAGCCACAGTACTTCAGTGGACTGCTATTGCCAATGGAAATGTGCTGTCTCCCTTGGGGAAATGAAAACAAACTCAAGTTTCTACAATAATCAGATGGGTAAGATAAAAATGTGACTCTTCCAGGGGAAGGAGATTAATACTCAGTGTCACACACAGAAACTGTGGAAATCTGTAGAATGTGTATCCTATCCAATAACATCCAATTATTTTTTAAAATATGGAGCTAGCCAAATAAAGCTCAGATGAATGCTACTGGATTTTGACGTCTAGCAAATAATCAAGGGGGAAAAAGCAAGAAGGAGCACACGTTACTTAGTACGACTTCTGCTATTGATCAAAATAACAATATATCTCAAGGGTCTGTGGGGGGATTTCTCAAGCTTAGCATGATTGACATTTTGGGCTGGCTAATTCTTCATGGTCATGAACAGTTGTGTGGGTTGTAGACTATTTGATAGCATCCCTGGCCTCTAGCAACTAGATGCCAGTAGCACCCTCTCTCCCTTTGCTGTAGTCATAACATTTCAGAAGTCTTCAGAAATTGCCCCTAGTTGAGAACCACTGATTTTAAATGCAATTCAAAGTTTATAAATGTTTATGAAGATATTTTCATAAACAAGGAAGTAAACAAGTAAGAATGAAGGGAAGACATTTACATGAAGGTAAATACATTAGAAAATAAAGGCTAAAAAAAGTCTAAGACAAAAGGGAAAAAAATAACAAAGAAAAAGGGATAAATAAATTGATTACAAAAGTAGAGTGAATATTGATTTCCCTCCAAAAAAACTTATGGTTGATTCTTTCAGGGGAAAAATAATACTTGTTGACAAACACAACTTCAAAAAAAGCCCCCAACAAATACATGAAGAACGTGAAAGATATCCAGACCTTAAAAGTATAACAAAATATGTATACATTTATGTCAAAATACTTAAAATTATCAGTATAACCAATTATTTAATAAGAAAATAGAACGCAAAATTGACTAAAAGGAAGCGAAACATAAGATTTTCTTTTTAACTCACTAAAAACGACTTCAGGAAAATGGTGCCAGGCTACAAGGTATTCTGAGTGAATTCCTTGAAACTTTCAAAAAGAAAAGCTAAATCGTATTCTTCACAAACATTTGAGAGTAGAGAATAATATAAAAGAGTATTTATTTTTCAGAATTCCTAACTATTTGCATATTTGGAAAGACGTCCTCTAAAAAAGGAAGAAAATTTATGTCACTATCCCCACCAGTAACCATCATCACAGTTTTACCAACAGCAAGGAAATTCCAACATCATCACTATTAACAACAGTTATTTTTGCCAGTACAGTTGATAAGCAACACAAAATAGAAGTAAAACCACTGGAAAAGATGAGAATATAAATATATAATTTTCTACCTAGCATGAAAGGTACTTCCTTAACCTGAAAAATGAGGAATATAATCCTAAATAGAGAAATATTGTGAACAGCTACTAAAACAGGAAAAAGAGAATAATTCTCAATATCACCTCATCTATTTAACATTGTTTTGAGATGTTAGCCATCACAATAAGAAAAGAAAAAAATGAAAAGTATTAAGATTGGAAAAGAGGAGATAAAACTGATTACTTGCAGTTTATATGGTTTATGTAGAAAATGCTAAAATATCAACAAATTATTAGAGATAATGTGAGTTTAGCAAGATGGCTGGATGTTCAGGACTAATTGCATTTCCATGTATTAGCAACAAACAACTAGAAAACATTTTTTAAAAATATATCATTTACAATAGAAACCAAAATTATAAACATCATCATAAATCTAACAAAAAAATGGGAAAGACTCATGCCCAGAAATTTTTAAAACTTCCGTGGAGGTCTTTAAAGAAGTTGTAAATAAATGGAGAAGTTGCACATGTTCATGAAAAGAAAGAATATCCTCAATAGATAAAAATCTCCTTAAGTTGATCTATATATTTAATGCATTCCCAATCAAATTCTCAATAGACTTCTTCAGGGAATTTAACAAGTTTCTTCAAAAGTTTATATGGTAAACAAAAGATTGTCCACCACCAATATACTTCTGAAGAAAACAAAAAGGCAGAGGCGGTTTTTCCCACCAGATATTAAAACACATTATAAAGAAAATATTATATAGCTATATCATAGCTATACAATGTGATAGAACGGCGGTAATTCAGACAATATGCTATTGCTTCAAAGACAGACAAATTGACCAGTGGAATAAACAGAAAATCAGAAATAGCCCATGCATATACAGAACTTTGATGTGTAACAGAAATGAGTGCCAGATCATTGAGAAAAGAAGCTGTCATTCCAGAAAAGGAAAAAAATACACAAACTAAATACTGGAAGAAGATGTTCACAATACATATATTTTAACAGAGATTATTAAATAGAAAGAACTCTTAAAAATCATTAAGAAAAGGAAAGTCCAGTAGAAAAATGTCTAAAGAAGTGAGAGAGATTTCACAGAAGAGCAAAGACAAGTGTCCAATAAACATGTGATGAAATGCTCAGCGTCACAACATCAACATCACTAATTAGGCAAGTGTAAAGCAAGGCAAAACGACATAGCTTTATTGTAAAAATTAAAATTCCTGATAATACCAAGAGTTTGAGATGGTGTGATTCAATGTAATCTGATACTTTGCTTGCGGGAGGATAAACTGCTACAACCCATTTGGGAAATCATTTGGCATTACCTTATAAAGTTAAATATTTGAATACTCAAGATTTCTATACATACAACCACACATAACAGAAACTTTTGCTCATATGTACCAGAAGATATGTACAAGAATGCCTACTGCCTCACTTTAGTCATCCAGAAACAACGCAAGTGTTCATCAATGAGCGAATAGATAAACACATTGAGGTCTAGTCACACAAATGAATCACCGTGAGAATAAATGAAATAAAACTAAATGAAACACAGCCATACTCAATATTATGAATGATTCTCAGTATAATTTAAATGAAAAGTCCGGGACACTACCTACAGAATGCTATACTCCTTTTATAAAGTTCAAAACAAGCAAAACTCCACAATGTTATTCTCTGGGATATATGTTTGTCTGTGTGTGGTGGCTGCCTTGCTCTCTGTGAAGGGCTGTGGGCCTTGGGAAGCTTCTCTTGTTTCTTCTGATCAGCGGAGATCACTCTCAGCTCTCCTAATATGTCACCAGTCTTCAGTGAACTACCAGTGGGTAGTCATTGAAGATAGAGTGGAAGAGTTGAAGGATGGGCGCAAACTTGCTGTGAGGCTGAGGCACTGTGGAATTCTAATCTGTCAGGCCAGACCACATAGAACCATTAAAAGACCATTAAAATTTAGGCTGGTTTCTCCTTACTCCTGCCCTCTTCCTCCAGCAGCTCCTTTGGTGATGAGGGGATGAGAGCAGCTGTGGGTCTATTATAATCTATGGAAGGAATCTTCACTTTCTAGAATCAATTTCATTTAGGTTTCTTAGTGTTCTTGGCCCTCTGATGGTTTTTAAATAAACTATAATCTTGTAGCTTATCCAGCTTGTTTGGCTTGTTGGAGGAGAGCAACAATCACTTTCAACTTTCTACCTCTTGAGCCTAGATGATACAATCATTTAAAGTTATAGTCCTTTTTAAGCAATCAACTCTTGTCAAATGTGTCAGTCTTTCATCTAAGTTTGTCACATCTTTTAATTTTTTTCAGTATATATTGACATTAATTTATACATCTTTAGAATCATTTCTCGTAGGTTTTGTGTTATGCTTAGAAAGCCCTTACTTAGTTCTGGATTACTTACAAAAAAACATCTTCTCATGTTTTCTAATAGTACTTGAATCCATTTATTTTTAGCGTAAAATCTTTGGTCCATCTGGAGTTTATTTTGGTGTTGGAAATAAAGTAGGAATACAATTTTATTTTTTTTCCAGATGGCTACTAAATTGTCCTAACTCCATTTATGGACAAAGGATATGAACAGAGTTTTTATATACAACTAATTTTAAACATATACAAAGATGTTCAAACACAGCATAATTTTTTTTAAAAATTGCAAATAGTAACTATGGTTGAATATCATTCAGCACTCTTCACCTAAATTAAGTGTGCACATATTCTTCGACCCAACAATATTATTTCTAGGAAATTAGCCTTTAGATATTCTCACAGATATTCATAAATACACACAGACATGGATATTCATTGCTACCTTATACATAAATAGGAAAAAAAAGAGTAAAACTAAGTAAATGCCCTTTAAGTTGAATTGGTTTAAACATTTTTTGCATCCACAATAAGGAATTGTGAAGCCTTTAAAAAGAAAGATGCAGATTAGACATTCCCATTAAAGTACAATATTTATAACATATTATTAAATTTAAGAAGCAAAGAGCTTTTCTGTATGCACCATACACCACTTCACTAAGAAAGAAACACACACACACACAAACACATGTACACACACAAGTGTATATGCATAGACCACTGTGACAGGCTACCCAAGCACCTTGTAACAGTGGTAGTCTTTGAGGTATGCAACTGAGGAACAGAATGACTGTGGTGGGAGGAAAAAATGACCTCTAGTTATTTGAAATTGATGAACATTTTTTTAATGTGATTTCAAGAATATTGTTGGGGACACTACCGAATCAAGATGAGAGACGAGTGCACCTTGTGAACAAAATGGCCATCTACAGATCCTTGTGACAATCACAAATTCTGCTAGTTATTTTTTAAACAAAAGCCAAACCGGGAGCAGAACATCAGGTTTAAAGTTTAACCTGCAACTGAAATGTACTGTTTGCTTAATACACATTTGTAAAAATGCAAAAAGAAAGAAGCATAGTTTCCCACACTTCTCTCCACCATCACCACCATTATTGACACAATACCCACACACACTCATTTTCTTAGCCAGTGGTTTTCCAACTAGGTTTGGGAGAGACCCAGGCTTTCCATATATAGGTTTTAGATGCTTCCTTGTAAAGTGGGAGACAAGGGAACCCAGAGAGGCATCTCTTCTCTCTCCCCTGCCTCGACCAGAACAGCTCCATGTTGTCTTATCCTATTGATAAGGAGGAGGGGGGACTCTGGACAATTTTTCTTTTTAAGAAATGAATCTTCAACCAATTAAAAAAATGAATCAAAGCCTATTCTTTTCTGTCATGCCATTTCCATGAACATGATGCAATTAACAATCAAACAGCTTCATAAACTTACAAACTTCGAAGTTTCAGGCTAGCAGAGACAGTGCAGATAATATAGTCCTGTCCTGTCATTTGACACAATAGGACAGTGAAGTCACAGAGACGAACGGGGATGTCCAAGGTCACATTTGACTTATGGTCGCCAGATCCAGGATTAAGGAACCAGCCTCCAGTTTCCCCGGGCTTGTCTTTGTGTTCCTCACTGGTAAATGATTATCCAGCCTCTCAATAATGACCTTTGACAAAGGATTTGGATCAACACTTTGCTGCTGTGGCTATAAGATACTCATGTGAACAAACTCCCCAGTTCCTTTCTTTGGTGAATAATTGTTTTTCAGCTCAATTTTTTGAAGATTTCCACCAATCACATTCTGCCCAAGAAAGACAACTGCTCCTACTGGTTGTCGCCTTTGACAGCTGTGTATAAACCCAAACCCAACCAAAGACAAAGCAACTCATCCAAAAGGGAAAGTGCGTCTTTAGAATAGGTCTGAAGGTAAAAGCCTTGTGATCAGTGTATCTATCCCTGCGTTTGCATTATCATTTCATAAGGCAAAACAGAAGGTGGCGAAAGCCTACTGCCATCTCTTAGTTTTTGATGGAACATATTCATCAAAAAAGCATCCAGTCCCCTGAGCTTGCAACCATATGCTACAGGAAAATGTCACCAGTTAAAGATGTATTCATTTGCTGTTTTGAAAACTCTGTTTGATATTCATGCATTCCAAGTGTTTTGACCTAAATTTCTGTAGAGGCATTAGATCCAGTCTTGTGCAGGCAGCTAGACAGCTGTTGCTTATGTAGTCAAAGGAAGAATCTAAAGTTAAAAAAAGAGAGAGAATGAAAAAATGAAAACATTTATTAATGGGTGCCAACATTTTGCACAGCCAATATGTTTAATACTAGATTAACTAATATAAGCATATGGGGATGCATTTGTTGCAAAGCTTTAAAGAAAAGAACAAAGAAAAAAGTTGGAAGTAGCTAAAGTTCAAGGGGAATGGAATTTGCACTTTCTCCTGTAAATGAAAGCTTGGTGAAATGGCAACATACTTTAATTATAAGCAAGTGGCTAATGTCATAGCATTTAAGATATTTTCAGAGAAGATATATGATGTTCCACGCTCTGCGCACATCTTAGATAAACCTAAAATCTATATATAACAGCAGATCCTTGAAATCTTTTTGGATATCAATCTTGTTCTTAGCGAGAGTTGTCTATTTTTTGATGTTTGTAAGGTCTAGTTAATTCAGCTATAAATTAATATCAAATAGTTTCATAGTGACATTAATCAATATGAATACTAATTTTTCCTCCGCTCTATCTCCTCCCAGCAAGGAGAACAAAGAAGCTATGTTACCCATGTAACTACTTCTATGTCACATATCTACAAATTATAAGAAACTATTCATCAGCATCTCCTCCCCATCTCAGTAGGATGATAGTAGTCAGTTGAGTTATAATTGCAGAATCATTCAGCTACACACTCCAAGACTCTCTTCCTCTACCTCTTGGTCCAGAGTGTTGCCAAATATGCAATTATATAGCAGCTAGGAGCATGAATGTATTCATCTGCACAACCACAGAGGGTTATTTGAGTACCCACTAAGAGCAGACACTGTGTTTGATTCTGGGAATATAGAGATGAAAGATGATGTTCTTGTCTTCTAGTGGGCTAAAGAACGCTAGATGATTACTTCTCAGAGACACAAAATGATTTGCTACTTCAGGTGACTGGAATAGTTTGATTCAGTTGAAGTGTGGATTTGTTGGGAGTGAAGGGAGAGATGATGGAAAGTTAGTGTGCCATGCAGAGTTGCCCCATCCAAGCACCTGGGATCTCACAGAAGTATTAGACTGATCATAAACCATGCATTTTTTTTTAAGATTTTATTTTTTTCCTTTTTTTCCCTAAAGTCCCCTGGGACATAGTTATATATTCTTAGTTGTGGGTCCTTCTAGTTGTGGCATGTGGGACGCCACCTCAGCGTGGCTCCATGAGTGGTGCCATGTCCGCGCCCAGGATTCGAACTGACAAAACACTGGGCTGCCTGCAGCGGAGCGTGCGAACTTAAAGTCAGCCACAGGGCCGGCCCCATAAATCATGTATTTTTAACGTCTGTTTACTACTGCCTTCTTCCCAATTCTCAGTGTGAAAACTTGACTGAAATTCTCCCTTTCACACCCTTATGTTCATTCTTTCAACAAACGTTTATTTGAGTGTCTACACTGCAGTTGACATTGTAAAACTAAGATGAACACCCAAAGTTCTTGCCTTTAGGATGGTTCAAGTTCAAAAGGGAAGACAAATATATAAACACCTAACTACAAATACAAACTAATAAACACTGCTTGAGATATACACAACGCCACAGAGTTGCAGAGTTGAAAATGAGTATTTATGCTCCAGGAGATAATATATGTAGTGGGTCATAAAGGATGTGTATAATTTGGCCATCAGGAAACTTAGGAAATGGCATTTCAGGCAGGAATAATGGAACTGAATGTGCAAGGTATATTCGGGGAAGAGACTGAAAACATAGCCAGTCTGAAAGGAAGGGCAAATATTACAGTCTACCTATACTATTTAAAAGAAAGAGAAGGAAGAGGAGAATAAAAAGAAGGAAACTGACTGCCTATTGGATGCTGGGATCGAGAAGCCCTAAAAACAACGTGACAATGCTGCTTTGAAGGCCCTGCAGGCATAGGGTAGAAAAATCCAATCTTATTTTCCAGAATAATTTTTTCAGTTATTCGAATATTTCTGTAAATCTCATAGGCAGCTGGTGAGACCCTAAGGGCATGCTCCAGTAAGAAAAAGTCTTGTTTGAACTGGTATTCTAACATAAAGAGAAAAATCTGCTTGATTCCAGAGAATGATGACAGAGGAGAATGAAAGGAAGAGAACGAGAGAACTCTGAGATAATGAAAAGTTACTTGCACTAAACACTCATTTTGAACCAGGAATATTCTATATGCCTCATATGTAATAATTCATTTATTTTCCACAATAACCCTATTAAATGGAAATTATTTGTATTTTTACTTTAAAGGTGAGGAAATTGAGGCACAGAGAGGTTAATTTGCCCGAGCTCACAGAGATAGGAAGAATGCCAATTCCAGAGTCATCATTTTTAGCTTCTCTACTCCATTGCTTGAAAAAAGAGTGAGATGCACAATGGACCTCTGCCCGGGTCAAAACTTCAATATAGCTTGGCCAAGTAGGCTTTTGGTGGAAAAACCTGGGGAGCTAAGGTTTGCAGCTAGATCTGGTGTGAGGCAAGTGAGTGTAAACAAATGAGGAAACATGGCAAGACATCCAGAGTGGTCTTAATTTGGGATACCCAGTACCCATAGGACTGAGAGAGAGAGAGAAAGAGAGAGGAAGAGAGAGAGACAGAGAGAGATAGAGATAGAGAGAGATGATGTGGACTCTGCATTATAAATACTCTATCTCTACTTTGCAAAATATATGCAATCAAGCATAGGTAAAATAGATAATCTTCAAAAGTGGGTATATCCATCTGTCCTCCAGATTTTTGAATAAATGGAAAACAACATAAATCCCATTGTGAAGCAATTAACATTATTTATTAGATGAGAATTAATCAGTGACTACATTTCAATTGAACAGGCCAATTAGCATATTTGAGGTGCACAATATCAAGACTCATTCTGCGTTGGTCAGACCTACCGTATGTTACCTGACTCAGGCTGCATGCACTGCCTCTGATGGGACCAAGAAGGACACCAGCTATACCTGGTCCCAGGTGATTGATCCGTAGAGGAAGTTCTCATCAAATGGAAGCAAGACTGTCAGGCAAGCTCTTGCCTAACATAGGGCATAGGACCTTCAGTTGTTGATGCAAAGTGAGTATCCTCAATGGGTACAGCTTCCCTTGAATCTGAACAAGAAATAGAGGAGTTTTACTCTTCCTTTGTCATAACTTGGAGCTCAGCTGTAAGACAAAATGGAAACTGAGCCCCAGATTGGGTTGGCTAGCAAAGGACATTTGGAGATGGACTGACAGACCAGTGATCATTACAAAATTGATTCATAGTTAGACACTAGTAGATGAGAAGCTAGAAACAAAGTTCAAAGTTCTAAAATTGGTATATGTAGATCCCTATGCCAAACTGTATTAAAAGCCATCAAATAACTGTGGCAAACAATCAACTTCCTTTAGCTGGACAGAGGAAGATCATTTAATATAAAGACATACGCATGTGTAATACAGTAAAATGTGAAAATCACGTGAATGCATTCAAATCATACATAAGACTTCAAATAAACTTTGCTGTTGTAGTAGCTGCCCACATGCCCACACCATCCTTACCTTCCAACCTCCTAGAGAATAAGCTCAGTTTCCTCTGCCATTACAAGAATTTTAGTGGAAAAGATTAAGAAGTCTTGGTGACGAAGATTTGCTTTCTGCAAGGATTGAGTATGCAGATGAAGAGAGGAGCTGGGGAACAAAAATGACAGGGCCAATGAGGCGAAGGCTGACCTCTCTATCTGGTCGTAACTACTTCCAGAGCTGGTTGGCTTATTAGTACTTTACCAATATAAAGGAGACCTACTTACTTTATTATTGTCAACAAAGAATCA
The DNA here is from genome assembly GCF_041296235.1 of Equus asinus. Lineage (NCBI taxonomy): Eukaryota > Metazoa > Chordata > Mammalia > Perissodactyla > Equidae > Equus > Equus asinus. Next base: position 107,459,502 of record NC_091791.1, on the reverse strand, counting down.
GCCTTTGATTAGAAAATGAAAGGTCCTTGCCCTCTAAATCACAATTTTTCAAAGATATAATTAACACAAAGTCCTGATCCTTCTGCAAAATACCTAAAATTCCTCACTTACTGTCAATAATCTAGATTGGGGAGGTTTTCTTTCCAATATAAGTGAACATGTCAATTTTATTAAAATCCCTCCACCAATTACAATTAGAGTAAAATGAGAAAATATTTGTTAGACCAGGTCAAATATATGTGGTCTTATTCAGTTCAACAGCACTGATTGACGACTTGCTATCTGCTCACATTGATTTAATAACGGTGCCCTCTGGTGTGTATATGCGTTTGTGCACACATATATGTGTGTATAGTATACTCATATGTGTATACGCAAACACCGTAAGAATTTTTCAAAATTAAAATAAAAACCTATGTTCCATTAGCATTTAAATAATTGTTAATAGGAACATTCCTTGATTGTTTTTCTCTTTCTTATAAAGTTACTAGAGGTTTTTGATGCAACACGTATAGTGGGGTCCTTTGCTTTTGTGTTTCACAGTCTCAGTGAATGCGGCCTTGAAGAAGAAATGTTCAATTGAATTCATGCCACCACATGTTTCACAAAACATTTTAATGCCATAGTGTCATGTTTGTCTCAATACCCACTAGGAATATTCTCAGAACAGACTAGTTTCCATTCTGGCAACAACCACGTAAACACCCATATGTAGCCTACCGAAGAGTCACAGAGATAAAACCCACACACGGTAAGTATGTTTAGAACCATGGAACAGAGAAGATGAGTTGTCAATGCACATTCATTCATGACTGTTACACGTGTCCACATGGGAGGCAACTCAAAGCAATTAGGATTGCAGATTCGACAATTTCCCTATGAGCTGCCACATTAGGTTAAGAACTGAGGATTACAGAAGACCAAATGTTTCTGTTTCAGCTCCAGAGGATTAATTTATTTTTTCCTCCTTTTTCAACTTGGCAAAGGAAAACATCTAAATGTGAAAACAGAATGAAACTGAAGAATTGTAACCAATGAATTTTAGTTAGTCATCATGAAGGTAACTGTCGATGTACAGATCCTGTTTGAGACTTTTGAAAAATGGAAGTGGTTGGGTGTTGTTTGATTTCTCACCTGAAATTTGATTTGTCACAGATCTTTTAGACAATGACTCTCCCACCTCATGAGCCAAGATTACTATACCAAAGGGGCTATGGGAAACTGTGAATAATTTTTTTTCATTAGTATCATCCCTATTTCTAGCCACAAAGCTGCATGTCCTAATGTGCACAAATTTAAAACCACATGCAGCTAGCTGTATTACCGCCAGTTTGAACAGATGGATTTAGGAGAATCAGAGTCAAATATATTTCTTTTTAGAATTTGGCTGCTTAAGTCACTCATGTTACTGTTACAGAGAAAGCTGAATTACTGCAACTGTCAGATGTTTACTCTTTTGCAAAGCTCTGTAGTAGGGTTCCCTTACTCTGCTTGTAAGTACAATTACTGAAAAGATGAGCCTACCTGGAGAATGAAAACATTCTCTAGGATCTGTCCTCTTCTCTCGAGTGTCTGGTTTAGAGATGAGTGTGTGTGTAGGCCAGGCAGGAGGTTGGCACAACCTCAGAGACATTCCAGTAGAGCAAATGGGATCAACAGGGAATCTAGTGACAGGAATACGCAGAGTTCCAGAAAGTTGATGGAGTTAAGTCCAGCTGAGCAGGAGCTGGGATGCAAGGACAGTAACTTGAGGCAGGTAGTCCTTAGATCAGTGGGTAGCTGCAACATTAAGACAAGACTCTGGGAAACTGTGAAGGTTATTAAGATAAGGAATTAGACAGGGAGAAAAGAAGGGGAAGCTTTTCCTAGAACTGGGAAGAAAGGCTGGGCAAGATTGAAGAATGAGTTAATATCAGAAACAGTCAAGTTGGGCAAATGGGCCTAACCTCAAGGACGAGTGATAGTCACTGAAGCCTGTGCCAGGAGACTCTTTAAAACATGCTAACTACCCATTCGCACAGGTTTTGAGCTGTTCTACTTGGAATTACTTGCTGTATTTATTTGGACGTAATGTTACATCTTGCAAGAGTATTAAATTCTAAAATCTGCCTGGGAGATTTTAGACATTTTACACATCTATTGTAAAATGACAGTAGAGAATCCTGCAAATCTGCCGTATACAATCTACAGAGGAATTCTGCACATTCAGCTTGAGAATACCGGTTAGACTACAGAAAGGAATAAAAGGAAAGTCCATATACACATAACAGGACGTTCAAATCATTTTCCTTATTAAAAAACCCAGCAAGCCCCTCTTGACAATTAGGCAACACAGGAAGAGTTCTAATGTGGCGTCTGCCCTGCCTGCAAGGTTATGTTATTCATATTTTACTCTTAAGCTTCTATGATTTGCACACATGTAAATAGATTTGTGTTTTGTTTTCAAAGTTAAATAAAATAATAAAGTTGCATCTTACAAGGAATCAAGAGCCAAAAGTCTACAAGAAACCTAAGTATTAGGTTTCGTTTCAATATAATGTAATGTAAGTTCTATCTGCTTCTTTCATTCCTTTTAAACATAATAAGGTACAAAATAGTCCAGGAACCTTGGGCTAGATATATTGTGTCTATTCATTAATTTAATCCTACCTATAACCCTGAATGTAAGACATCTTTACGTCTATTTTACAGATGAGAAATGTGAAACTCAGAAACATTAAACGATTTCCAACTTCACACAAATGATACATAATGAATCCATGATTTTAAACAAATTCTATCTGCCTCTATAGATATTTTCATTTGATTTGCAGCTGTAATCCAATGTTAGTTATATTTTTAGAAGAATTGCCATAATGACCTCAAAAAAATCCCCCAAACTCTTCTATCCAGATTACACAAGATAGGTCAAGCTGGCTGAGAACCAACAATATCCTCTCTGGAGATTTTTTCTGGCCCAAATCAGCAGACAAGTCAAGAATTGCTGTGGACCTAAGACTAAACATCAATCTGCTTCTCTCTAATAATAATAATGATTAAAAAATTAAATGAAACAAGATTACTTTTCAGAGACATGACTTACAAACCCTCCTAATTTCTTTCAGCTAATTGACAGAAGAAAGAACTAAACTCCTCTTTTAAATTACTTAAATAATTAATATTTTTGGTGAGGAAGATTGGCCCTGAGCTAACATCCATCGCCAATCTTCCTCTTTTTGCTTAAGGAAGATTCTTGCTGAGCTAACATCTGTGCCAATCTTCCTCTATCTTGTTTGTGAGATACTACCACAGCATGGCTTGATGAGTGGTGCGTAGGTCCATGCCCAGGACCCAAACTCCATGAACACTGGGCCACTGAAGCAGAGCACACGAACTTAACCATTACACCACCAGGCCGGCCCCTAAACTCCTCATTTTTAACTGCTCGTTTGGTACCATTTCCCCACTCCGCCAAACTGCTTCCAGGCAAAACCTATATGAAAACCAAATTCAATGACAAAAAATAATCAGTAATACGGTAGGTTAGAGTATTTCCTTCCTTGCCAAAAATAAACAAAGAATCAGGAAATATTTAGTGATTTGATTTGAATATTAGTTGATAAGCTAGCCTAGTGGTCTAGTGGTTAGGGTTCAGCGGTCTCATCACCTCAGCCCAGGTTTGTTTCCTGATCAGGGAACCACACCACCCATTTGTTGGTTGTCATATTGTGGCAACTGTGTGTTGCTGTGATGCTGAAAGCTATGCCACTGGTATTTCAAATACCAGCAGGGTCACCCACGGTGGACAGGTTTCAGTGGAGCTTCCAGTCAGGACAGACTAGGAAGAAGGATTTGACCACCCACTTCCAAAAAAATGGGCCATGAAAACCTTATGAATATCAGCAGAGCATTACCTGATATAGTGCCAGAAGGTAAGAGGATGGTGCAAAAAGACTGGGCAGGGTTCTGCTCTCCTGTGCACACAGTCACTTGGAGTCAGACTAGACTCAAAGGCATTGACAACAAATTGGTTGATGAGATTTAACTTTCTGAGTTCTATTGAGTTCACTCTTTGTTTTTTGTTGGTTTCCTTGCTTATTAGTGTTTTTTGGGGTCTACTCTTAAGCCCTGTGCAAATGGAGAACTCCATCGTATTTTCAAGAATATGTACGCCCACACTGGGCTCATTGTCCTCTGATGTCATTAGTCTAGCAAACCGCATGACTAACCAACAGGCTTCTGGAGTCCCAGAACCCCTTTTTGTTAGCTTTGCCAAGATAAAGGTGGATTTATGAACTCAGCCTCCGTTGTGGAGCAGACTCCACGGCACACGCTTCCTCTGCACTGGGGCAGGGTATTTGCGTGGGATGGTCAGCAAAGGTCTCTCTGAGAAGGTGACCTGTGAGCAGGGATCTAAAGAACTGCAGACAACTCTTTGCTACACTTTCACACATTTCACACATTTCACTGCTCATGGATGAGCAGGCTGAGGTCCAGAGAGAGCAAGCAATTTGCTCAAGATCTCAGAACTATGGAGTGAAAAAGGTAAAATTCAAATCCAAGTCTATCTGACTTCAAAGCCTATAACCTTGTCAGCAGATAAAAAAAGGTGAACATGAAATGATTCCCAGAGAAACAGACACGTGGAGAAGATGCTCACACATATACGCAACTTGAGACCCTGGGAAAGAGAATAAACTATCTTTTTCTTTTATTTTTTAAGGCACCGAGCCTGCTTTTAGCTCAGAGAAATTTGTCTCATATCAGCCAAGTACAAGAGGGACTATTCAGAGAGACCAAGTCATCAACAGCCAAAAGAAAACCAGAAAAGTTGCTCTTCCCTAGCAAATTGGCTCTGGTTTTTCTAATATACACAAAAACAGAATGACAAAAAAGGAAGAATTTAGACAAATATTTATACTTATGGTGGGTGAGGACACCTGGCGGAGCAGGTGAATCAGCTACAGAACGATATGCTGCCTGCAGATTCAACTATGAGGAAAAGTGACATGTTTTACGGTTAAATTTATTTCAAACCTGTTCTCCAAATTATCCCCCAATTTCAGTCGAAACGAAGGATTCCTTTGTTTTCTTTTACGTGCACAAGCAAATTTTAAAATTAAGTGCTCACATGAGTTGACCCTCCACTCTGCACAAACTAATTTATGAGGACACAATTTAAAATTTCTGCATCTTACCCAGACTTGTGATAGTACCTATACCATCCCAGAAAAAATTCATCCTTTGCAAGTATATCTTTTGCCATTAGTGTAATGCACAAACGCAGGCAACTGTAATGATTATTTAATTGAATATAGATGTTGGCTGAACACCAGTGCAAAACACCATGCATTTTAAATCAATCATGATCCATATTAATTCAGCACTCATAATAGGCTATTTCCTATAACAAATGTAAAAGGACAGAACCTCAGCCTTGTGGGAGCTTGTAACCTATATAAACACATACTCTATATTTAAATCTTTCATATTTCATGGGGAGATAAGGGGAGAATTTGATAAAAGTTTTAATTTTGCGTCAATGAGCAATTTACTTTTGCATAATGAGTGTAATGTTTCTGGGGAAGCAATTTCATCTTTTGCAGTATTATTAATAATATTAATGGTCATTTTTACATAAGTATTTATGGAGACATCTACTACATACCAAGCATTATTTTAGGTGCTGGGTGAAGAGCAGTGAGTAAAAAAAGAGAGACCTTGCCCTCATAAACTCATATTCTAGAGCAGAAAGACACAGAATAAGCGCAGAAATCACAGAACATACAGCAGTGCAGCAGATGACCACTGCTGTGACAAGGACAAAAAACGAAGTAAGATGAAGGGGATAGAAAGCAGCAGAAAGGTAGTGAAAGTGTTTTATATAAGAAGTCCCAAGAAACTGTGAAGGTTCCAACTGACCACTGATTTGAAAGAACTCTGGAATTAGTGATGTTGATGTCTACAGACAGAGTATTCCAGAAAGAGGAAATGCAAAGGCTGTATTGGCATGTACATGTGTGCTGGAGATAGGGTAGGAAGGGTAGTGTTACTAGAGCAAAATGAGCTTGGGGGATAGTGGTTGAAGATGAGGACTGAGAGAGGGTGTCCACCAAATCATAGAAAGCCTCCAAAGCTATTGCTATGACTTAATTTTCCTTCCAACCCAATGGGGTACCCTTTGAAGATTCTGAGCAGAAAGCAATGGTTCTTTTAAATGAATACAGAATGGAATTCCTAAAAAGCAAATGTTCATCATTCAGAACTTGCAGAATCTCAAAGTGGACTTTCTCGCCTAACAGACTGTTCTTTTAGTTCTTTAGGAGCAATAAAGTTGAGTAAAGCATAACTACCGAGCTGAGGTAGTTTTTCTTCTTCATTGCTGTCTCTCTCACCTAAATTTAAATATGCTTTCAAGTGTATGATTGTGTTTTAATGGATGTGGACTTCTAACATAGAGTAGGGTAGGGAGGGAGGTGTTCAAGAAACTGTAAAAATGCTCTCCCAAACCTGATAGAACTATTTGACCCTGCTCAATTCATGTTTCAGTAAGTATGGAATGCTTACAATGTCCAAGCACTTTAACATACATTATAACATTTAATCTTTCCAACACACTGTAAAGTAAACGTTATCATACATTATGGTGTGACCACATTTAGGTGGAGAAAATTGAGGCTTAGAGAACTAAGCAACTTGCCCACATTGTTTATAATTAGTGAGAGATGGACTTGACTCAGGAGTGCTCTCTCTACAACTACCTCCCTTAGTCAGAGCAGGGTACCTCAGGCAAGGAGATGAGAAATGGAAGACAGAAAATGAGGGATCAAAAATGAATAAGAAATGGGGGCAGGCTCAGTGGTGTAGTGGTTAAATTCATGCGCTTCACTTCAGCAGCCCAGGTTTGCCAGTTTGGATCCTGGGCACAGTCCTACACCACTCATCAAGCCACACTGTGGTGGTGACCCACATACAAAGAAGAAGACTGGCACAGATGTTCACTCAGGGCCAGTCTTTCTCACCAAAAAAAAAAAAAAAAAAAGAACAACATGCTGTGGAAAACAGTTTGGTGGTTCCTCAAAAAGTTAAACATAGAATTACCCTATGATCCAGCAATTCCACTACTACGTATATACCCAAAAGAACTGAACATAGATATTCAAACAAATACTTGTACATGAATTTTCATGGCGACACAATTCCCAATACCTGCAAGGTGGAACCAAACAAACAAATTGTGGTGTATTCACACAATGAAATATAATTCAACCATAAAAGGAATGAAGTACTGATACATGTTACAACATGCACGAACCTTGGAAATGCTAAATGAAAGAAGCCGGACTCAAAGGGCTACATATTATATGATTCATTTATAGGAAATATCTACAATAGGCAAATCTATAAAGACAGGAAGCAGAATGGTGGTTTCCAAGGCTTGAGGAGAAGGAGGGATGGGGAGTAACTGCTTATTCGGCACAGGGTTTTCTTTCGGGGTGATGAAAATAGTTTGAAACTCAATAGAGGTGGTGATTGCACAACATTGTGAATGTACTAAATAGCACTGAATTGTTCATTTTTAAATGATTGAGTTTATGTTATGTGAATTCCACTCAGTAAACACAAGGAGTAACAAAGAAAAGAAAGGCAAATAAGTAAAAGGAAGGCAATGAATGGTTCATGGTTCCTCACAGCTGTTCAAAAGTGGTGGAACACGACTGAAACTGTATGTATGTGGTCCACTTCAATTCCATCATGCACTGACCCAAGGCTTCATCACACAGAACCATCATAAAGCCAAGTCTATCCTGAACTATCTTTTCTGTTATTTTATAATTCAAATGTAATGTCTAATTGTTTAAAAGTTCAAGAAATATAGTAGTGCCTAAAATGGTAAAAGAATGTGCTGCCCCGTTTCCACTCCTCAGTATTAACTTCTGTTAATTAGCCATGATCTTTTGTTTCATTTAGTGGCAGGTGACTGCCAGGAGCCTATGAGGTCTTAGGAAAATATTGTCCTAGTTTAAGATTAATGACACTTCCAAAAAACTTACTAAATCAACTGAATCTGACTGAGAATTTGTGAAGAATAATTTTTCTAAGAGACATTTTTTTCCTACTCGTTAACTAATTCTATTTCAGGGAATATTAAAACAAATAAACAAACAAAAAACCTCTGCCATAACCAGCCATTGACCTAGTTAAATGAAGTGAGCACTGCAGGTTAAATTAGATAGATGGCCATTCCATTCTGCTAAAGATGACAAACTGACTGAAACAGATGGAGAGGCAATGAAAGTCAATGAGTCCAAAAAGCCTGCAAAGAAACCTCGCTTCACCTCATCAGAAAATACATGAACTTCCAAAACATCATTGCCTTTTTGTATATGGCTATTTTTGACCTGCTGTATCACAAATACGGACTTATCATGTGAATGATCACTGTTTTTGATAACCTTAAGCCTAGGAATCTTTCCTTCCAAGAAGAAAAGTCAAGTGAGTTGTCACAAAATCAAATAAAATATATTCCATGACTATTACTATTAGCCAAAAACAAGTGAGAAATCCAGAAGGAAACATAAACAAATGTTCACACACTGCTTTTAGTGTTAGGCGGAAGATTTTACAAGTTGTTAAATTTAATATGAATTGTATTTTTTTGCTAGATGAGCTCTTTTAGTTGCTTCGCTCAAAGTATACAAAGACGAAACATCGGTATACCTCTCCCCACAGAAACAAATATCATGACGTGTACATTTTTTAAAATTATTCTTGCACCTATTTATCACTACAATAGCTGTATTGGTACAACACAGTTAATCATATTATTACTCTTTCATTCTGATTTGATTATTTTCCAGCATATATTTTCTCCCCAATATTTTTCTAGCTATAGTTTGCACAATCAACCTGCACTCATGAAAAGGTGCAGCTGAAGTTATGACAACACAGGTAAGGGTGTCATATAGAAACATTTTTTTTCCCAGGTGCAAATATACTGAGCATTATTTTTATGCCATTGGTAAAATGGAACAAATGCCTAAAATTTGTTGCTATTGTAAATTTTACCCTTGCCACATTGAACACTTTGCTCGATGTCCATGTCCACATACCTTCTGGTTGTCCTTGATATATTACAATCCATGAAGAGAATTGTATGGCCTTCTTTACTTCTAAAGAACTACAAGAAACTAAATATTTATTCTCACTCATATAATCTCTGCAGTATGGGATTTCTCTGTAAATTACAGAATTTAAGAGGTCAACTGGGCTCCCAAATAATATTTTTGATAATGGGCTAAGAAAATGAACTAGAAATACTCTCTTGATGATGTAAGTTTGATATAGTTAAACAAATACTTCAGAAAGTTCTTTACTGGAATATAGTTGTTTTGTTATAAATATTACTTTTCTGCATCCTTAGATACTAATTATTAATAGGGAAATAGAGCATATCTCAGAAAAACCAGTAAGAGTGATAACCTTTGGCAGTTAATTCATGAACTTGGACAACAACAATTTCAATTGAAATTTAAGAGAGTAAGAGAATGTCATTATACTAAATAGAGTAATCTAATATTAGCAAAGAAAACAGATGAGACATGAACTATCTGGGGAGCTTTTAAGAATCTGAATGTCTAGGCAGACTCTTTGAAGTTGGGACTCTGGATAGCATTTTTTTCTTTTAAGGAAGACTAGCCCTGAGCTAACATCTGCCACCAATCCTCTTCTTTCTGCTGAGGAAGACTGGCCCTGAGCTAACATCTGTGCCTGTCTTCCTCTACTTTATATGTGGAATGTCTACCACAGCATGGCTTGACAAGCGGTGCATAGGTCTGCACCCAGTATCCGAACCGGCGAACCCAGGGCCCCCGAAGCAGAACATGAAAACTTAACAGCTGTGCCACGGGGCCGGCTCATGGATAGCATTTTTTAAAAGTTCCTCTGGTGGTTAAAATGTGGAATCAAAGTTGAGAACCACTAAGCTATAGTTATGGATGAGAACAACCTCAGATGTTTATGTATTGATATTTAGATCACAAGCAAAGAAGAAAGTAAACAGGTATCATTGAGATTTGATAAAATCAGACTCTCCAGACAATATCAATCTCTTCTTCCTATGTTTTCATAGAATTTTGCAGATAACAACTATAGAAATCATGTGTTTATCTGTGTCTCTCCTCCAATAGGTGGTAAACTTTCTAGGAGTAAATGGTGGGTCACATCTACATCATCTCTGTATCTCCACACCATGAGAGTGCCTGGCACATAGGAGGTCTCAATAAATATCTTTGAAAATGACAACTGTTGTCGAATCAAATGGTTCTTAAAGTTGTTGGTTCCCTTCAGCAAAATCAATCTCAGAAATGAACTGTGGAGAGAAAAGATCAAGATAGAGAGAAACTGTGAAAAACCACAGGACAAACAGAGAACTGTGTTTGACCTGGTATGTATAGAGGGTGGTACACGAGGCACATGGATGGCTGTGGGGGATCATATAGAAAAACAGGTTTTGAGAGTCAGTTCTTGTCTCATCCCCATAATTTCCTGAAACAATCAATGCCTGTCCCCACCCCAAAGGTATCGGACCTCTGGTGATGGTGTCTTCAGGAGTGAAATCTGACAGTCAGAAACTGTTTAGGAGAGGAACAGAGAAAAAGTTATGGGTTAAATAGCCTTGAGAAGTCTCCCTTTCCCAACCTTACTCCTCCAAATCCATTGGCTGTGTAGACTACAATCTAGGTACTCTCTACCGTTGGGAAGGGGCTGAGAATAAGACTTTACTTGAATTGTTTAGCGTGACGAGGAGAGATTAACTATACATAGTTTCCCGTACATAGATCTGTCTACACTAGAATTTATCTCTGCCAATACCTCTGTCCTTGAACTCAATAGGGCTGACACAGTTAGTATCTCAAAGGTATTTGAGCTGACTGGATGAAAAAAGAGATACATAAAAATTAAACAATCAAGCACATTAGAGGTTCGAAAGTTACTAAAATAAAATACTGTGGGGATTAAAACAAAATTAGAGTAAACTATATGATAACAATAGCAGAAAGAAAATGTCAGGGGAAATGGAAGTATACTGCTTATGTATCGTATTATTTATGAAGTGATTTAATATTATTTGAAGATAAATTTGATAAGTTAAAGATGCATATTATTAAGTGTAGAAAAACAGCAAAGAAAACACAAGAACTTATAGCTGAAAGGTAATACAAGAAAGGTACTAGTGGAGATAAACCGGGATACTAAATTAATCAAAAAGAAGCAAGGAATAGAGGGAAGGCGGAACAAAGAACAGATGCAAAAAATAGAAAAGATAGTAAAATAATAGATTTAAAACTATTCATATCAAGTATTAAATTTAATGTAAACATTCTAAGCTCTCTAATTAAAAGACAGAGATTGGAGTCTCAATCAGCTTGGATAAAAAATAGCAACAGCCAACTATATCCTAGCTGCAGTAAAGATACTTGAAGTGTAAAATATACATAATTACACTAAGCAGAAAAAAGCGAAATATCAGATAAAAGATAAGCAGTATTACCAGGGATAAATAACAATAAAAGGTCAACTTATCAAAAAGTCAAAACAATCCTAAATGCATATCAAATAACACAATTTCAAAATGCATGAAACAAAAGCTAACAGAACTGAAAAGATAAACAAATAAATCCTGTAGTTGGAATTTTCAACTCTCCACTCTCAGTAATTGATAGAACAAATAAATAGAAAATCAGCAAAAACATACAAGTTGAATACTATTATAAATAAACTGGACCTAACTGACATTTATAGAATATGTCATACAAAAAAGATAGAATACACATTTGTAAATTGCATCAAATGTTTAAGGAAGAAATAACCACAATTCTACAAAAAAAAAAAAATCCTTTCAGAAATCCCAGCTTATTTTTTGAGGCAAGTGTTAGTCTGATACACTAAAAGCAGAAAAAAAGATTATAAGAAAATTATAAATAAATACTCAATTAATATATTCCCAAAATCAATTAGCAAAATTTTAGTGAATCAAATCCATGAATACATAAAGAGAATGATGAGCCATGACCAACTGGTGTTTATCTTAGAAATGTAAGATTGTTTTGACCTTAGAAGGTCAATCGATGGGAGGATTTCTAGCTTTAGCTCTGATGTGTAAAGAGTTTGCAAGTTGTGACTCCTGTCCTTATAGCAAGTAAAAGCTGAAAGAAAATAAACAAAACTGAAACTAATGAGTTTTTTTGGCTCCAGCAGAGAACTGAGGTTGCAGGACAAACTACCACCATGAAATCTGAAGTGCCAGGCACATTTAGAGAGATACCTGACCCAAAATCTGCTCCCTGGAGCAGAAAATAAACTTGTAGAAACATCTAAATGATGATGTTGATGAATTGCTGGAGGTTGGGTGCAGACAAGTGACTGGAGGCTACAGTTATAGATGGGACTTCAAACTTTTGTGGACCTTCTCTCTGGAAACCCCACCAGGTTTTCATGGTGAAGATGGGAGAAAGCTCCCCTTGTGCTCTGGCAAAAAAGAGAAAGAGAAGTCATAGTGAGACCCTCCCACACTCTTCTACCTAAAAAGGCCTGGTCTCCAGGGGAAGGACTTTTCCAGACGGCACTTCTGAAGTTTCTAACAGCTGGATGAAGAAAGCCCTGCCCCACTCCAGCCTATGCCAGCCTTCTTGTCACACCTAAGAAAAAATAAATAAATAAGAACTACATTTAACAGAGGAGAAGACTTCAAGGAAATAGACTGGCATTGGAGTAGCTGGGTAATAGACAAGAGACACATGTGCAGAAAAATCTCTACTGCTGGAGGAGAGGCAATAACACTTTTGAAGTCCACACTTCTGAGAAACAGGCCACTAAAACACTGAGACTTGATAAGAATATTAGAGAAACTAACTCCCTCCCCTACACTCTACCACCACACTAACAAACCTCCAGTAATAACAATAGCAGATTATAGCAGAAAGTGCTGCAAGATGCAGACTCTCTGAGAAGCAGTATAAAGGGAAGCCATGAGGCCAAGAGGGGATAAAAACAAGGATATTTGAAGAATTAGAAGCCTCCAGTGTCCATAGCTACAACAAACATTAAAACAATCCACTTCTAGCTAAATTATATAAATCTTCACATTAAAGGCCTATTTACTTCAGTTCCTATAACCCTATAAATTTCAACAAAAAAATCATAAGGCATGCCAAATGAGAAGAAAAAAACACAGTCTAAAGAGACAGAGCAATCATCAGAACCAGATTCAAGAATGACACAGAAGGTGGCATTATCAGATAAGGAATTTTAAAATAACAATGATTAATATGTTAAAGGATTTAATGGAAAAATTAGGCGAAATGTTAAGACCACATGGGGAATGTAAGAAGTGAGATGACAAGTCTAAGAAAGATTGAAAAGGAATGCTAAAAATTAAAAAAACAAAAAACAAAATCACAGTAACAGATATGAAGAATGCCATATATAGGCTCATGAGTACAACTGACACGGCCACAGAAAGAATGAGTTAACTTGAAGAAAGGTCACTAGAAACTTCCCAAACTGAAATAAAAAGAGAAAAACAAGGAATGAAACATACATTACAGAACTTCTAAGAACAATGGAAATGTGTAACATACATTAAGTGTGTAACATACATACAACTGGAATATCATAAAGAAATGAAACAGTGGGACAGAAAAAATATTAACAAGATAATAGCCAAAAATTAAAAACAATTATTGACAGACATCAAACTACACATCTAAGAAGCTCAGAGATGATAAAGAAGGAGAGAGAACAAAAAATTCATACCTAGACATTGATATTAAACTCAGAAAAGCAAAGACAAAGTGGAAATCTCTAAGCAACCCAGAGGGGGAATAAAACCTTACCTGCAGAGGAATAAAGATACAAATTAGAGCAACTTCTCATCAGAAACCAGGCAAGCAGGAAGAAAATTCATAGAAATCTTTATTGAAAGAAAAAAAAACCCTGCAACCTAGAATTCTATACTCAACAAAATTATCCTTCAAACATGAAGCATATACAAAGTCTTTCTTGGGCAACCCCAAACTGAGGGACTTCAGTAGACCTACCCCACAAATTATTGTAAAAAAAAAAAAAAATAGGTTTTCAGCCAGAAAAAAACTATCTTTTGCATTTATTTTTCTTAATTTATCTAGAAGGTAACTATTTTTTAAGGCAATAATAGTAACAATCTGTTTCAGTGTTTGTAGCATATGGATAAGGAAACAAATAACATTAATGTCATAAGCAATGGGAGAGAGGAATTTGGAAAAGTCTTTTACGAGGTATCTGCACTACGTGTGATGTAATATAGTATTATTTGAAGGTAGACTTAGGTTAGTTAAAAATATATATTACAAACTACAGGGTAACCACTTAAAAGTTAAAAGAAATTAAATAAAAATGATATGTCAAGAGAGGAGACAAACTGGAATCATATAAAATTCTTACATAAAATCACAGTATGCAGAAAAAGACAGGGGTGTAGGCAAAAAGAAGAAACAAAGAACAAAGGCAACAGGTAGAAAACAGTTATCAAGATGGTACATTTTAATCCAACTATATCAATAGTAATTTTAATTTTGAATTGTCTAGGCACACCAGTTAAAAGAAACATACTGTCTAATTGGACGAAAAAAGAAGACCCAACCATATGCTATCTACAAGAACGCAACTTTAAATATAACGACTCAGATAGGTTAAAAGTAAAAGGACAGAAAGAGAAATAATATGCTAACACTAATCAAAAGAAAGTAGAAGCAGCTGTACTAATTTTAGGCAAAGAGGATTTTAGAGTTAGTAACATGATTAGGGATAAAGGAGAAATATCACATAATGATAAAGTGATCGATTCTCCAAGAAGATATAACAATCCTAAGCATTTATGCACCTAACAACAGTGCATGAAAATGCACAAGGCAAAAAATGACATAACTTATAGAAAAAATAGAGAATCAATGTTTATATTTGTAGATGTCAACACTCTTCTCTCAGCAATTGGAAGATCAAACAGGCATAAAGTTAGTAAGGATATAGAAGATCTAAACAGCATCATCTATTAACTTCCTCTAGTTGACATTTCTAGAACATTCCAATGATAGCAGAATACACAACCTTCTCAAGTGCACATGGAACATTTGCCAAAATAGACCAGATTTGTGGCCATAGAACATATATTAACAAATTTCAAATAATGGAATTCAGACAAAGTACATTCTCAGACCACAACAAACTCAAACAAGAAACTATTAATGGAAAGATAGCTGTAAAATTCTCATGTATATGGGCATTGATTAGACTTCTACATAACTTATGAATTGAAGAAGAAATTTCAGTAGAAATTTTTAAAAAATTTTCTTTTTGTGGTGAGGAAGATTAACCCTGAGATAACATCCATTCCCAATCTTCTTCTTTATTTGCTTGAGGAAAATTAGCCCTAGCTAAGATCCATGCCACTCCTCCCCTACTTTGTATGTGGGACGCCTCTACAGCATGGCTGATCAGTGGAGCAGGTCCTCACCTGGGGTCCAAACCTACAAAACTGGACTGCGAATCAGAGCACACAGAACTTTAACCACTCTGTCACAAGACCAGCCCCCTAAAAATATTTTGAAGAAAATGAAAATACAAGTTATCAAAATGTGTGGGATAAGAAATACTTATTGCGAAATGTATAGCATTAAACACATATAACAAAAGAAAGATCTAAAATCCATAATGTAAGCTTCCATCTTATAAAATTAGACAAAGAAGAGAAAACTAAATTTAAAGCAAGCAGAGGAAAATAAAAAAATTTGAGAAGAAATTGAAAACAGAAAAAAAAAATCAACAAAACTGAAAGCTTTTTTTTGAAATATGAACTAAATTTATCAACCTCTAGTCAAGCTAACCAAACAAAAAGAGAGAAGACATAAATTACCAACATCATAATAAAAGAGTCATATTATTGACCCCCCAGACATTAAAAGGATTATAAGAGAATACATGAAATATCTATTATTAGGAATGAAAAATGATACTGTCACTTGGAAAAGAGTTTGCCAGTTTCTTGTCCAGCTACACATATATTTACCTTATGATCTAGCAACCCCACACTGGTCTATGATATTTGCTATAGAGAAATGATAACTTATCCTCACACAAAACATGTACACAATGCACATAGCAGCTTTATCCATGATTGCCAAGACCTGGGCACAAGCTACATACTGTATGGTTCCATTCATACGACTTCCAGGAAAAGGCAAAATTAAAGGAAAAGAATACACAAGTGGTTGCCAGGAGCCACGGAGGTAAGGAATGGGGTCTTCACTATCAAGAGGCACAGGAGAATATTGGTGGTGATAGGCTGTTCTATACCCTAATTATGTTGGTGGTTCCATGGAACCTTTCGTGAAAACTCATGGAACTGTAGATTAACAGGCGTGAAATTTTCTATAATTAAATAAGAACGAGTGAATTTAAAAATAAAAGATCCAAGACTTGGGTAACCGGAAATATGGGAGTCTAGTTTCAATAGATACATATTGAAAACAAATGCAAAAAACATTAATGGCCCAATTAATCACACACATTTTGGTGTGTTTTAAAAACTTGAGAATCCAGAGTAACAGATTTAATGGTGACATTTTAGAATTTTTTAACTGAATTGGGCCTCAGTGAATTTTTCATCCAACTCCAAATGAATGATCTGTACTTGAGAGTGACTAAGTGATGGTTTTAATGACATACAACTGGTAGGTAGAAGACCCCTGACTCTCCTCCCAGTGTCCTTACTTGGTACCTGGCAATTACACCTGAAGTATTGTGCCTAATTTTTTTCTATATCTTACATGAAACATCCAGAGAAGAGTAATTTAGATAGTGAGAGATCTTGAAACCATATCTCAAGAAAGATGGTTGATGAAATTGGTTACAAATTGTCTACGGAAAAGAGATTTTTAAATGTGAGAAGAGGTCAAAAGAACAATATTCAGAGATGTAAGAAACTCTTATTAAAAAAAAATAAATAAATCAGGCTCGTCTTTCACAATAGTGAATGTCCTGTTATTGAAGGAACTCAAATAGAATACATGATGAGTATCAGAGACCTTATGATAAAGACAGGTAATACTTGATGAATATTGAAATCCCTTAAATTCTTTACATTCTTGGGTTTGAATTGAAACTCTGTTGATGATATAGATGTCTCACAAATAATAAACTCTTTTTCACATGAAGTTTTCAAGAAGAGACTCAGGAATCAAACCTCGAATGAGAGGTTGGTCCAGATGACTTTTAGGTGTCCTATCAACCCAAAATTTTATAAAATTTATCTGGTATGTTATAGAGGGAAAAGTCTTCACTGAATGATAATTTAAAGTTGGTGACTACGTTTTAACTCTAACATTCCACAGGTCTTATGAAACAACAAGAAATAGTGTAATTCAAAAACTAGTGAGCACACATTTGGGTTATGAAAGTAAAAACCTATGATTCTGATTTTTCCCTCTTTACTTTCCTATTGATTTACTCAAAAAGCATAAAAGCAGATGTAGGGTTCAAAGAATATTGGTCAATATTGGTCAACTCATGTCTGTCCATATATGAGTCCTGTTGTTGAGGCAGAATAGAATTGACACACAGGAATAAAGAGAGGAAGATGTTTCTATCCACCAGGCATATCCTCACCTGAGAGAGGAATCTTCCTAAGCAGAGGGATGGAGGTACAACCGCTAACCCACATCAACACAAATGACATCACACACACACAAACACACACAAGCACGCTCATAATGCACAGAAGCAATTTTAGGTGAATGACTGTTTCACCTCTGCAGTTGCATTCTGGATCTACGTTTCTTAGCACTGCAACACAGCTGAGGGTAGAGATACCTCCTCAAGAAATAAAATGTGCTTAGTATGACAAGAATAATTCACCTAACTGAGCAATAAATAAAATAAATGAATAAAATGGCAATTAATTGAGCACTTTCTTACAATACACTAAGCAGTATGTGTTAAGTTCCTTTAGCTATGTCATTTAATCCTCATGTCAACCGGGTTGTCTTACCCCAGAATCTGAGTCTTCCAACATATATTATTATGCACTAGGTTTCTATTTCGTTCAGTGCCCCTCTTGCCCTCTCTTTCTCTCTGTGACTCTCTTTACATGTTTTCTATGAGTAATTCTGCTATTTCTCCATTTCTCTTCTGCCTAGCGACCTAACTGGACAGTGGGACAGCACTGCATCTAGTGTCAGATTTCATCAGTCCATATTCTGTTTCTGCCACTTTTAATAACTGTGTGACCTAGGCAAGTTACCTAACCTCTCTGGGACTCAGTTTCCTCACCTGAATGAAACTAAAAATCATACTATTTTCAAAGGATTAACGTAATATGGAGATCACTTAGCACCTTGCTTCCAAGTAGTAAACTCAATAAATGATAGTTATAATTATCTGCATCACTGCGTTGCTCTCTTCCCCTGTCTTCCTCTTACCCCTTCCTCTTCTTTATTTTGAAATACATTTTAATCTATTATTCGGATATCTAGCTACCTAAAATATCTACCAAGAATGTGAAAAATGTTCCATGAATAGCGACATTTGGCATAAAAACTGGGTCCTTTATTTCATAGTGTGGATCTACCTTCAGGTTCTTGAGTAACAAATAAGAAATAAAGGATAAAAGACAAGCAGTAGGGGGCCGGCCCGGTTGCGCAGCTGTTAAGTTCACCGGTTCTGCTTTGGCGGCCCGGGGTTGGCTGCTTTGGATCCCAGGTGTGGACCTATGCAACGCTTGTCAAGCCATGCTATTGCAGGCATCCCACACATAAAGAAGAAGATGGACACGGTTGTTAGCTCAGGGCCAGTCTGCTTTAGCCAAAAGAGGAGAATTGGCAGTGGATGTTAGCTCAGGGCTGATCCTCCTCAAAAAACAAACAAAAAAAAGACAAGGAGTAGGGGTGGGTAGGGCATGCCCGTACATATTCAGAGAATGGGAAGATTTTTGTGAGAAAAGCTGTTGAAGTGAAATTTTAATGGAACTTTCAAGAATTGGTATATTCGGATAAGAGGAGAGTCGCTTTGCAAGCAAAAATAGCCCACTTATAAATTTCAGTTTAACATAAAACCCAAAAGTTACGCTTTCTTTCCGATGCTTTTCCTCAGTCCCTTGAGTTTACTGATTTGAGACAATTCTCTTGAGGACTAACTCATTTACTTCTGTCTGTCTTTGAGAGTAAAATATAACAGAATTATTTTTTTTTCATGAAAAAACATCAAAGATGACAATGTTTACTTTTGTTATTGCTTTTCTCAGAGATGGATTGTGTGGAGGCAACAAGAGGTGGGTAGAGGAGCTAAAATATTTCCAATTTATCCTGCATCCTGTCATACACTCAATACCTTTGCATGTCATTCCTGTTTGCTGACACCACTGACAGACCTGCTGGCCACTATCTCTTTACCATCAAAAATGATAGCACTTGGCTGGCACTCTTCCATTTCATCCTAAGACCTGCTGTCATCTTGGATTAATTCAGCCTGTGTTTGGAAGACTACCCAACAGCCTGGGCTCTCAATTTCCTAACACCTTCATCTCAAATGACCATCTTTTCTACCCTACTTTATTTACTCCCACCATAGGCCGTATTCTGGAACAATCCACCACCTGTAATTTACTAATTGAGCCATGTTCTAACAATTTCACACTCTCTTTCTGCATTTCAGGCTTAACTACTGCTACTTCAACAGTTCTTCGACTTCATTGGACCTCCATTCCTTCTACTTTCTCATCAGTACTCTCCTTTTATTACTTCCTCCTACACACCTTAGATTTCATGGGCACTGCCCAAAACTGTCTTGACCTCCTGCCTTCACCACACTGATGAGCTCCCAAGTCAATTAAGAGCTGTTGCTGAAAGCCACAAAACAGAGTTGATTGATATGCTACAAGTAACGAGTCCTCAATACTCCTCAGTAATCATTCACTATGAGTAATTCCAAATCTTCTCTACTCAGCCCACCCAGTTGCTCTTCTCCCCATTACCAAATATACAAATCAACCTACCTCTCCACTACCCTGCTCTTCTACTCTTTTGTTACAGTAGATATGTCTGCCCCCATCTGAAGCTAATCCCATCCCCCCCACCCCACTATGCTTTACTTTATGCATCTTGAGGACTCAACGGCACCTCAAACTCAACACACCTAAAGTTTAATTCATGGTCATCTTCCCCAAACCTGACCTTCCTCCATATTTCCCACTCTCAAGAATGGACCCATCTTCCATCTAGTTACATAAGCCAGAAATTTAAAGTCATCTTCATCACATCTCTTTTCCTCCTATCTCTCATCATGTTCTGTGTACTTAACCTCCTGAGTACCTATTTTTCCAATCTGCCCCTTCTTTCCATTGCCTCCTTCATCACTCCAATTGAATCAGCCATTATCTCTGAACTGAACTAATATAATAGCTTCCTAATGCTAGGGTATCATGCATACCTGGTCTCTGTATAGCAGTCAAAGACACCTCATGGGGAGGAATATATATATATATATATATATATATATATTCAATCTCTTGTCTAAAGCTGAACATGCCATTCATTTGTCATGTCTAGCATGGCCTCTAGTGTGTGCACAGCATCACCCTGCCCCTCTTCAGCTTCATCTCCCACCACTCTCTCCCCCTTACTCCAGGAAGCTGGCCTCATTTCATTCTCTCCTAAGATGCACCACATTCCTACTGCCACTGTAGGAAACTCTGCACGTGCCTTTTCCTCTGCCTACAAAGCTCTCTTCTCTCATACTTGCTTGTCCTGATCAGTTCAAATCCTTCTATTTTATACCTTAAAACACTGTGTACCTTCCATCATAGAAACCAGCAATTGTAATATTCACGTAGTCATGTCGTTATTTAACTCATTTCTATCTTCCTCCACTAGATTACAAATTCCATGAAATTAGCATCTCTTGGTGTTTTGTTTTGTTTTATTCTAACACAATATCTGTCACAAGAATGAGATGTAATTAAATATTTGTTGAATGAGTGGTTTTTTTAAGGTCATTTATGGAAGATAAGAGTGCTTTGAAGTATTTGAACCTCTCTTAGCATTCTGACCCCCAGGTCGAAGTATTGATCTCTCATCTGTGTTCTTCTTTCATATTATATGGCCCTTATCATATCAAATTTTAGTTATTGGTTATTATCTTCCCTGGCCAGCCAATGAGTTATTGCTTTAGGTATGAGGAATGTCTTATTCATTTGTGCATGCTCTGTCCCCAAGGAGCATTTAGATCTTAGTGAGAACTCAGCATGAGTTAATTTGAGTGACTTCCACAGCTACAAGAGGCTGGCTTGAACAGTGAAGAAGAATAGTTGGACATTTCTCTATAACAACACGCAGGGCCCAGATTTACACGAAACAGACTCAGTCATTCACTGAAGGGGAATTTAGACTACATTCACCCAACTTGGATAAATCGGGAAAATTGAGACTCTGGCCTAATTATCCAGGTTGATCAATTAATTGGTCTCAAGCTTATTGGTATTCATTTTGCTTCATTTTCCACTTGAACACTTACCATAGAAATGACAACATATGCTTTTCATAGAAAGGATAAATTCCGTTTCAATTCTACAATACTTCATCAAAAACCCAGAGACAATCTAAGTCCTAAAAAGTGTAGAAAGTCATTAATAAAGAAAATCATTTGCCTAATGAAGGTCCTCGCTCCTCTGATCACTTGTGAAATTTTGCTGTTCCAAGACTCCCTGGAAAGAGACTCCCAGTTCAGCAAGAGCATAGGCTGCAGAAATGTCCTTCATTTCAGTGATCAAAATAAAATCAAAACCATGGCAACGCATAAGCGAAAAAAGAAGTTGCAAAACGTCACTCCAGAAGTTAGGAGTTAGGATTCTGGAACCAGCAGCTTAGCTTGTGATCCTGACCACCCCATCTGCTACCTCTGTGTCCAAGTGGGTTTCCTCTGCGTCTTCCTTTCCTCAGCTGGAAAATGAAGATAAAAATACCGCCAAACTCATAAAGTTATGAGGAGAGTAAAGAATGAATACATATGCAGAACCTGGCGTCTTTTAAGACTCGAGGAATGTTAGCATTAGTACCAAACTAATACGAGTACTCCACGTTATTTCAATAATCATGAAGTCCTCAGGATGTCGCCTCTTAAATTTAAAGACCAGCCGTCCCTCCCATAAATTAGCAATACATTTTCTAAAAGCTCAGTCCTAGTAGCATGAAAATCATAAATAACATCAAGGGCAGTGTCTAAACAAAGAGGGGGACTGCCGGGATGGGCTTGAGCTAGAATTCTCGGGCCTGGCCAACACATTCAAAACCCTCCCAGTGCGAAACGGGCCCGCGCGGGTCGTTTGGCTGTCGATGGGGTGATAAGCGGCGGCAGGATGTGTTAATTTCTTGTTCCGCGCGTGTGGATGTGCGCGCGGCGAACAATGGGCTCCGAGAGCCACCACTGCGCCCGCCCGCGGCCCCCACCGGCGCCCCGTTTCCGGACTTTCGGCCGCACACATCCCCCCTTTGTTTGCCCGGCCCGGCCGCGCGTGTCGCTGCCGCGGCCACCCCACCAAGCTTTTCCGCCCGCCGCGCCGCGCCCGGGGGCCGCGGGGTCGCGGGGAGGAAGCGGCGGGCGGCGGCGGCGGCGGCCGGGGGTGGCCGGGGACGGCGGGCGGCCGGGGGGGACGGCCCGGGGCCCGCGGAAGCGCCGCCGCCGCCCGCCGCGCTCGGGGAAGGCCTGCGCGCCGCGATAAGGCCCGGCCCCGGCCCATTGTCTGCGCGCCGCGGCCGCCCAGTGAAAGTCCCCCGGCCCGGCGGGATGCGCAGCCCCGCCCGCACCTGGAGCCGCCGTCCCCCGGAGGGACACTGGCCATTGTGACCTCCCACGCCCGGCCGCCTGCCCTCCCAAACCGGAAGGGCGGGGGTGCCGCTCCTCGGGTGTCACCGGCCTCTGCCCTCCAAAGGACTTTTAAAGGAGCTTTGTCACCGAGATCGCATTGCCAGCGACTTGCAAGAGAAAATGCCCTGGGCCTGAGACCAGAGGAGGACCCCTCAGTTCTCTGTTGTGCGAGAGTCAAGGCCACTTGCATTCATGAATCTCCTGGTTAATACCAAAAATTAAAAATGCAACGCCGAAAGAAAAGGTGTTCTGTTCTAAACATTTAACGCGTTTAATATATATGCGCACACAAGGGACACACATCCATATGATGTTGCTACTTACAAGATAATTACAGGATTTCCAAAAATATCAATTTATTTTTTTAATTCGAAGCAGTCGTGGTTGGAAATGATACACGCGTTGAAAGTGGTATGATGAAATTTTTCTTTCTTCAATCCATTTGGTGCATAGCTGTGGCTGTTCAACCTTAATTGGAGACCCCTGGGATTTTAAAATGTAAATTTGAGACCCTTTAGGATTGGCTGGCCAGCGCCAAAGGGTTTTAACTCACCTGACCACAATCCCTACCTCAGGCTGTAGGCGAGGCAGCCTGAACTAGTGGATAAGAGAGCCAGGCTGGTCTGACATCCTTGCCTTCCCCAGGGTGGAAGCATTTCAAGCCCATTTTCTCTGCTTTGGGAGGTTTCTCTGTGTAGCCTTCTATCAAACCTACAGGGATTTTAATTACTGAGACCACCAGCAGAATCGGGAAATAGCATAGAAAAGAACATCCCATTCATTCATAAATCTATTATTTATGGCACTATCGCATTATGTTTATTTCAGACTGCCTATCTATCTTTGACTACATACAATGCTTTAAATGAGCTTCTCAAGACTACATCAAGGACTTGTTTAAAAAAATGTGTTTCAATGGAAAAATATGCATCGTGTATAGCACATCCTTCCTGGCTGCCTAATTCTAGCCCTGTGCATTGTCTGAGCTATTTGGGAACTCTTTGTAAATTGTAGGTAACTGATAGTGATGTGAGTTCTGTCCTATGTAGTAAAGATTTCATTGAACACCAGCACCTTCCTTGTGGAAAAACAATTTTGTTTCCATTCACAATCCATTTTAACATTCCTCTCTACATTTGTGTGTATTGCGTATATTCCATATACGTTTGTGTTCCTTTGACTTTTCCTTAAACTGGTTATAACACCTGCCTGGTTCCTTCGCATCGCAGGAGAAAAATAAGTTCTGTTGTATGTCTTCATATTTATATCTGTATGCGAGTCAGGATTTTACCTTTTTCTAAAAGTTATCTTTTATCAAGCCTCTCAATTAAGAGTAGCACAAATCAAAAGGAAAATAGGAAGGAAAAGCAGAAAAAAAACTGTAGTGACAGCTTTCGCTCACCAGTAGATACAGGAGGAAAATTCATTAATGTGTTAGATTAATTTGTTCGTTACGTATATGGAGCACTAACTGAGAGCTTATTACAGAAAGAGGCTAATGTGAAGCAATTATTGTCTCCCTCAATTATTTGTATTAACTAGTGAAGAAGTTGAGGGGAGGTAGGATGAGTCCCAGATTTGGGGCCAGAAGATCTGTATTCAGATCCTGGATACTGCCACTTAAAGACTGTGGCCCAAGCAAGTTACTTAGTCCTCTGAATCTCAGTTTCCTTATCTGTAGAATGGACTAATACTGACCTCCTAGGGTTGTTGAGGAAATCTATGAGATAGTCTTTGTGCCAGTGCTGTTACAGTAGCTAACGTTCAGGAAATGTTGTTTGACTCTATACTCTGATGCATTCTGTTATTTTAAGTAAATATACAGGAAATAGCAAGATAGTAAAAGATTTCAAATTGAGGGGCTTTCAACACATGGTGGAATCAGGATTTAGTGGCAGAACTAAATTTAACGTTCAGGTCCTGTGTTTCCCAGTGGGGCCTTCGGCAAGTAAAATAATCTCTCTGAACCACCACTTCTTCATCTGAGCAAAGAGATTCAAACATCTACCTGGGAAAGTTGTGGAAACTGAAACAATGAATGTAAAGTTGGGTTTGGAACAGTGCCCAGGTGAAAGAATGCATTCAATAAATGGCACCTATCTATAAGGCATATCAAAATAACTAAACTCAACTTCTCTCTAATTATGACCATATTTCCTGATTTATAGTAACATATTTCATGACAAGCCACATACTATGATTTCTTCTTTTTAAAGAAATCACCATGAATTTAGATTCCTCCCTCCAACGTGGACACACTCTATTCCCTAAGGTGGCTGCCGACTAAAGAAGGGAACTATACCCCGAAAACTAAAAAAATCTGTTTCTACATAGAGAAAGGAATGCTTATTTGTCATCTCTAACCAGGACCACCAATGAGTCCTAAGGAAGTAGAAGCTTCGGGAAGCAAATAGAGACTAGAGAAATACACGTGGTTTCCTGCTTTCTTAAGGTTTCTGGGAATGTGGAATGTTTTTAGTCTGTGGCAGGGATAAAATATTCTTTTACACTGTGTCTGATATTTGAGAAGGGGGGGGGGGAAGCAAGCTATAAAACAACATGTAATATACAAGTAAAGTCAAGGTGGCCAGAATCCTAAGAAAAACTTCCCCAAGCAGAGCCACTCACCGGTCAGGTACAACCCCTCCTTCCAAAAAAATAAATAGGGCACAGCTGATTAGACTAAAGGAGTACACCAGACATATAGACACCAATTCCACATTGACAGCTGCAGGGGCCTATCTTGGATGGAAAGCTGGCCAATAGATCAATAATTCTTTTTCTGAAATTTAAATTGAGAAACAAAGAAGAGTCAAATAGTTGAAAATGGAAGCTAAAGCTCTAAAAATTTGTAGGCGGGTACCATGAGGCAGAGCCCAACAACTACTGTGTCAGACCAAACCCCAGTTATGACGTAGCATGAACAATGAGTAAGTGGGAGTAGTGGTAAAGAAAAGATAAACAGAGCAGAAAAAATGAGTAAGCCAGAAGGGTCCATGGCAAACAGTACTGGCTGGGTACCTCCTTTTCCATGGTGGGCAGTTGTCCCTGGAAGGCAGCTGCCCAGCCAGGGACATTTCCAAGAACTCTTTGCATCCACAGAAATGATGTGTGTTACCACTGGGCCAGAACCTTTAGCATCAAAGACAGTCTCTTTTCAATCTCTCCTTTTACACAGGCTAGACACAGAAGACCTCAAAGCCCGAAGGGACAAAAGATCCGCACGACAGAAGGAGCCTGGATACCTGAATCACCATGGGAAGAAAGCCCTCGCTGCCGTGGATTCCTGTGTGGTGCTGTTTCTTGCGTGAATAGCAAACTTCTGTTGTGTTCAGTGGCTTTAACATGTATGGAAATAGGGATGGCCTAGAGCAAACTCAAGAACAACAGGAGAGGAACCATGTGAATATGACTATGGTGAAAAGACAGGAAGGACAAGCCTCTTAGAGAGTTATCTGCATCCTGAGGCCTCACTGCCTCCAGTCCACGTGTATCCCTAAAATATGTCTCCATGTATCTGAGGTGACTCGAGACAATCATCTCTGACCCTTATATCATAGCTAGATAGATAGGTAGATAGATAGTCATATATACACAGATACGTATATTCTTATGCACTTAGATGAGACTCACACTTTTTATTTTTTGTATACATTTCACATTTTCTAACATGAACATATGTTTCCTTTGTAACAAATATGTGCACGCACACACACATACAAACACAATCACTACATATCTGGCGTGACAGGTATTTTCCTATTCAGTTAGCCCCTAAAATTCCCGAAAAGTAGCGTGCAGTGTCTTGATTCTCTTTGATAAAATATTTGCAACATGACAAGTGGGGCAAATAAGCAATAAGAGGGTGGCCTCAACTTTCTGGAACAGATTATTTTCCTGTAGAATAAATACCTAAGATTAAGATTTGTGGTTTCCTTGGAGGCAATCATATCATGACATTCTGGGAAGTTTCACATTGTTTCTTAACACTGAAACATGACCAGAAATGAGTCTTTTGTTGAACTATCATTATTCCTTAATGATTTGAATGGCTCAGTTTTACACTAAAATATTTCTAGAATAATCTTTGGATAAAAAAGCATTTGCCAATTGAAACTTCCAACCCAGGAAAGAGAAGACATTCTCTCTAAGTAAATCATGGGTTTACAGGAAATAGTGTTATGTCGAGAGCGGTTGGGATCTCTCTTGTGGCTCAGAAATATGTCAAGAACCTTTAAAAAAGAGAGAAAAGAAGAAAAAAAGAAAAGAGGAAAGAAAAAGAAATTAAAGGAGCAGAAATGCAAAGTGATATTTTCCTTTGACACCCAAGGCCACAGTATCCAGAAACAGGGGACAAGTGAGTGCCAATTTCTCTTGTGGCTACAAGACATAATAGTGGTGTGATAACTCTAACACAAACAAATGAACATCACAGCCAAGTTTGAGTGTCCTTTGAAAGTTAGTGGAAAAATGTGGCATTATGTATTTTGTGTATATGTAAAGAGAAGCAATAGGCAGCATATATTTAAATAACCATGTTTGCTGTAGCTGATATTTATTGGCTCTCTATATTCTAAATATCCATTCAGATTTCTGGCACAAAGACATGAAATATGTGAATTGTGTAACCGGTTATTCTATTTTTACTTTTTGTTCTTGGAATGTGAATTGAGGCCTATCAGAATTAACAATCTCAATCCGAATCGTATGAACCTATTACGTGACCCTATACCTAGGAACTATCCCGAGGTATGGAATCATCTCTTTTGTAATTCGATGTTCCTGGAACTCTTCGAAACTTCCCAAGTGTGGGCTGGAAAGGAGGATATCCATGTAGCATAGAAAGCAGAAAGTGCTTAATTTTAATGGAAAACTCTTTCTTTTTTTTTCTGACACAGGCAGATCCTGCTGTGTTTGACAAATATGTTCTAGAAGGAAGCTCAATCTAGATGTTATGTGTAACTTTATCTTATTCCCCTTTGAGCACTACTGTTCTTGCAAAATGATCTCTCCACTGCCCAGAGTCATTACACTCTCTCCCTCTCGCGCTGTCCTTCTGTAAATGTCAGGCATAACTACATTTTTATTTGCAGAGATACCACTGCTATGAATGAGTAAAAATGTTCTACTCCCCCACCTCTCTCTCTTTACCCTCTGTGCATTCTACTAATATGATTTGTTGAACAAATTGTTCCATTAATCTGGGGCTGTTTGACAGAGTGAGAAAATAAGTGCCAAAGTGAGAAGATTCACAAGAATCGGAAATCTCAGTGCCTCTTTCTCAAGGTAAATAGTTATTATATCAGGGTGTCAGACTGGTGAAATGGATGTGCTTTCATTCACAGTTTGTAAATGTCACTTTTCCTCAGCCCATCAGGGTGACAAATGAGGTGTGGGTTACAGTAAGAGTTCATTCTTTGACAAAGTTCTTAACAGTCTATTTCAACAGAAAGCATCGAGCCTTCCTCACTTTTATAATCTAAACCCTGCCCCACTGCCAGAAACTTCTCAGCTCTCCTCTTACTGCTGTATCACAATCCTCAAAGAGAAACATCTCCGTCACAAAATTTAGAATCTCAAATGAAAGCGAAAGTAAATAGATTAGAAGGTATTTTACAAACCATTCTACTGATTCCCCAGGAAAATTCCATTTACTGGTTCTCCAGATTTTATGATCCCAGGGAAATTTATTATATTAAGGTCTTGGTTTAAATTTTCTTTCACTTTTTCTGCATGTATTTAATCTTGAAAGAGATGTTTTTACAGCTTTTTAATATGAGTTAATTAATAGGTATACCATATATAAATAATCCAGGTTGGCAAGTTGCTATAACAGTAAATGAATGAGTGGTTGAGTGAAAGATAATTCTGCATCGGACTAAAAATCCTTCCATACAAAATATGCTTCTTTGATTAACCTACGAATATAATATTGAACAGGAATGCTACAGCTTGGATTTATAAGTAGAAGCAGCTTAAGATAATATGTGCAAATATACCCAAAAAATGTCATTATAGCCAGACATAATATGATGGAAAGATCAATGCTAAAATGTGGTGTGTACATTGATGCTGTTGTCCCAGGCATCACATCCATTTTTCTTGGGTGAAATTAAAAATATTTTGTTGATAGGACCCATCATCACTGCAAAGTCTTCTATCAGCCAATTTGCTGCATCAGCACTTTGGTGATTAGCAGCGCAACTGCAAGATTCAGTGATCGCTTCATCATGGCCTACCTGCTTCCATACTATTTGCCAGCTCAGTCTTTGTTTTTGTGTCATTTAAACTCCCTGAGCCTTGATTCCATCCATAAAATGAGTATGGTAGATGTTTAACAAGACTCTTGTGAGGATCAAGTGAGATAATGGAAGCGTGCCCTCTGAAATGTTATGGAAAATTATATTTATTTATATATATGTATTTTTCTAGGGAAAAGAATCAGTAGATTTCCAAAGAAGTTCAGGAATCCCCGAAAGGTAAAGGATCACTGATTTTAAAATTGTCAGGTAAAGAGGAAAAAAAAGAAAACTAAGAAGATAGGAGAAATATCAGGCATACTGAAGCCAAGAGAGAGGAAAGATGTATTATTGACAGACAGTGTCATCCTCAGAGGGAGAAACAGGTTCATTGGATTGAGAACCAGGATGTAAAAAAGGAAGAAGATGAAAGCTATCAGCCAGTCCGAAGGTGCCAAGTGGAGATCTCCAGGTGAAGATCTTTGACGTATGACATAAAGACCAGTGTGCCAGCAGGCCATTGAGAGAGCTTGAAGACGTAGGGTAGACAGGGAAGGACAAAGCACTGGGAGAGGCTTTAGCTGACGAGTGTGGTACTTCTATCGTGGATCATCAGGCCTTGGGCTGCATGAGTGGTGATATGATAAGCAGTAGGCAATTTCCTGGCCACAAAGACACAAGAGATGAAAGCATGGAAAAGGTAGTTTTCCTGCTCCTTTACATGAGTCCCCAAGCTTCTTAGCTTCATGTGCTTTCAGAACTCATGTATCCCTAATTTAAAAAAAAAGATACAGAAATCGGTAATCATAAAGGGAAATTTTAATAAATTCAACCAAATTATAATTGAGAACTTCTGTTTATCAAAAGATACCATAAACTGCAGTAAAACGAGCCACAAACAGGCAGAAGTCATTGTCAATGCATAAAACCAGAGAGTCTAATATCTAGAATATATGAAAATTTTTTTCTACAAATCAATAAGAAAATGACAGGCTACCCAAGAAAAATAAGACAAAAGACTTCATTAGGCACATTCCAAAAGAGAAAATCCGAATAACCAATGAGCATAGTAGAAATGTGCTCAATGTCATTAGTATTGAGGGCAATGAAAATAAAAACCACAACTGGCAATTTGGGAAATGTGAATTGGAAACAATTCGACAAAAATTAAAAACGTTTCTCAATACCCAGTACTGCTAAGGATATGGATCAATGGGAGATCCAATTCATTACTTGTGAGAGCGAAAATATCTACTATCCTGTTGGAAAACTGTCTTTAGTAAAGTGGACAGTAGACTCAGAAATTTCTCTCCAAAGTGTATTTCCCATAAAATTTGCACAGTGCCAAAATGTACATGTAAAAATGTTTATAGTGACTTTTTTTTAAATGCAAAAACTTTGAAACAACCAAATATACGTTGCCGAATGGATGAAAAAAAATGAATTCTGACAATGGAATGCTATACAGCAATGAAAATGAAGGAAGTACAGCTTAGTACAATAACATGGATAACTTTTACAAGAATTGTGTTGAAAATAAGATTCTATTATTCCATTTATATACAATAAAAAATAAGCAGTCAAGCAAAACAATATTGTTTCAGGATCTAAACCAGAGACCAGTAAACCACCGCTCACAGGCCAAGACTGGCCCGTGTCCTGTGAGTCAAGAATGATTTTTACATTTTTAATGGGTTGTTAAAAAAATGAAGAAAAGAACAGCAAAAAGGAAAAGAATATGAGACAGAGGCCATAAGCTATCCTCAAAGCCTAAAATATTTACTCTCTGGCCCTTTTCAGAAATCATTGGCTGGCCTCCTGGATTTAAACTCTAAAGTGAAGCAAATAAACTCTCCCCACAGACAGGATAGTGGGTTCATCTGGGGGAGGAATGGGACTGTGACAGCAGAGGGTCACACAGGGAGGCTTCTGGGATGTTAGTATTTTATTTCTTCAGCCAGGTAACAGTTACTTGGGTGTTTTTTGTTTTTTTTTTTTAAGTATGCTCTTTTTGGTGAGGAACACTGGCCGTGAGCTAACCTCTGTTGCCAATCTGCCTCTTTTTTTTTCCTCCCCAAAGCCCCAGTACGTAGTTGTATATCTCAGTTGTGAGTCATTCTAGTTCTTCTATGTGGGATGCCACCACAGCATGGCTTGATGAGCAGTGTGTAGGTCCACGCCCAGGATCTGAACTGGCAAACCCCAGGCCACTGAAGGAGAATATGCAAACTTAACCCCTGGGCCACGGGGCTGGCCCCGTTGGGTGTTTTTAAATAATTATTTTAAACCTATACATCTGTACTTGCATTTTCTATTTGTATGGTATATCTCACAATTGTATTAGAAAATGTACCCTCCTTTACACATAGGCTTATACTCAGGTATCCGTCACAGACTGGTGTGAACCCAGTGGGAGACTGAGCACAAGGGTGTACATCAAGTTGGGTGGTATTGGGTCAAGGGATGCTAGGAGCAGGTGTTTACTCAGGGTTGCCTGAGACAGCATAGCCAGAGATAAGAACTTTATTGTAGGAAGGGAGCAAAAGGGAAGGTGCTTCATCAAGGATGAAAGCTGAGTTGAGACCATAAATGAGGCAATGAGTAGTGATGTCAGGAGCAATTTCGAATGTAGTTCTCGAAGTGATGTGGGTTGGACAGTTCTGGACTAACCCCTGAATCGTGAGAGTATAT
Source organism: Equus asinus (assembly GCF_041296235.1). Classification (NCBI taxonomy): domain Eukaryota; kingdom Metazoa; phylum Chordata; class Mammalia; order Perissodactyla; family Equidae; genus Equus; species Equus asinus. Next base: position 107,427,640 of record NC_091791.1, on the reverse strand, counting down.
TGGAAACCAGCCATTCTGATGCTCCACCTCTGAGAGTGAGTCAGTCAGGCAAAAGAGGCAAGAAACAGGATTCAGATAATATGATACGGAACATATAAAGATTTGAGTTCTGCTTATAGACCAATGACTTCTTTCAAATAACCAGAGCCACCTCTAGCCAACTAACTTATATGGCTATTTGTACATAAGTAGTTCCTTCAGGTTATGGTATTCTCCAAATCCATGTCAGAGGTTCCCTCTCTTGCCCTTTGCTCATAATTATTATCTTGGAGAAGCGAAAGAAGTATTGTGACAAGATAGCTTCCCGCTGTGCCAGAGGCCTGGTCTGGGTAGGAGGATGCCATGTAACTGTGCAGGTGGAGGCTGCAGCTTTAGACACAGTCAACAAGAAATCAGTACTTGCTATGAGGAAATAATATCTCTCAGAAAGTTAGTGATAACTCACTTATTCAACCCAGATTTTAAGGGTACCAAAGTTGAGAGTGTAAACCTCTAAGTGATTCCAAATTCTTTTGCTTGGTTTTGGTTTGTGTGTGTATTTTCCAGCTCTTAGAGTACTAAGGCAGGGGGATGCTGACAGATTGAAAGAATGGAGATGAACAGATTGAGACCATCTATGTGGTTATAATTCCATTGCAATTTTTTTGATCAACCGCATTCATATTATGTTATCTTATATTCCCAACAAACCTATGAAATGGGTATAATTCTGACACTAGCTCCACTTCTGACCACCGATTCTGATGTGTGGGAGTTTTGCCCCAACGCTAACAAGCAGTTCTCTGGCACCATCTGCATGTTCTACAATTCAACTCAATTCTGACACTGTCCACCTGGAGATCATATCAGATCCCACGAGTCAAGGGCTCAGTCCCACAAGACTGCTCCCCCCTCACACACACTTTTCAGCTGCCACTCGCTAGTCTAGGTTGTGTGCCTCCAATCAGAGATTTCGATGGCCTCCTCCTGGGGTTGGATTAATTTGCTAGAGCTGCTCACAGAACTCAGAGAAACATTTTGCTTACTAGATTACCAGTTTATCAGGAAAGGAGATAACTTAGGAACAGCCAGCTGGAAGAGATGCACAAAGCAAGGTATGGGGAAAGGAAAGGAGCACCCTCTCCCTTTTTCTCTCTGAGCGCATCACTGTCCCCAAATCCCCATGTCTTCACCAACCCACAGCTCTTTGAACCCTATCCTTTTGGGGTTTTATGGAGGCTTCCTTACATAGGCATGATTGATTAAATCATTGGCCATTGGCAATTGAACTTAATCTCCAGTCTCTCTTCCCTTCCAGGAGATAGAGTGGGGCAAGGCAGGGACTGCAAATTTCCAAACTTCTAATCACATAGGTGGTCCCACTGGCAATAAGCCCCCATCCTTAGTTTACCTAAGGGCTTTCCAAAAGTCTTCTTAATAGCATAATAAAAAAACACATTTTTTCAGAGTGGCCTGGTGGCTTAGTGGTTAAGTTCATGACCTCTACCTAGGTGGCACAGGGTTCGCAGGTTGGGATCCTGGGTGCAGACCTACACACCACTCATCAAGCCGTGCTGTGTCAACATCCCACATACAAAAAATAGAAGAATATTGGCACAGGTGTTATCTCAGGGCCAATCTTCTTCAAGCAAAAAGAGGAAGATTGGCAACAGATGTTAACTCAGGGCCAATCTTCCTCACCAAAAAGAAAGAAAAGACATATTTTTTCCCTCTCAACAATTTGGGTTTTAGGAGCTATATGCCAGTAATGGGGATTAAGACCAAATATAGATTTCTTATTATAAATTACAGTATTACAGTGGGCAAGGCAGGAATTATGTTTCTTAGTTTAACAAATGAAGACTCTGAGACCTAGAGAGGCTAAAGTATTTATCCAAGATCAGAAGGGTAAGTGAGGAGCCATGATTCTGCAACTGGGACTTTCTGATGCTAAGTCCAGCACTCTTTCAACAACACCATACTGCTTCTAGGGCATTTTGCTAGGGCAACTGTGAAAAGGTGAATGCTACCTGGAGGGAAACTTCTGTTTAGCAGGTTCACTTGGAGTCAGTTACTGCGTACAGACGTTGGGCCATGTAGCAGAGATGGAAGAGACAAAGTTGGAGAGTGAAGAAGGTAGTGACTTAGCAGATGCTATGCCAGAAAGGGCAAGGCCTAAATGAGGTGTGGAGGGTAGTGGGCTGGGTGTGGATGGTGATATTTACTGGAATGACAGACAGATGAAAAAGGACTGAGAAGATAAGGGGGGGCTAGGAGTGGGACTGCCAAAAATAAATCTCCCCAACATATTATCTGCTGCCACATCTTATAAGGGGACTTTATATCTCTTTTCTCAAGCAAACTCATTACCCTCTACTTTCATAAAGGAAAAGTAACATCTTCATCCAGGGATGTAAATGTTTAAGTTGGGATTCTAACTTTTACAGGGTTCCTACATGTAGAAACCATTTATCACCATATTAAGTATCTCTGGATTACTTCTACCTGTGTTCTTAGAGGTTTTAGTTGAGAAAATTATAAGCTTGGGAAATATTTGCTACATATGATTAATATGCTTAATCTGAGTCCTTTTAAATCAGAGAGAAAAGGAGGAATACCAATGAGAAAAAGTATAAAGAATGTGAACACTCAATTCTCAAAAGAATGTAAAGGACCACAACAAATATATAAAATAATATTCTTCTTCTCCAGTGATCAAAGGAATTTAAATTAATATGAGATCAATTTCGTCTTTCATTTAAAACAAAATGATATTTCCCAATGTTATGAAAGATATAGAGAAAGAGATGTTATATATTGCTGTGGGAAGGTAATTGGTATGTTTTTCTGGAGGGCAATTTGGTAATATATATCAAAAGTCTTAACAATGTTCATACATTCGATTCCTTAATTTTCACTTTCAAGAGGAAAAAGTAGAATGAAAAGTGATTAACTCTTTATATGAAGCCAGAACTATCCTGATTCTAAAACCAAACAATAACGTTACCGAAAAAACAATTAGAGATCAATATCTCTCATCCGTATAGATTTTTAAATCCTTAACAAAATATTTCCAAATCAAATCTAGCCGTATATAAAAAGTACTATCAGTACCAACTGGAGTTTATTACAGGGCCACAAGCTTGGTTTAGTATCAAGAATAGATCGGTGTAATTCTCCATGTTAATATAATTTTTAAAAAATTATTATTTCAATAGATGTAAAAAAAGTGCCTGACAAAATTCAATGCTCATTCATGGTAAAGAGTCTCTACAAAACAAGGCTATAAAGAAACTTCCTCAACCTGATAAAAGACATATGTAATAAATCTACAACTATCATCATATTTTATGTTAAAGAAAGAACATTTTCCCCTAAAGTTGGGAACAAAACAAGGATGTCTGTTCTTACCACTCATAATCAATATTGTATTGGAGGTTCTAACCAATATAATAAGGTAATAAGAAGAAATAAAAGGCATATATGTTGGAATCAAAATATCTTTATTTTTATATGATGATATTATCCTATACTTTTAAATCCCAAGTAATTAAAAAGAAAGATAGGAAGGAAGGTAGGGAGAAAGGGAGGGAGGGAGGAAGGAAAAAGGAGGGGCTAGAGAGGGAAGTAAGAAGACTCCTGCTCTTCAAAGGACAGCATTAAGAAAACGTAAAGTCAAGCCATAGAATGAGAGAAAATAATGCTTAAATAGCTCTGAAACTCAATAATCAGACAAACAACCCAATAAAATGTGGGGGAAAAGGTGAACAGACACTTCAGGGGAAAAAAAGGAATAGTCAATAAGCACATGAAAAATGTTCAACGTCATTAGTCACCAAAGAAATTCAAATCTATAATGAAATACCATTATACACCCACAAGAATGAGTAAAATTAAAAAGATTGATAGTATCAAGCATTGGTAAGAATGTGGAACAACTGGAATTCTATTTGCTAGTGGGAATATAAATGGTACATCTATTTTGGAAAACATTTTGACATTTTTTATGCAGGTAAATATGTACTTAACGTATGATGCAATTCCACTTCTACATATTTACCCAAGAGAAATGAAAATATATGTCTACAAAAAAATCTGGATGCAACTGTTTATAACAGTTTTATTTATATTATCCATACTAGAAACGATCTAAATGTCATTAGCCAAAGAATGTTTAAACACTTGCGATATATTCATGCAATAGAATACCCCTCAGCATTTAAAAGGAATGAACTACTGATAGACACCACAACATGGAAGAATCTAAAAAATATTTCCTCTGAGCAAAAAAGTCATATACACATAAAAGACTATATACTGTATGACTTTATTCATATGGTATATATATTAACAGAAAAAACTAATTAATAGTGATAGAAAGAAGATCTGTGGTTGCTTGAGACTGGAGGTGGGGGTGAATGAACTACAAGGGGCCGTAGAAGAACTTTATGGAATGACGGAAATGTTTTATTATCTTAACTGGGGTCCTGATTACCTGTGTGTATATGTTCATCAAAACCTAGTGAAGCATACTCTTAACATGAGTGCATTTTTTTGTATATAAGGTATATTTCAAAAAAGTTGACTTAAAAAATAAGATTTAATCAGGGATTGAATGTGGAGGGTGAGGGAGAAGAAGGAACTTCTCATCTTGGGCAACTGAGGTTATCATTCACTGGAATAGGAATGCAGGAGAAGCAAGTTGAAGGGTAGGGACAAGAGGATGAGTACAGTTTTGGAACTGGTGAGTTTGAAGTGCCAAGCTCTCCAAATAAAGATATAAATATACCTGTATGTTTTCAAACTCTGAGAAGAGATACAAATGTCAGAATCACATGCGTATCGGTGATGTTGAAACTTGCCACACAGGATGAGTAGAATGCCAAGAGATTATTGAGAAGTTTATAATTTGAAGGGTAGTCAGTAAAAGAGAAGTGACACACTTGTAGAACGTCACTTTTGATTTCAGAATTCTAGTTTCTTGAAAATTGGGTACTTAATAATTTTTGGCCAAGTAAATAAATAGTAAACAGGTGGAATCAGGTCCTATGATCATTTTACATGAGGAGAAACAGTTATTCTGAAAAATGACAGTTAAAGTTCACTCATGTAGTGCATTTTCTCTTTGAGAACTATTTCAATCATTCTTACATTGATTCATTCAGCAAGCAGTTGAGCTTATTCAACTGTCTAACCTTTGGAGTTAAAAGAGACATAAGACCCGGATTTTGTTCTCAAGGAGCTTGCAATTTAATTAAGAAGACAGGCATATAAACACATGAATATAAGTAAATGTTTCAAGACATATTTCAGGTGATGTGGAGTGTAGTTATTTCTTGATGGGGATTCAGACAAGGCTTCAGGGAAAAAGTATAGTTGAAAGATGAACAGGCATTTTCCAGAAACAGAGGGATGGTAAGGGAATTCTAGATAGCAGGGACAGCCTGAGCAAAGCCATTAGGTATGACATATCAAGGCACATTCAGGGAATTGGAAGGAGATCTGGATAACTGGAGCCTATGGGGGAAAGCTGAAAGATGTAGGGTTGGGTGGAGTAAAGATGAGTGCAGGCAAGTAGGAAAAGGACAGATGTCAGAATATATATAATTCTGTGGTAAATGTGCAGCAGCCAGAATTGTAAGATATATTTATTCCTTCTCATTGCTAGCATCTGTCCGCAAGGGGCTCCCAGGCTTAGCTCCCTGGAAGGGGCTAAGGTAATAAATATAAAAACATATTTGAAAAACTGTTAAATTTCAAACCTACGAGTCTTCTGGACACTTTTACACAAGCTTGACTCGTCCTCATTGTGGGTTCCATTGGGTTTTAAGTAACTGAAAGAGAATAAAGGCAAGAGAAGTAGAAATTTCTTTACACTTGTTTGGATTATTGAGACATTTAAAAACATCTAGACTAAGTAGAAACTGGTTAATGATTAGGAATGACAAACTCAAACAGTCTGGTCCAAGTAATTCAGCAAGCAAACAGATGGAATCATATATTGAGAACTTTAGTGATGGTTTACCCCACTCAGTGGCAACGTTTTATGATTTTATGAGTGAGCCATGGTTAACTGGTTTGCAATGACTAGTCCTCCTTGCTTTAATATTGAAAATAATCAAGGATGCCTACCTGTATCTTATAATTATATTTTATTATTCGGTTTATAAAGGACTTTTGCACTCAGAGCAAATGGTATGGGGAAATGACCTTTCTCATCTGATGAAAACATCAAAGTCTTCCTGGCTGCCCAAATCTTAAAATATTGTTCCTAGAAGACAGAAATATTAATCGCTTTAGCTGTAAGATCCTCTTTCTTTGGACATCAATTGCTTCCGTTGTTTAATCTCTTAAGAATATAAACCCAGGTGGTAACTGTAGCCCAGTTCTCCCATTATGATAGGACAAAGATCCTCATGCATAATTTTGGAAAGATTAATTGCTTATGAGTCACATAGTTTATTAGAAGATGTATTATTCCTGGGAACTATTAAAGGTTCCTTTCCATTCTTTCCTAACAATGATTGGTTCAGGACTCCTACATGCAGTTTTTCCGTCTCATCATCAACATTGAGCAGATAAACAGGGACTCATACTCACCAATGAATGACTCAGCATCTTCAAGTGTGTGTGCGCGCGTGTGTGTGTGTGTGTGGAGAACCTCTTAAATGTCCCAAGTAGTACAATAAACATATAGTTTATTTTAGAAGTTCAGTGCACATTTTATATCACTGTTTCTTCTTTTTTTCTTGATATATCATGTACCAGTTTGTTATCTATCCCTTTTCACTTAGATAATGAGAAAACAGGCTATTTTAGATTTTGCTAAAATTATAAATGCAAAAGATATGTTCTCCGATTTAAGGTGAAAATGCCATGACACTTTATAACAGCTTGTGTAAGCACATGGAAGGTGCCAGATAAATATTTTCTATCATATCAACTTTAAAGAAAAAACACCTCACAATGATAGTATGTAGGATGAAGATGTGCTAAATACCCAGTGAAGCTGACATAACACCTACCCTTGTTACAATATTTGGACTTTAGAATGATGCTCTCTATTAGAATGCATTGGAGTATCCTACTATAGGATCATGTTTGCATGTGATATTCTGCTGCTTTTCTCCCTGCTCAAAGCTTGTTGCCCAAAGAAGATGGTCAAATCAATGAACAAAAGAAGGATGTCAAGAACACAATCTGTCAGGCAAGAACACCCTTTTATTTGTAAACACCATGCTTTATTCATCATCATCAGTGATTTGTGCGTTCACCAAGCATACAGCTTTATGACGACAATGTGAGCAAATTGCCTGTAATTGGTGGTCTTGGGAACACATATCTATAATTTGGGTCAAAATATATCTACTCATTCTAATTTACAATAAACTCTTAATGTAGTTTGAGTTACAGTGGAAATTTGTGAATTTTCATCTTCACTGCTTACCCTAGAACTATATAAAAGCAAAATAAGTGGAGAGTAGTTCCCAGCTTATGGTGAGACTGGTACAACTAGGAGTTGAGAACCTGTGGGACATACTCAAAGAGAATTATCTTTGCCTTTACCCTTTTATCAGGGGAGCATTGCTCTGATTATAGGAAAGGCCTGGAATTTGAAGTTAGGGAGACCTATGGGTAAATCTTTGCTCAGTAAATTATTAATTGTGTCCTGAAGGGCAAGATATGGGCTAGCTTAAGTTTCTCATGGCAACATTAATAATGCAAATTTTGTGAAAATTGCATGCAAACTTGTCAGTTATTGCCAAACAGAGCAACTATCACATTGTAGATGTTTACAAATAGTGAGTTCCTGTCCTTTCTTGTGCTTGGTCTATCTTTTGCAAAAAAATTAAAAAGTCAATTGCCAGTCATGGTAGATAATAAAAATGGCCACATATTCTTGCCCTCCTATCATCCATACCATTGAAATGTGATACTGCAGATCCTCTCATCAAAAGGTGGAATCTATTTTCCCACTCTTGGTTCTGGGTTGCCCATGTGACTTACTTTGGCCAATGGATATTAGCAAACATGATGCAAGTTTGGAAATAAGGGAATAGTAATTAAAGATCTTGTGTTCACACACCTAAAATTTATGAGAACATTAACTGAAAAATTATTAAAACAATTACTAACAAAAGAGTAGTATGAGGTAGCCAGATATAATACAACTTAGCTTTCCTTTTTAAAATTAATAACCAATTATAAGACGTAATTTTAAAAGTCCATATTTAGAATAGCAATGAAAGCTACAAAATAACTAGAAATAAGCTAAATAAAGAATATGTAAGGCTGATAAAAAATAAAATTTTCCTGAAGGGCATAGAATGGGACCCGAATTGCTGACAAGATACTACCTTCCTGGATGGCATAACCAAAAATTGTAAAGATGTCAATTTCCCCCAAATCATCCTATAAACATGATGCCACTCACATCAAAATCCTCATGTATTTTTTTAAACCGTGACAACTTGATAATAACTTTTAACTGGAAGCATCAATACATGAAGATAGGCAAGAAATTGTGAATAAGAATAAAGAGAGATGACTTGCTCTGCCAGATATTGAAATTTACTGTAAAGCTATTGGAATTAAGGCAGCATGTTGCAGATATGAGAATCGACAGATTGGTCATTAGAAAATAATAGAAATTCCTGAGATTTACCTATGTTTGTGTGGATTGTGTATTTCGTAAAGGTTGCATTTCCATCCAGAGAGGAGGAGATGGATTATTCAACAATTGGTTTGGCATTTGGAAATAAAATTAGGAATAACCTACAACCTCTTAGTAACATCAGACACAAAAATACACCTACTAAATTAGATGTTTAAATTGGGGGAGAAAACCAACAACAAAAGCACTTGGAGAATATTTTTATAATTTAGTTGCAGGAAAGACTTGTTAAAGCGAGATAGAAAGGTAAGAAATGATAAAGGAAAAAAGATGATATATTTGGTCAAATGAAAATGTTTAACTTCTGTTTTGACAAACAATAAACTAGGAAAACATTTACAAAGTATATTCCAGACAAGAAGTTAATATGCATGATATATAAAGAATTCCTACCAATAGGTTTTTAAAAATCTATCCTTTTAAACCAAAAAAAAATGGGAAAGAACATGAATCAGCACTCCACAGAGACAGAAATGTAAGTCAACTATAAACATAAAATATCCTCTTGTTAGCAAAGAAATGCAAAGTTTTAAAAGTCATGTAAGATTTTCTATCATACTAACAAATAATTTTTTAAAATGTGAGGTTGTAAGTCTGTAAAAAAAATAAAATAATCAGATACATCACTTGATCTGCATACTTAATATTGTACGGCCATTCTTTGCTCCTGCTTGCTTTTGTAAACACCACCCACTCAAAAAATGAGTTAAGTTAATGTACGTGCATAAAGGAATGCAACCATGATAAAAGTCTAATTTGGACTTAGATGCATTCAAATTATTTTGAAGTTTATAACTTTCAGTGAACTAGTCCCTGAACTGTTTGGGTTACCCATCTGCAATGAGATAAATACTGAAATTGAAAGGAAGCATTTAGAAATATTTATAGCAATTTGGCAGAGCAATTTTATGTCTATTGAATCTAGTAATCAAAAATTGCAGCTTGTATTTTTTCAATTCATATCTTCTTAGTAATTCAATTTTATGATATTTTACCAAAGTATTAATCCCTTTTCTTCCTTCTTGTCTTTGCTTTTATAGATTCCCTTCACACCTTCTCTTCCCTGACCTTCCAATCTCTTCCCTTCTCTTCGCTTCCCTTTCCCAAATGGAGGAACCAGCATGGTGGATGAATGCATGGAATGATGAGGAGGAACAGAGCTGTGCAGAGGCCAGGAAAAGAGGAGGCCATGAGGGTGGTGGACCAGCACAGCTGAGAGACTGGATCCATTAAACAAAGTAAGTATAATGATTAAGCAAATCAGTAAATATATTGAAGATAATGAAGACAAATTTCCCATTGTGAAAAGATGTTTACAACAATGAGAAAGGATAAAGGCTAGAAAGAGCCCTGTTATGTTGAATTGAGATTGGAGTTGCCAGTATGAACATATTTTTTTCAATAAGTGTATACACAGAGATAAAGAAATAATGATATATACATGGATAGATACTGCATATGTATGTGCACATATTTACATATACGTATGTGTGTATGTATATATGTGTGCATATATGCGTAACATATATATGTAATATAGTGTAATATATGTATATAAGTATTTCCCAGTTCTGTCCACTGAGAGAGCCTGTTATTGGTAACAGTGGGGTACCCAGTTCAGTTTTTTCAGTCTAGAAAATAGTGATGCTAAAAGATCTGCTTAGCTGAAGGAGATTCTCTCCTTAACTGGCTGAGAACAAGATACCACTTCAGGGCCTCCGGAGACTTGTGGATACACACAGTGACTTTCACTTGGAGGCCTCATCAGATTAAGAGATTTGAGGGAGGAGAAGATAGGGAAGTTTCCCAAGAAGGGTTTTTGGAAAGACTCAGAACTAGAGAACCAGGCCCACAGACAGCATTGAGGCAGAAGAATGAAGAGCAGGAGATAATCACAAAACTCAGCAGACCAAAGTTCACTGGGCACAAGTTTATTATAACGTTGACTTGAATCGTTAGAAGGCTGAGACATGCTCCTGGGGGAAGGACCCCATTCACTCACCCATCAGGGCCCTGTCATCATGAGAGGCGGGACTACAGAGAACTCCCTGCAATCAGAGATTCAAGAGTTTTGGTTTTAAACGTTTGCTGTGCATTCAACGTCCTTCATTTAATGGCCTTCTAGTCCTCCTCAACTCTCTTGCTGGCTTCTAGTTCTATTTCTGCTTGCTCTGGGACTAAACGTGCCAATCTTGCATTAACATGGCCACAGGGGAGGAATAGGATATTGTGTCAGATAGACTTGAGGAAGCAATTTCACAGCAGAAGACAATTATCAGACAGTGTTAGGTTAGGATGCTTCAAAGCAGACTAGAAAAAAATGAACTGTGGCAGTAAGAAAGCCAGAGAGTTCCAGAAAGCTTGTTTCTATTAGAAGAATTGAAAATCGTTGAAGACATTTATCTATCGTACTCAGAGTGTGCAGTTGGGTTCTGTTCCTGGGACGGGTCTTCTGAAAACATTCAAGGATTTTACTTTTCCAGGCCTTGTGCACCTCTAAAGGTTAGAGATCTCTGATATATCCAGGAGCTTTCTCCTATGGGCAGGCACTGACTCCACCTGTGAGTCCTGCTGAGTGGGATCTCTGGATGAGAAATACATTTTGCCTACTGAGAAATGTCATCTCTGGGTCTCTCAGTTCCAGAGAAGGAGGAAGACCCCTGGCCAGAACACAGGCTATGGTTTGACAATTAGTAAAGTTTAAAAAACATGCTCAATGGCCAGCCCGATGGCACAGTGGTTAAGTGCACACATTCCACTTCGGTGGCCCAGGTTTCACTGGTTCTGATCTTGGGTGTGGACATGGCACCGTTTGGCAAGCCATGCTATGGTAGGTGTCCCACATATAAAATAGAGGAAGATGGGCATGGATGTTAGCTCAGGGCCAGTCTTCCTCAGCAAAAAGAGGAGGGGTGGCAGAGGATGTTAGCTCAGGACTGATCTTCCTCAAAAAAAACAAAAACAAAGAAACCCCAGGTTCATTCTAATGAAAGGTAGCAGAATATGTCACCCTTGGCATAAGGATTTTTTGAGCTGAGGGCAATTGAGAAGAAGCAGGTATAAGAAACCTCTCTGTGCTCCCTCTGTTTGCCTAAAAGCGGAAGATAAATTTATAAAGGTGTCCCTCTTCCCTCTTCCACCAGGAAGGACGAAGATTAATCCCTGGAGACAGCTTTAGACTCATCAGTGGAGATGGCAGGGACTTAAATCTGCATAACAATCCTTACTCTTGTTTACCTTGCTTTTCCAGGTAATCTTATAACAGGTCTCCCCCTATCTTTCTTTCTTTTGTCTTTAACTAAAGATGCTCTTTAAGCTGGAGTTCTCAGCTACCTCTTCACAGTTACTCATTTTTCACTGGTTATGTTTCATATATAAATAATAAAGTATACATGTTAATAAACTTCTATTTCATTTTCTCTTGTTAATATCTTTTATTATAGGTGTTTCAGACAAGAACTCAGAAGGATAGAGGAAAAATTATTTTTCCTCCTCTATACTAATGAACTACTTTTTGTTTTTAAGTTGGATTTTAAGAAGTATGCTACATTAGGAGAAAGTGTTTGCAAATTGGCTATTCATGGGGATTTTTAGAACTTATATTTCTGCAAAAAGGAAGTATGCCATATATGGTAATTTTCCAAATTTCTGGATGAGGCCTCAAGTCACACAAAATATGATACCCTAAAATAAAGTGGTATCTCTCTGACGTAGGTATGTCTGACACATTTTTTGTTTGATAGAGTAAGAGAATTCCTTTTCCTATAGCTCATATTTCTCGAATAGATCTTCAACCAAAGACAGTGGATTGCGATTTGGAGAATTAATTACCACCGTAAAGTGTGAATTTGCAATGATCTAGTTTACAGATTAAATCTGGTTTCCAAGTTCAGCATATAGATTTGAGCTGCAAGTCCGAGAGAGGTTTGTAGGAATCCTGGACTTTTATCTAACACATGCTTATATAATGGTTGCTAAGTACCAGGCCCTTTTCTAAACACTTTATAAACACAAACTCAGCTAATGCTCATCACAATCTCATGAGGTGGATGCTATTATTATCTCTATTTGAAGTTTCACAATGTTTGACACATCTGATTTTTTAAATATTTTTTCTTGAAAGCTTATTTAAAATTTAATGAGGAAAGGCAATGGATTGGGAAAAGGGTCACAAAAAAGAGAAACATGGCCCTTTGCTAATATGGCTTTTCTTCAAATTCTGGGTAGAACCTTAGTTTGATAAATTAGCTCCTCTATATTTTTGACCACTAAAGACTTTTGTAATTTCTTTGCATCATATTATTTTTGTTTTTTTTAGACCCACAACAGATTTGTATTTTGAATTCCGGCATTCTGACTACTGTCTTCTGAATAAATTATCAATTTAAACCAAAAAAAATTATGGAACAAATGTCCATTTTGAATCATCGCAGAACAATTAGTTCTCCCATGAGATAAGGCAGTTTGAAACATGCTGAAGTAAGCTGGAAACGATGTCACCCTGTCCATAATCCTTTTACAACAGCCTGAGAGGAAGAGAATGCAGCATGAAATGTCTATGCTCAACAGCTTGGGAGTTAATTTCATCATTTTTGTGAAAAGAGTTGAAGAAAACAGAAACATGCACTCATGTAGAATAGCCCTAGAAATCTTGACAGGTGCTTGAAGAAAACTCCCTTATTTACAGTTAACCAGGAGCTCAGAGATTATGGGGAGATTTACAAAACAGCATAAAACAGGCTCTTAAAGATAAGCAAAATCAACAAATTGCATTGGAAATCTTCCTAAAGTGGCCTGAATAATCTAAACTTGGTAGGTGAGTTACCTTGGTATGTTAAAGGATTTATAGGCCAGCTTCCTTCTTTGACTTGGAAGAGGTCTTCCGTTGTGCTATCTGAATCATACAAGACAGATATCCAATAGTCATATTATTACATCTAATAAAATTTTTAATGAAATTGGTAGGCTGGAAGGCTTCTGAAACAATTGTTTCTATTCTATGTAACATAAGAGAAGAAGAGCTAGAAATAAGACATAGATAAGAGAAGATAAAATGCTAAGGTTACCTACCTTTGTCGAATTAGTCACATTTAATGGTTTCATTTATTCAACTCATTCACTTGTTTACTCGACACATACTTAGTAAGGATATACTATGTGCAGGTCCTTGTTTTCCAGTAGATTTGAACCTTAGAAAAATAGAATATAGGATGAAGATTATTAAATAGGTCAGCACGCAAGTTTCTTAATTACATGCTGGACCTCCCAAAGGGAAAGAAAATGTGTTAGATTTGATTACTTTCAGTAATATCACTTAATGAGAGTAAATGTTCTATTATTTACCTTCTTGGGGAAAAAATATCCTTTTTACTAATCAAATAATCCAGTTCATAGATGTATTCCTTTTAGAGAAAATATCGCTTTACTTGGACAATATTTTTATTCAAAAACAGTTTTTATTCAACACTTCTTTCCTAATGATGCTGCAGGTCACTGCCGGAATGATTGCACCTTGTTCACCATCAAATAAATACTAAATTCTGTCCACCTTATTCATAAATGTTTCATTTAATTATATGTATTATATATATGTATAAAACAAAAATATAACGAATCAGCCTGGGAATCAGAAGCAGTCTGTTCTGGATCCGACTCTGCCTGACTTAATGTCTCCTGAGACTTTTTTTTAATCCTAAAATAACCCCAAAAATATCTGTATTTACAGAATTGTACTATAAATGTAAAAAGGAAGCAATACTCTTGGATTATTTAAAATCCTGTGTCTTTAACTGAACTACCCGCAGAATATAAGACTTACCCTCTGTGATGGACTGAATGATTGTATTCTCTGAAAATTTACATGCTGAAATCCTAACCACCAATGTAGTGGTAATAGGAGTTGGGGCCTTTGAGAGATTAGGTCATGAGGACATGAGGACACAGCGAGAAGTCGTCATCTGTGAACCAGGAAGTGGCCCTCACCAGACACCAAATCTTCCAGAGCCTTGATCTTGGACTTCTCAGCCTTCAGAAGTGTGAGAAATAAATGTTTGTTATTTATGCCCCTCAGTCTGTGGTTAGCTTGTCAGAGCAGCCGAGCGAACTGTGACACCCTCTAAATTCACTCATGCATTTATTTCTCTACACATTTATTCTTTACTTATTTATTTCACATTAACAGGCCTTTATCACATCTTGTTTGGCTCACCGTTTAATTTAATTGCTTTATTTTGAGGTTTGAGGACCTCACATAAACACTCCAGCAACAATAGCAGTTTAGAAAACAAAAAGTCATTTGGAAGTAAACCATAAGGAAACACACTTCTTTCTATTCCAGAAATAAAGGAATCCGGGCTCGAAATGTGTTTGTACTTGTAGGTGTTCTCTGACAGAAAAATAAAAGAGAGAGCCAAAAGCAAAAAAACAAAGCCCCACAGATCAGTGGGGTCATTTTAGACAAACCGTACAGTGAAATGCCACCTGCTGTCATTGATCCTGGAGATGTTTTGTGCCTCCTGAAGGAGAGAGAAAGCCCGCCCTAAATGGGGACTCTTACCTTCCGCATCTTGAAACTCCTTCACCCTTTGATGTATTAAAATATTTCATCAAAATCCAATGCTGCTGCCCCTATTTATACAAGTGCTTTATTATCCTGTACATTATACCGCAACCTGCCTGGTTCTTAATGCGACCTAAAGAGCTAGTCGGCATTTATTACGAATGCGAGGCAGTAAGCTTCTGGCTGAGCAATTAATCACTGACACCGAGGAATTTCTTCTCTTCAGGTGGGGAACCCATCCAAAAACTAAGATAAATAATGGGGCTAATTAATTCTTATCTGCAAAGAGCAATTAGATAAATGACCTCAAGAAAAAGACTTGTCACCCCTAGTGAGACACTCACCTTCTAAATAGAAGGTGTCTGAGCCTCTTTTCACTGGGCAAGCCATACTGTGAAATGGAGATGATAGAAAGGAAAGGGAGGGAGATGACCGGGGAGCAGGTTAATTAGAATGAAGGCCCATGAGAGAGAGAGAGAGAGAGAGATTGAGAGATTTGGCATGACCGCGTCACCCCACTCTCCTTTCTCTGTAGTATACAGGTAGGAAGCAAAACAGAGGAAATTTTTGTATTCCCAAACATAGTAAAAGTTGCGAGGCCGGGCTGCAATCTGCTTTATTCTCTGCAACACCTTGCATCCTACCAGTGAGCTGCGCTCCCTCTGCCTGGCTCTCTAAGCACACTACTGTTCGTGGGAGGTACCAAGTGCTGTTAAAACCAGGCAAGTCAGTCTTGTGTTGCTTCCTTTCTAAGCTCCTTTTTGGTTTTGGTCCTCTGGTCATATCCAAGCCTGACAAGACAACCAGGCCATGGACAGTTCAGCCTTCAAAACTGACTACCACAACTAGCATTTTTAATGTCCAAAAGCAAGTATCATGTGGTTTTTATTAATACAGTTTTTGCTGTGTTTTTTCTTTCTTTCTTTTCTCTCCAAGAAAAATGAGAAAACATACCTCTCAATGGTGAATTGACTTCTTCCTTTTCTTTCTCTTCCTCTGCTTCTTCCTCCACTTTGTCTTCTCCTCCTCCTCCCCCTTCTTTTTCTTCAGGCAAATTAAGGCATGCTACAAACAACATTTAGGGGGAATCCTCTACAGTCATTGTCCGCCATCAGTGATCTTAGAATATAAGCCCATTGAAGGTCTCACGCCTTGTGGTGGTCGGGCCAATCTTAAGAGGCTAGCTAAGTGGAGAAGTCAGCTCTGAGGGAAGCCAGGCTCACCACCAATCTATCCCAAATTATCAGCTCATCTCTATCTCGGTTCATATTATTTTGAATGTGGAGACAACTCTTTGTCTTTAAGGAAATCTACCTATACCTACAGACTGTACTTTTCCATTTTTCCTTCCTGTAATGCAAAGTCATCAAAATATTCCATTACAGAAACCAATTAGATGTAAAATCCAGGCTAATCTGAGGCTGATAGAGCACCATTTACATTATGGGGAAATGCTATCACTTTCTACTGCTATGACATTCTCTGTCTCCAAACACTCATTCCAAAATACCTCCACCACTGGCTCTGGCATGTGCCCGAAATGAGTTCTTTATCCAAGGACAACCTTTCTTTTACTTTATTATCTATTCCTTTTATATATATAATAATCTTTATTCTTAGAGTAGTTTTAGATTTACAGAAAACATTGCAAAGATAAGAGATAGAGTTCCCATACATCTCACACCTAGTTTTCCCAATTATTAACATTTTACCTTACTATGGTACATTTGTTACAGTTAATGGCCCAATATTGACATGTTATTATTACCTAAAGTCTTATTTCATTCAGATTTTCTCAGTTTTTACTTGATGTCCTTTTTCTGTTCCAGGATCCCATCCAGGATGCCACATTCCATTTAGTTGTCATCCCTCCTTAAGTGCCTGTTAGCTATGACAGTTTCTCAGAATATTCTTCTTTTTGGTGACCTAGACAATTTGAAGATTACAGGTATCTCTTTTGCACCTTTACTTGGGATTTGTCTGATGTCTTTCTCATGCCTAGATTGGGATTTGGGGTTTGGGGGAGGAAGACCTCAGAGGTCTCATCATATCAAGGGCACATACTATCAACATGACTTATCACTGTTGATATTGACCTTGATCACTGAGCTGAGGTAATGTTTCCATGTTTCTCCACTACAAAGTAACTCTCTTCCCACTTCCCACATTTCCATACTGTACTCTTTGAAAGGAAGTAACTATGTGCAGTTCCTAATTAAGGAATGAGGAATTATGTTCCACTTCCTTGAGTGTGGAGTATTTACATAAATTATTTAGAATTCTGCATGGAGAGTTGTCTCTTCTCTCCCATTTATTTATTTAATTATTTATTTATATCCATATGGGCTCATGGATATTCATTTGTTCTTTGATTTGTAATCCAATTGCTTTGATTTATTTTGTTACCCAAATTGTTCTGGCCTGTTCATTGGGAGCTCTTTCAGTTGCCTCCTGTGTCTCTTTGATGTATCTGTATCATTGTGGATTTTTATTCTTTTGGAGAACTTCCTTACTTTTTGGCACTACAAGTTGCTCCAGGCCCCAAGAACAACTTTTTATTCCACAATTAAGACTAAACCTTAAATTGACATAGAAGTAACATAAATATCGGGTTCAATTCAGACTAAAGAACGATAAGAGCTAAGGGGAGAGAGAGAAGAAAGACACTGAAGACAAGAGCAGGATGTAGGAGCAGAGCCCAAGGAAGAGGCAGAAGGTACAGGAGGGAGGCTTGGCCTGAATTTCAGCTTTGCTCACAGCTGTCTCCAGATATTCCTCTAAATTCAATTTTCCTGTATAATTCACAGATTGCTTTTTTCCCTCCATTTTTATTCCTAAAACAGTTTTATGGCTTTAGAAAAATGTTCTATCATGGTTGTGAGGGAGAGACAAAATGCTGCATAAGGAAGAATATATCTTTAGACTATGAAAACAAAGTTAGTTAAATTCTTGGTTTTTCGACTCACAGGAATTCCTGTGACCGCATAACAAGTTGACCTATGGAGTGCCTGACATAAGGACAAGCACGTAGGTGGTAGGTAACCAGTCACTGTCAGCTCCCCTCCGTAAATCTAGTTGTCTGGTACACTGACATATCCATACAAGCATCTGCTTCCCCAGTTTTGGGGGATACCGACATCAAAGCATTATGCGTGCATGTAAATAACGCTGAAAGGAAAGCAAATGAGGTCTTTGGAATACTGGGTCATATTCAAAGCTCTTGAGATTTCTTTTAATTCTTTGAATATTTTGCCCCCATTAAGATTACAAGGGACTAGAGATGTACATTCACAAAAGTGAATGGCACTTGAAAACCTCTAAAATTCACTAATTTCAAGAGATAGCTTCCCTGGGAACAATTCTAATACCAAATGACCAATATCTACCATTTCTATAAAACAGATACCTTTTCTAATTCAGCCCTCCAATTGGCTGTGATATCCTGGTGCTAGAAATAAGTAACATACTATAAGAAATAAAGGATAAGATCAGAGCATTGTTCCAAAATCCTGAGTATAATTTTAAGGATCAGATGTTCTTTCTAAGTGGACACTTTACAGTTGGAGAAATCTTACATTTAAGAGAAAATAAGGAAAAATGGAAAATTTCTCCACATACAAAGGCCAATAATATATATTACTTAATTTTAAGCAATTAAATTAACAAAAGTTTAGATGGCCATAAATCGACAATTCTTAATAACAATTTAATAATTGATGTAGCTTCAAAAATTGAGATGTTAGCTAACAGTTATAAATCTTTTAAATCTGCTAAACTAGCCTCTAAAGACCCATGGTTGGCTTTTTTTTTTTTTCTTAAAGCAATTTTGATTCCCGTCAAGGTAAATATTTAGTGGAAACTAATTTTTCCTTGTATAAATATTTCACATTTTCTAATCCTTATGAGATGAGTCAGAGGGGAAAATGATGAAAAGGAATGAAATATACTTCAAATATTTTTTCAAGGTTTATTTCGGGTCAAAGACAAAATAAAAGGTTAACTTAGAGGTCACTTCCAGCACTACCCTAATATGTATATGTTAGAAAAAGAAGTAAAACTCTAAAACAATGCAATTTATACATTAGCTCAAAGAACTACACAACCTTCTGCAAGTGGTAGAAATAAGTCTGTTGTCCAGCTTACTCTAACATGGTAATGTGTCGTAGAGGGTTGCAATGGATGCAATTCATTTCTCTTAAGATGAGTGCTAACAAAGGACTGCACCTCCACAGGACTCCAATCAAACTTATAAAACTCAGACTGCTATTCAGTGGGTGGGAAGTGTACCTGCAAATGAGCCCCTTATTAAACTCCAATTCTATTCCATAAAACTCCACTGGAGAATGGTGCATGTTGACAGCAAAACATAGGACATAGTTAGTGCTAGCTCAAGGTCCCTCAATCTCATTAGAGACGTCTTTTTGTCAGTAGACTTACTGCTAGTGTATTCCGTGCACTCTGTTGTTCAGCAAAAGAATAGAATATGTCTCTCTGAAAGCCTCTCAAGTGTATATTTGGTATTGAAACTTTCACATCCAGAAAATTTATTTCTTGAACTTATAAAATAAGCTGGGATATCAGGAGAGAAGGCAATGAAATGTCGATGATGATGATGGTGATGGCAGCTATCATTTCCTGTTTTGTCAGGTCCTGTGCTAGGCCATTACAAATATTAACTAATTTATATATTCGAATTTCTAAAAAATTTCAATGATTAGAATTAGAATTACTGGGTTTTGATAAGAGTTGCTTAGACTATCCAGGCTTTTCTTTCCTTTTCCATTTTAGAAACCAGAAATTTATAGAGAATTGAAATAAAAGTAATAAAATCTCATTGAGAGAGATTCCCAGCAATATTGCAAACAGCTAACATTACTGGATTTTAAAATTATAGTATTATATGGGATATTTTAATATTATGTAATACCTAAAATATACTGTTTTTTTATTATATCATATATAATATGTGAAACATTATATAAAATGTTGCACACATAGAAACACATACTCATTCAATTCTTATAATTACTTTTATGAACTGAAAAGAAAATAAAGTCTGTTCAGAAGCTAGAATCTAACTGAAGTCCAGAGAAGTAAAGTTCTGTCCTGGCCCCAAACTTTGATAGTATGTACAAAACCCAGCTAAATTTGAATTGAAGATTACAGAGATTCTTTGGGTCCAGGAAACAAGAGATAAATTCTAGAGCCCAAGCAAGGAGGGGAGTCTAACAGGACACTCATATAAAACTGGGACTCCAGTGGCTTACATTTCACTGTCAGGGTAAAAAAGAAATAAAATTGTACATAAGGACTCCTCTCTCAGTAAGGAAAATTGCTTGTCAAATCTTAGCTCTGAAGAAGAAAAAGAATTCCATCATAGATTTGTAACTATAATCTGACTCTCCTATAGATTTGAAGCATGAATTCATGATACTCAATTAATCTGAAAAATCTCAAGATGAGAGTTCATTTTAATGTGCTTCTGGCTGTGTAATGCCTTGAGGCACCTTGCAGAAACAAAGCCAAACCAAACCAAACCAAACAATAAATAAAATCAAACCAAGCCAAAACAACTTTCTCCCTAGAATACCTCAGTGTCAAATCAGGCCTCAAAGAATTCTCATGGATAAAGTTCTAAAAAATATGAATTGGCAGTCAAAAAACACAAAGAACATAAAGAAATAAAGGCAATATGAGCCAAAGAGTAGAATTAGACTGCAAAAGTCTTTTGATTTTAGAAATATCAGCCACACAGTATAAAATAAATTTGCATAGTACATTTAAAGAAATAAAAGATTGAAAATATGAGAAGAGAGATAATAAAAGAGCCATGCATATCCGAAAAATAACTGAATGTTACTTAGATAGAAATGAAAAATATGATAAATGAAATTAAAATTCAATGGATCAGTTGAATATCAGATAAGATACAGCTAAAGAGAAAATTATGAAAAAGAAGAGAAAGCTAAAGAAAGTACACAGAATGTGGTATAGAGAAATAAAGAGGGAGATACAGGAAAAAGAGATTTAAAAACATGGAAGAAAAAGTAAGAGGCTGTAATAAATACATAATTTGCTTGCCAGAAGGAAAGGAGAGAAAGAATGAGGGAGAATGTCTGAAGAAACAAGTATGATAATTTTCTAGAACTGGTGAAAGACATCAAGTCACAGATTCTGGAAGCCTAAAGCAGGATAAATGAAAAATGAAATCCAAGTTTGGACACATCATCGTGAAACTACAGAACATCAAAGACAAAGTCAAAATCTCAAATGCATCCACAACAAGAAGACATTACTTTCAAGAGGGCAATAATAAGGTTGGCAACTCACTTCTTCACAGCCAAAATGAAAGCCATAAGTTTAAGAGAATATGATAAAGGATGAATTTCTTCAGGTTAAAAATAATTATGTCAGACGGAAATTCTAAAATGTAAAAGAAATGATGAGTATATAAAATGTTTATAATATGCATATTACATAACAATCTAAATCACTATTAGATGTATAAAACAGAAATTATCTTGTATAATTTGTGGAGTTAAATATAAGATTAAAAATATTACTGGACAAAATAGAGCTTGACTGAAGAGGGCAATGATCTAAGTTAAATTGTTAAGATTTTTGAATTGTTTGTGAAGAAGTTAAATATGTGGGTTAATATACACATTGATAAATTCGTATGGATAGTAAAACTTCTAAGATAACCAACAACAAATAGGCATTTTGTGTATGACTTCCAATCTGGTAGAGAGAATGAGAAAAAATATTGAATTAATACAAAAGAAAAGAAGAAATGACAGAAAAAGATACATAACAATGGCAAGATAAGAAAAAGACTCAAAATATAAAAGCAAAAATAAATCCAAATACATCAGCAATCAGAATAATTGTAAACAGATTCAATGTTTCAATTAAAGTACAAAGATTGTCAAACTGTTTTTTTTAGTTCAAACTTTATGTTGTTAATAAAGGAAACATTTAAACATTGGAACATAGAAAGGATAGGAGTAGAAGATGAAAAGAAAGTTGACACAGCTGTATTAATATAAAAAAAGAAACCCAGACTATCAGGCAAAAACCTTTCCAAAAATTAAGAAAGGATTTTATAATTTACATATTGATAAATCTGGACATTGCCCAAAAGCAATGATTCTATAACGTATGCTCTACGTATCTAAGATGGACAGAGCCACAGGAAACAATAGACTAACTCATCTTCTTATTGGGAGATTTGATGTCAGACACAAAAAATTGCAAAGTATAGGGGCTGGCCCCGTGGCCGAGTGGTTGGGTGTGCGCGCTCCGCTGCAGGCGGCCCAGTGTTTCGTTGGTTCGAATCCTGGATGCGGACATGGCACTGCTCATCAAACCATGCTGAGGCAGCGTCCCACATGCCACAACTAGAAGGACCCACAACTAAGAATATACAACTATGTACCAGGGGGCTTTGGGGAGAAAAAGAAAAAGAAAAAAAAATTGCAAAGTATAAAGATGATTTGAATAGCACAATTAAGAATTTTCATCTGATAGGTCTCTATATATATTAAACTATATCCAATAACTGTAGAATAAGCTATCTTCCTAAGGAAACATTGAACATTTATGGAACTTGAATACATATTGAACCCAAAAGCAAGTCTCAGTGAATTGCAGAGAATTGCTCTCATAAAGACCACATTCTTTTTGTTACAAACAGTTAAAGATATGAAATTATTGTGAACCTGTTTATGCTGACAAATTTGAGAACATATCTTCAATTGTTTTCCTTTGTGCATATGCCAGACAGCTTGATATCTGCATAACAAACTAAAAATAACACAAAAGTCTGTCAAAAAAAGGAATAGATAATTTATGTTGTAGTCATATAATGGAATATTATACAGCAATGAAAATAAATGAGTTACAAATATATTCCATATACGGAACAATGGGGAATCATTTAAGATGATGATTTTGAGCAAAAACAACCCAGTAACAAAAACTGCATGAATGCTTCTATTGATAGGAAGTTCAAAAACACCCAAAATGAACAATATGTTGTTAAGGTTACAAATATTATGTATACATATATATATTTTTTTCTGCTTTATCTCCCCAAACCCCCCCCCCCCCCGCCCCGTACACAGTTGTATATCTTAGTTGCAGGTCCTTCTAGTTGTGGGATGTGGGACACCGCCTCAACGTGGCCTGACGAGCAATGCCATGTCCTCGCCCAGGATCCGAACCCTGGGCCACCGCAGCGGAGTGCGCGAACTTAACCACTCGCCCACGGAGCTGGCCCCTCAAATATATGTATATATTAAAGCTAAAAGGCAAGGGAACAACAAAATTCAAAGCTCAGAACAGCATTTTCTTCTGAAGGCAATGAGAAAGAATGCAATTGAATAGAGACATATAGAGGACTCCAAGGGTAATGGCAATGTTCTAACGTTCTATTTCTTCCACTGAGTTGTGATTATCATTATTCCTTATATCATGCATCAATTTTTTTAATCTTTTCAATATTTAATAAAAACCAATTGTCCCAATTCTTAGCATCAAAGTCTGGGCATATAGATTAACCAGATTAAATCAATAACTAGTTGCACATCTAGTCTATGATATAACTGTTACCAAATCACATGATTAATTACTTTGCATAATTCAGAAATAATGGGAGTTTTTGCCCCAGATTTTTTATTTTAGAAAATTTCAAACATAAACAAAAGTTGAAAGGATAATACAACAAATATGTTTAACCCTCTCATAAATAACATTTGTTGATACTCTTTCTCTCTCCTATCACTTTGGATTTTGATTATAACGTACTAAGTTTAATATGTTATAATCCATCACAGTCTCACATTGGGTCAGGGGCAGCCCTCCAAGCTGGCTCTTGTGTTCTTTTGGCCCAATCCCGTTGACATTTGAGCACTTCCTTGTTTTCTTGCATAATTTCATATCCTAGACTCACTGTGCTTTCTCCATCCAGTGGAACAAATTTTGACTACTAACTTTTCATTGATAGCAAGCACATACCTTTGATGTCATTACCAGTGTTTGCTAATTTATTGTTATTTTTTGAAATTGTCTTCTGATTTGATGGATACAAATCAAGTCTCAATGTATCTATCACATATGGCTCTTTCTAGAGAAATTTGCTTACAAATAAAATCTGCGTGTGTTTGTTTTAACTAATTTGAATTCAAAATTCACCACTTACCCTTCTTGAGTCCGTGAACTATGTCTTCCTCTCTTCCTCCTCCTATTGAGTCTGGCAAATTTAGCTGTTCAATTAATGTTTGTCAGATGGCATTAAATACCAGGCAGCTGTGTGTGTGTGTGTGTGTGTGTGTGTGGGTATGAGCTCACATAAACTGGATTGAAATAACCTGGAAGGAGGATAGGTCGCGGTCTGTAAGTTAACAGAAACCACATTTCATCTTTATCTCTCCACTTAAAACCCGATTGGCCTCTGTTTTTCAAGGTTATCACCCTTGTCTGAGAACTGAAGAGGCTTGAAATGCTCCTCACAAATGCAGTTGTTGACTTTCAAGCAAGAATCTTCTCCCTGGCTCCCACTCCTGTTTACCACCCCTCCCAGAAGCTAGTGAGTTTTTGAGTGACTTATGCTTCAGTGGCTGAAATGATTGGAGCTGACTGGGACACTACAGGCAGGCCTCAGAGCCACACGCTCGGCCTAACTTATGTAAACATTGTCCTGATGACAGCATTCTCCTACCCCATCTGCAGCTGCAAGGGAATCCATTATTTTTCCCATCCCAAGGGAATGGAAAGGTCCCGGGCGTCATTACTCCTAGGCAAATGTAACTGACTCTACCGCATACCCTAATTTGCTTGCCATAATTATAGGTCACTCACCCGCTTTATTTCCAATGCCCCCCCCTTTTTGTTCTTATCAATAATAAATGGAGCCTGTGAATCACGCCACTGTAATATTTGGATATTATGAAAATGCTAATAATAATAAGGTAGCGCCAGCGACACCCTGGTTTTATCAGCTGGTCAGATGCTCTATTAGGCAGCCAGTGAGGAGTTCAAGCAAATTGGTTATGTTAATGTTCTGTAGTACTTGGGAAAGATGAGGAGTTGGCAATTAATTTTTTCCAAGCTGCAGGCCGACAGGCAAATTTATATTCCTCCCTCTCCATGGGATCAAGCTAAGAGAAGGTGAGGTAGAGAGTGAGCTTCATGTCGCTTTCCAGGATCTAATTGAACAGTGCTAAATAAAGCCTGGAGAGGAGAGAGGAGAGGGGAAACAGTGCCCCTGACAATGGGCGAGCCCCGCTCTTCTCCATTCATTCCGCTGACAGGGCTTTTGCAACTTAAACCTGTTTTATTAATTATGTTTGACATTTCCTTAATTAGTTTCATTTACATCCCATCAGCCCCTACCAGACAATTGCTCCATACATCATTTTACTAGAGGAGCGAGATGCCTCCAGAATTATAACAACAACAGACAATTTTATGTAACTTACAGAAAATTAGTGGATGGTCCTTTCCATTTTAAATGGTTTTATAGAAAGGGGGAAAAATTCATCCCACAATTTTTTTTTCTTCTGAACATCTAAGATACCTAATATATTTATAAAGTTAAAGATATCTAAATTGTATAGTGATATACTCAAGTTTATTGTTTAGTTATGGGATTTACCAAATCTTAAAAATTACTCTTAAGCAAAAAAGATGGAACCTTGAATAAATGAGGTAGGGTCAGAAACAGTCAGGGATGGCCTTAGTCCTTGCAACCTGATGTCCCTTGCTCCCATTAGCCAACTGTCTCCACTTGCTCTTCATCTGAGAACTCAGCCAGTACGCATCCAGGAGCCTCAGGCTTACCAAGCCCTTAGGTACAAGGTTGAACACAATTAAACGGATGAATAAATGGGTTAATAAATGACTAAAGTAGGAGTTCCAGGTCTTGATCTTATCTGTCTAAATTCACTTGGTGACAGTGAGTCACCTAGCCTGCTGGATTTCCTACAGAGTATCAAATGATCAAATATAGATGGCAGGCATTTGTAAGCATGAAGCACTGTTCTCACGTAAGGTATTCTTTTTGCTGGTATTGTTGTTGTTCAGGCCTGTGCCTGTTATAGAGGTCCCTTGCAGGGCTCCTGAGGCCTGTGACTGTGGTTCTCTGTTTTAAGAGGGTGACTTCTAGTACACAGACCTTGTTTAGAGAGCCCTGAGCCTATCTCAGGTTCCCAACCTGAAGTCCTGATTCCAAGATGTCTTGTTGCCCATGTGAACAAATGGCACCTTCCCATTGTCCACTGACTTGACCGAGTGTCTTGGGTTTGACTCTGGCCTTATTGTACCTTCCTTGCCCTCGCTCTCACTACTGCCTTCTTGGAACTTGAATACATGGAACCAACCAATGTCCCTCTTTGCCTGCTTCCCTGGATATGATGACCTATTACTACCCAGGTTCTAGAGTGACGTTTTCATAAAATCTATATTCAGAATTATTATGAGATAAATGACCTTTGCAAAACTATGTTTTGCCAAACAAAGACTGTAAGACTTGGTTATTAATTGTCACTATCAGTTAACAAAAACCATGTTGAGTGGTGTCTTCCTAATTATTGCTACTACTAACCCAGCTTATACTGCTTTCATTCTCCAAAGTTACCACTACTTTTGATTGAAATCATAGTCTAACGTTGTGTCTGTTATTGGTTTTACAATGTTTTAGTGAGGGATAGCCAATCGAGGTAAATGCTTGGGGCTGTTTTTCTGGATGTGCACTGTGTGTTTAGGCTGAGCTTCAGAGGCACAAATTGCCACTGCTTCCCAGTACTAACCAGAGCATGGACCTCAGTTAATTTGTAACTTCTACTTAGATTAATCCATAACACTCTAATGAGCATCGAAGAACCATCATTATCACATAATTCATTATTGAATGTATAAGAGATTGCATTTAATGAGTCTCCTCTTTCTCTAGCCACCATCTCTCTGGATCTATCCTTTATTCATTGTTTTCTGTCATAAAGAAATTGGTGATTCTCTTCTTTTCTAAAACCATCTGTGGTATGACATTGTCCACTCACTTTCTTTCTTAAATATCCTCCCTTTTTCAGATTTCTGCCATTAGTCACATTCATGTTTCCCTTCTTACTAGGGGAAAAAAAGAAAACTGCAGTTTTCTCTTGTGAGCTCTTCTAGTCTCCCATTTTGTTTTTCTTTTGTTTTCACTGCTGGAATTCTCAAATCAGTTACCTACATCTGCTGTCCCCTGCTCCTTTCTCTGACTACATTACAAACTTCCTGCAATGTCTCTTAACCTTCCACCATTAATGTAGGATTCCTCAAAGACAAACCTTCCATCCTAGTTAACATCTGCAATCCCAGTTCCTAACCATACATTTGTCTGTGACCTTTATGGAAAACCAGCCCTGCTTGTTGAAACTACACTTTTTCCTCTTTCCTTTCTCTCAATCCATTAAAAAAATCAAGAGCCTACTCTGCACATGAAACAGTTCTAGTGGATTCATCAAAAGTAAGGTAAAATTCTGTTCCTTCCAAGAGTTTGAATCAGGAAAGGAAAATGGACGAGTAAACATGGATATTAGCATGTAGAGAGTGAAGAAGTGCTTCAAGGAACGTATGATCTTTCCTTCTAACCCAACCAGTCTTTCAACAGTATACTCCTAGTATAAGGTTAGTATTCTTCTCCAACTCACTCAGTCTCTAGTCTTGTCTTTTCTTTTCCTTTTTTTCTTTCCAACTACTGCATTATCTGATAAATTTCTAATTACTGGTTATTCTTTAAGATGGCCTTGACCTTGACCTTTTTTAAAGTTCCCTTTGTTTAGTGATTTCATCTCTAGACAACTAAAATGACATCTTAAGTGCCTCCTGAATGCCAGCAGCTCCTGCCTCCAGTCCCTTCTTTCTACTGAAGCCAGACTCATCTTGGCAGACGCCTTTTAAGCCATGTCACTCCACCCAAAACCTTGAATGACTTCATTGCTGTTGACTAAAACTTCAAACCTTTCAATCTAAAATTCACAACCCTTTCCAATATGGTCAACTTTCCCATTGCCCTCCCAGCCATCCACTCTAAATCATTGCTCTGGAATCACGCCTCAGATTTTTCCAGCTCTTGCTTTGGCTGACACCATTCCCTCCATCTGCTGTGTTCTCCCCACACACTCGCCCACTAGTCCACACCCCTGAGTGAGCTCTTGACGCCTCACTCACGGGACAATCCTCACCTGAATCCTCACTCCTTCCTCTCTCTCCTCTTCTGCTCCTGCTCTGACCTTGGACAGCTCTTGCGCTGTTGTTTTTGAACAAATACTTTTTCACCTCACTTATAATTCAACTTGTTAGCTGTCTATGCCTTGGTTCTCAATAAGATTGTAAGTCTTTATGTTTCCATATATGTATTTTCCTCTTAGCACATACATGGGGCTCGTTAAATACTGATGAAGGGCAGAACAGCATGCTATGCTTATCTGTGCCAATACAAATTAACTGGAGTATCAGCACTTACTGATACTCAGGAAATACATGATGAGTGAGAATTGATACCTTCAGAAAAAAGTTAAAAATGTCAATAGACTCTACGATAAAACCTACACTGTCATGAAGAGTCATTTATAAAACTACCAGGATACTATTTTTTTAAACTGTGAATCATTTACCACATTTTGCTTAAGCAGACACTTAAAAGGCAACTATAATTCTGTTCACGTAATTGCCACTTATAGAATAATAAGTAACATCAATAGTGTATTTTTCTAGGTGCCAAACATCACACTAGGTACTATACATGCATTATTTCAAATATACACAGCACAAAGTGAACGTTATTATCTTTGTTTTATAGACAGAGAAAATTGAGACACAGAGAGAAGACTGAAACTTTCACAAATTCACAAAGCTACCTTACATACTTGAGCTGAGATTTGAATTTACACCAGCTTGACTGTAAAATGATGTTCTTTCTAGTGTGTTGTGGGTTATTAATCATATTAGAAATCGACACCAATTGTATTAACCTTGTATTTGCTCGGGTTTGTGAAGATTGAGAACAAGATCAAGTACTGCTTATGATTTTGATTTATCTCAAGAAATATAATAATAGCTAATATTTATTGAATATTTACTACCTACCAGGCCCTGTTCTAGGAGCTTTACTTGTGGTGCCATTAAATCCTTCAATCACGTCTGCTTCATGTAATGGGAACTATGATTCCTGTTTCATAGAATAAGAAATCAAAGTACTACAGAGAGTTTTGGTAACAGGCCAAGATCCTACAACCAAGAAGTCGCAGAACCATGATCTAACTCATGCAGTATGGCTCCAAGGCTTTTCAACAACAGCGCCAGTTCAAAAAATGTAGTTCTCCATTGGCAAAAAGAAAAATAACTCTGAAGCCTCTGTAGGGAAGCCCTTAGACAACAACTAGACTCAACAACTAGAGGTGCCTCTTGACACCTCTGAGTAGTAGGAAGCATTCATGCTAAAACAACCCTTGTGTCACTTCTTCCAGTGGGCTAGCAGTACTCTCCTCACATTACAGAGGAAAGGAGAAGACAAAGGAAGGAAAGAGGAGATCTTCCTCATCCCTGAAACAGGAGCTCTTGCCTTGGTCCTTGTGCATCTTGCCCAGATCCTTGCTGGTGGGCACATATTTACCCTTTTCATCTTCTTCAGCCAGGTGCCCTATGTGTTCCAAATATCAGGCCATAAAGGTCATTTTCTGGTCTACTGCTTCTATTTCAATAATTCTGTTTTACATTTGTATGGAACTTTAGAGAGAGTAATTCTGAAAAAGCTTCTTGCATCCAGGGAGATAAGACAAAGGCCAATTCAGAGACCACGCGGGATTGAAAAATACAACTGAGGTCATGATGCCCAGGGCCGTTAAGGCCTCTTCATAGAGGTCTTGGCAATAGACTTAGTCTGTTTCTAAACTAGATCATTGTATTCTGCTTTTTACATTCCTCCTGAATTCTTAGTAATGTAAATTCATCACACAAATTCCCAAGTTTTCACTTACTGTCTATTCTATACTTGTAAGTAAGTGGCTTTAGTTTGGTATATGAATGAAGTGAGGTCTGATATGTGTCTTCTGACATTTCAGAAGTCTTACTGAAAATGGTACTAAGCATGAATTTAGCAACAACCTACATGGTTGTATCCACCTAAAACTGGCCCTAAAACTGTTTACCTTAAAGCTGCATCTGTAGTTGATGATCATGTTAGTCTGGGTCAATACAAATCACATCACACCATTTTGTCTCACTACATTATACAATAAATTTTGTGGTCTTTATTTGGTGAATCTGTAAATGTTAATATAAATCTTACATGTTAACTCCAATCAACAGGGGTTAGTGAACACTTACCATGCCTAGACGGTGTTCTGGATACTGCTAATATAGGAGCAAAGATGACAGGTAAGGTCCTTGGTGCCAAGGAGGTTACATCCTACTGGAGAGGGCAGATAACATAAGGAAGAATAGCCTGAGAAAGTGAAATGCTATAATAAGAATGACTGTCATGGCAGAAGGCGAGGAATATCAATCATGTTGATCAGGGAGGGCGGAGTGGATGCAAAGATGCAAGCTTGAGAGGGGACATTCGAGACAGAGGGAAGGGCAAGTGCAGCACCCTTCAGCAGAAAAGAGCTCGGTGTGTTCAAAGCAAAGAAGCTAGCGTAGCTCGCCAGAGTGAGCAGGAAGAGAAGCACAGGAAGACATCCCAGGTGGACCCTTGGACATTATTCTAAGCTTGATGAGATGCCACAGAAGATACATCTGTTTTATTTCAGAACAATTAAAAATATCAACATCAAAAGGATATGAATTTAAATTAGAAAATAATTTCCATAATAATGAAAGTTTAATGCAATTTTAATTTTGTTTTGTTTAGGTTTCAAATCTTGTGAATAACTGATGGGAAAAGACTTGGTTGAAAGGTTTTGAGGCTTTGGCTAGCTTATTAAAATTGGTTTTCTAGTGGACTATTCTCTTTTCTTTCTCCAAATCATTGTTAGTTGTATCCCCTAAGAGTTTATGAAGAGGTTAGAATAAGAAGAATTTTAAAATCTATTTTAAGATTGGTAAGTTGTACCACATATATATATATTTTTTTCATACCCAAGAAATCACTTCTGCAATTGTTGGGAAGAAGCTCAGAAAGATGAAAAGAAGATGTTCATATTTTCTTGGTGCCTCTGACAACTCTGAGTGTTTGGGTTGTGAGTTCATGCGTGGTTTTTTCTATTCTTAAGCAAAGTCCTTGGTGCCACCTGTGGTCTACATGACCTGTTTCTCTCCAAATGTAAGATCCATTCACTAATTTAGGATTCAGTTGAAATCCAAAAGAGACAATGCAAGCATCCAAGGCAATTAACTGCCTGTACCATTTTCTGTAAAACACTGTGCTAGTTTATGAAGGGCTGCAGGAGATCTGAAATACCATCAAATGGTGAAAAATCAAAATATTTTGCTGTCATATGCTGTCACATACTGTCAGAAAGCCTTGCGCTATGGCCACAGTCGAGTTGAATCCGATTAAAAGATCAGCAAACAAGGCAGGTTTCAGGGTATTTGACCTCATCAGGGCTGTGCCTGCAAGTACCTGTCAGCGTTTCAGTTGTCCTCTGCTGTGACACTATTGCTTATGCAGCTTGCCAATGGACATGCCTGATGACATCCTGGAGAGGAAACAACAGATATTCATGTGTTCAGTTTTCTATTTTCAAATACTTTTTCAGTGCTGCTAAGAGGGAGCTGGAATTTAATTCCAATTACCAGTTCCACAAACAATGAATTATTCAAGATAAACTGCCTAGTTTTACTAAAGCATGTGTATCATATGCATATGTTTGCTTCTATCTACACATATGTGGATGAAGATGGAGAAATTAAATTAGTTTTCCCTCGGTTTATTAGAATTCCATGATGCCGTGTATTTCAAAGAAGCTGATCGATATTGGCTGAGGTTCGGTTGCATAACTCATGGAAACTTCACAGCTCCAAATATACACGCATATCCACTTAAAAATTTAAAAATCATGAATAAGTCAAATAAGAAAACATGAATTTTTATCTTATAAGCAAGGAAAAGGAGCTTCATGAAAGATAATGCACGTATGTGTGTATCTGTGTGTTTTCACGAATGGGATAGAGTAAATTGAATAATAGAGACAAGTCTTTTTTTTTCTTTAAATCATTCTTATATCGCATTGCAGCATGTGGTGATGTCATAGTGTTGTCGTGTCAGAGTTAGCAAAATTAAAATTTTAGCCAGCGTTGAAAAGAAATAAAACTCCCCTTTTAATTGTGATTCATACGGTGAAAATATACACTTCCCTTTCAGTGATTCTGCCCCAAGGATTTTCATGTATTTGCCTTAGGCAAAATTGAAATTTTTTGTTCTTGTTTAAAATTTTCACATTTCACAGGGAAAGAAAAAATCTTGCGTAGCTAGAGTATGACAGTTTCCCCATCTGTGAGAAATTGTTCTGAAAACACGGATATAAGTCTAAAAAATATTTCCAATTTTTAAAGCCCTCAATTTTTAAAGCAATATTTTTACTGAATTATAAAAATATAGAAAGTGTACAGATAATTAGTATAAAGTTGGATGAATTTTCGTAGCCAAAACACGTGTAGAATTACCACACTGAGGAGCCAAAATGTTGCCAGAACCAGAGTCCCTCTCACGCCTACTCCCCATCACTAGCTTCACATTTATGGCTATCAGTAGCGTTGCCTGCTTTGAACTGTGTATATATGAAATCCCGCGACCTATCCTCTTTTGTGTCTAGTTCCTTTTGCTTAACATTATGTTTGTGAAACGTGTCCGCCCCGCTGTGTGTAGCAGTGATTCATTCTCGTTGCTGCATAGTGTTCCACTGATGAGTTGACCACAATTTATTTATGTGATCTACACTTGATGGACTTGGGGTTGTTGAGTGGTTTTCAAATTTTAATTGCAAATAGTATGGTTATAATCATCTCTGTGCGTGTTTCTTACTACACATTACTATATATCTGTTAGGAATATATCTAGAGTAAAATCACCAGGTCACGAGGCACAAACATGTTCCACTTTAGTAGATAGTGTTAAATAGTCTGCTAAAATATCATCATAATTTTACACTCCCAGTTCATAAGAGTTCCAGTTGTTCTGAAACCTTGCCAGTATCTGGCAAATTAATCTTTTTAATTCAGCCATTTGATGGATATGCATTGGTATCTCAATGTGGTTTTGCTATTCTTACGATGAGACTAATGTGTTGTGATTCCTTTTGACCACTATGTCAAATAGTTGTTATTAAATATTTATTGACTACTTGGATATCCTCTTTTGTGAAGTGTCTTGTTCAGGTCTTTTTCCATTTTCCTATTCCGTTGTTTGTTGTAATCTATTTTTTCAATATCATTCTTTTTGTTTTGTGCATTTTGGGTTCCATGTAATAAAACTTTGCCTACCCCAAGACTGTGATGATATTCTAGTATGTTATCTTCTAGAAGCTTCATTATTTTAGTTTTCATCTTTAGATCTTCCATTCATCTGGAATTGGTGTGAGACAGGAATGGGGTTTGTTTTTTTCTCTAAGAATATCCGTTCGATCCTGCCCTATTTTTCTAAAGGTCATCTTTGCTCCCACTATACTGCAATGTCAGCTTTGTTGTAAATCAAGTCACCATATATGTATTAATCTATTTCTTGCTCTTTATTTTATTCCACTGGTTATTTGTCCATCCTTGTGAAAATAGAATATTTTCTTAATTACTGAAAATTTATAATATTGTGATATCTAATAGTGTCTTTCAACTTTATTCATTTTTTAAGATATTTTTTGCTATTCTCAACCTTTTGAATTACCATATACGTTTGTGAAAAAAACTCTTGTTAATTTCCACAAAGGCCTTTTTAAATTTAACTGGGATGGGTTTGAATCTGTAATCAATCTGGGAGAAACTAACACCTTTATTATACGGAGACTCCCATCATTAACTTGGCATAGTACTCCATGTTTTAGGACTTTTTAATTTCTTTCAGTATTGGTAACACTTTTTAGAAAGCTCACACATCTTTTACTACATTTATTCTTGGGTATTTGATTTTTTGATGTTATCGTTGTAAATAATATTAATTCTTAAATTTTACTTTCAAATTAGTTTTGCTCATATGTACAATTATAGTTTATTTTTGCATATTGACCTTGTATCTAGAGGCATGGCTAAATTGACTTTGTAGTTTTATTTCATATAGGTATTGTGAGTTTTCTCATGTATATAATGAGTTTTAGGTTTTCATTATAAGTCTTTAGACCTTTAACCTTGCCTTATTACACTGTCCAGTACCCGTAGAACAGTGTTGCATAAAAATGTTTATAAAAGACCTCCCTGTTGCAATCTCAGAAACTCAGAGAAATAGCTTTCAATATTGTTCTATGAAGTAAAAAATTTGCTATAGATTTTGGTGGATACTCTTTTTCAGATTTATCCTGTTCTCTTGTAATCCCAGATCTTATGCCAGCTGGAGTTTTTAATCATGAATGACTATTGAATTTCATCAAATATGAGATGTTCATACTTTCCTCTTACTTACATTAATATAGAGCATTGCATTGATTGGTTCCTTAATTAAAACAACCTGCATTTCTGGAATAAAACCAACATGATGTGATATATCATGTTTTTTATGCATGGATGGGTTCAATTTGATATATTTCATTAAGAATTTTGTATCTCTGTTTAAGAGAGCAATTCATCAATAATTTTTCTTTCTTGGAATGCCTGTGCCATGTATCAAAATTATGCTGGCCTAATAAAACAAATTGAGAAATGCTCTCTTTTGTGAGATTTTCTATTTCATTTTCTATTCGTTTAGGGTGGTTGTGTTTCTCTAGTAATTTGTATATTTTGTCTGAATTCCCAAATTAATTGACATAAAGATGGATGTAATATCCTTTTATTATTTTTATTACGTTTGTAGAATCTGAGGTGTTTTCCACTTTGTCTTTTCTGATACTGGTAACCTGTACCTTCTTTCTTTTGTTCTTATCAGTCTTTCTAGAAGTTCACTACTTTTTAAAATCTTTTCAAATAACCAACATTTGACTTAGTGATATTGTTTTCTTTTATAAATTTATTTTATTATCTTTCTCATTATTTTTCTTTATTCTTTATTTCTTTATTTTGGTACAATTTGCTGTTTGATTTCTAAATTTTTAAGATGGATATCTAGATCATTGATTTTTAGCCTTAGCTATTTCTGGAAAATACACACACACACACACACACACACACACACACACATGCATGCATACACAAACAGAAGCCCTGGAGGATGACTTTTTCACTAGAGAAACTTCGATTTTTTCTCTTATAGTCAGAGAGGATGAGGAGTTGATCACTTTAATCAAGTGAGAGACTGGGTTGAATTGAGACTGGGTTGGAATTTTGTTGAGATTTAGTCTACCTTTGGTTCATTTCTGTTCCTAGAGTGTGATCCTCCAGAGATTGACAATCTCTGCACTTTTTATATCTGTGGCTTGATATCTTTCATCAGTTTGGAGGAATTCATGTCAATAATCTGTTCAGATGTTGCTTCTGTCCATTTTCTCTCTCTTTTCCGTATGGAAACTTTAATTATTAGTAGGTTACAGATTTTCACTATGTCTAAAATGTCTCTTACACTTCTCCTTTCCATCACTTTCCATTCTATTTTCTCTCCATTCCTCAGTATGGACATTTTCTTCAGATGTGAATACTGATTCTCTTTTCAACTCTGTCCAATCTGCTGATAAACCACCTATTAAATTCTTAAGTGCAGAAAACATTGCATTTTTCAGGTCTAGAATTTTCATTAATTTTTTGAATAGATTTTGATTCTTTAGAAAATTCTTCCAACTTGTTATATATCTTACTGAGCACATTATTTTCAGTTGTTTTATAGTTGATAATTCTGATATTTGTATCATTTGTGTATGTTACTATTGTTAGATTTTATTCTTGGTCCTATTTCTTTGTATGCTTGGTAAATATTTATTAAATTCCAGGCTTGTGTACACAAAAACTTTAGAAAGAATGGATGTGGTTTTCTTTTTCTAGTGAAGACACATTCTATTTTCTGACAGGCTCTACTAGAGGAGGAGATCATCTTATTTGAATAGGCTCTTTCGAGTCAAGTTTTAAGAATTTCGAAGACTTGAATCTACCTCTGGTTCACCTCTCCTGTATGAGTGTTGTACTCAGACAATTTGGTTAAGAGCCTGAGGTTGTTTTTCAGGGCCATCTCTCATTGGTGAGTCCTGGACTCTAATTTTTATCTCCCCAGCACTGTGAAAGTTCTGTTCAGCTTCTTAGATACTTTTTGCCTGGCTTCTTGGCATTTTGCCTTGTGCAACTTCAGAATTTTCAAATTCTTCATAAGGAAAACTGACACTGAATATTAAACACACTTTACTGTATCTCACCTTCTTCTGGGATAATAGGCTGTTAATCCTGGCTGCCTCGACAAGCCCAAACTTGATTCTTTGTCTCCAGCCCCATGAGATTGCTGCAAGCTCTACTAGTTACATTTTAGCAGTGGTCCACTATTAGGCTTTTCCACTTCTCTTTCTTGTCTTGCATGGCTTACAAGCCAAAAATAAGCTCTGATCAAAAATTAAAATGTACAACATTGGCTCATTATAATGAATTTTTCGTTTCTCCAAAATTTTAACACTTCAAGTAGTAGTTGGCTTGGAAGCTTTCTTATTCCTTCAAACACAATATTTTTTGTATTTTGTATAGATATCCTAGTTGCTCTTAATGGTAACGATGGTTTCCTCAAGTTACACCATCATAGCTGAAAGCAGAAAATGTCAAAGCTTTAATTTTTAAAATATGGAATATTTCATTTGTGGTTTTCACCAACTTTCTCCCCACCAATAATACTCATGTACTATGGTGTCTTTGTTTCTTCAATTATGTGAGGAATAAACATCTGATGGAACATTCAATAACATATCAGTAAAAATAAAAAGGTCATGGGCCACCCAGTGGCACAGTGCTTAAGTTTGTGCACTTCACTTCAGTGTCCTGGGCCTTCACGGGTTCGGATCCCAGGCACACCACTCATCAAGCCATGCTGTGGTGGCATCTCACATATGAAATAGAGGAAGGTGGGCACAGATGTTAGCTCAGTGCAATCTTCCTCAAGCAAAAAGAGGAAGATTGACAACAGGTGTTAGCTCAGGGCCAATCTTCCTCACCGAAAAAATAAATAAATAAAAATAAAAAGGTCAATAACAAGAATAGAATTTTCTACTTTTGAAAAAATAAAAAATGTGTTGGGCAAATACATGTCAGTATTTTGAGTTCTGATTTGACCACTGTTTCACAGATTTAATAAAACAGCGCATATTTTACACCAGTACTAAGATGATTTAAAAAAACAAAAAGTAAAGTCATAGCAAATGAGTAGATTTTCCCTTTGGGTTTTAGAAGACCTCTCATTACACATAATGTCATGACATACTGACTGGCGGAATATCTGATGGGTTGTCATTCATGACAGAACAACTTCAATTAAGTTGATAACAAGATGACACGTTCTTCAGTTGGTATCCCACTTGCTCTTGCCATTTTTTCTCATAGTAATACTGCCTTTAAAGGGCCACAATCTTGATTATTTGATGAGAATTTATTTCCTTCTATTTATTTTCAAAGTTAAAACAACTGTGCGTTGAAATCTTTTGAAATGTAAGCATGGGAAACCAGTTTTTGAAGAGAATTTTCCTTCAACCTGGACCCCACAAGAGCTATATTATTTGCCTAACAGCTTCCATCCTCCAAACACACACACACACACACACACACACACACACACACACACACACATGCATATGTACTTCTTCATTTCTCCCTTCCTCTTCCTCTCCCTATCTCTTCCTCTTGCCCAGATGGTGAGATCAGGTGAAAGAATGAATGAATTTCTTTTTAAAAAATTATAGCTGAATATTGTTTGTTGGTACTCAAAATCCTTCCTAATTAATTTCTAATCATAAAACTCAACCCTGATTAAGCCTCCCCTATGCTGACCATTTCCTTACCTTGAAGTCTGTTGTCACCTTCTGGTAATCTGGTTAGGCTCCATATTACATCTTTAGATGCATCTTTGGGGCTATCCTTTCCCGTGTGATTCGTTTTCCCCGTGTGAGTTAACTTAGTTCAGGCTCCCTAGATGCAGAGCCTGAGCTAGGGATCTTGACACACATGATTGATTGAGAGAGTGCTCTTCCCACAAGAGGAAGAATTACAAGGTAGAGAATAAAGCAAGATGGAGAAAGGCAAAGAACTAAGCAAGAACATAGTCTCAAATAATGTCTTGCCTTGATTTAATCCATTGGGTTCTCTGCAATATAAATTCCACTGCACAGTCATACCCTTTAAGGCAAGAGGGCTGGGCTTTTGTGCCTATTACCACTCAATCACTGTCAGTAGGACACTCCAAGAAGGGTTGCATAACTTTCCAGTGAGACAGCTCCAGTCAACTGAGGAAAATTCCATGGAGAAGGGGCTAACTACAGACTGTTGGTGGCCAACATTCAGGGCAGCTGGCAAGGTATCCAAACAGAGTCTACCCTGCAAGCCAGGTGGTACTTTAAAAATATGAATTAAACTGCATTACTCCTCTGTTTAAAGCTTTTCTCGTTTAGAATAAAACAGAAACTTTCTACAACAGTTCATACCCATGATGCCCCATGTGATCTGGCTCCCGTTTACCTCACAGCTGCCATCTTGCATGACTCTTACGTCCATTTATTCTCTTGGTAATAGATCTTCATTGAGGATGTACTTTGCGCCGTGAATTTTTCTGGTATGGAGAATACAACTGTGAACAAAGAAAAGTCCTGAAATTCAGAGGGCTTCTTCTCTGATCTTCTTACTCACCTCATTCAAGCCACACATGCCTCTTTTTTCCTCAGAAAACCTGAGGGATTGGAAATTAACTCTTCCTGGTGGGTATTGTGGTACACTCATTCCTATTCTCATCTCAGATGCTATCTCCTCAGAGAAGACTTCACTCCTGACCTTATGTAGGCCAGCAACTCTACCTGCCTTAGTCAACGTTGACTGCTATAACAAAATACCATATGCTAGGTGGTTTAAACAACAGACATTTATTTCTCCTAATTCTGGAGCCTGGGAAGTCCAAGATCAAGGCTAAGACTGAGTCAGTTCTGGCAAGAGCTCTCTTCTTGCCTTGCAGACTGCCATCTTCTTCCCTTGCGCCCACAGGGCCTTTCCTCTCTCTTCCTCTTCTTCTTCTTCTAAGGGAACTAATGTAATCACGAGGGTCCCACTCTCATGACCCAATTTAAACCTAACTTCCTCCAAGAGGCCTCACTTTGAGTACCATCACATTGGGGGTTAGAGCTTCAACATTTGAATTTTGGAGGGATGCAAACGTTCAAACCATAAAACTACCTTCTTTCACCAGTTTCCAAAAGTTGATTACTTTAGTCCCACTAATCTCTCCATACAATTTTAGGTTAATTACTAATTTTACTTACTGATGGACTGCCTCTATGTTGTATGTTAGCTCTGAGAGAACATGTACCTTGACTTTCTTTTTTACTAGGATAATCCCCAGTTACTGGAAAATTCCCAGGTACTTAAAAGGTGATTGAGAAAAGTTTGAAAGTGATCATCTAAGTGAAGGAACGTACTCTAGCGTACAACTTGGACATTTTGCTTTTTAAAAAAACTTTGATTACTTTAAATCTTGGTATAAATGTCAGTCCTAATCGTACAACCTGTATCTCTATTCTATCTCTCTCAAATCATTGCACCCAAAATTGACCTTAATAAGTACCAATTTTGATTAATTTAATTTATTTTCTTCAGATGGGTCATCTACATTGCAGCTACCAGTAACAAAAGTCCAGAAGTGTTTTTAATGTACTGTGATACACAGCCCAAGTGGAAGAAGTCCGCCACATAAACCCTTATTCACTACAGCTGCTGTTTGTCACAATTACAAATGAGAAGTTTCCTAACTTGGGCATGCAGAAGGTTACTCAAAGGATGATGCCTGGAAAGAGTTCCCAATCCTACCCCTACAAATGAACACACAATTGATGATCAAGGACCCTCTATTCCCATTTACAAAGAAGTGCGTGGCCATTATGGTGGGCTGGGGGAAGGATCGGCTGAAATGCGACTGAGGGTATCGCCTATGCTTAACATCTCTGGCGCTTCTAGAGGGAGGAAGCTGGGGGTAGGAAGAAAGAGATGGAAAGAGAGAGAAGGGAGAAAACCCTGCTGAGTTTAATCTGAACAGTGTATCCATCACCCAAAATGATACAAATCAGCTATTACTGGATCATGCAAAAGCAACTCTTCTACCTGCGATCTCTTCTTTGCTTTCTAAACCTCTTTTCAGCTCAGCCTAATGAATTGTCAGAACTGTCAGACAGCTCTAAGGAATGACAAATGTCTATGATTTGCTGCTGCTGCTGCTATTTTGCTAGAAACACCTGATGTATGTAGTCTTGCATTCTTCAGTTTCGAATTAGAGACTTGGAAAACAAAATCAACCTTGATAAATATAGCAATTTTTCCTCTGTTCTGTAAGCCGAACTGAACGGATATTTTTAAAGATAAAGAACTCTCTTTTGTTCTTATAATATGTACACAGCACAGGGTAAATCCCAAACAGAAAGCTAATACCCCAGTCATGGGGCAGGGAGGGTAATCGGCAATTCATGAATTAGAGTTCTGTTTACATTACTATTGTCTCGATTAATCATCTGTTCCTTTTAAGTAAATTGTGCTGCCTTGATTAATGCTATTAAGGACGATAAGGAATTGAAAATCTTGGATTTCCATAGCAGGCATTCAGG
This sequence comes from Equus asinus, assembly GCF_041296235.1. Classification (NCBI taxonomy): domain Eukaryota; kingdom Metazoa; phylum Chordata; class Mammalia; order Perissodactyla; family Equidae; genus Equus; species Equus asinus. The sequence continues at coordinate 107,386,551 of NC_091791.1, read as the reverse complement.
ACCAGCTACCACTTAAGAGGACCACTGGTGATATTTACTTTTAGTTAAAGAGATAGGATCAATTTTCAAAAGTTATTTGATGCCTTAAGAAATGAAAGAAATATCTTTACCAATAAATAAGGTCCTCTAATGACATGAAAATAATTCTAGATACTGCATATTAGGTTTGTGTAATGCAAAGAAAACAGCTGATGATTTAGTAGGGTAATATGTTTTTTAAAAAAATTTCAAATGACTTGAAATTTAGTGAAAATTTGACTATGTGGGAATAAAAAAATAGTTTAATTGTGGGGATTATTCTATAGACTCTCATTACATGTTTATGCCTCTGTACATATTCTAATTATGTAGTTTTAAAACGTAAATTTCTGAATAGCTTTCTCTATCCTAGTAGGTCAACATTTCTTTTCCCCACATAATGATTTCACATGAGCTCTTACAGGTAGAAAGGTTTACAGTGCTTTTAGAGATCACAATATCCCTAAATAAATATCTCTTTTAACCTATTAGTCACACTAGGGCTCTCAGCCAAATTTATTCCAATTATAAAATGTTATGACTCTACTAGTAAAATCATTTCTATTTCTTCCTGTAACTATCTCAACAAGAAGAGTTATGTCAATTCGTTAATTACATGCTTCCATTTAGAATCCTCTCCTTTTGGTCATCTAAAAGAAATTTCACAGAGTCAACACTTACTAACTTTGAGTAGGTCTAGCGATCACGCTTCGAAAAGCTACAAGTAAGAATATCTACTTTCAATGCTATATGTCCTTATGCAATGGATTGCCATCCTAGAAGGGGCCTAACAAGTCACTGAGGTGACATATGTCCCCACAGTTCAAAACAGGAACTTGATCTCTACGTGGATAATTTGGGTCATGGTGGTTTGTCTGCATTATTCAGTAATGAGTTGATAACAAAAAGGTGATACGTTTTAGCATGCATAGAAAATAGAGCACAGATTTTGGATTTAGAAAGATTGGGGTTCCCTTCCCTTCACTGTAGAACTTCGGGGAGATCCTTCAGCTGTGAAAGGAAGATAAAGAGTCTTCAGTGTTGTTGCTAAGAATAAAAATAACATGCATTGCACCTAGCGTGTAATAGGTCCTCAACAAATGGTAGGTATGCATGAGTAAATTTTTATACTGTGGTGTTATACGTTAATATCAACAGACTCTCCTTGTCAGATGTTTTTATTTTCAAGACATACATCTTTGGGTCTTTGAAAAATCTCGCTTCTCATTTCAGTGTCCTATTTCTCTAGAAGCCATTCAGATTCACGTGTTGGTGACAATTCTCTAGTTAAAAACTCTTGCACTTGAATTGACAAGTAATCTTTCTCTGAGCTTTTTATTTCCTGCTCCAAGACTCTCTCAAACCCTTAGTCCTGGGGAAAGGAGAGAAATTGCATTTCTCTGCATAATAATGTGAAAGAAGGAGTTAGAAAAGATAAATGCCCAGAGAGATAGAAAGGCCATAATGATAATACTTGAGAACTGTATAAAATTTTGTGCTTTCAAGGATTATTTAGACTGTATAAAGCACTTCATATTTGTAAAATGCTTTATAATGGCTAACCAGATAGTTTTTCCCAATAACCCTTTGAAATATGCTAGTATTATGACCTCCATCTCACAAGAGAGGATGCTGTGGTACAAAGAGATTAAATGATCTATTCAGGGAAAAATGCTTTTGAGCTTCCATGGAGGGCAACGAAGAAATAGTGAGCTTGGCTCTTTCCCCCAGGGCCCTGTTCACTTCTTGATAGTAAGTTAAGTGCTGGAATGGGGAGTAGGAGGTGGTGGTGATGGATTAAACTCTTTGAATCAACAGCAAGACTTTTTAAAGCCGAATGACTACAATGGTAGCTGATTCTTCACCTCTTTTCCCCAAGGGGGTTCTTGGCTGGGTCTATCGGTTAATTGGAGAGGATCAATGAGGTCAAATGGTTACAGGTGCTTTCTGATCTCAGATATACATCAGCATGTGACCTCATTCACAAAGGTAAGCAGGGTTCCAGTACACACTGTGTCGTTACGACTGGAAAAGTATGTCAAGTAAATTTCTTTCTTTGTATTATTTTCATAGATAAAAGAAAGCCTGATTCTTGAATTTGAGGTTTTCTAAGTTTCCTTTTTAGGGTAATAAGAGTGTTCTTTTTATTTTCTATAGAATTTTCAACTATTCATTCAAAATATGGAAAACCATGGAGGAATTAACCTTTCATTTCATATCCATTTTTCCTCTAACATCTCCCTAACCTCGTGACAGAGTTCCTTCATCTCCTCATGCTGATGATTAAAATAATGGGTAAGGGAGCTGAAAAGTGGAGAAAGGTGTCAATGAGATTTTTTTTTTTAAAAAAAAACAGTTTAAAATAAAGCAGCTTTTATCTCTGATGCAGCAAGAACAAAATAACAAAGCTCAAAATGTGGACAGTGGATTTGGAAGTACTGGACAGGAAAGAATCAATTGGATTTGTTCTAGGGTACAGGCTGTGGGACAGGGCATGTTTTAAGGCTGGGCTATGTCCAGGCCACTTCATAACCCAACAGCATTACCAGCGAATGAGGAAGAGAGAGCTGAACACAAACAGAATGATGGAGGGACTCAGGGAGCCGAGATTCTCATGAGGTATGGGCCAACAGTGTGGAGAAAATAAGAACCAAACTGAACTTTCACCCGAGCCAAAGTGAAATCAAACTCTTGTAAGAAAAAAAAAATTCTGAACGTTGTATCATTTCTTTTCTCATCACATTATGTTTCATTTTTGCCCCCTTTGACACCTAGAAAATCCCAGCAATATGAAAAGATGAAGAAATGACAAGACCTCTTCTAGCGTTATTTCCAGACTAAAGTAAAAGCCCAGCACTGCTAGAAATACCACCAAAGCCCAAATATACATGTGTATGCGATACAGATAAAGATATGAACTAGATAGGTGGATAGATGGACAGTTTATAGATATAGATGTAGACATATTCATGTAAATTCCAGAAACCAAGAGGTTTAATGCACTAAATTATACCCATGTTCAAACTCCCATCTTTTTATCTTCTGGGCTTCAATCATCTCTACTTACAAACTTTGGCAGATAAACATTTCGGGGCCTTCCTCTCCTATCTGTGGTGCCAGAGCCCTTGGTTTATGAGACCATCCAAAAGCAATCTGTGTCAGATGACTGGGGAATGGGCACTGTTGCTGATCTACAGCCTTTCAATAGTCTAGTCATCACACATCAGGCAACCACAGACTTTCCCCTCCTTTGTCATGGCCTGGCACCACTGTGTGAGTCCGGGTGTAGGGAGGGGGCGTGATTAAGTGCTGACACATCAGAAGTGATGGTCTCTGCCCACGATGCGCCTTCCCCATTTCCTAATTGCCCTGCCACACTGTGAAACTTCTGAGGCCCCAGTTTTTCCTTTGTGACCAGCACCTACTGCACAGAACAACAGATGTGGACTATGCAGAGCTGTGGGGAGGCAGGTTTGACTCCCAAACTTCCCTCCCTCCTCCCACCCCCAAAGAAACGCCATTACATTACGGATGCTTTCAAAGGCACAGTTCAGAGGTGCCCAGCAATCACTCTATGTCACAGTCTATTCACAGTTGCTGCCACTCAGCTGGTCTCTGAATTAAAACTGATAGTTTGAGATAAAATAAAAAAGAAGGTTCAGGGACATCAGTCACTTTGGGTCCCTATTCTCTTCAGTTCTATATATGAAAATAATAATAACTTCAAGTACCAGTGCATATAGGATTTCACATATTGTATCCTCGCAAGAACCATTTAGAGATGAGGAAACATGTCAGAGAATAGAATGCCTGGGGTTCCTTATTAACCACCTGGGAAGGGACAGGTGAGGAATGCACACTTAGAGGACACGCCATTGCTCTTCAAGACTTCACCTGACAGCACTGAGCAATGAGCAATGATGAGAAAAGAAGACCTTTATGTAGCCTTTTAACATTTTTGCTAAAACTGGTAAATAGCAGCAAGCTGGTGAAGAGCTGTTGCTCTGGAATTTAAATTCAAATAGCCCTATGATTAGGGAATTTTCTGGGTTTTGAGAGATGCATTTGAATAGTACAGACTATTTTAAAATCAGCACAACAAGAGCTCTGATTTTCTTCTACATGCTTCTTTTATTTGGTCATCAATATAATCATTCAAGCCATGATCATTTTCACTAGGGACTCCCACAGATGAACTGGAAGCAAATGCTGGTGGAAGGTACTGCATTGCCCACCACCTGGATGCACCAGACCATAATCACCTATCACATCTGGGTTTGGTTCATGTCAATTTGCAACGAAAAATAAATTTCACAATATTCTTGTCATATTGCCAGAATAAGTGGGTGACCATAAGCAATGTGGAAAGTTTGAGTATCTTATCTGGATTGCTAAATGAGGCTGGGGATAGGGGGTGGGATGACTTGAGAATAAACCGCAGGCTTGAAAACACACTTTTTTATCAGTGCAAGATGATTGGTTATATTCTTTTATTGATCTGTTCGTCAAAGATTTTGTTATGGGTTGAACTGTGTCCTCCGCAAATTCATATGTTGAAATCCTAAACCCCAGTACGTCAGAATGAGACCCTATTTGGAGATTGCGTCTTTACGGAGGTAATCAAGTCAAATGAGGTCATTAGGATGGGTCCTAATCCAAAATGACTGGTGCCCTTATAAAAAAGGCTATTTGGACATATTTGGATCTATTGGATATATATTGGATGTATATATTTGGATATATTGGGAGATATACTTAAAAGGAAGACAATATGAAAAGACATAGGGAGAAGATGGTCATCTACCCGCCAAGGAGAAAGGCCTAGAACAAATCGTTCCCTCAAGGCCCTCAGGAGGAACCAATTGTACCAAAATCTTGATCTTGGACTTTCAGCCTCCAGAACTGTGAGACGATAAATTTCTGCTGTATGAGTCACCTAGTCGGTGGTACTTTATTACAGCATCTCTAGCAAACTAACGCACATTTATTAAGATTCTATTGTGTACTGGGCACCTTAAATTAAATGATATTTAATCTTCCCAATAACTCAATAAGCTTTTCATTCTACATGTAAGGAAACTGAGTATCACCAGTTAAATAGCTTGCTCAAATCGCCATCTCCTGAGCGTCCTGGCTGTGGTGCAACCTTGGGTCTGCCTGACTTCAAAGTCTGTGTGGAGCTACAGGTGACAGGAAAAGCAGTATTTGATAATATACATTTATATTCTTAGAGTCTGTGTTACATCCATAAGTCTATGCATATGCGTATATGTGTGTATACATCCATGGGAGTGTGTGAGCATGTAGGCACATGAGCAAGTTTGCCAGGGGTCTTCCTGAATCCTTTGGGATTATAGTTTGTTAACGATGGACACTCATAGACCTCTTATATCTATAAAACTGAGGACAATGTTGGGAAAATTGATCAGAAGACATGAAGAAGGAAGGATGATGGTCATTCAATGGGATTTGCTTCTCCAAAGGCATTTGGACTACTTGTAAAACCCTAGACAGCACCTCAGGAGCAGGGAGGGCAATCAGAATTGCTTCCCAGTAATCACTGGCTTCCATTATTGCATTAGCAGATAGATAACAGCCAAGTCTTCCAGGATTTAACCATAAGAAACCCACTTAAGTGGCCTGAACCTCACACTGTATCATCACTCGCTATTGTCACAGAAATAATCATGCAGATTTGGCAGCGGAGAAACGTCTCTGGTAGAACAGAGTTCATGCATGACATATGATGTATCTGTTCAAAGGGACAGATACATCTTTCTTACTGTTGCCACGCAGCAGCTCTCATCCACCGTCACTCCCGTCCAAATCACCTCAAATAAATGTGAGTACTGCCGTGCTCACAGTAATTCCTTCATTTTTAAACACATAATGGAAATGTATAACTAGTCCTCATAAAAATTTATATCTCAATCCGTCCCTTTAATTTATAACAGGCCCTCTAGGCGGTTATTATTCAAACATTAATAAAATGCCTATGGATCACCAAAAGCAAGCATCTCCAAGTTCACTTCTCTTCATATTTGTACATATATAAAACTAGATTAGCATTAACGCCACTTCTGCTTCTAACAACAATTATGCCTTTAATAAGAGAGGGCCGCGTGATGTATTATCTTAATCACGTTAGGAATCTGGGCTCCTATCATGAAACCAAAGTTGAATTTTTCATGCCCTTTGCAACAATTGTTACTCTTGATACTCTATATGTTTGGATTCTGCAGTTTATGCAAATGCTCCCTTTCTATAAATTTTAGATTTATCTCCATTTGTCATTGCATGCATTCTAATATAAGGTGATTTTTCCCCCTAAAATATGATTAAAACCCATTTCAATTATTTATACAGTGAGGAAATAAAATCAAAGTAGATGGGGTTTTTCTCTACTGCAGGGTTAATTATATGACTTTTAAAATGTTAATAAATTTAACACAGGTCCAAACTTCTCCTGAATTTTTAAAAATAGTTGTCTTGAAAAAAGACGTCAGTGAACTAAGAAAAGAATAAGCATGCAGCTATTATTTTCATTACACAGCTGAAATATTCGATTCAGTGTTCCGTAGGAGAGCATTTTTTTCGTTCTTGTGATCCTGCAGTTCACTTCTTGTTCCTGTGTTTGCCCAGAAGCCTTACAACCTTGAGCATGTGTTTTCCTGAATTAAAGAATAAATAAATAAATAGCTGCCCTGTTTTCTCCTCGAAACTTGAGTGATGCATTTCAAACTCGGTCTGATGCTTTCTGGCGAAGCGGTTGAATACAAGGCAGGACCGTAGCCATAGAACAACACGGCCATGGATGAAAGTCTTGTTCTAACATCTTATTTTTATAACAAATATTTTCTGATCTTAGCAGCAGGTCTCAATCAATGCTCAGCAACCACTAGCTTAGAGAGATAACCTTTCATGCTGTGGGAAGTCCAAGGCCTCTGTGTGAAATGTGTTCGTAAGTTAAGTTTCCTTTCTAATAAGTTAGATTTCTGCCCATCCATCTCTCTCCCCAGCCATCTTGGAGTACCAGTGAGAAAAATAGATGAGAGGTTTCCAGTGGGCCAAGAAAAATCTTTAATAAGGCCCTTGACTTCAATATATTAGCCGATTTCCCACAGATTTTATCATGACTATTGATTTTCCACCTCTGTGATCCCCTTTCAATAGATTTACAGCAACAAAGCTGAAATCACAGGTTGAGTCTGGTTAAATGTTAGTCGTTATTGCTAATGAGATCCTGTACCTTTAAAAAGCTAACTCTGCTTCAGTCCCTTTATATCCTGCATCTCTAACAGTCTTTCCACTAATTGGTTCTGTGTAAATGAAACAAGCTGAAAAACACTGTGGCACCAATAAATATTAATAAGTTATTGTTTGTTTTCTTTACCTTGCTTATGAATTCATACAAAGACAGTGCTAAGACATTAACTCCAGTCTATTAATTGCCACCTGATAATTGCCACCTGATACTTTTCTCCTGGATAATTAGGTACCCATTAGTTCTAATCAAGTAGTTACTTAATTATTGCAGTAATTAGTCTAATGGACTAGCAAATTGAAGCTTTATCACTTTTGGATACTTAATGTTCCTGACAGAGTACTTCACAAGTGTCAGGGTTCCGGATTCAGCAACCTGTCATCTAAGAACCCCCTCCTCCACTCCCACCCTCATTCCATTATCTCCGCATCCACTTTCCCTGACATTGTTGTGGAGCCTTCCAAGAGGCAACCTAAACCCAAATTCCTCCTGCAGGGGCCCGTCCTGGTGAAACTATAGAGAGTGATGCTACATCTGCCTATGGGCAACCGCACACTGAATGGCCCAACTTCTGGACAAGGCGAAATATCAATGATGCACAGAGACCATCAGAAGAAAATGCAAAGACGGCAGACAAAGTACAGACATGAAGGGAAAGATGTGTGTAGGACTGCTGGGGATCTACTTGATAATGGTACATCCTATCTTCCCCACTGAGCAAAAAGATGATGCATAACAACCAGAGTGATCCAAAAAAGTACAATTTGTATATAGAGGAACTGAAACAAGACGTAAGTCCAAACAAAATCCAGATGACCAACGAGAAGAGGCATTGAAAACTGATAAAATTGCTTTTCAGGACAATTTTATGACTTCCTTTGTTATGGAATTTCCGCATACATTGAATTTACCAATTATCTTTTTTTCTGTAAAATGCACTTGCAGTGCCCAGACATTCTAGAAAATTCCTTCACTGACTGTGCTTTTTCATTTCCAAAGCTGATCGTTGCTTACCTTCTCCAGTGTCTTCTCCTAGAAAGTCACTTAGCCCTATTTGGGGTGTCCTCTTTCTTTACTGGCCAATCTTGCCCATTCTTTTTTATTTGCATCCCTTCCTCTGCAAATCTCTGTATTTTGGTAGATTTTTTGGGGCTGTGTCCTGGGTTTTATTTATTTATTTAGGTAGGTGAGTGAGTAGCTAGCTGTTTATTTATTTAAATTTATTTTCTCTCATTAGCTAATCATATTTCTGTCAATAGCCTTCAAACCAGATCCTGTCACTTTCTTACTTAAAATCTGTCAAAGGTTGTCATCACACTCACAGTACACTCTGGACTCCTGACCCGTGAGGTCCTGCCTGATTTGGTCCCTGTTTCCTCTCTGATTCTCTGCGTTTCGCATTCTTCCTCACTTGGGACATGCCAGCCACTTGACCTTTTCTCCTCATTGATCACACCCAGATTGTTTCTGCCTCAGGGCCTTTTCACTTACTGTTATCTCTAGATATCTGGAAGCTCATCTCAGCTCATCTCAGGCCTGGTTCTTTCTTGTTTCGGTCCCAACTGAATATCCTATATAAAAATACCTCGTCAAGTAAATCTCCATTTTGTAACTCTGTTTATTTCCTTTATAGCACTTGACACCCACTGCCAACTTCTTCAATGGAATTAAATTATGAAAACAAGGACCTTGCCCATTTCATTTGCCACTATTATTCCCAGACCCTGGACCAAAGATGGCACAGAGTGGGCACCAAATACATATTTTTTTTTAATTCATCAGTGAATGGATGAATGAAAGAGGAAAGGTATTCTTCCGTTCCAAGACATGTGGGTCAAAGATATTTCCTTGGAAATTCTTCCTGCTGAAAGTGACCTTGTAATCTTCTTAGAGTCTGGTGACAGACAAATCTTTTAAATTTCGTTTTTTTCCACCCAATCCAATGCTCTGAGTCCTACTGTGTAAAGTACTATGGCGTATACAGGCCAGCCCCAGTGGTCTTGTGGTTAAGTTCGGCATGTTCTGCTTCGGTGGCCTGAGTTTGGTTCCCCGGCTTGAACCTACACCGCTCACCTCTCAGTGGCCATGCTGCAGAGGCCACTGAGCTTACATCCGAAAAAAAAAATGGAGGAAGATTGGCAACAGATATTAGCTCAGGGCAAATCTTCCTCATGGGGAAAATGAAAAAAAGGATGCCATGATTAAACGTGTGGTTAGACAGCCCTGCTTTCACACTCCAGCTTTCCTGGTGACATGACCTGAGTCTTGCTTTTTTCATCTTTAAAATGGAAACAGTACACTACCTAGAGGAGAAAGTCTGTGTGGGTATTCTTTGAGATAATGAATACGAAAGCCTTCCTAAGTGTGTGACGCCTAGTAAATGTTCCCTAAAGCTGGCCATTATCACTTTGAAAACATGACTCCTGTGTTCCAGAGGCTCACACTATTTCATCAGATTACTCTTTGTGACTTCAAAGATCACCCACAGTGACGATCTCAGTGACTGGGGGCTCACAGGAATCATGTCTCTGTCTCTTCCTGTGGACCAATCTTGCTGTCGATGTGCTAGAGATTTGCTTCTGCAGGTGACTCACTGCTGGGTCTCCACTGGCATCGGATCCCCCTGTATGTAAAAAAGCGCATCATCAGGCAAAGGTTACAGACATTTCACTGAGGCAGCTGATGTTGGCGGTTTCCTCTTCTTTTCTTTCTGCCAGCTGCCTAGTTGAAAGCCTAAGGAGCATAGACTAGAAAGTAGAGCGGTCCCACCGCAGGCTTCAGGAGCAGTGAGAGGCCTGGGAACGCCAGTCTCGGGGCAGCCCCTGCAGCCTTACCCCGTGAAAGGTGCTGTTAACCATGTCACCGCGCCAACCTGGGCTTCATCTCATGCATCGATTTGATTCGGATTCTTTCAGTCCTCAAGTCAGATTTGTATCTGAATTGATCCCCGAGCCTTTGACAAGTGTTATCTGCCATATATATTGCAATTCATGACATTTAAGGGCCTATTGACCTAGAAATTCTGCTCCCATGTGGGAAACAAGATACCAATTTCATGTAAAACTGTGATGCAATTGACAAATGTTCATATTAACTCAAATACATAGCAGGAGGCAAGAGATTAAATGTTCTGAAATCTATTTAGTGATGCTATATAGTTTTCCCACATCTTTGTTCTCCTACTAAATAAGAATATGTTTATTTAATGTCAAATGCATATTGGGAACTATGACTTATTTTCCTTTGCTGTTGTGGAAGTATTCCAATTTTAGAAATAGTAAGAGTTTTAGAAAAGAAGTGCTGGTTGTATGATTCTTTTGAAAAAAATCAGATAAGTAAATATTTAATGCATTATGGCAATTATTTGAATGAAAAAATATATTTTTACTACTAATATATTTGCCAAGATATATTAAGCATTGCATAAAGTAATGACAACTAAAAATACTATGTACAACTAGTTTTCTGGAGGAAATTGCAAAGGTAATCAAGAAGCATAAACGATGCTATAGAATTAACCTCAAGGTGTGGTGGTTAAACCCATACTTTACCTAGTCTCAATTTTATTATCTGTGAAATGGGAAAATTAATACCTATCTGCCGTCCCCACTTCACCAAGATCCTGTGAGGGTCAAGTGGTTAGTAGAGAAAATTACTCGGACAATTAAAAATTTATAGGAAAGCAAGAGTTTGTAAAGAATATAGCATATACTTTATTTTTCAAAAGAGAGATTATTCTATCTCATTCTCAATTTAATTCAGAGTAACTCAACATACTATATCTTTCCTGTATATTTTTAAATGTGCGAAGTTAGGGTACCCCAGCCACGGGTTCCTCTAAGCCAACTCTGAGTGCACGCCATCTTGACTGACATAAGCAGGAGACTCTAAGACTCTGGATCCAGTCAAATCAAAAGAATAAAACTTCAGGGAACAAAGTCAGTGGACAAATTTATGCTTTTTTTTAAAAGAGTGGCACCTGAGCTAACAACTGTTGTCAATCTTTTTTTTTTTTTTTCCTGCTTTTTCTTCACCAAATCCCCCTAGTACATAGTTGTATATATACTTTTTTAGCTGTGGGTCACTCCCTAGTTGTGGCATGTGGGATGCTGCCTCAGCGTGGCCTGATGAGTGGTGCCATGTCTGTGCCCAGGATCTGAACCTGTGAAACCCTGGGCTGCCGAAGCAGAGCGCGCAAACTTAACCACTTGGCCACGGGGCCAGCCCCCTATGCTTTTTGGCCTTGCTTCCAATTTGATGAAGTTCCATCAGCACTGCCCCCACCAACAACATTCCTTGAATGAAAATAGCAAGATTGGCATCAATTAAATTGCTGCCATGTGGCAGACACGTGTTAAGCATCTTCAAAGTAGATATAACAGATGAGAAGCTGGAGCTCAAGGGACTTGAGGTCACTTCCCCAGGATCAAATGGTGGTGAAGAGCAGAGCTCCGATTCAGCCTCTATCTGAACTGTGTGCTGTCTGCCCAGGCCCTAAAGAACCTGGTACCTTCCTGAGTTTTCTAGAACTTTTATTAAGGGAGAAGGATCAAGGCTTACACTCCTTGCCTCCTGCATCCTTTCTAGCAGAGTGCTTAGCACATAGTGAGCATCTGGGAAATGTTGACCGCCCTTAGTTGATTGACAGCATCTAGCTGCACCTTTTCTGTTCTGTGACCTGAGAACAACTGCTCTTTTCTTTCTTGCGTGACATGGAAAATCTCTACTTGCGCTCCCCGTCCACTCAAACTTGGTCCTGCTCAGATGAGACAGCCAACAAGACCAAATTAAAAGCCTGCATCGAAATGATAATTTCACGAAATGCGTTGTTTTAACTCCTGGCAGTATAACTGTCATCAGCTTGCTGGGGGGCAGGAGAAGTTGAGTGTTCATTGGCTTCCAGCCCTACACTAAGCTGCTTTAGTGGCATCATTTTTTAATGACTATGGGAATTGATTTTTTGCTAAGGATGATCACCACTTGTGTAAAGATGAGTGCTGGCTTTGGAATATGGAAATGGCAACAGTGACTCACATTTGACGTCTTCGGTGGACACCACTGTTGGGTTTGTCCTGTAATGTCAGCCTCCCTCACACTTGCCACTCTTGCACCTCCCAAGGACATATGCTGGTCTTGGGGGTGCATGTATTGATGGTGGATGGTGAATAACAGAAATTAGAAAAAGAATATAGCACTAGTCTCGCTATTATGCTCCAGTCAAGTGAATTAACATAGACTTATAAAGTAGTCACCTATAAAGCAGTAACCAATCTTGGTTTTTTGAGCAGCTGAGGGGCACGGTTTCTGAAGCTTGGTTCTGCCGCTTTCAAGCTGTATGATATTAGATGAGGTGTTCAGACTCAGTGGGGCTTAGTTACCCCATCTTCAAAACTTCTTCTTCGTGGGCTTGTGAGGATTACAAAAGATAAATGAACACAGAAAAATATTTTGTTAATTATAATGCCCTCTGCAAATGTTAGATATTATGGTGCCTGTGGGGAGTCAGGGATCCTTATTTTGATTATCAAAGGGCCTTTCCATCATTTTACTTTCTACTTGCCCAGGAGTTTGCTGGAACTGGCTCATCGGACTCAGGAGACGGCCTGCATCTCTTCCCTGCGTTCAGGGATGTCACGGTGGTCACTGAAATAGGCTATCTTGGGAGTATCTATACACAGAAATTGTCATGTGCTACAAATCAGGGCTTCTTTCTCTTCCTCCAGGAGCCTATTGTTAAACGTTGAGCAGCACACCTCTGACCCCATCGCTTCCCTAATTTCTAATCTCTCCCACCAGCTACCTCCACAGAAGCCAAAGATTTCAAGGATGTGGAGTTTGTAAGCTCTGGAAGGCAGAGACCTCTCCGGTGTGGAGTTTATTCAGTGCCTAGCACAGAGCCTGATACATGCTAAATGTTTGACTCTAACCTATGAGAACTTGACTCTTCCCATTAACCTCTCCGAGTTTAGGTTTCTGCGTCTGTGGAATGGGTAAGTTAGTACGTACTTTACACAGGATTGATGTGAAGATTAGTTAGGATAACACAAGCAGTATGCCTTGGACAGTTAATAAATGTTAGATGCCTTTCTTTCCTTCCCAAACCTAATGGGTAATTGTCTTCTTCCTCCTATTCATCCTCCTGCTTGACTACACCCCCTGCTACCTCCTACTGTGTTTATATACATATTTATGTTTACACACAAACACATATGTTTAACAACTAGCTGTGTAACTATCATTTCACACCAGGACGCCGAGCTCAGCCAACACATTCAGATGCTAACACCTGTGATGGAGGCAGGAAGAATGACTTCATAAACCAACATTTAATTTTTGAAATTGGAGTGGGTAATTTCGAAGGGTAATTCATGCATTTCTTAATTGTTTTTTCTTTTCAACTCTAAGCTGGTGGGGATCCTGTATTCATTTTGCCTACCTGTTCGAGCGGCTATAAGGTTCAAGTGAGATGACGTGTGTAAAACGCCCTCAATGAATCCTAGAACCTTAGAGCTGGCAGGGAGCTGAGATGATCATTTAGTCTAATCCCGTTCATTCATAGATGAGCAACACTGGGCAAAAATAAAGTGATTTTTCCTACATCATCCAGTTTAATCAATGACAAAAAATAATCTAGAGTCTATGGAATCCAAATCTAGCGCCCTTTTCTGTGCTAGGACATACTCATATCTTCAGCTTGACAATGACGAAAATGACCACTGCTGGGAGGAGAGTGTGATCTGAACCACACACATGTTGATTAAAATAGCAAGAAGAGGCTAACATATATCAAGAAATTGTGCACACATCCTAAGCCAAATTAGCTCATTTCTTTCAGGTCATTTTAAAAGCATTGTTTTGTCACCATGAAAATACAACTATAGTTAGTGGAAAGGAAAACAAATTCCCCTTAGAAGAGTTCTATAAAATGGCCCAAAAAAATCTCTTTAATTGCCTAAGAGAAGAAGGAAAAAAGGAATAAGTGAGGCCTATATTATTCTGGATACAAGGAATGGTAGTGGAGCAAAGGGACAAAGCAGGAATCACAGCACAAAACAGCCAACACAAGCCCTACGTCTATCCCACACAAAGTTTTCTAGCCACGTTCAACTACCGTCTTCCGTCATTCTGAAATTCTCAAGCTCAGATGTAATCAATTTGAGCTTGTAATGATCCAGCAGCTTAAGATCTCCATAATAGTGTAGCCCACTGCTGTTCAACTGCCTGTAACTTCTGGAAAGGAAGACATCCCAGTAAGGCACGTGGCGAGGAGGGAGTAGGTAACAAGAGACTCTCGGGAGTGGGAGAGGAAAAGTGGGGAGAAGCAATCAGGCCTCATCAATGCTCCGGGTAACAGGTCATTTCATTGGCTACTACCCAGGGGTGACATTAAAAATATTTAATAGCTAGTAGGGTACAAGCACCAACGAATCTGAAGTGATGATGGTTACCATGTTGGAGCAGGGTTCTGGAGGCGCCCTGCTGTGCTAGACTTTAACCAGGCCCTGGGGATGGGGCCAGGGTTGCTGGTGAGGGTGGAGGTGGGCAGGCATCCCGGAGCTTGGAGCAGGAAGTGCTTGCCAACTGGAGCAGCAGGAGTGCAATTTTTTAACAACCAGAACGGCAGTACTGCTGCCTGCCTACTGAGCTTAATTAACACGCCCTCCACACATTTCTCCTTCTTCCTTAGCCCTACCCTTCTAAACTTTCCAGTCTGATGGTTGCTGGAACGAAGTCCCATTGGTGGCATAGTTCAAAGCTCCAGGCGAAAGGTCCTCAGAGAGTGGGATGGGTACGGCAATGCACACAAGTGAGTCCTGTCTGAAGTTGATTTCTCTGCTTCTGGGTGACAAAGCCAGGCTCCTGCAGGAGCCCAGCAAGTGTTGTGCAGACCTGAGGCATGTCAGATCAGGATGGTGGCGAGCTGGAAAGCAGTTCCTCCCAGAGCCACCAGCGTCACCTCAGCTCCAGCCCCACAGGCATACAGGTCCAGGTTGCCTCACCTGGATACTAAAAGGAGTCAGAAACTCAGAGTTTCTAGTTTTTAGCACTATGCAGGCCCATGCTGGAAGGGCGAGTTTTCAACTTCATGCTTACCAAAAACCGCATGGCAGCGCAAAGGCTGGTGCTCTTCAAGGATGAGCCATGGTTGAATTTTTTCCAAGTAGATTATTCTTGCTCTGTCTTCAAGGACCAACAATACATGTGCATTGTGACGTTTATGGATAATCCATTCTCACTGGAGCTGCCACTCTTCTCGCAACGGTAAACGCTAGTTCATGGCCCTGGACTGCAGGAACTGAGCCGTGTTTTACCGTGGACTTCTCTCCATTCCCCATTTTAAGAAACAGCTGCCTTTGAGAAAGGCCCCTTGTCCTTTCTTTACTGCTTTCTACAGCAAGAGCCTTCTCAGCTGCCTACTTCACTGGGCCTGATGTAGCCAACATCTTGAAGATATAAAACGGAAAATGGGCTTCCCATCCCAACAGCAGCAGCTGCTTAACACCCATCACAAAACAAAATCATCATACTTGAAAACCAGATTTAGCAGTTTAAAAGAGCTGCTAAGACAACATTAGATGGAGACAAGAGTGTGGTTTTGTAACTGACATTACTTCCACCAAACCCTCTAATTCACGTAAAAACAACTTCAAAACACTAAATGGCTGAAGTTTTTTGAGAGGATGAGCATTCAATCTCTCAATGCGTGCTGGAAAAGAATGCATAGATTTATCTCATCACCCTTTTTAACAACTAATTTTAAATAAGCGTTATGTCAAAACTGCTATGACTTCAATTACAGAGATGATGCACTTTTTTCTTGACTCCATATCCACAAAGGTGGCTAGCGTGTTCCCTTTTCAGCAATTTCTCTATACTTTGCCAAGAATGGAGCTAGTAAGCCAGTAGGCTCATTTTTGTTCACTAATGAGATATAAAGCTTGCAAACGGGATATCTCTAATTATTAATATGTTTTAAGGTCATTTTTCCCCATTTTGAGCCATCACTGGGTATTTCAGAATGTCCTTTGCACAAATTTCTGGTCCTAAAGATTATTATTCCATTGAACAAATTGTTTTAGAAGCCCTCTTGTGACTTATTTTTGGTTTTGTTATTGTTATTTTTTGTTTTGCTTTGTTTTAGATCTAAAATATACCTGGAAGGTAGATCTGTAAAGAACATAAAAAAATTGCAAGTTTTATAGAATCATCTGTCTCCCAGTCATTTCTGTTCCTGTGCTGAAAACTTTTGATGGACATATTACAAAAGTTTAAATTATTGTAATTAGACTCTTTTTTCCCATGAAAAACAAAAAAAATGCATTTTTGCTGGTTTTTTGCATCTCCTATTGCAGAAGTTATCTTTCTTTCTTTTTTTCTTCACTCTCGGACTTTTTTTCTGAGTGAGGTAATCATTATCCCCACATAAATCACCTGGTTTTTAATCCAAAATCTTTTATCAGAGATCATTTGACCTATTAATCATAGTTAGGGTTAGGACTAGTGTTATTCGCCAATTTTTATTTTAATTAGTTAAAAGGAAACGAACCAAGATGCAAATCTACCTCCTAGAAATGCTGGTGAACCGGGAAGCGGGTGTCGAAAGAAGAACATACTGGAAATGTGGAGGAGACTCGTCTTGTTTAGGATCCCTTGGAATGAGAAGATTCAATGAGGATGATTCGGAAGTTTGCTGAGCATGCTGTCATTCTGGAAGCATTGTGCCTTCAGGGAATAGTAAGAAGTGATGATGGAAGAGGAATTGGAAACAATCCTCTCTTCTTCGGATGCTTCTGCCAAGAAAGGAGGGGTCAAATATGAGAGTAAGACCTTGGAACCCAAGTCAGAAGGTCCAAAGCTTGACCCGCTTCAGGCCTAAGACTAGAGTTGAGGCTAGGACCAAGGTGGTTTCCAGAGGGCTCTCTACAAGAGTGGCCCCCGATGTCCTCTCAAAGGCATCTCGGACAAGCCCTTCAGCTGCAGAGGTCAGTGCCTGCCTTGACCCACACCAGCGGGTGGCCAGTCAATCATCCTGTCCAATATAAAGCCTCATTTTCTTTAAAAGAACGTTTGTGTACTTTGTCCCCGGCAAGGAACGCAAGTGACCCCAGACTAACTGCAAACTGTCCCCTGACCCAAATCAAAGGAGCAGCCCAGCACCTGCCATTCATCAGGTTCCTTTCAGCAAAGCCATCACAGAGGAGAAATAATTTTACTCACTCTTAAAGTGTAGTTCTTTGGAGAAGAGGATGTTGAACAGCAGCCTAGCAACCTGGTGCGACAGTTTAGGACAGGAAGTAGAGAAAAATAGATTCAACAGAAGCTGCAGAGGGAATTGGAAAAGGCAGAGCATAATTACCTTCATTGGAATGAAGCCTGAGTACCGGCACTAACATCATTACTCCTACATTAAGAGGACGAGGATTTTTCCCTAAATACAATCAGAGCTTTGCCCTTAGATACCAACAATTCTATCGAGGGCAGTGCAGGCGGGGAGAACTTTCAGAAGGTGAGAAGGCAGAAGAGGAAATTAGACAGACAGACATAAGGGCACCTTTCTATATCAATACTCTTGGTCTCACTGTCTGCTTCTGCGATCCACTTACTTTTTGGCAGGCACACTTATCGCATTAAAAATTTATCTCGTGAATCTAATACATTATCTCTGCATTGGCAATGGGTGGCAGGGTGGTGCTTACAGACACTCAAAAGACAGGCTGACATGTTTCTCAGGGTTGAGCAACTTTTCAGTAACCACTCCGTATACAGTTGTGACAACATTTCTGTTCCTACGGTATTGATAGTTGCTTTTACTGGGAATGAGAAGTATTGGGCTATGAATGAAGGTGATCAAGCCTTGGGCTCAGATTCTCATTTTTCCAGTTGCAAACTGGGTGATATTGAGCAAATTACTTAAGCACTCTGTTACTTCATCTGTAAAATGGGCAGGGATAGAACTTACTCGTGTGTGTGTGTGTGCTCATTAAGCAATGTAACAATTGCAATGCGACATTTGGTAACTGGTAGCTGATATTATTATTATTAATTACACTCCAAAATCAAAATCAAAATCAACCTAAACTACAAAGCCTGTTTCAACTTCTAAAAAAGCCCTAAAGTCAACAGGCATGTGATAAGGGCTCTCTAAAACCACGTTCTCAGTAAGACCATGAACTGCTCCAGACCAAGGCCAGTATGTTGTTCCTATCAAGTGATGGCGGGGTCCGCTTTTTAGATTTGCTATATTATGCATGCAGGACTGGTTAAAAGGCCTTTTAAACAAGAGCCCAATGTAACCACAGAGGAGAAAAAGACAGAGGGAAAAAAAAAATCCTCACAGGCAAGTGACAGAATTCAGGATCCAAGCACGCGGTGATGCCCTGAGCTCAAAGTCTTTACAAGCTAAGTGGTCGATATGGCTGCCTAAGATCATCCCCCAATATGGCCCTGAGAGAACTAATAAAGGACCTGGCAGTGAGGGGAAGAGAGAGGAAAGCACTCGGCTGAGAGATTGACTGATCTTGCTACAGATCAGATGGATGGTTCTAAATGACCTGTAAAGACATTCCCGGAGCCCTGGGCCAGAGCATTAAGCGCCCAGACACCACTCGCACTTCTGAAGTAGTTATTAGTGACTGAAGTCTCAGTTGACAAGTGCGACTTCAGTTTCAAGTAATGGTTTAACAGCATCAACTTGAGGAAAGGTTATATCTCGGTGTGTCTGGTGTACTGCTGACACTTAAAGGAAATAATTGGTAGATTTAGAACAGAGGGAGAAGCCAGTGGGTAGAATAGGATGGGCAGTTGAAACTTAGGGTAAACTTCACCGAAATTGTGGGAAATAGAGCCAGGAATTCTAGCTGGGCTGCAGCACTGAAGTCACCTGCACACCACAACTACACACCTCACACACGTGCACACAAACACCTCCCACCATCTCCAGCCTGATCCTTTTGATGACAACTAGAGGGGTGTTGTGTTTTTCCCTCTTGGATGACCGCATCACAGGAATTCTTCACGTGTCTGTGCTTGCCAGTTGGCATGCACTGCAACTTTAGAAACACCACATTGAACAATGAAAGAAATGTGCTTTCCCAGCACCTTTGGGGTGTGGGAGGTCTGTGAACAGGGCGATTAGGCCTTTTTGTCCTGCCTGCTGCTCTGCAGCTTGACATAAACCATCAATAAGATACACGGCCCCCACCCCACCTGACTGTCATCACGTTTCAATCAGCAGCCTTTGATTTTGGGGAGGTGCTGAAGGATCCTGTTGGCAGGAGGGATGCTGGAGACAAAATGCAGGCAAGGAGGGAAAAGTCTTGTGTGTGTGTGTGTGTGTGTTCATCTCCATATGCGATTAATTCCTCAGTAATTCCCACATACAAGCTACCTTTGCCTTCATAAAAGTAAAACATGTAAGTGATAAGTTTGTTGTCAAACTTACCTAGATTTTGATCTCAAGCACCTTTTAATTTCACCATGCTCAGGCTGCAGAGGATTTTCTTTAGAAGATATTATTTCTAGTATTTTTACTAAGAGGTGACAACTCAAGTAATTTTTTAACCTTCATAAGCATTATAAATAGCACTGCTACAATTTACATATTGTTGGATTTGCATTGTTATGGCGCCTTCCTTTTTTTTCCCCCTCCTTCCTTCCTGTTTCCCTTCCTCCTTTCAATTGTATTTCCTCTGCTTACCTTGCTCCTGTCTGTGTCTATCAGTGGGAAGATACAGAATAATAATATACACTTAAATGACACCGTTCAGGACACGGGATCATAAAGCACATTAATAGGTTGACCTGGGCAGCACGAGAGGCCTGGAAAATTGCCCTAACTTCCCCCAAAATGCATCAACCTTCCGTTTGGATGAGAGCAGCTGCATTAGAAATAAAAGCAATATGGCAGATTTGGAGGATGTCCTCCTAACTCACTCCTAGTTGCCATTGATTGAAAATATTTAGATGCGGATCTGACAAGCCGAGCTAAGTGTACACCGTGACTCCTGTGAAGAGTGTCTGGGGAATCATTGTAATTCACCACTGAGGCGGGCTCAGGCACTTCTTTTCTCTGGGAAACCACTAAGATAAGGGTAAAGGCATAAAATAGAAAGAAAAAAAAGAAAGAATAAAACAAGTGACAAATGAAAAGAAAAATCAGCCAAAGGTTGGCCTGCCCTGCAATCTGGCTCCTCTCCAGTGAAAGATAACCCATGGCTGACAAGGGCATCTCCTGAGCCCAGTTGGTTTAATCAGTTGTACCTTGTGGGCCATTGTTATGTAGAACAGGCTCCTGCTGTATTGAGCCGACAGAGCTGGCTCCTCACTCTAATGGCAGAGTATTCACCTGGGAGGTGTTCAATCTTCAGTCTATTCCTAGAGGGACTTCGTGTTCCCCATAATTAATTCCTCCACTGGATGTCTATATAACACCATACTCTAGTGGTCATTATGAACTGGTGTGATGGCTCCTGGAGACAGCTCCGGGGCATCCAGCTTGGTGGTTTGGGAGGTCCATGGAGGCCAGCCCCTCGCAGCTGTAAGGAGAAGGTGACGTGAGTTCCACGAGCATACGTACACACACACGCAGCGAGACTCACTCAGGAGAACTGCTGAGATTGCTTTTATTTTGGCATAGGAAACGCTTGTCAGACACATCAGCTGATAGCATCCACGGAGCTGGAAGAGGGAAAATGAACTGCATCACAACCAGCTTAGATTTCAAAACAGAAAGCAGCACACTGACATTTATATTAGCCTAGTTTGACATGACCTAACCGTTCAGATTGGACGCAGAAGAAATCTCTTCCACGTTTGCCGCCCCCCATCTCCTAAAGTGTGCCATTTCCAGATCTGTAGAGGTAATAGATGAGGCAAAATGTTGCAATTTTCTGCTGGCCGTTCCCCCAGAATGCGGAAACCCTTGGATAGTCAAAAGCATCCTGTTTTCTATAGAATTTTTAAATACAGGAGGAGATTATCCATTCCTCAAAAACGTGGAGAAGCATTCTAACTAAAGCAACGGTCCTCAAACTTGACTAAGGCCAGACAGCATGGAGGGGGCTGAAAATGCAGATTCCCAAGCCTGCACTCCACAAAAGCAGAGTCATTTGGCCTAAAATAGGACGCAGATTTCTGGGCATCAGACAAGCAGGTTCTCACTACATTATAGCTATGAGTATGGGTATTAATAGAGTATTCCAGATATTAAAAGGATAGAATAATCTATTATTTAATTTTCCACTTTATTATTTAACTTAATTAATTAATTATTTTAATAATATTATGAAGCTAGAAATTATATAGATATCCACATATCTTTGTCCTTTACTATTTTTACCACATAGTGAACTTGACCTATGAGTCAGGCTATGACGTGTACCAGCCGTTTAGAAAAGACTGACAAGTGAAGCAGAGCAGACTGTGCTCAGCGTGTGTCAGGCCACTTT
The DNA here is from genome assembly GCF_041296235.1 of Equus asinus. NCBI lineage: Eukaryota > Metazoa > Chordata > Mammalia > Perissodactyla > Equidae > Equus > Equus asinus. The sequence continues at coordinate 107,364,822 of NC_091791.1, read as the reverse complement.
GCAGTTAGTTCGTGGCCTTGAGAATTGTCACCAGCAGGAGGAGGCTCAGGGAAGGGAAGTCACGAAAGCTAGTTGAGGGCAAAGCTCTGATTAGACTTGATCTCCTGACTCTCATTCCTGATGCGGAGTCTCAGGCAATGAAATAATGCCTCTACTCACTGTAATCACAGCTCTTTTGCAAGAATTATCTGATGTATTCCTCACACTCAGTTTCTAACGCAGGTAGTATGTTTTTTAGAAATTATTTTGCCAATGAAGAATTTGAAATTAAGGGAATTTAAGTAACTTGGCTGTGGTCACCCTTCTACTAAGTGAGGGAGCAGCATTCAAACTCAGGGTTTTCAACTCCAGGACCCACTCTCTTAATCGTCATGTAACGGAGACATCTATTCATTCATTTTACACGGGTACACTGAACGCCCATGATCTACCAGACCCTGCTTCAGGTGATGGGGACACAGTGATGTTCCCTGTCTCTGGAGCCTCGAGGCTGGTGGTATAGAAAAGTCCCCACCGGGGGCAATAGAACATAGTCCTGCTAGTGCCATAGTGAGAGGGCAAAGTTGCTTATTCTTGTGCTGTTAGGGAAAGCTTCCTGAGGAAGGGAATATGGATGGAGGGGTGACAACGATGAGGACAGGAAAAGTGAGCCAGGCAATTGGAACAGCATGTGCAAGTGCCGGAAGTGAGAACACATTTGGAGAAGTGGTCAGGCGAATGCACTTCGAGGCTGTGCATTTACATGTGCCGCCTCCCAGATGATAAAACCGAAACCTGCAACTCGCTCAATCTGTGAGCACTGCCAAACCACGCAGTTTCCACCAGCTAAAGGTTGATGGAGCAGATTTGCTCAGCTTCATGATATAATGAGGATGATGAGGTCCTCTAGAGAGAAGGCGTGATACGGCAGGAAGAATGGTGGCTTTTGAGTCACAGAGATCTGCCCCCACTTACTGCCTGGGTGATATTGAGAAAATCTTTAAGCCTTTCTGATCTGCAGCCTTCCCAATCATACATGAGAATGGTAAAACCTACCTTGTCTGGTTCTTGAGGGTTATTGATAATGTATTTAAACATCAGACACATAATACAAACAGCAAAAGCAAAGTCAAATTACACACTGGAAAAGAATTTGAGACACATTTGGCAAAGCAATAATTTCATTAATAGAGAAAGTATTCCTAGAAATCAATAAGAAGAGATCAGTAAGTCTGTAGGTGAATGGACAAAGGACATAAGCAGAGAGTTCACAGAAAAGGAAATACACAAGAGCCTTAAATACATAACAATCCAAAAAAAACGTTTGTTCTCACTCATATTGAAATATACACATTAAAACAATAATGAGATAACATTTTTTACCTATCAGATTATCAAAGTCGAAAAAGCTTACCATCACTCGTTGTCAGAGACAGGAAGTCATCTTAGCAATATCTGTTAAAAATTTAAAGACAGGCTCCGTGACCCAGTGATTCCACTTTCGGAAATTCATCATGCAGGTGTACTGACACCTGTATGCAAAAGTATATGTGAGAATGTTCCCTGCAGGATATTGTGATGCAGCAAATTATTCGAAGCAACGTCAACGCCTATCAAAATGGATCTAGTTCAATAAGTTATGGTGGAGGGAAAGAGTGTCATACAAAGCAGCTGCTAGAATGAATGAGGCAGCTCATTCACGAATTGTTGCAGAGTGATCTCCAAGGAGGCAACCAGTATATGAAACAATATGTTTACTCCCGTGTACCTGCATACGCATGGACTAGCTCTCAGATAACGCATCGTGACCTGATGGCACTGGTGCCCTCTGCAAGGGGAACTGAGCAGCTCGAGGACAGAAGGGGTGGGAGAGTTTTCACAGTTTGAATTATGTACCTTTAATAACACGTAAATATTTCTTAAAGGAACAGAAAATTTAAAAATGTAATCAACAAAATATAAAGAGCTAACACATGGTGGTCCCTGAGACACACAGCCTAATCTTGGATGTGCTATTCAGAAAGGAGGAATTAATTTGAACATCCTTACTCTCACTCTGTGTCCCTTGTGAAAACTGTCCCTTTTCACACTTTGGGACAACCTATTCAATAAAGAGGTACCATAAGAAATATTGAAACAGAACAAAATGGGCAGGTTAGTTTATCGCATGTGCTATTGAACTGAAGTTAGAGATTTACTCGTCTGTGCACTGCAGCAGCAGAGGGACACAAAAGATAGGAGTTTGTTCTAATTGCAAATTCCAGCTCCTTCCACCATCTTTCTAGCTGTGTGATCTTCAACAGCTTACTTTACCTCTCTGAGACTTATTGCATTCATGAATTAAAGGAAAATATTTCTTTTACTTAAGATGAAAGCATTAAATGAGATAACGAAGTTAGAGTACAGCAAAGGACTTAACGATTGTTGTTCAATTTTGCCACTACACCGAGAAGAAAATGTCTTTTAATTATTTGCTTTTTGTATACCTTCTATTACTGAAGTTAACGTTTACACGTTGCTATGCTGTTTTGGCATTTTAGATTATTTTCAAAAGTCCTAATAAAAACGGAGATCCTTCTACACAGAATCTGAAATATATTATGATGTACATCCGAAAATAAACATATAAATGAAAAATCAAAGCGAAAAACAGAGATCCTTGTTCTTGGGCTTCAGCTCAGACTCAGGCACGAACTTTCAGCATGATCTTAGAAAAGCTGCTCGTTCTGTCTGCTTCAGTTTTTTTTTTAATCTGAAAACCAGTAACAATCATAATTGTATCATTTCATGGAGTTGTAAATCTCAAGTGTGTGTGAGAAGTTTATTCATACATAGGATTTCAAGTCAAAGACCTTTTAAGAAATAAGCCAAAGTAACTGATCTACATCATGGAAAATGCTCATCTTCGTGAGGAGTAACAGGCTGGGGGGACTGTGCAGAGAAGGCCAAGGCACACACACGCCCGCATCCCCATCCCTCCAATAAGCCCTCTTGCAGTAACCAGGCTACTCTTGTAAAGTCTTCATCAGACACTGTTATAAGTTCATATTTTAACGGGTAATTGGCAAGTAATTAGGAGAGACAGAGGAAGATTGTCTTGTGGAACTGTGAACAATAGTTGAAAGAGGTAATTTGGCTCTGGAACTAATTAAGAGAAATGCAAAGGGAGGAAAAAGAAGAAAATCACAATCATCATGTAGGATTTACAGATCAGACATTCACAAAGAACACTGAGGGTCAGCAGTCCAGGGCCTGCTTCAAGGTGGTCAGCCTAGTTTAGGGGAACTAGAACAAGGCTGATATTGGTCCAACTGGCCAGAAAGGGCCCACATCCTGGACAGCGGCACAGGGGGCACCAAACCCAAGAGGCCAGTTGGTCTCAGTTGACTGAACAGAGCTTTATGGAACTAAGGAAAATCCTGTTAGACTTAACTTCTCAGCTGACCAAACCGGACACTGTGCTTAGTCTATAGGCATATAATTTTCCTACCTAATTAAGTTAATTATGTGCTAAATCCCCACATGCAGTTACTTTGCACTCAAAACACTGAGCTGAGTGTTTTCTTATTATTAGTTTGCCGTTAAGAGTAACTATATTATATGCATTTTTTAGAATAATCTTCATTTCAAATACTTTATTATTTTGGCTCCGTGAACCAAGATAACGTGGGAATCCTCATACTTGTATAAATTCTGATTAGATTAACCGCTCCAGAAGGCACTACATTAAAAAGTATATATATGTTACAAAAGATCCTCATAAAAGAATTAATGTTTGAAAATATCTAGTTACTCAAAAGACCACCAACACTTGCATTTCAGCCTCAAGTATCAATGGACGTGTCGGTGTCCTATGGTTCTATTCACCTTGGGGTGAAATTATTTGGAAAATCTGCCAATATGGAAACCCACATGAATTGGGACTAAATGGCTCAGCCGACTGAGTACAATATAAAGAGAAAGTAAAGTTTTTCCAGTTGCTTCTGTAAACAGTCATTGTGCCTGCCAATCAAATCAATTAAAGTGTTTCAGTCTTTTTAATTATTACGTTTTATTTTAACGTCAAAATGAGTACAAGGAGCAAGGAAAGAAATGGATGTTATGATAGGCATACTGTTCAGGAAAATTATACATTAGGAAAAGAATGCTCATGTACTTATATTCTTAGTTCAGAAAATATTACTCTCCAGATTTTAGCTCAAATAAGAGAGGCCCAAGTTCATAAGTTAGGGCTACATATGTGATGGCCAGAGCAGCAGGCTGAGAATGTCAGCATGGCCTGGAAGGGCTGGAAACCCAGGATAAACAGCAGGCCCTTTTGGATGACAGCTCAATGTGAAAGGAGAAACGAGCCTCCATCCGGCTCCCACTGCATGGGTGTCAACATCAGAAAATGCTCCATCACACAGCCAGTAGAAGTGCAGCCTGATAGACACAGAGCCTGACCCTGCTTCCCCAGGAGACAATCCCTCCAGGTCATGGGTGAGGGATACTGGCAAGGGTCACTGAGGGGGGCGTGCAAGTACAGCTGCTTGCTCAAAATCCATCCCCTAATCAACAGGACTCAGCCTCAAGGGGTTGTCATGCCAGCCCTTTCACCAGGGCTCGCTGAACAGGCGAAAATCAAAGCCTAAGAAAACACTCTAGTTTTTAAAGATTCAAAGCTGTAGGGAAAGCAGTAAAAAAATAAAAAGATTAAAAGAAGGGTCCAGCTTGGATGGGTGGGCCAAACTAGCCAGTAGTGTTGAACTGCACCTGAGTCCTTTATTGCAGAGGCTAAAAAGACCTGTGCTTAAAAGTGGTGGAAAGAAAGGGGAAGATAGATGATGGATGGATGGATAGATGGATGTGTGCATGGATGTATGCATGGAAGCATGGAAGGACGGAAGGATGGACAGAAGGATAGACAGATAGAAGATAGATGATATATTTAGGTCTACAGTTATACCTTTATATCTATAGTTATATCTGTACCTAGAGTTTCTCTCTTCTTGCACACATAGCCACGCTTGAGGTACGTTGACTCAGGCAGTGAGCACACAGACCTCACTTTTACATAATCAAACATGTTGAACATCCCCAGGTGATTGCTTCAGAATGAAGTCCTGCCTTGGGCCCCCTGTGATATGCATAACCCTGCAGGGCCGTGGAGGCACACATCAGACTCCCTGGTTTATCGGGTAGCTGGAAGTTGCTTAGATTCAGGACAAGGGGAGTGACATGTCCCGCCTCTGGAAAAGGGGTCGTCGTCCCCTGCACTGCACTGTGCCTTTAGCAGGTGCTTCAATGTCAAAGATATTAAGGCTCATTATTTTCTTTGCTTCCCTCAATCCTATCTCCTCCTTCTCATTGCTCATACTGGCCTGCTTCCTCTGCTCTCCGCCTGTCCCTCTTGTTAGGTTTATCGTCGGTGACTACTAGCTGGCCTGGAAGTGGAGATGTCAAGCTGACCCCGCAAAGCTAGCAGTTCATGAGCCCTTCCAGCTGGAAAGAAGGACCTGGTGCTGGTCCTCCCATGTGGAAGAAAGAGATATGTTGCTCATGCGTTTGTCCAAACTGATTACACGCATGTAGGTAAATTATTTCTGACACCTACTACATTTGTCCTGATTTGTAGCTCATCAGAGAAGAAAACAAAAGAAGAAAGAAAAAGTTCATAGGGCACAGGCACATGATATTCTCTTTGCAAAGGATCTGAAATAAGAGGTTGAATTGATGAATTCATTTATTGAGTCAACAGATAATTAGGTTAGAGGAAAAAATGTTACATTTGTACGTCTGTGTTCTCTAACAATAACAACAACAACACAAGTATTTTAATGCTCAAGGGGGCTACCTACATATTTCTACATGTTTGGATTTCGTAAACTTCTAGTAGAAAAAACTGGTAAGTGAAACTTAAAAGTACAGATGGTGGTGATGATAGCTAATATTGTTGAGTGCTTAACTGTCCCTAATTGCTTTATGTGGATTATCTTTAAATCTTACAATAGGAGATAAGGATTATGACTACAACCTCATCTTAGAGAGAAGGAAACTGAGGCCCAGAGAGGTTCGATTTTGCATGTGCAAAATCTTCTGGGGCACAGTGTGGACCCAGGTAATCAGATTCTAGAATGTGCTCCACTTAAATATCACACTATACTGTGTCCCATTATTGTTACTGATAATTGACCTGAGAAAAGCATTCATTTGAAGTTTCCATTAGTTTTGCAGAACATAAAGGAAAACATAAATGAAAGCCCACATGTTGTTTATTTATTTTCATTTTATCCATTTTTTCCAGGTAAGAAGCCTTCGTTCCATTCTACAAAAGAGAAAACTGCAGTGAGAAACCATAATCAAGACAGGGACATTTTGGATTAGAGTCTTAGAATTCGCAGTTCTAATTTCATGTAAAAGGATTAATTCCATCTTTTTGCGCTGAAACAGGAAAGGAGGAAAAGGTCAGTTGCTTGTTCTCCAAGCAATAATTACATAGGAGGAGAATCAAAATGGAGCAATGGGAAGACTGAACTTGACATAATGTAACGCAGCTTCGATATTCTCTAAATGATAGACTTTCAGCAAACTCCATTCCCCTGAGCTTTTAAATTTGAAAACAGACTTAAGAAAGAATGTTACTGTGAGAAGTTTAATGAGTAGAAAGCCTCTTTGATCCTATAAAATCAAAAGAATCTATCACATTTTAACCGAGTTTCACCCATTGGACCGTGAAGACTTCTCTGAGTGTAAATGAGAACAGGAAACAGAAACATTCCAGAATAGCTCTAGGTAGATCAATACGCCTACTTTGACCCTGAGACATGATTCTCTCTCTGTCCTATTTTTTCTGTCGCTGTGAAGCTGCCTACACTTCACAGCGAAACAGTGAATCAAAGGGTTAAATGGACTGCAGCCTAATGACGGTAATGATGAAATGAGTTAAAAAGGAAAAACAATAAATGCAGTGTGACTTCATTCACCGTATACAAAAAAGTTACCTAAATCGGTGTAACAGGTTACCTAGACCAACGTGAGCACACTACATCCTGTGGAACACTACTATATCAAGAGATTCTAGAAAAATATGTGTGTTTGTGTTGAAGTGCATTTAGGAAATACCACACGCTCTTCGTGGAATCCGTCGGTGAACTACTCTTCAAAATTCAAGGAGCCTGTTTAATGGCCGCAATTATTATTAAATGAGTATTAAACTATTAAAGGCTTTGAGAAGTCCTGCAGTAAAGAAGCCTTCTAATTTTCTTCATACTAGTGTTTCCCAAAACGATTTGTCTTTTTCAGTTTATGTCCATAGACATCAAATCCACTCTAGGAAAGTCTTCATTTGGGTGGGGGCAACATTGTGGTCAAGGGGTGTGTCTTTGCTACTGCCTCTCCCATAACTCTTTTACTACAGGAAGCCCCTCAAACTAATAAAAGGCTCCTGTCTTTATGGAAGAATCTATGGAGAAGCATAGTTCCTATTGCTGCCCCATACCTTTGGATCAGCCTGGGCCACTTATTCAATATATAGTCTACCATACCCACAACTGCAATGTTGGGGCATCTCAGGGTTATTGATGTGGAAAGTTCTGGACCCTCTTTGCATTTTCCTGGCTATTCTGTCTGCCTCTCTTTCTAGAAATACCTTCTTCCAGACTCTAGTATTTGGCTTGATTTGCCATTCCTGATCCAAGTTTGTCCTTGAATTTAGAGTTGTTCTTGATGCTTTTCTTCTGGACTCAGATATGTGCTTGCCCTCCGACTCGGCCATGTCAGGCCAAACCTGCTAACTTGGCTGATCGACTCTCAGGCCCAAGACCCAACCACAGCATTGCTCTGATGAACCAGTGCCCCCAGTGACAGCTCCTGTGGAAAGAGAACCAGAAATTACTGCAACCATCTAGAAACAAAATTACCGCACTAATCATCTAGAGATCTGGGGCCTGTTCCAGATGCAAAGATAGACAGTACTATCTGTGATGCTAAGCATGACACAGCTTCCCTAGTCCTCAGTTTATTGATCTATAAAATGGTGACTTTCTTACCTATCTTTCTTATAGTACAGACGGGACAAAAATTGTCACACAAAAGAACAGTCTTTTCATTTTTAATATATCCTTGACCATTTCTTCTATATCAAACCAGCCAAAATATTTGTATGGCCCTCAGTAGTTTACAAAATAGTGTTGGACACGTGTTTTTATTTAATTCTAATAACTCTAGGTGAGGTAGGGGGTTATATGGTGATTTTCAGGCAAGACAACTGAGAACTAAAGAAATTGAGTGAGTTGCTCACAGTTGTACATCTAAGAAAGGTACTGATCCAAGACTCCATTGTGTGGGACCACTGGTGGGAGTGCTGCCACTGGAGTCTCCTGGCCTGTGAGTGTCTTCTCCTTAGACACCAGGCCATTGCAAGCCAGGGCTGGTGACCTGGTGACCTTCCACCAATCAGACCTAATTACCAGCTTCCCACACAATGCATTTTCTCCAAAGAAAGGAAAGTTGACCACAAAATTTACTGTTCCTTCCTTCTAGTCAAAAGGAAAGCTTAAACAAACACCTCCTCCCAACTTTTAAACCCAAAGCTGCCTTACCTCTAGATACCCCTGTTTGAGGGGTGGCAGGTCAGCTTCGTCATGGTTAATGAATGCTGTGCTTTTTGAGGTAGGGATGAAAAACCAAAATGTCCATTCATTCATTCATTCATTTGTTGAACCCTTCAGTATATATTGAAAACTACTCTGTGCCTGACGTCTGACCAAGATCTGGTGATACTGAGCTGATCAAAACAGAATGTTTCGGGAGCAGCCCAGTGGCACAGCAGTTAAGTGCACACGTTCCACTTCAGCAGCCCGGGGTTCGCCAGTTCATATCGCGGGTGTGGACAAAGCATTGCTTGGCACGCCATGCTGTGGTAGGCATCCCACATATAAAGTAGAGGAAGATGGGCATGGATGTTAGCTCAGGGCCAGCCTTCCTCAGCGAAAAGAAGAGGATTGGCAGCAGTTAGCTCAGGGCTAATCTTCCTCAAAAAGCAACAACAACAACAAAAAGAACACAAGGTTTCCTCTTTCACTGAACGTACCTGCCAGTGGCGAACCAGATAATAAGTCAATAAACACACAAATCAATGAGATAATTTTTGATATTAAGAAGTCTTAGAAGGAAATATGACAGAGTAATGGCAAGAAAAACATGGAGATAGGAGAAGACAGCAATGATCATTGATGAGGATGTCCATGGATGTCCTTTCTGGGGAGAACAATACGAAAGTCATTGCCAAGTACCTTCGAAGCAAGAGAGTGGGCCAGCAGCAGGGATAAGATATTCCTGTTACTGGTTTGTATGGTTTCAAGTTCATCAAGCTGGACTCCTACAGTTCTGGATGAGAAGACAGTTCTCCAGGTTCTTCTGGAAAAATGTAAGGCAAATCTATAAGAAATTAACATTTATAGGATGGCGAGGGGCTGAAGAAAAGGAAAGTGAAAAAATTAAGGCCAACCTTGTATTCTCCATTTGGGGGTCTTCCACTTTCACTGTTAAAAGGGAAAGAGCAAAAGGAAATGAATACCTGTCTTCATGAGAAGGGATCCTGGGTGGTCTGCTCACCAAGCAAATCCAAGGTCAGTAGTTGCTGTCTGTTGGCACCAATATCCACACTCTTGTTTATGCAGTTTGAATTCTGACTGCTGAGGAGTTTTAAGCTATTCAGTGAATGTCTTCTGTCATGTTCATTTTCAAAAGGATATAATTTCCTATCCAAACTGTAACATACCAACTTTCAAAGGAAGCCGCTGTGGGTAGGTGGTGATGGCGCTATGTTTCCTAACTGGTGATTAGCAAATTTATTGCATGATAAACCATTTTCAGTGCAGTTTTGAAAAATAAAAACATGCTTCTTCCTGAGTAATTAGTTGCTCTTTACAGCCAACAAACTGTAATTTTTATTCCTTTTACACAAGCCCATTTATTAGGAGAGAGAGCTAGCAAGCATTTATGCTTTTGTGTTTATACTGCAAAGAAGACATGGCATCGAAAACCTGCTATGAGAATTCTGAATGCCGTTATATTTTAAAATCCACATTAATTATAGATCCACTTATTCTTAGAAAAGACAGGAATTGCAGCCGGATGGTGTTGTGGGGGAGGGATCCGTGTATAAATTTCCTCCCAAGGACCCCACTGAAATTTCCATAACATTCACCACATGACACTGATGTGTGAAAATTGACATGAAGATTTGAAAATTGGGACCAAGGGAGCCCAAGCATAAAATAACTTCAATTTTGCGCGCTCTCTGTCTCTCAGAGGAATAGCGCGTAGGACTGACCAACACAACACAAACAAGCGAAGGGGAAAAAAAAATCCAGGGAGAAGGATAGGAGTTATTAAGGAGAAAACACACTTCTCACTCACAGAGAGAAAGGATGATCAATGGACTTAGTCACAGAGAAATTCAAGCAGAAAATTGCTGCTGTTTTTTATCTGAACAGCAGAAAGTTTAAGCAAGCCAGAATTCTCAAGTCAGAGGAAGGCATCTACAACTACCTGTGGACAAAGGGATGAGGCTTGGGTCTCTGAACCAGAGGGAAATGGTCAAGTCCCCTCACTCTTTGGTTATATAATGAGCAGATTTTTTGATAGACAAAGCTTTGCATCAGAAATGCCCCAGATCAAGGCTAAGATTCGTTACATCCCCGTATAGTTTCCAAGTCTATGAAATAATCTGCTTGGTTCCAAGCCTGCCCTTGAATGAAAATAACACCAAACAGTATCCAAAATGAGTGTGAAAATGGTCCGCAGTCCATGGACAGTTTACCCGATGAGAGTGACAAATGTGAAATTACTACTGACAAGATGGAATGTACCAGCAATTCCTCACCTGGTAAAAATATGTAAAGAGCAGCTCAAATCACATTATTTTGGCAAGTGCATTTTTGAAGCTTGAGGAAAACAGAAGAGGGGGGAAAAACCCTTCATCTACCCAAGGCTTTGGCCGCCCTAGGTTACTTTTAATGCAAGAAAATTGAGAACTCAATTACTTGAACCGCATAGTTTTGAGTGAGAAGTAGCTGCCTACATTTGGAAAACGACTTCAAAGAATGTCATCTCCAACATCAGGATTTTCAGACTTATTGGAATGAACAGAATGTTCCATGTGCACATCTATCTGCTGTTCCTTTGGTATAGAGGGAGTAGAATAAACAGTCTGGCTTTCTTCTAGAAGAAGTTTAAAATTTTTGAATACTATAATAGGGTGCAAAAGCAGATTTGGAAAACAAAAAAATAAAACTTTAATGAAAGCCCTCAGCCCTTGGTAGTTGTATGATTTCAGGTAAGTGACTTCATTTCTCTGAAGTTTACTTTCTTCAACTGTAAAAATGACAATAAAGAAAGACATCTACTTAAGGTGGCCAAGAGGAACAAATTAGATAAGCTACATAAGATTTGCATCCTCTAGTAAGCATTGAATAAATATCTGTTAATAGTTTTTTATTTCAACATAACTTTAGCGCTTACTCCCAAGACTTTACACAACCAAAGCCAGTAAAAACCCTTAAATCTGTACAGTATTTTAGAGTTTGCATAATGTTTTTAAATCCATTTTTTCCTCACTTGATCCTTGCATTAATTAGGGTAATACTAAGTGCTGTAATAAACAAACCATGAAACTTCAGTGACTTAACATACAAAAAAGTTTATTTTCACTTCTGTAAAGTCCCACACAGGTGTTCTTGGTTCAAACACAGCCTTCTTCATGGCAATTTGAGGGTCCAGACTCTTATTGCGCGATTCTGTCCTCCTCTTAGGCCTTGGAAACCTCTACATTCGGTTGGCATTTGGGAAATCAGCATGGAGGATCACTCATCAGAGATTTTTATCCGCCACATCCTTCCACTAACATTCCATTGGCTAGAAGTCACGTGTTCCTATTAAACCAAAGCAAAGACAGAACTGTCATGGCTGCCCTGTGACCAGGAGCTGTGAAACAGAGTCTGCCCAAATCTTCCCCCTAACAAGCTTAAGACTCAGAAAGCGTAAATATCATTTCACTATTTTACATAGAAGAGTAGAACTCGGAACTGTTGGATGACTTCTGTAGAATCATGTACATCTCCACCCCCCGTCTCTTGAATCGCAGTTGGTTGATTTTCCTTCCACATCCCTCAGCATCGCGGCAAGTATCAAGATGGCGTAACAGAGAAATGGTGGCCTAGTGCTCTTGTTTAGGCTTCCTTTTCATTCTCTTCTCTCACCCTCAAGCTGTCTGGGTCACTTCAGCTGGGGAGGAAAAGGATGTGACATTTTTAAGGAATTAAAGTCTCACACATCCCTCTAGTACTTATATTTTATAAAAGGGTAAATGAAGCTTAATTGTTAGGAGAGGATAGTGTTTTAGCCACTGAAAAAAACTGGGAACCAGTTCACACATAGTTTAGATAGTGGGCTTTCCTCTACTAGTTCCCTTAACCAGGAGAGTAGCTGCTTTCCATTTCTCTGAATATTAGAATCCACGAACAGATAATACTCAGAAATTAAGACCTAGCTTGATCTTCTCTCTTTTCCCCTAGGACTGTCCAAATAAGAGGACAGAGCATTGTGAATTTTCCAGAGGCTTAGAGATCCACCAGGTGTCGTTTTAAAATATAATAGGAAATTGCAAGCCTTTGGCCAGAAAAGCCTCATTTATCATCTCAGATGGCTTTAGGGCCAACAAAAAATGGGCAAAGAAATCTCACAAGATTGTGCGCGAGAGCCATTCCCTTTTCTAACCTGGAATAGACCTGAATAAATATTCAGATGGTGTCAGACAAAAGGCAACAAAAGTTTGCTGCTAAAGAGTCTAAATTCTTTTGCCCCAAAGACAGTTATTTTCTTTCACCTCAAGCAACTTCAGGATATTGTCCCGGGGCCGTGGGAGTATTTTGCTATTTTCTGTGTGAAATATTATATTCCCTGGTGAACATGGGGAGATTGTATTACTGTCCACTGATTCCCTGAGTTGACACAGCGAGCAGTGCTCGTGACCTCAACTTTCAAAGTTGCATCTAAATGTGGGCTTTTCCTCTGAAGGAACAAGGAAAAGCCCAGAGACTGGAAAAGGCCACCAAAAGCCAAGGCGCCAGAGAATCCATGAGCTCTGCTGGGCAAGGATAGGCATGTCACGTGCCCACTTACTCCAGCACTGTTACAGCCCTGAAATACAGATTCTGATGTGTTGCTTGGCATAGGTAGGTGATAAAACCCTCATAAGTCATGCCCCTTACCGATCAGTGATCACACGGCTTGAATCAGGTGAAATATGACTTGGTCTCAACTTGTCTGCTCTTACATATAAATAAATCTCTTTCTGCTGGGGAAAATAAGCTGGCATCAGGACAGAGAAAGATCTAGCACTTTTTTATTTTTCAACCACCCTTAGAGCCCTGATAGATCTCCAAGGCACAAAAACTTCTAGGGAGGGACAGAATGTTATGAGAAGAGAGTTATGGTATCAAATTTCACCAGAATGGCTCTCCTCTGGGTTCATTTATTTTTTGCTTTGTGCTGCGTTAGGTCTGTGATTTTCCCTAAGATGATGACCTACAAGACTGGCTGTTTGCATGCTCTGGATCTCATTTATTAGGAAGTGAAGTATGTAATGGTGAAAAATAGCTCAACGGGTTTCCTCTTTCTCTGGGGTATCTCCGCTGCAGCACGGCTCGCTGCACACACAGTCAGTGCCACGGAAATAAATGGAAGGGGAACCGGGCTCAGGATGTGCAGTGTGGGAGACCCTCCTCCGCACCTGCTGGAAGCCTTGGACAGCCGCTACTCCTTTCTGTGTAGGACTTAGATGTGTGAAGGATCTGGGGTCACTAGGATGGTGCCTGCAAAGACACATGTGAGCCCCACGTTCAGTCATTTATTTTCTTGAAGGATTGTGCGTGTGTGTGTGTGCTTGCAGTCGCAGCTCACAGGGCTGATGGGGGCGAGGCAGACTTCTCCGCCTCCCAGTCTGCAAGATGCCTTTCTCAAATCACCTTGAGGACTTGCCAGCAGTAAGTGAAAAATCCCCCAGTGCAGAAAAAGGCTTTAAAGACTTGGAAGAAAAGACTTGGAGTTTGATCTTTTAAGAAATCTTTATCAAATGCATTAATAATTTATACTTCTGTCTTCCTAGCTATGTAAGAAGCATCACTCTTCATTGACATTACTCCTCAAAATGCTTGTTGCTCCCATTTTAACATTGACATTCTGGAATACTGAGATAGTTACGTGACTCCTCCAAGTCTTGCAGTAGGTCCAGAGCAGAACTAGTGCACGACTTTGTCTGGATCCTGTTCTCTGCAAGGCAGAAATCTTGGCCTTTCCAGCCATGTCATTGCTATGATCAGTATCACAGTACCTTCACTGTGTGTTCAGCTTTCTTGTAGGCATTAGGAAAGAAATATTTTCCAGAAAGGACAAAATAGTTATGATATAGATAACTAGTATGTTATGATGCACTTTTGTAAAGGTAGAAACACAGACACAGAAAAGATAGATTTTGAGAACCTGCCTGATAGAGGGCCTAAGACTTACGTGCCCATCGCTACGTGAGGCATTCTGTCTGCCTTGACTCACACAGCTTCATAGTGCCGCTGAGATGCTGTGGGATGTAATGATGTCCAGATCACTGATGAGGAAACAGAAGCACAGGGACATTAGCTAATTTGCTGAAAGTTCCACAGCTCATCAATGAGAGAACGAGAAGTTCCACGCAAGCTGTGAAGCCACAATACTCGACTGGCTTCCAGATGCACCTAAGTAAGAGGAGAGACGGGGAGACTCACTGAGAATAAAGGCATTGATTCCTCCACGAAGAAGTACTTAGTAAGCATCTCTAATGTTCAGGGATCTTTCTCTGCAAGGAGCCTTGTTTGCATGTCTACCCTCACCTGCTCTTCATTTTGAAAAGCCGGTGGAAGCCCACAGGGTCATGTATTCCACCTTCTTGTGTTATAGTTGAGGAAATCAGGGCCAGATAAGTGAAGTGAATTTTGCAGGGTGTTATAGAGAGTGAAGAAGTTGAGACCAATATCTGGATCTTCTAGATGCTTTGCTGCTCTTGGCTATGAGGCATTTTGGCAATGGATTCTGCCATCTCTTTGGTTGCCAGGACTGACTCCGCTTGTCTGGAAGGTGGGGGCATGATTGGCCTCCCTACTTCACCGTTTATACAAGGCCCTTGGTGAAGGTCACAGTGCCTGTGAAGGAGACTCATTGGCGAGTCAAGGCTATCGGACAGACTGAGCTCCAGGGAGAGACCCTTCAAAAGTTCAAGACTTTTCTTGGGCATGCTGGTTGTGTTGTCCATCAGAATTAAATACACTTCTGTTCTTTTTTTTTTTTTTTGGTGAGGAAGATTGGTTCTGAGCTAACATCTGTTGCCAATCTTCCTGTTTTGGGTTTTTTTTTTTTTTGCTTGAGGAAGATTGTCACTGAGCTAACACCTGTGCCAATCTTCCTTTGTTTTGTATGTGGGATGCCACCACAGCATGGCTTAATGAGCACTGTGTAGGTCCACGCCTGGGATCTGAACCCATGAACCCTGGGCCACAGAAGCAGGTGCATGAACTAAACCACTACCTGACTGGGCCTGCCACTGTAATTATGTTCTTGGTCAATTTATTAGGTGTTACTTCCTGGGTAACTTCCCTACCATCAAGTTGTTGCACAGGTAGGTAAGTAATCATACCACAGCATAGAGAATGGTAAGGCTCTGACCTTCTGTGGTGTTCTCAGATAGGGAGCACATCCACCATTGGCCTTCCGTCATCCTTCTCCTTGGTCAGGGTGCACTGCTAAGAAATGTTACAGAGATGCAGAGTAAACTCAGCCAACGGCAATTTTCCGTCTGACTGCCTTAGCCATTCCACAGTGATAATTTATTCTGTGAATTTTTAATTCTGATATCTTACCAACTCCCCACATAAACTGTGTGGGATTTGTTCTTTCCTTGAACTTTTGGTCCAGAGTTTCTCAATCTTGAATGCACATTAGAATCACCTGGGAAGATTTTCAAGTCTTCCACACTCCCACAGACCTCTGATGTGGGGCTCAGACATCAGTGGGTTTTAAAGCCAGTCAAATTCCATTGTGAAGCCAACTTTGAGAACCATTTTTCCTGTCATATCCCATCATCATTTGTGGAGGAAAAGGAAGACAAATAGGCATTATTTTTGTGCATGCTGTACAAAGAATGTTACATATGCTATTCAGAATTCACCACAGTTCTGTGACGTAAGCTTTACCATCCCTGTTTTCAAGTGAAGAGACTCATGCTCAGAGAAGTCCTACACCCTAGATCACACTAGATGTGGCAGATACGGGATTTGAACACAGCATTGCTCAATTCTCCCATCCTCACATGTTGTGTTTCTTACATAGGACATCTAGCATGGTGCCTGGCACACAGTGGGAAAGTGGGAAAGCAACATGCTTTAATTCCCTTCTCTTTCTGATCTCAAAATAAAAAATCTATGTGCTTCCTCATATTGATCCTGAATAATTTTGGCTGATTGACCTACTGTTAGCTTAACTCAAATCATAAGAACCTCTGAGGAAAAAACTTTGAAGATTTTCCTTTTCCTACAGTATCAAATCTAAACTTCTCTACTTGATTTTCAAGAACCCACTTTATCTTTTTGCCTAACTTTAGGGTTCATTCTATCTCTCCAAATTATATCTTTCTCCACAAGACTATGTAATATCCCATGAAAATGCCCTAAGTTTTCTTTGCATCTCTTATCCTCCCTACTTCTTAATTTCTATAGATTATGTAATTCAACAATCAAAAATAATTTTAGAAGAATTGTCAATGAATTAAGAAAATTCCTAAATATAATATTAAGTGAAAAAGTAGCACCAAAAAATGTGTATATACCTTGATCCTAATTAGGTAATATAAACAAATAGAATTATGTTACAATCCTAATTATATAATATAAGCATATGTTTATGCATATGCATACACACATTACATATGTTATTTTACTTGTATATATTAGCATGAATTTTTAAGTACAAGTAAATATGTCAAATAACAGTGGTGGTTACATGTACCTTACAGTAAAATTTTTATTTGCTTTTTTTGATTTTCCAAGTTTCTGTCAAAGTTCTTGCAAAATAACTTTATCTTACTTTATTGTAAAATTACGTAAATTCAGTCTACGTACCAGACACAAATATGGCCTCTCTGTAAAGTATTCTTATCACATCCACCCAGATGCCCTCCGCCTCTTTGAAGAATTGCAGCACTCAACATACCCCCGGCATGCACTTCGAGATTTCTTGTCTTTGTCATCCAGCACACTTCCTTCTTCTTTCCATCCCCCAACTTGTTCTAGGGGACTTGATGCCACAAGCTGGCTCAAGAGTTGGAGCACAAGACTAGGGCTAAGCCAGTTGCCAGGTTTTATCCACAAGGCCATAGGGATGGGCCTTTTGTGAAGCAATGCATTCCCTTTAGTTTTAGCAACTTTATTTTGTTGGTTTTTCTGCTGCTGCAACCAGCACATTTCTAACTGATACACCACAAAGTCCCAAAAGATTCATTTCACGTATGTAATTTTTACCTTTGCAACCAACTTGGCCTTCATTCAACAGATATTTACTAAGTATCTTTTCTGTGCCAGATCCTTTGGAGAAACAAGGATAAGCTAGCCACCATCTTATTCTCACAGGCCTTAAGGTCTTGGTTATTTGTCTGGCAACCCCATAGCACAGAGTTAAATCCATGGTCAGTTTATTTGAGCTTGATAAATACAAGATAGCTTAAGGATTCACTTTAAGAGCTCTTTTAATAGGGATTGAATATCACATATCTTCAATCTCAAAGTTTTCTTTTAAAATCTAGCTAATACAGTTCTGTCTTAATACCTGGAGATGCCGTCTTATTTTATGGATCATCTCCATATTACTAATATTTTCCACTCTAAATATGTATATTTCAGTGACTGCTGGTATAAATAGCTTTTTCGTTTACTTTTAAGATAATTATAGGTCTATTTGCAAATATTGCCTCTTAAGTCTTTACATAATTCAATTCAGCTTGACTTCAAAAAAAGAAAAAAAGGGAGGGAGGAAGGAAGGAAAATAAGAAAGAAAGAAGGAAAGAAGGAAGAAAAAGAAGGAAAAAAAACAAAAGGAAAAACAAAACTAAAGATCTTAATCACAAAGGCTTCCAAAGGTCCACTGAAAGAGATAGAGGATGGATAGTTGAAATCAGGCTAGCAAATTCTGAAACTGATTTATGGCAACAATGAATATTTAAAATTAATTTTGAAATTCAGAGAAGTTACGATCAAAATAACTCTAGACTTGCAATCCAACCCAGTGATCAAAGCTCAAATTTACTAATCTTGGCAACTGAAAACAAGATTATAGGGTGGGAGCAACCACATAAAGTAACCCTTATTTGTAATTACTGTAAGTGTGGGACAGAGAAACATCCATGCCAGCTTTCCAAGAACTCCTTCTGCTGAGCCAAGAGCACCTGGGGCTAAATTGTGGCTGTTTCACATCTTCCTGCTGAAGGGAAGGAGGGACCAAGTGGAAAATCCACCTTAGGAAACACGCTGGACACGACTGTGGGCCTGACTCATGAAACATTGCCCTCCTTCTCCAGCCATTTCCAGAAGCAGCCTTCAAGGTTTACAACAAACAGTGTGGTGCTGGGGAAGGAATGGGGGCTTTGTCAACAAGCAGCCTCTGACTTGAGTCCCCTGTAGGACATTTATTAGTTCTGTGACATTGAGAAGTTCCCTTAACCATTCTCAGCCTCATTTTCCCCATTTGTACATTGGAGAAAATATAAACTTCCTTCTAGTTTTGTTGGATGACGAAATAAGTGAAATTATTTTACCTTTCTCCTATGAGGGGGGGAAAGGTGGCTATCATTGCTTCTGGAAGATGTAAGTTCAAAATTAAGTAAGTAGGCCGTTTTTAAATTTGGGGTTGAAGGTTAAACTAACACTCCTACCAGGCAGTATTACCTCTGGGGGATATTATATAAAATACACATGAAGGTATCCACAACCTTTCTCTGCTGAGTCATTCCAAGAGCATTCAGGAAGCAGTGGAGCAGAGTTTAGTTTAGGTACTGCTGTTTTAGGGTAAGGGAGGAACCTAATGTTCTCTACTGAACACCAGCTCATGCCAGGTACTACACTAGGTGTACTAGACATATTTTTTATTTAATTCTCTCCAGAAAATCTAGGAAGCAGACATAATATTTGCATTTGTACAGATGAGGAAACTGAGGCTCTGATAAATGAAGTAACTTGCCAAAATTCACATACCTTGTAATTGGAAGAATCAGAATTCATTTCTGGATCTTTTTCAGAGTAACACTAATATTTATGCCAATATCTTAAAAGTTTCTATAGCATTCAGACTCCAAAATTTCTCCAGTGTTATATCATTCTGCTCAGGCTGCTGTGACAAAATACTCTAAGGAGTGGCTTAAGCATCAGAAATTTATTTATTCGTAGTTCTAGAGGCTGGAAAATCCAAGATTAAGGTGTCAGGCAATTCAGTTTCTGGTGAGGGCACAGTGCCTGACTTATAGATGGCTGCCTTCTCACCATGTCCTCACGTGATGGAGAGGGGGAGAGAGTGATCTGTCTGGTGTTTCTTCTTATAAGGACGCTAATCCTCTCATTTTAGGGCCAACCCTATGACTTCTTTAACCTTGACTACCTCCTTATAGGGCCGATCTCCAATACAGATTCACTGGGGCTTAGCACTTCAACATATGAATTCGAGGGGGACACAATCGGTCCACAGCAAGTGTCTAGCACAAATTTCTATTGTATACATTTGTTTTAAACAGACACTTCACCAAAGAATATATGTGGGTAGCAAACAAGCCCTTGAAAAGACATTCATTTCAGCAAAATGCAAATTAAAACCACAATAAGATACTACCATGCATGCAACAGAATGGCTAAAATGAATGGCTAACAACAGGAAATGTTGCCAAGGATGCAAAACAGCAGGAACTCACACATTGCTGGTAGCAGTACAAAATGATACAGCCATTTTGTAAAACAGTTCATCAAGTTCTCAAAGAGTTAAACGTGCACCTACCATATGACCCAGAGGTCTCAGTCCTAGACCCAAGAGAAATGAAAACCTATGGCCATATAAAGATGTAAATGTGAACTGGATATTTATTGCATCTTATTCACAGTGGCCTAAAAGTGGAAGGCACCCAAGTGTCCATCATCTGGTGATTGGGCCAAGAAATTGTATATCCATACAACAGAACACTACTCATCAATAAAATAATTCAAACTACAGATACTCACAACATGAATGAATCTCAACAGCATTATGCTAAGTGAAAAATCCAGGAACTGGCTCCATGGCCAGTGGTTAAGTTTCCGTGCTCAGCTTCAGCAGCCCGGGGTTTCACCAGTTCGGATCCTGGGTATGGACCTAGTACTGCTCATCAAGCCACGCTAAGGCAGTGTCCCACACAGCAGAACCAGAAGGACCTACAACTAGAATATACAATTATGTACTGGGGGATTTTGAGGGGAAGTAAAGAAAAGAAAGAAAAAAGCCAGAATCAAAAGACTACCTATAATTCCATTTATTTGAAGTTGTAGAAAAGGCAAAACTATAGTGATAAAAGTGATTGTCAGTAGACAATGGGTGAGGAGAGGGTATGGACTGCAATGCAAATAGGCACATGGGGACATTTTGGGGTGAGGGAACTGTTCTATGCTGTGTTTGTGATGGTGGTTGCATACGGTATATGTTTATCAAGTCTTATCACTTCTTTCTCATGTTCTTAATTAAACATTTAAAGAGTAAAGCCCATTGTGGAGAAGGCACAGGAAGCAGGTAGCAATAGGGATACACCCTAATATTTACCTAAATCAGAATATATACATTAATTTTTGTTAAACTTAACCTTTGCTTTCCCAGTTCTCCAGATGACTGAGCTATGGTTATCTCTCTTCACTAGCATCTGCCTGACTTTGTTAGAAATTACAAGTGTATTTCTCCCTATGTCCAAGAGTTAAGGAACACCCTACCTGGAAGAGCAGGTCATAGTCACTTTCATACTCACGTAAGAATATAGCACTTTGCACAGAATAGGATGTGAGACATGCATGTTAAATTAAATTGACTGTGTTCTGCAATTGTTCACCTTTCACTATCCCCACCACCTGCTAAAAGACCTGTCCTCTTTCAGTTGAGAAGGAAACTCCTATATAACTCTCCAGTCTTAAAGAATCGCTACATTTAAGTTCCTGCGATGCTACCCTTCTTTTCAGCATTTCTCTAAACAGGAGTTCTGGCTAAATGACCCTCTAGGAAAGACTAACTCTACACAACAGGTAGAGCAGACTGAAGGGAAAGTTGGGGGTAGGGGAGAGTTACCTGGAGCCCATGGGCTTTAAGCCTTGTCATTCTAATCCATGACAAGGATATGAGAGAGAGGCAATGTGTGTGCTTATACAATAAACAACTAAAATACTGATTAATATATTTTTGCTTTGATATATACGTCAAGAGGTTTTTGGGGGATAGGTGGAAGGATGCCACTATGGGGACATACCGCATCTTCTTTCTAGAATACTGATGTATCTCCATTCATAAAATAT
Organism: Equus asinus; assembly: GCF_041296235.1. Classification (NCBI taxonomy): domain Eukaryota; kingdom Metazoa; phylum Chordata; class Mammalia; order Perissodactyla; family Equidae; genus Equus; species Equus asinus. Next base: position 107,343,211 of record NC_091791.1, on the reverse strand, counting down.
AGAGTTTTTATGTAAACTGATTCACTTAATAGGGACACCTTAAGGACAAGGACTGTGTCATATTTGTCATCACATCCTCAGAGTCTGGAATGGCATATACTAGGCATTAAAAATATTTGGCAAATGAATTAATAATTGAGTTGATGAATATGTCAACGGACTGACATGACCTGCCCATGAGCAACATGACACGCAGCCTTGGGCCTAGAGGCACACCTCTAGTCACTGAGAGGCAAGGAGCTTTACCTTTTCCTGTGTTTTTACACTGGTATCTATTCATCTGTATGTGTAATTCTTGGTAGTGTGTGTGGCATAAAGATTGCAAAGGTGGAAAGACAAAGTTAGCAAGAAGGCACAAGAAGAAGGATGAAGAGGACATGCAATAGTTCTTTAGATGAGCATAGAGAAACTTGTTAAGTTTGTTAAACTCAGAAAACACTCTGTGTGTCTGTTTTATTTTGATGCTAGAATCATATCCACCTTCTTCTCTTTACATCTTCTGGAATAGTCCAAAAGTCATGCTAACACTAACTTTGCTGGCTCCTTCTTACAGAGCGCTCATCATGAGTGCAGCTCTGTACCAAGGATCCACTCTTTACAGCTCTATGAGGTAGAGCCCACTTGGATTCTCTTTCCTTCCCTACATTCTTTTCCAAAATAACGAAATGTTCACTATGAATGGAACTAAAACAATGACTCATCTTTGGGGCTGCGGCCATATTAAAACTTCAAATCAACTTTCAATTCTAGGCAAAGTATAAAGAGCCGTATTACCTTTAACACCACAAATACCTTAATCACATCTACAACAATAGACTAGTTTTCAATGTTCTTTGGTGGTTTAACACATCGGTATCCTTTTCCGTGTTCTTAATTTGAATGGATGATTGCCTGCCATGATGCACAAATCCAAGGGGCGCCGTTTAAATCCTAGTTTATGTGGATGATGCAGCAGAAAGTTATACAATGTGCAACCCGGGTAGTGTTCAACATGGTGGCCCTGGGTAACAGATTTGAATTCTCAGAGGTGCCTTATTTTAAATCTTCATGAACTTGTTGCTCCATTTTCTCATCTGGTAATATAATAACAATGATACGTAAACTTTAATGAGTAAGCATTTTGTGCCAGGTACTTGGCTTGCATTAGCTCCTTTAATACTCATAATAACCCTGGATGTAAACACAAATATTGTTCAATTATTGAGGTAACCAGTACGTGTGAAAGGTAAGTAATCAGCTGGGAATAGTTATCAAAGCCTGGGATAGAACTTGAGCATTTGGATTCCTAACCCCAATATGTTGATTTCCAGTAATCAAGCATGAAAGTTAATATGGTTTCTCCAATTCTTGCTCCTGACATTCATTTTTCTCTATGCACCTTCTTTGATTGTTAGAGTCACTCCCATGGGCTGTGTCGGAGGAGTTACTGGGAGCAGCCTCCTTTCTTTGTGCTGCACTTTTTAAAAAGAAAAATCTCATCCCAAAGTGAGTAATGATGATGAGGCTTCCAGGGCGTTAAAGAGGCTGCTCTGCTAGAAGAGGTCATCGGAGCCAAAACCAATAAAGCAGAGGGAGAAGTTTGGTATCTATGAACCAAGCCCTCAGCAACGATGTGAAATTGTCAGGTCAAACAAGGACTTTGCTCAGCTAAAAAGGATTCACCTCCAGACACCTGGAAAACTTTCTCTAGCTGACTTCTCCTTGACGGGACCCCCAGTCTTTACCATGCCCGGGCTCTCTTGTTTATTTTGCAAATATTTCAACCCAAGTTATGAATATGACTAAGAAAAACTCTTCCCTGTCTTCTCGCTTAAGCATTCATCTGAAATCAGGTGTTCTTTTGTTCTCTTCACGCTAAATTTAGTTTATTAGTCAAATCACATTACATTTATAAGGAGTGGAAACACAGCTTCTAGGATATTTTTTCTTTTGTCCCTCTACAACTCTAGAGTTCAAGGTTGTGGACATCGTCAAAATACTTGACCTAGAAAAATAGCCAAGGCAAAGCACTATCCTGCTGGTTGGATTGGGGTGATAAATTGCACCAAACATTCTTGTTTTGTTTCTAGAACTTGGTGTCTCAAGCAGAAACTGGCTTCCTTCCCTCGCCACTGGCATTTGAAATTAAAAGAAGGATGATGCAGCTTAAGGCATATTAGTTCTTCTTAAATGTATCTTCTAAACTGCTTTACATAATCAAAGTCATGGAAGTATTTTTCTATGCCAAACAAATTAAAGTTAAGCAGAGCTGTACAATAACTGGAATTACAACTTGGAAATGCCACAATACAACTTAGAAATTCTATTCTACACAATCATGCACTCTGTATGGATTTTTTAAATTGTATCCAGAGTTTTTCTCAAAGACTAAATCTAATTCTAGAACAATGCTTGAATCAATATACCACCAATATACCACTGACACATAGTTAATGGCTTTTTACCACAAGATGAGGATCTCAAATTAGCTAGTCAAGGACCACATCCCATCCACTGGTCAAACGCGGCCTGCAAGCCTATTATTATTTGCCTATATGGCTTTCTTATTTTTTTTTAAGGAACTAATCGATAAATCTGGCAATTGCATATAAATTTTGGATATTGAGCTTTATTAAAAGAATGAAGAACCTAGTTATACTTCGATCACATTCTTGAATTCTGCATTTCTTTATTCAACAAATATTCTTGACCACGTGCTGTTTTCCACGTAGTCTCTTTAGTGCTAGGCGTAAATCGGTGGCGGAAACAATTGCAAAAAAAAAGTCGCTGTCCTCTTGACTCTTTGTTTCTCGTGGACCCTTTCCTAGAGAAGAGCAACAGGTGCTCCTGTAGATGGGCCACTTTTTCTCTATTTCACTGTAGCCTTTACTCCTGCTGCTTTCTTGGAGTTTTCCTCACTAATTTGTACTAACTTTCTATACTCCTACCTTCCAGCCTCTGAGTTTTTAAAGTCCTATCTAAAGAGACCTATGCAATCTGAGTTTCTACACTGAAGATCCCAATAGTAGAGGGAAAGGAAACGTAGTACAGAGGGCACTGGTTTTGGAGCTGGACAGCAAAATGTCAAGCCTTGGCTCTGATTCTTGGGTGCTTTGTAATCTTAGGCACATTGTTTAATGCCTGTGCCTCAGTTTCCCCACGAGGTAGGTGAGGATGATAATGGTCCCTAAGTGAAGAGGATAAAAATGGTTAATGCTTGGACACATTTGGAAAAGAGCCTGGAACATGGAGAGTTCTCATTAAATAAAGACTTTTAAAATTATGGTGAACTCTTTTTATCTTTTTCCGGGTAAGGTTAAGAGAAACAGAAACAAGACACAAAACCAAACTTTCACTGTAGACTTATTAACCAAACAAGTAACTTTTCTCAGAATCCTGAGTTATACACCTTGATTCAAATATTTCATCATTATGAAACCCCCAGAATGCTTTTAAATGTCTTTTAAACACATAATGCATGGTCTTCTCACCAATAAATTCATGATACTTGAGAACTATTCTTTATAATTAACTAGAGATTTTTGTCATTATTTATGAAATTATTAGCTGTTTTCATGACCCAGTTTCCACTTAGGACTTTAATGTGGCATTAACTTGAAAATACTCTTCGATGCACTCCAGCTGGCATACACCTCGCTAAATGAGGCCATTTGCTTTAATAAACAAACACAACAAAATAAATAAAAACCTTTTCTTTTCTCTTAAATATATCCCTTCCTCTCCATTTCTTACATGATCCAAATCTTCATCATTTCGGATTCAATTCAACTAAAAAGCATTTAATACATCAGACACTCTGTTAGGTATCTTAAATACATACTTTCAGTTAAACTGAAATCTTTGGATGCACTTATTATTATCTCCATTTTCTGATGAGAACTCAGAAGCTCAGGGAGGTGAAGTGACTTGCCTGAGTCCACACAGCCTCTTGTAGCAGCATCAAGCTTGAAGCCTGGTCCCCTAACCCTGGATCCTGTGTCCATCAGGGTTGCTTTGGACTGTGGTCCTCAAAATGTGGTGCCCGGACCAGCTGCATCAGCTGCTCCTGAGACCTTGTTAGGAATGTAGATTCTCAGGCCCCACCCCAGATCTACTGACTCAGCAACTCTGGGACAGGGCCCAACATGCAGAGTTTTAACAAGCCCTTCTGGTGGTTCAGATGCCCACTCAACTGTGGGAACACTGACTCCATCGTGACTTCAGTCCTTCTCCCGCCCTCTAATATGCCTCGCTTAGCCCTGCCAAGCTCTTCCTTCATGAATATCCTTTTCATCACATGCCTCGCTGCTCTGAAACCTGGAGTCAGTCCCTATTCCCTGCTTTGTGAAGGCCAAATGGCTGCCAGTTGAGGGTTCCCCTTGCTTCTACCCTAATCTATGTTTGTCTTAGATCTTTCTGCCTTTCAAGCCAGTCACATCAGGCTTACTTTGCTATGAAATGGCCACAGTTTCACCATTTCTGTGGCTTTGAATACGTTACTCTTCCTTAACCTCTATTTTCTCCCAAAACCAGCTCGAACTTGCTCTGTTCCTTTCAGATCTCACTGAGCGCTCAACTCTAGAACTCCCGTTACAGAGGGACATGGCTCCCCCTCTCCAACCTCAGCTCCTAAAATTCCCCCTTCAGGCTTTTGCTCCATCCATGCTGGCCTTCCTTCCAGCCCTAGTACACACCTAGCTGTGTCCTGTTGTGGGCTCTTTGCAACTGCTTTTCCTCCTGCTTGGAACACCCTTCCCCAAATCCTTACATAGCTGGTTCCTTCTCATCACAGATCTCAACTCATATGTCACCTCCCAGGATAGGCTGTCCCTAACCTCCCACTCCATAAGCCCTAAGTCATAATGCCCTATTTTATTTTCTAAGTCATAATACCCTATTTTATTTTCTCAAAGCACTTACCACCATCCACACTCATCGTATGCACATATTTATATGTTTGCTGTATTTCTTTCCATAGCTAGAAGTAAAGACTCTGAGGGCAGACACTATAGCGGTTTCATTCTTTGCTTCAATGCCAGTGCCTAGAACAGTGCCTGGCACATAGTAGGTCTTAAATATTATGTGTGAATAATTGAATGACTCATTTAAAATCTGTATCACACCACTCGAAGGTTACTTCAAGGCTATCTTACAGGGTGAGCTGTTTCTATCTTCAGTGTTCATCCTGCTTCCACTCCCTTGGATCATGAACTTTTGAGTAGCAATGTCTGCCTTCTGACAGTTTTCTACTCTGACAGGGCCCAGAGAAGGCTGAAATTAACAAGACTATGTTGGTTTTCATATCTACCTTCTTCAAACTGTCACACCATATCATTATATATAATTGCTATTTCTTTGATAATTGTAAGTCAAATGATATTTGAAGTGCTAGAGAACAGCTATATATTAGAAGGATCCTAATGACAATGAATCCCTATGGAAAATAAAAATACATTTTGTAGAGTGACGAATTCACTCAAAATTTAAGTTTCAAAGGATAATCCTGCTTTTTAACACTGAATGTATAAAAACTTCATTTGTCAATTGGACAAAACCAATATAAACTATTTTTTTTTTGAGTAACGTTAGCCCTGAGCTAACATCTGTGCCCATTTTCCTCTGCTTTATATGTGGGATACCTGCCACAGCATGGCCTGACAAGTGGTGCATAGGTCCACACCCGGGATCCAAACCAGCGAACCCGGGCCACCAAAGTGGAACATGCGAGCTTAACCCCTGTAGCTCCTGGCCCGCCCCATAAACTACTTTTAATGCCTGCTTATTTGGTGTCCTGTATCAAACTAGGCAAATTACATGCATTATCATGAACCTATTTAATCCTCATAAAACCCTTTGAGCTTTGTTATTGCCGCTTTTAAAGGCAAAGAAACTGAGGGTCATGTTGGTAGGTAAATTGCTTGCTCAAGATCTCACAGCTAGTAATCCTGAAATTGAGATTGGAATCCCTGATCTGACTTACACTTCCAACCATTTCATCACTTTGCAGTACATCTCCCATTATCTTTACCCCATGACAAATTTGAAATATTTTAATTAAATCAAAAGAAGATTTGAGAATAAAAACCCTAGCACTGTGGTTTAGAAGCATTAAATACATGTTTAGCTAGTTCCAAAATAGCAGTGACCAGTTCACTATAAGATCAATGATTTAACAAATAAATTATTTGGAATCTCTTCCTTGTTGCAATTTTACCAGCTTCTCCACCTTACTTTACATTTTCCACACTGGGCAGGCAATCCTGTTGGTAGCGAATTGCAAAATGATGGTTCTGTCACCAAATACTTTACAAACCATAGTAGAAATTTACATTTGTTTACTGCTTTGAAAGTGTTTTTACATATGTGATTTCATCATTTGCCGGGTCTTCCCTTTCCTGAGAATGAGGATGTACACCTGATAGATGAGAACAATGAGAGGCAGTGAGGCCAAGAGTCTTGTCTTGGGACCTGCCTAAGATCATGACATTACCAGACCTTAGAGCTCAGTTCTGTTGCCTCTATATCAAGTACTCATTCTACATCAAAACACAGACCTGGTCCTACTGGCAGGTGCCCAGTGTAACTTCTGAAACACCAAAACTTAGATGAGACCATTCGGAGCAGTGTGGGCCAGACTACACCATCTAACTAGGTTAAGCTACCAAGTGCTTGCTTTCTGCACCTCTCTCTTCCCTCTCTCCCACTTGTCTCAGTTCCTGACTTTTGACTTTTGTTTCTTGTCTACGTCTCGGACACTTTCGCTGTTCATCTTTTGACAAGAACACCCAATATTTGGCATTGACTTGGTTTACTCTACTCCTCCTTGTCTCATGGACTGAACCCTAAACCTGCTTCTCTGACCGTGGTCCACCAGCCCACCTGCCTGCCTCCTTCCCTCTTGCTTGGCAATGCTCACCACACCTTGTATCTCCATGTCTGAAATGCCTGTCCCAGCCTTTGCCCACTGTGGAATTTTGGAGTCACACTCTGTCATGCCAGTCACTCTAACAGTTACACCAGATCCATCTTTTTAGCCACTCAACTGTCACTTGGCTGAACAATAGCACTCCTTTATCTGTGCAGTTAAGGCTGGTAGATAGCCAATGATAAATTTAAAAAACCAGTCAGTAGAGAATCATAAAAAAGAAACATCATAGGGGCTGGCCCCGTGGCCGAGTGGTTAAGTTCGCGTGCTCTGCTGCAGGCTGCCCAGTGTTTCGTTGGTTTGAATCCTGGGTGTGGACATGGCACTGCTCATCAAACCACGCTGAGGCGGCGTCCCACATGCCACAACTAGAAGGACCCACAACGAAGAATATACAGCTATGTACCGGGGGGCTTTAGGGAGAAAAAGGAAAAGAATAAAATCTTTAAAAAAAAGAAACATCATATGTTAAACTTCTTACCTTAAAACATATAAAACTATCTCTAATTTGCCAACCTTTTGATATAAGGCCAAGGCATTCTCTCTGCATATGGGCCTGATGATCAGAATTCTGCATCTTAACATTTTGCATAAATCACAGCCATTAAGCGGCATCCATGATTTTTCAGTTTCTACAAAGTGGAGCAAGAACTTAAAGACTTGCAGAGCAATCTCAGAAGAGAATCCATCTAAATTTTAATGATCTTTCCCAATCTTATACATTTGTCTAACTCACACCTAATTTAACAGCAATTACTTCTTAGCAAATCGCCTTCATCAAATCTTTCCAAAGCATTCAACTTCATTCTCATAGACACAACATCCTACTTTCTTCAACACTAATATTTCACCAGTTTACATAATGTTTAATGAAACCAAGCAATTACAGTAACAGATGCAACTGGTTTAAATAGAAACGGGGACAAATACACCTGGTCCTTGGAAAGCATCCAGCTCAATGGAAAGAAGCAGAAGTCTGTGGGTATCCTCGTGAGCTGCATACTCCCTGATGAGGACGACTCCATCCACCACAGAAATCAGACAGAATGGAGAGTATTGGTTAGTTGGATGAGACATAAAAGTGGAGGCTAGTTACAAGAGGCATGTGGCTATGGAAAGATTGATCTCATTCGGTCATAGAATCAGAAAATATCAGAGATGGTAAGAAGTCCTCCAACAGCTTATATGATTCAGATTTTCATCAACAATCTTTTTAGCAAAATCCATGGCAAGTTCTTTTTCAAGGACTTCAAGTGTATTCTCAGAAACAGGGCGCCCATGAGCTAACAATCAGCCCCTTTCATAATTGGACAGTTGTAATAGTTAAAACGTTCTCTTGAATAGTGAGTCAAGATTTCCCCCTTTGTCTTGTCTCTAAATTCAACGTCCTTGTTTTCATCAAGTGCTCCTCAAATGGAGTGGCTGCCAGATCCCTCGTGCTCTTGCTCTCTCTCCTCTGGACACACTCTACTTTGCAGTTATTAGTTTCCCACTTAAAGGACCTCGTCCACAAATGAAATCACTTGGCTCAGAACTGATCAACAAGAAGGCACAAGACTCTCAGAACACTCTGCTTATATTCATGTGGTTTTCTTATTGCATTCACTTACCTTTTAAAAACAATTGCATCAGACTTTTGGCTCATATTTAGCTTATGGCCAGCCCAAACTTCCAGATCTTCCTTAACTGAATTGTGGCCAAATCAATTACCTTTTCTTCCCCCCTACCCTGCTTTCCGTGTTTCTTTTTCGCCACTGATTTTAACCAAAAGTTTGTGTTTATGTCAACACAGCAGCAGATTAGCTGGGTATACATCATTATTGTGGTGATAATAACAGCTGATATTTATTGTGTGGTTACTATATACCACGAACAGTTCTAAGCATTGCGCATGTATCATTTAATCCTCGTAACAATTTTATGAGGTAAGTACTATTCAACATCCCCATTTCCCAGCTGAGAAAACTGAAACAAAGAGTATTTAAGTCTATTACTTGGGGTCACCCATGTAGCAACAAGTAGACCTGGGATACAAACCCAGGCCAGATGGTTCCAAGGACAGACCTTTTAACCACTACACCACGTCATCTCTTGATTCGTGCTGGATTCATCTCTCCTTTTAAATCGGACTTTATAGTTTATGGAATCAAAACAGTTGTCAAGTACCTTCAATATCTTAAGTCAAGAAATCAATTAAAGTTTTCCAAACATACCTACGTTGCCCATTTTCTTTAGCTTTTCCAGGGGAGGATGATGTATGTGGGTTCCATTGCAAGGTACTTCTGTGCTGAACTGGGTGCTCAGTTGGGGAGGGGACCTCACAGAGTGTGAAGGTAATGTGCTCTGGGGTTGGGGACACTTGGGTTCTGGCCCTGCTCCTGCCTAGCTGTGTGAGCTCAGCTCCTTACCATGCTGACTTCAGCCCCTTTTATTTGTAGAATACAGAAAATTCTACCAATCTGAGGGGGCTTTTGTTAGGATCACATGCACTCACATTGGTAAGACTCTTAGCTAAGAGCAGGCACTCCAATTGAGGCTGGCGCCCTTTCCTGTCTCTTTCCTAATAGCAAAAGAAAGGCCTTGAATGAAAATGCTCTCACAAAGGCCTGAGAACTACGGAAGAATGCACGTTCCTCTGTTGAAGATAGAGGGTGTGAGCTGAGACAAGGTGACACCTCAGGCAGCTGTCCAGAGCAAAGAGAAGCCCTCATGTGCCCGGGCATCACTCTGCAGGGGAGAACAGGGAATGGAACCGGCTGCACCTGGGCAGCTGGACTGGCCAGTGTGGGTGAACTCCTCTTCTGAAGTCAGCCTGCTGGTAAAGAGGAGAGAGGAACACTTGTGTAGGACTCAGAGGAATAATTAATCATCTTGACAATTACTCTAGTCTCAAATCAGCTTCCTACTGATCTCCTTGACACCGCCTCTCTTAATTTCCTGGGACCAGCAGTCCCACTTCCCTTCTTCAGGCGGCCACCAACCAGGGAAGCAAATTAAGGGTATCTTCCCATATAGCCCATCTGAACGGATTTTATTGAAAGTAAATGATAATATTAATAGGTAACTGATTTTTTACTAATAACAAAAGACTCCTACCGAGAACCTGATTTGAGTCCAACAATGTCAATGGATTTGATATATGTGTATATATATATATATATATATATATATATATATATATATATATATTTTTCCCCCCTAGAGACTCTGGGGGTGGATTTCTGTCCTTTTGCCCTTGGTATAGCAATTTGATGCAAGCATAAAAAGAAACTAACATGTTCAGTCAATATAGATCCTTCACTTAGACATCCTGGAAGACTCCTGGGGCATATGATTTCCTGAGGACAGAGCAAGTAAGTATTGGGAATTTGTATACCCCCTTACCATTTTGAATCCAGCCATCTCTCTCCAAGGCCATAATCTCTTGGATGTGAAGATGGAGTTCACTTGTTCTGTTTATACTCACAGACTTAGTTCTGGGACACTGCTTAGTACTCACATTTTAAATCCTCTGTGCCTTCTAAACCGCTCAAGTCAGCACCAGCCTCTCTATTCTAATCTCTGCATTTGCCTGCAACTGGGATATCCCCTTGGCCTCTCTGGAGTGCCTACTGCTGCTGGCTATCCACTGTTATTTATTATTTGTTTCTTTGTTTACTTTTGCATATTTGTTTGAAATATTGCTGCCTTTTCCCTTAGGTTGAATAACTAACAGATATACTGTATGAAAAAATTCTTTATCAGTTGGTGTTTTTATGCTTGTTTTTCTCCAACTTTGGTATCTTTCTTTCCTTTCATTTATGTTGTAACAGTAGCAAGGAAGTGATCAGTCTTTAGTACCAGCAAACTTCACCTTCTGTGTTGCTGAAGGCCAATTAAGAAGTTTGCTAAATTGTATTTTGGAAATATGGCAAGAACTTCACTATTCTGGCAGAATCCAGAATATTCTGGCAAAATCCAGAATCTACTATTAACATGAAAATGTTAATAGTAGATTACCCTTTACTGAGGTTCTTAGCACAGATCTGAGTCCAGGGTAGCATCCTTGGGTAGTCTTATTGATGGTGTTTATATATGAAGTATCAGTGCTTACATGTTTAGCATTCAACGTTTTCCAAAGCATCTTCAAAACTATAATTTTGTCTTATTTTTATGTCCAAAGTCAACAGATATCTCAATAAGGAAGGCCTCATACGGCTGGTGAAATAGAAAGAATGATTGACCTAAAACTAGAAGTCCTGAGTTCAAACCGTGATGGTACGACAGTGGACGAGAAACTTGACCTACCTGGTCTTTGGTTTTGTGTATAAATTACGTGAGTTCAAGTTCTCTCAAAGTGCATTCAGCTTTAACATGCTATTCCTGCTTGAGGTCATGCAACCAAAGATCAGCAGAGTCCTCCTTAGGACTCCGGCATCCTCATTCCTAGCAACCCTCTTGCTACACCAGACCATATAATTAAGATGAAGATGGAGCGTACCAGTACCACATGCAGTGGTACTGAAGATGTTTGAGGATTAAAGGCATCACAGATGCCAGGGCAGAGGGAGCAAAGAGGGAAGAGGAGGGCAGGAAAGTAGACTATAAACCAGTAACTATGAGGCAAGGTTATAAATGCTACATATGGTTCATGGGGATACAGAGAAGGGAAAGTAATTCTGCCTGAGAGTGAGGGATAGAGAATAATTGAGCAGGATCATGCTGTTAGACAGAAGGAAAAGGGTTAATTGAAGCAAAATAATGAAATGATTAATAGAACATAACCAACAGTCATCTATGAACTTTTCGTTTTATTCTTTGATTCACCTTAAGGAAAAAAGTCACCTCCAAAGTGAAAAAAATACTATAGACTTATGCACATATAAAAAAATCAGAAAAATCCTTCTCTGTTCTTAACCTCCTGCATAGTCTACGTTTATAGTAATAAATACCAACAATTCATATTCATAGAATGGACCCTGGGGAAATTTAAGAATTTAAGTCATTGAATAAAGAATCAGACAAGTTCAGTCTCCTATGGTTGCTAAGGCAGAGAAGTAGATTTCTCCATTTAAGAAAAGAATTTTTATAGTAATGGCAATGGAAACCAAAGATTTGAGTTTTTCTTGATTATCAGTTAACCACAAAAAATCCCAACTTACCTGGAGAGCCCCCTTTTCTAAACATTCTGTTTAACTGACATTTTCCCTACATATGAGGGTGCGAAATTATTTCTAGTAAGAAGATGCAGGGACTTATAAAATTATATCCATCCACTTAATCACATGTGAATTACATGAGGTGAATTTTACTAGTGTTTTCCACCTCAGTGTGAAAAACTCTCTTGTTCTAAATGCCTGTGATAGAAAAATTGTCCTGGTAGCGGTAGAGATACGCTATTCCATGAAAAAAATACAAAATGATAGTGTTGTGGACGATCAGTTTGGAATACTGGCCAGGCTAAGCGGCACTGGGTTCAGGCCCAAGTGGCTAAAGCCAGGGCCAGAGATGGAGGATATTCGGGGCTTGGGAGTAAACAAGAGCTGAGTCCACAAGGAAGACAGAGGGCGAACTCAGGTGCAGAGTTCAATCACTGAGTCCAACTGTGGTCATGAGGAAAGCGGGGGAACAGCATTGACCCTGGGTGAGACCTCCAACTGACGCTGGACTGTCTGGTCAAATCCCAAGTCCACTTGGACCAGTGGCACAACCTTGAGCAAATCTCTTACTCTTTGTAGAGTTCAGTTTCCTCAACTGTAAAAATGAGAAAAATAATAGTGCCTACCACACAAGCTTTTGGGGGAAAATTAAATGAGATGATGCATGAAAAATATTTAATACAGTGTCCAGCAACAGTGAATGGGAAATGAATGTTAATGGTTCCCATTCTTAACTGGGACAAGAAGTCAAGGGTTTAAAGCAAGATTAACCCAGAAAGGAATGGAGAGAATGAGAGTAATGTATGGCTAAAGCAAGGGGAACTCTCGCAATTGCATCAAATAGACTGGAAATGTACCCAGCAGCTTAATTTACCCATCCAGCTTATTTCCTATAATAATAATGATAACAATGACAGCAGCTATCATTCTATGCCCCTTACTATGTACCAAACACTGTTTCTAGCACTTTACATATATTAATCCATTTAATCCTCGCAGCAACTTCATGGCGTAGGTAGGAAATAGCAGGGTTGTCATTCAGTAAACTCCAGCCGAAGTCCGGTGCTACAGTAGGAAGTCTTCTGTGAGAATATTCTTCAACTCTTATCTTCATTTAGACATGTATCTTTAAACCAGTACCTTGAAGGAAATAATATGTTGGGATGGAGAACAAAGAGGTCAACTTAAAGTTCATATAAACCACTCGATATTAAAGAAAATACTAGAATACTTTCCACAGACAAACCTCTCCCCGATTAATGCCCTCAGAGAGACAACGAGGCCTGTGCCAGTAGGTGAACTGGACGAAAGATAGCATCGTAGCTGAATCTGGAGTTCAGATCAAGTTCTATTCCTCCCACCGTGCGACGCTTGCCAGTCTGGGCATTTTATTTCATCTGATGTAGCTGCCAGAGTTGCCCAGGACTCGATGCCAAGGCAAAGAGAAAGCTTTTAAAAGAGATTTGTTGAAATTCTGTCACAAGGTCCTATAAACAATTCCTGTCTCCTTCCTGTATCCTGTTATAAATTGTAATCTATATTTTACCTACTGTACAAATATCATTATTCTTTTGTATAATATTCTCAACATCTTCTCTTGATTGCTTTTAAATACTTTTCAGCTTATTATTATGTCTTATCTATTGTTTTGTTTTTACCTGTTTGGTTTGGTGGCACCTCCCCTTTCAGGAATCAGACAACCTCTTTAGCCTTTGTGTCACCTCCATCTCATTACCCTGTAGTCATATCTCAACAAGGATCCTTTTTGAATAAGAGAAGAAGGTGAATTGGTTATAGGTTTTTCTTTAAGGTTTTAGTGAAAATCAAGAAAACAATAATAATAACGAAAACATCTACTTGATAATGGTGACTTATTTGACTTAATGATTGCGTGGTCCTTTATCAGTTTCTAAAATTACTTCATTGTTGGAGAAAATAAATCGCAATTGTGTGACATCTCAACCTTTTAGGATAGTAAGAATAATTATCACACTTTGCAGATATGAAAAGAGCTAAATATATGGCAGAAAGAAAAGGAGTCTTGTTTGTGTGTACCTAGTCTTTCAATTTTATACTTAAAACTCTTTCCCAAGTGTTGCCAATACACTACTTTCTTATTCATCGTTATTCTAACATTTTGGCCTCAAATTAAGTGACAATTAGAATATATCTTTCGGGATGTTAAGATATCTGGACGAAAAGTGAATCATCTCAATGTACTGTCGAAGTGATGCCAAACACAGAAATGATTGGAAACAACTTTGATGTTCCGTGTTATAGAAACAAAACAACTAGTTGACAATTGAATTGTTCACTTTTCAATGGGGTGTTTTGGCATCGCAAGGACCCTCCTCAAATTACCGTTTCCTCCAGCGGGCCTTGAGCTGTGATTTCAGCTGTCCATGATTTTTCAGGTCTACCTCAGGAAGTTCACAAAGCCAGAGTTCTCTTTGAATGGATGGGCAAACCCTAGAAGTCCAGGAACAGCACCTGTTTTCCGGGTACACTCAAGGAGTTGCCTATTGCCTGTTGCTAAGATAATGTAAAGCTCGCTAGTTATTGAGTCTATTTCTCTCTCTCTCCCTCTCTCTCTGATAGACACACACACTCACACACATACACAGAGATTGAAGTCATCACTTTCAGTTTCTACCTAACCCTTACTTAGGGGAAGCAGTCATTATGGGTCCATTTCAGGATTCAGGAGCCCATCGTAGTGAAGGTCTGTTAGAGAATTCTGAGACTGATGCCAGGGGAGACCATCTACTGTTAAGGGCTGGACAAGCCCAGTCCACTTGCACTTATGTCCTGAAGGATCCCAAAGCAGACCAAACGGTTTCCTCAGTCTTACAGGAGATGCCAATGGAAGTGGGGGAAAGAGCAGTCACTCTGCACCCACACTCCCCTAGGCCTTCATACAGGTAATACCCTCCTTCGGGAAGCCCCCTTACCCTGTCCACCTGGCTAACGCTTCAGCCTCAGTGTTTCCATGAAACCTCCTCAAAAACGGTCCCTGTGTCAGTGAGTGGCCTCTGCTCACCCATCACTCTCTGGTCATGACCTTGTATTTTGGGGATTCATTATTGCCCCCCCCCCCCAGACCGTGAGCTCTTTGTGTCCAGGGCTTGTGTCTTACCATGTTTGTATTCCCCCAAATTTGCCGAGTGCTTGACAACTAGTCAGTCTTAGCAAGCGGCAGCTGACCAAAGGCTTCCCTTTCGCCGAGGTGGCACACTTCCTTTGTGGGTAAATTTCAGCAGCTGATGATAAATTGTGCATGTCTGTGTTTCTGTATATTATACTTACTCCAGTAAGGCGTCTGTATGTTCTGGCTCAGTCCCGAGTTCCCTAAGGAGTGTCTCACCTCTTACAGGTAAGGGATCAACTAAAATGGCTGGTCGAGTGGGAAGGGGAAGGAGTCGATAATGGGCACTGAACATGGTTAAGGAAAGCTCTCCCAGAGCTGCAGACTCACACCTCTTTTTCATAATCCCTAAGGAAGAGTCTTGACAATGTTTATTATTCATTCATTCAACAAAAGATTTGAGGACCTACAGCACACTGAGACAATGGTGATGAGCAAAATAGAAAGAAGATGACAGTCTTGGGATGTAATATGTAACGAGTTACAAAAATAAATACTGCAATACAACTGTGGTAAGCCCTGTAGAGGACAGGTAAGGAGGCAAGGTGAGAGGTGAGCAGAGCATCGTTTGAGCTGCCCTGAGGAAGCGTTTGAGGGAGCACTAGAGATGGAAAGGGGCTCACCAGGGGAAAAGGATGACTGTGCTTTTTGTCACAGGGAGAAAGGGAGGGAGTGGGGAGAGGTCAGGCATGAACATGTTGGGAGGTAGGTGGGAGATGGGGAGAACGTGTAACAAATTTACTTGTAAAATCATAATTACAACTCTGTTTTTCAGTAGAAGGAAATATATAATCAGGGATACCGGTTTTAAAATACCTTAGGACAAAACTGGCCCATGGGAGACCGCTGATAAGTATTTATTGTAGTTAGCCTATTCTTAAAACTTTTCCAAACAATTGTTTCAGCCCAAGTTTCCATTAAAGGCTGGAGACGAGTTGAGCTTTTGGTAGGCGAGGCCCACCGAGGCCAATGCTAGTAACTAATATCCCTATATCTTTTATTTCAATATTCAATTTGCAAAAAAGCAGTTTTCAGGGTTAAGTTCAAATCCTGGCGGGCTTAGAAGATAGCAAGAAACCAGGACCAGACTACGAAAGAGCATGCTTGAAGAGAGGACAGCGGGCGGCTTCTGTCAGTGTGGCCGGGGTCCAGTTCGGGTTCTAAATGTTCCCATCCTGCCCAGGATGCTGTCTGCATGGAAACAAAGCCAGGTTGGTGCTGACTTTAATGGCCTTTTCCGTTTCTCTCTCCACAAAGATTAAAGTTTATAGTGGTACATTCCTATCTTATTAAACATGCGTGGCCCCCATCAGAAATTTCAGGAAATGAGGGACGTTGCCTCCAACACGATACGAATTCTTTTGTGTTTCTTCTTCTGCGAAGGGGTGAGTTAGGCCTTCAAAAAGGGGATGAGGCAGCTTTAATAATAAGGAAAAAAATGAAAGGAGAAGGGAAGAAAGGTGCCTCAGTTGTCTCGGCAGCTGATCAACAAAGGAGCAGTCATGAGCTGTAACCTCTTGGAGCCGCAGTCTGGAACATGACACATGTCAGCCTATGATAAATGGTGCAGAGTGTGTGCAATTTCAAGCGCAATGCCCTTGAGATGCGCAGGACCCCGATCGCAAATGTTATTGTTAAATTAAACCTTAAAGGAAGGATTGGAAAGAGAGGTGGGGGTGGGGTGAGCATGTGTGTGTGTGTGTATATGTACATATATACGTATATATATATAAAATAAGGAATGCACAGAAGGAGGAGAGGAGGAGATAATAGCCTAGCTGAAGAAATAAAACTTTCCCTTTTTCACCAAACTGAATAAAAAAAATACCCTGAATACTATCCAAGATATGAGACTTCTGTTTGTTTTTTCCGTATTCAGTGTTCCAAATTATTTTGATTGGTGTATCAAACTTATACTGTCTGGTGTGTATATTTGCTCTGTTCTCTTTTCTCATCCTTGGTCATCCTGACCGCACTGGCTGTCCATTCTGTTTTCATATTCTGCTTGAATATGCACTCATGACACGTGTAAGTGTGTATGTGTGTGATGTGTTTATCTAGCACTAAAGGCTAAAAATGTCTCTCCCACCCTTCCTCTATCGACACACCTCCTCCAGCTAGCTAATTGAATGCAGGAAACATTGGATGGAATGGCAGAAGACAAGGGAGGGGAAAGGTTGTTGGAGGAAGGGGGCATGCGTCTGAAAATTATTTAGCTACAAAGGCTCAAAGTCATCAGTGACATGAAAAATTAGCTAGAGTGATAACAATTTTCTGTGGAAAATCCACAGAAGTAAACTAAAATTGGAGTAACAAAACATTGAGTTAAGTTGTTGTCACGTAGAATGACGAGTTAAAACATACATAGGATAATTGACTGAGGATCTTTATCATATGACCTCACCTACCAATCACAATCCAGGATTCCCCTCATGGTCTAAAAGTATCATTATGGATCCAGAAGTTATCGAAGCAAAGGGATTGGGTAGTGAAGAGAGGCACGTAATTGTGTTCTGGATAGAGGCCATGCTGAAGGGATTTATTTACTTTTCCCCTCCTTGCAACACATTTAGTTGAAAGAATGTTTAACAGAGGGGAAAAATCCCAAATCATAAAAGAAAGGGCACCCAAGGCTTGTTTTGTGCATTTTGGCTAGGGGTTGCCTAGCATCTTTGAAAACTAGAATCCTTTTTTGGTCTTTTGGAAAAGTTCACCCAGGTTTCTTGTTATTAAAGAAAATAAACATCAGACAAAACAGGACTTTATCAAAACTATAAATAATTCAATGCAGATGGATTTAAAAAGCAACCAGATTTTCAGAGTGTGGAACCCGGCAGGGTTTGGGTGGAAACAGAAAGGGAATATAAACAGAAAAAAGAAATGAAATTATGAACTTGTTGAGGAAAATAAATAGACACATAAAACTAATTGAAAAGAAAATAAAGAGGGAACACTCAGAAAATAAGGCAAGCTTCCCAGAGTTCTGTGCAGTGGCATGCCGCCTGCAACCGTTGACTGAGGGCATCACATCTGAAGGCTGCCATCAAGTGCAGGCTGGTGACCACCAGAGAAAAAGAGAAAAGCCCCTTGTTCTATGGAGTGGAGAATAAAGTCCGAGGGGGTTGTCTCTGACTCAAGTTAGTGTCAAAACTGTGGTTAGAACCCAGTGGTCTGGGGTCCAGGTTCAGCGCTTTTTCTAGCACGTGGCACCAGACGTGGCCTCAACCTCTCTGTTAGAACCTCAACTAAACAGAAAACCCAGCTCATCCTGGACCCAGTACCAATTCATCAAGCAATAAACAGTTTGAACTTTGCAACTCCTTTACTTACAACACTACAGGAAATTCCAGGAGCCAAAGGAAACTGAATCATGCATTTAATCAATACCTCTGGAAAGATTCAAAAGGGAGTCTGGAAGTCTGATGATCTTGGAAAATGTTGTAATTCTCTGAGTTGGGAGGAGAGGTCGCGTTCCCTGAATTACACAGAAAAAAACACTTCAGCGGCCACAAAGTTGGGAATTTCCTCCATCAAACCACCTGCACTCTGCTTTGCAGGTAGGAAGAGAGCAAAGGAAGGTAGTCTGCTGAAGTTGTTCCCTGAGAAGCAGGAGGCCGCCTTCAACTGCTGCCACATTAGTTGGTGTCGCCAACTTATTTCATTGGTGGGCTCCTCCTTGCCTCCCTTGCACTAAGCCTTGCAGATATATAAAGCTTACTGACAGTTTTTATTGATTTGTTAAAGATGGATTCATCAAGTCTCACTTTGAGTTATGTGTGCCAGGTAATAGCAGAGGAGATTTATTTTTTCTGGGCAGTGCTAATAAACTTTCCATGAGAGCCCGCCCTGGATCACACAGCTGTGGCCAGTGGTTACGTGGTGTACGCATGACCACGAGGGCCCTCCCCTGTTTATCATAATTGTTTTGAAAGAAAACGTGAGCACTTTGAGTTGGCAACTGAGCCAAAAGGTGTGTACCGCCACTATCACAATACCTTCTCTCTCATGGAAGGTCACGGGTTCAAACACTACTTGTAACAGATTTTGAAGTGTCATCAACAGTATCCTGAGTTGCTTTTGCATTTTTAGGGGAAAAAATAAGCCTTTCTTCCATCAGGTCAGTCATGTTATTTTACCTTCTTTCATATATGAGTCATTTCTTTTCCAGTATTATATGGATAAACTACCTAAATATTGTTGCTACAATAAAGGTGGCATCCAGGACCCAGCCTGGTGGCACAGTTGTTAAGTTCACACTTTCCACTTCGGTGGCCTGGGATTCAGATCCTAGGTGTGGACCTACCCACCACTTATCAAGCCATGCTGTGGCAGGCATCCCACATATAAAATAGAAGAAGATGAGCATGGATGTTAGCTCAGGGCCAATCTTCCTCAGCAAAAAGGGGAGGGTTGGCAACAGATGTTAGCTCAGGGCTAATCTTCCTCAAAAAAAAAAAAAAGCGTCTACATCATAATTCTTATTTATATGGCGTGTGTGTTCTATTCTCTCCCTGTGAGCAACTCAACATCCTACATCTGGAATCTCAGATCCAGCCTTTCAGGAAAGCTAGCACCTTGGGACGGCATCCTTTATTCAGTAAATGCCTAGAGTAATTGCTACTAGAGTGCTTTTAAATTACATATTTGCAATCAAACTCCAATTTCAAATCACCCCAACAAGCAGCCCTACCTTACGACAATTTAGAAAGCCTGGTATTACTGACACATGTAGGCATCGTTTGAAAGAGGAGGAGTAAGGAGACGTCCCCCAGAGCAGCTTCTACATGGTCATGACTTGAAGATCATCCACCAGAGTGAAGAGCATCCATTACAAAAAACAAAGTCTTATTTTTATCCTGTCTTTTCATTTTCTCATCTCTCTCTTAGCTTCTTTGTGCATTGTTAACAACGCTACCTAAATCTCAGGCCAAGCCAAATTCTACCCACTTAAATCTTGAGCCCCATAAAATTTTCCTCTCTTAGTTTAATGGGAACTCGGCCCAGCTAGTAAAAGAATCAGCTCTGGCAGATGAGACAGCTGTTCAGAATGGCCTTCTCACCGGGTATTCCAGACTACAGGCTCAACGCTTGATTGTGAGTCTTATTTCCTATAAGTTAATATCCTGAATCTTTAGCATTGCTCGTAAGGACCTGCATTCTCTAGTTTTTACAATTTCGTCTTCTACTGGTGTCCATGACCAACTCTACCCTCTGGTCATAGTGAACTTCTTACTTTACAGTTGCTATGATCTGTCTAGTCCCTATTTCTTGGCACATGTTGTTCTCTCTGGAATGATCCTTCTTTTCTGCTCCTCATGTACCAGGAGAAATTCAAGCTATCCATAAAGAATCTTCAAGGCGTCATGACCTTTTTGAGTTACAGCTGTTTGCCTGTCATCCTCGTTCCCTCTCTCTCACATTTTTCTTTTCTTTTTTTTTTTTTTGGTGAGGAAGATGCACTCTGAGCTAACATCTGTTGCCAATCTTCCTCTTCTTTTTGCTTTAGGAAGATTAGCCCTGAGCTAACATCTGTACCAATCTTCTATTTTGTATGTGGGTCACGAGTAGTGTATGTCCATGCCCAGGATCCAAACCCGTGAACCTGGGCCTCTGAAGAGGAGCACACCATACTTAACCACTACCCCGCGGGGCCGGGCTCGTCCACATTATTTTTCAAGCATCTACCGTGATCGAGGCATAGTGCTGGTACTGGTTACAGTGATTAGCAGAAAGATGTGACCCTTATTTTCATGGAAACTCTGGTCACCTTTGCTTCCCACTTCCTTCCATACTGCCATTGTATTTGGATCACACCACATCAAACTAAAGTTACTTATGGTCATGTCGATATTCATAGGACACAGCAGGCACTGCATAACCAAAATCATGCTCGATTCAACATCATAGCTTTTTACCGGGCACAACACTTAAAGGTTTATTGAATTAATTTTTTTAATCTATAATATCAAGATAGAGAAGGGAAGCCTCATCTTGAATTGATAATCAGGAAGGTAATTCATAAGCAAAATGATGAACAATAAGGTTGAAAGTACTGGCTGGGATGCTAATTATCCCAGACTCTCTTCCCAGGATCCAGGGCTGGGTCTCTGATTGAGAGGGACAGGCCCTGCCTGCAGAGAAGCATTCCAGATGCTTTGGCTCATCTTTATAAACTCTGCTCACTCCTGTCGCTCTGTTCTGCTGATGATGGCCTTACATTATTAGTGTTGACTTTCAATTAGTGTCAGTTTTCCAAAAATAATATTTTCAGGAAGCTTCTATTCAGATTCCAAACTGACTTGCCACTGAGATGAAAATGTTCAGAGAGATTCCAGCCACCTTCAGAGAAAAAAGCTTTGAAAAAAGTAAACAAGCAAACAATACGTATCTTTCTAAAAAAAAATTAATCACAGGTTTTTTTCCCCTTCTTATTGGAAATATGAAGCTGACGGTTTATGGCTCGATTCTATACAATGATTCTGTAAAGTCTGGATATGATAGTGCAAAAGGACAGTCCCATTTAGACAAAAGAAATTCCATCTAAATTGGATGAGGAAAAAAGCATATGATTATGTTGATTAAAGAAACAATTGAGAAATTCTTTTTCATTTGGAGTATATAATCATTGCTGAAAATTCAAGAGAAATTCAAGTTAGGGTCTATATGGAGGATAAGGGAAAAAATATGTGTGTGAGTGTGATATACACATACACATAAACACAATATACACACAACGCACATACAGAGATATATAGACGCATTCATATGTATACTAATTAATATATGTCTGCAAGCCACAACAGAATATGAATGCTTTTGTCAAATTCCATTTAAAAACTTTTAAGAGGATACAAAGAATTTAAGGCAACTGGTGAGTCATGAAGTAACTTATTTTGTTTTCCTACCGCTCCTAAATAAGTACCATATTTTTAGTCATGATATTAACTTATAATAAAAACTGATTACATGTAAGTGTGTATACATATATCTTGAAACTCAAATATTTAAAAACTAGAATTTGACCTACTCCACCATGTAGATTTTCTACACATACATTTTTTAGGAGGCCCTCAAAGGACATTTTGTAGTCATAATATATATACATATATATATTCTACTTATAAGACTGTATTATAAACAATAGCTTTTGAAATGATCTTTTTGAAGACAAATGATGATCGTTACAGAAAATGGGCTCGCACCAGCTTAAGAGCAGGACATCTGGATCTCAGTTCCGCCCTTGGCATTGACAGTCTATCTGACCTTAAGTCTTTCCCAGATTCCACTTTTTTCCTCTGTAAGATGAGGCAGCCATCCCACTCTACCCTCTTCATTGAATTGTGTGAAGATAAAATTACTAGTTAACACACACGAAGACTTACCGTAGGCTGAAGACTGCACCATGCGCTTTCATTTTATTTCTCTCTTCGTCTTGACAGCCCCCCAGAAATAGGTATTATTATCATCTGCATTTTACAGATGAACTTAGGGGATAATGAGGTAAAGTAGCTTGCTCTGGGTGACACAGCTTGAAAATAGTAGATACAAACTTTGAAATAAGGTCTGTTTGTTTTCAGAGCCTGGACTCATCCTCATTAGCTCCACCTAGCTTACGAAGAAAAACACCCCCCTAAAGCATTTCAAACAATTGAAGCACTAATCAACGTGCACAGTCAGTCCGCAGCAACCCCTGTGCCCACCATCAGGTTGATGCCAACCGAAGGCAGCACTATACTTATGCTAAAAGTTTTTATTTTACAGGGAGAAAGATTCTCATTATTTAGAGACATGCTTGGAGCCACCCATCATCTGATCTACGATGTCGAGAGGTTTACGGTGAGATTTTATCCTTGCTATAGAAAGCACGACTAAAATGTAAAAGTTGATGGAAGCCGCACATTACATACCCTGGATTTCATGCATTTTAGGTATCTCACAAATAAGTTGATTGCAATTCTGGGTTTTAATTCTGAAGGCAAGGGCTTTCTCTTTGACAGGAATCGCAGAGCAGGGCATTAAGTCCTGCCTTTTACGAATTTTCCGGGACACAAATCCTTGCCATGTGGTGCTGGATATGAGTGCAGTTTACAAGGAAATCTGACTCCTTGCCCTGTGTGGATCCTGTGCTACTAAGCCGCCCGTGTCAACTGTCCAAAGAAGACACAGTTTTGTGGATGTCAAGACTCATAAAGCATCTCCCCGGGGCTAAATTATTTCCTCTGAGCAATAAGGCCAGGCTTTTTGAGAAGTACATCTTCTCAGCTAGCTTCTGTGGCTCTCTGAAGAGAGTGTTCTTCTAGCTAGGAAGAATGATTCTGGAGAGTATACAATAAAGAAGTGTCATGAGACATGTAGGGGAAGGAGGAACAGGTGTGATAAATTGGATCATACTTATCTTTGAGTCCAGATCACTAGCATCTCTATGACAAACATTTTTTAAGAAGAAGTTTTCAGTGCTTGAGTTTCTTTCTGGAGTGGTAGAGAACCCAAATACTCAACATCAAAGAAAGGCATGGTTAGCTGGGGAAAATAGGGTAAGCCACACACCATCACTATGACTGGAGCAACATGAGATGGACGTTTAACATCATCTTTCTGGTCTACCATCTGTCAAGCACGTAGCTGCATAGGTCATCTCTACCTTTGCATTACCGCACTCCAGTCTCCCTGTTCCACAAACTCATGGGTTGTAGTTTATTTTAGGATGAAAAAGTACCTGAGACTGAGATGAGGCTTTCATCTTTGTTGTTTTGTCAGCATGTCTGTGACCTTTTAGCATTATCATAGATCTTGAGGGGCGCCCCCATGTGTTCAACTGTAAACAATGAGTTTCCAATGAGAAGAAGAGAAGGACTCAGGTTCTCACTCCCAGCGTTGCATGGAGCAGCCTCAATCCTAGTCATCCAAGCTTGGAAAGCTTGAGACGAAACTAGTTCATTTTCCTTCTTCTTCTTTGGTCCTTTTGCCCAGCTCAGAAATAAAATGACTGAATTAGAACTTTTGGTTTCAATAGGAATCAAGGCCAAATGCAAAGTCAACGCCTCTGTGAGTCTTTCCCATTTTCCACTGAAAAGTTAGTTTCTTTCCCTCTGTGCTTCTGAAGCACTTTGTCCCCAGGACTCCTAAAACACTTCTAATATGAATTTGTGATTACTTTTTGTATGGCCATCTCTTCCACCAGAATGTGAGCGACCTTATGGGCACGGACAGAGTCATACTCACCCTTGTGGATCCAATGCCTAACAGAGTAGACATTCAATAACTCTTTGGTGAATAATTGAGTGCATTTATTAATCAATCTGTGTATGAACAGTCTGATCTGGGGAGGAATTATGTCAAGGCTTATTCCTTCATTTGAACCTCTGCCATATTTAAAGTGTAGAAGCAAGGTATCTCAACATAATCAAGGCCATATATGACAAACCCACAGCTAATATCATTCTCAATGGAGAAAACTTGAAAGCTATCCCTCCAAGAACAGGAACCAGACAAGGAGGCCCCCTTTCACCACTCTTATTTAACATAGTATTGAAAGTCCTAGCCAGAGCAATTAGGCAAAGAAAAGAAATAAAAGGGATTCAAATTAGAAAGAAAGAAGTGAAACTGTTGCAGTTTTCAGATGACAAGATTTTATATATAGAAAACAATAAGAATCCACCAAAAAACTTTTAGAAATAAGAAAAGACAGGCCAGCCCAGTGGCACAGCAGTTAAGTGTGCATGTTCTGCTTCAGCGGCCCGGGGTTCGCCGGTTCAGATCCCGGGTGCGGACACGGCACCGCTTGGCAAGCCATGCTGTGGTAGGCATCCTACATATAAAGTAGAGGAAGATGGGCATGGATATTAGTTCAGGGCCAGTCATCCTCAGCAAAAAGAGGAGGATAGGCAACAGCTGTTAGCTCAGGACTAACCTTCCTCAACAAAAAAAGAAAAGAAAAGAAAAGAATATGGTAAAGTTTCAGGATACCAAATCAACATACATAAATCAGTTGCATTTCTATACACCAAAAACAAAGAGCAGACAGAGAAATTAAGAATACAATCCCATTTACAATTGCAACAAAAAGAAGAAAATACCTAGGAACAAACTTAGCCAAAGAGATGAAAGACCTGTACGTTGGAGAAGACACAAAGAAATGGAAAGATGTTCCATGCTCTTGGATTGGAAGACAACATAGTTAAAATGTCCATGCTTTCTAAAGCAATCCACAGATTCAATGCAATCTCTATCAAAATTCCGATGACATTTTTCACAGACGTAGAACAAAGAAAAATAAAATTTATACGGAACAACAAAAGACCCCAAATAGCCAAAGGAATCCTGAGAAAATAGGACAAAGATAGAGGTATCACACTCCCTGACTTCAAACTATACTACAAAGCCATAGTAATCAAAACAGCAAGGTGCTGGCACAGAAACAGACACACAGATCAGTGGAACAGAATGGAGAACCCAGAAATAAACCCTCATATCTCTATACAGCTAATTTTCAACAAGGGTGCCAAGAACATACAATGGAGAAAGGCAAGTCTCTTCAATAAATGGTGTTGGTAAAACTGGACAGCCACATGCAAAAGAATGAAAGTAGATCGTTATCTTACACCATGCACAAAAATTGACTCAAAATAGATTAAAGACTTGAATGTAAAACCTGAAACCATGAAACTTCTAGAAAAAACATAGGCAGTACTCTCTTCAACATTGGTCTTAGCAGCATATTTTCAGTACCATGTCTGACTGGGCAAGGGAAACAATAGAAACAATTAACAAATGGGACTCCATCAAACTATAAAGCTGCTTCACAGCAAAGGAAGTCATAAATAAAATGAAATGACAACCTAACAATTAGGATAATATATTTTCAAACCACATATCTGATAAGTGGTTAATATCCAACATATATAAAGAATTCACATATCTCAACAACAAAAAAAAAACCAACAAGCCAATTAAAAAATGGGCAAAAGATCTAAACAGACATTTCTCCAAGAAGATATACATGTACCCAACAGGCATATGAAAAGATGTTCAACATCACTAATTATCAGGGAAATGCAAATCAAAACCACAATAAGATATCACCTCTCTCCATCAGAATGGCTATAGCTAACAAGATAGGAAATAATAAGTGTTGGAGAAGATGTGGAGAAAAGGGAACTCTCATACACTGCTAGTGGGAGTGCAAACTGGTACATCTTCTATGGAAAACAGTATGGAGATTCCTCAAAAAACTAATAGAACTACCATATGATCCATCTATTCCACTGCTGGGTATTTATCCAAAGAATGTGAAGACACGAATGCATAAAGACATATGCATCTCTACGTTCATTGCAGCATTATTCACAATAGCCAAAACTTGGAAGCAACCTAGGTGCCCAGCAAGGAACGAACAGATAAAGAAGGTGTGGTATATATACACAATGGAATACTACTCAGCCATAAGAAATAATGAAATCCAGTCATTTGTGACAACATGGATGGACCTTGATGTCAAATACCGTATGATCTCACTCATAAACAGAAGGAAAAACAACAACAAACAAACAGAGACAGAGATTGGATTCGTGGTTACGAGAGGGGAAGGGAGGAGGGAGGAGGGTGAAAGGATGATTAGGCGCATGTGTATGGTGATAGATTGTAGTTAGTCTTTGGGTGGTGAACATCATGTAATCTACACAGAAATCAAAATATAATGATGTACACCTGAAATTTATATAATGTTATAAACAAATATTACCACAATATAAATAATCAATCAATCAATCAATCAATCAATAAAATAAAGTTCAGTGTGAGGCCTCTAAAATTTATAACAAAATAGCATTGATCAAAAATTTAGGGGCCAGCTCCGTGGACGAGTGGTTAAGTTTGAGCGCTCCGCTGCAGTGGCCCAGGGTTTTGCTGGTTCGGATCCTGGGCGCAGACATGGCACTGCTCGTCAGGCCATGTTGAGGCAGCGTCCCACATGCCACAACTAGAAGGATCTGCAACTAAGATATACAACTATGTACCGGGGGGATTGGGGGAGATAGAGCAGAAGAAAAAAAAAAAAAAGATTGGCAACAGTTGTTAGCTCAGGTGCCAATCTTTAAAAAAAAAAGAAAAATATTCAAAATCTTTTTTATTTATTTTAATTATTTATTATTGACTTGCCTACTGAAATATATGTCCAATGAATGCAGAGACTATATGTCATATGGATTATACTTCTGGACCTCAGATGCTAACACATAGCAGAGACTGAATAAGTGTTTGTCGAATGAATGAATAAATCAGGGAGTAAGTAAACAACTTCAGCAACATTAATGGTACCCAGTGACTACTGATCTCTTAGAAGGCTACCCTTGGGAATAAGAGGTCTCTAGGGGTTTCTTCCAGCCGTCTAAAGACTTAAAAGTACTACAGATTAATTTGGGGGGAGCAGCTTTCAGAACTCTTGATGGCTCTTGAATTCCATATAGGTTTCTGTGTTTTTTAGTTTTTAGTTTTTAAGACTTTATACTTTACAGAAGTTTTAGGTTCACAACAAAATCAGAGGAAGGTATAGAGATTTCCTATATACCCCCTGCCCTCATACACGCGTAGCCTCCCCCATTATCAATGTGCCCGCCACAATGGCACATTTGTTGCAACTGATGAACCTGCATTGGCACGTCATGATCACTCAAAGCCATTTTTGTTTTAGCTCTCCTGAAGACTCCACGGAGACAGAGGAGAAAAAGTCTATTTGGTTTAGGGCCTGAAACAGTATGTGTTACATAGTAGGTCCTCAATTAATATCTGCTGCTTAAATGAGTGACTTTCTGAAAGTACAGGGTTTTCAGTGGTATGTTGTCTTCCCTTTTCCCAATCTGGTCTGAAAGGTCATGTTCTTGAGTCCCAGAGCCATCTGTTCACAGTGTCTTCTGCTATGCCACTGTCATCCGTTGAATCCCCCTACCTATCTCTGTTTTACTTTCTATGAGTAGATGTAGATTGGAGAATGATACACACTTTATCTACTCCCTTCTAATGATTATTAATAGACTATTAAGAAAGGGTTTTAAAAGTCACCCTTTCCCAGGGGGCAGATATTTATCCAATCATAGGAAAATGAGCATCAGAATATAGTAGCTGAGTTGGTAGTCTCAGCCTATCTAATGAGTCTGTGTGATAAGTCATTCCTTTAGTCACAGCTCTGTATTAGACAGAAGCAATTGTTGTTTGAAAAATAGAATCCAGAACCAGGATTTCTACATTTTCATTCATAGCATAGAGGAAATGGGGGAAAACATGTAATTCCATAGAATCATTGTTCAAAGAAAATCTCTATTTATAAATTAGAATACCAAGGATTGCCTGAGTTTTTGCACAAAGGAGAAATTAACTCAAGATACGAGGTTCATTTAAAACTTTCCATTAATTGGAGAAGTAATCAGATTCATAAGATTTAGTATAAAGGTATAATATAACTAAAGGAGGATGGTCGGGGGGTGTATAAAGCGCTGGATTAAATTTCTACTTCTGTGTCTTCCAGGAGGAAAGAATTTCACTCTGCTCAGCTTCACTTTCTTCATCGTTAGATGAAGTCAGTCACCTTTCATTGAGGTTTTTGAGTAGGTCAAAGATGAAAATATCTCCAAGAATGTTTGGCACAGGTTTACTTCACCATCCTTCCTTTGGAAGAAAGGAATCACTTAGATAAAAGTCTTTTTGAAAGATTCTGATAGATAAACAGGATGACACAGCTGATCATTTTAACAAAGATTAAATAGAAGGAGAATCAGAGAAGCAAATTGAAATTTGGAAATTATCAAGTTTGGGGGTTTTCAAATACTTTAACCAAGAAAACATTTATCTAAATTAAATATTAAATATTCTACATAACCTCACATCGCATCAAACAAATGAGGTGGAGCTGCTGTGATGGAAGCCAACCTCTGGAACTCCTCTGCGGAGCCTTCAGGCACTGAGAGCCACTGTAAATCTTTCACTCATGTGATCTGACCCTCAGTCACCCACCAATAAATTTTGAGAGTAGATGAATGATTCAAGTGGACTTAAATGACTCGTCCAAGGCCACTTCGTTCATTAGCAGCAGTATAGGAAATAAACTTAGTGCTCCTAACTATCACTCTGGCACTCCTTCAATCATGCCATACTATTGTAGTCCGGGTAGGCTAAGCTTTGCTCCAATAACAACAACACATTTCCATGACTTAAATCCATGGTTTATTTCTCACTTATGTGACACGTCCATCTTTAGATTTGTGAGGGGCTCTTCTCTACAAAATCCTCACTCAGAGACTCAGGCTGATGAAGGCTCCATCATTGGGAGTCTCCCATTGCTGTAGCAAGGGCAAGAAAGTGGTGGAGAACAAAGCAGTTCTTTTACACAAAGAAGACACACGTGTCTTCCCCCATTGGTCAAAGCAAGTCAATGGACACATCTCACGCAGATGGGGAAGCACAAACCTGAAAAGACAAGAAAAAAGAATGGCAGACACTTCGGCCACAGTCATTGATTATTGATGTCTTTCTTTTTAATTTCATATTCTAAAACTGGCTTAGAATCAATTACATTAAAGCTTCATATTATAGTACAAGAACATAACAAATATTTAAGCAAAGTTGTATCACAAGTATAGAGTTATATATGCATCTTACAATAAGAGTAGCTATATCTAATGTCCAAGTCAATTGGAAAGTCTGTTGCCTCCAACTAGTTGGGTGCCAGAGGAACAGTATAACTTGGATGCTGGAGATGGGAAAAACATAACAGGCAACTTTTTAAAAAAATCTGTGAACTATTGCACAGCGTTATTGGTAAGGTTGCTTTAGTTGCAATGAAGAGAAACTGTTTCTAACTCGTGTGAGGGAAAGGAGTTTATTGAAAGGCTATCAGGGATCAAAGGAAGCTTGATGAGGCAAGTAGATCTCAGATGTGGCTGCTATTCCAAGAAGGTGTATACACTGTTGTGGTACAAAGCAGTTTCAGAGGCCGGGAAGCAGGAACCACAGTCAGAGTTTTGAAGCTTGAACAGTATGGTCAGGATGCAGTGAAACTCACCTATTTTCAGTGTACTGAAAATTCACTCGACTCGAAATTCACAATCTAGGATGAGAGCTTCCAGTTACTCTAATTCTGTCTCTTGGCTGAGAGACTATTTCCATGGAGGAAGGGGAGGAAATAAAGGAGCTCTTCAGAAGTGGAAAATGATATTGGGAAGTCTAAAAAGTGATAAATGTTCACCACACATAGTTAGGAAAAAATGTGCTGGTGCATGCAGGGGCTCACGCCTACCTCCATCGAGCCAAGCTTCTCTCCTTCCTACCCAGCAGATGCACTGGGTTAGCCCATGACTGGACTGCACTTCCTCTCAGCTTCTGGTTCCACTTCTATAATTTCATTTCAAAAACAGCTATTCTAGCTTCACTATCTGCTTTTCTTCTCTTTCTACTTGCAAACTTCCAAATTCCTATTTTTATACTTATATCCATATGATCCTAGAATCTAGAAAAGGGGGAAAATACAGACTCAAACGTCTTTTGAAGGATTAGCCTTACCTATAATTTATTACTAGAGGAGACTTCATTGTTACTGTTTCTGTATTTCTTTATTCCACTCAATAAAACTCTACTACGCAGATGTTTCTCTAAAACAGACCGCTTTATGAAATTAAAAGAAAAAGAATCTCTTCACAAAATGCAAGTTCCATAATATCACAGAGCATTTTCTTCTCATTTAGATTTCTTCTGATTCATTATTCCATAGCAGAGGAGTTGTGGCTATTTTGGAGTTTTGGCCAATATGCCAAACCACTTATGCTGATTTTAAACTCCATTATGTTGCATATGCTTGTCTAAATAAGAAATGTACTTGAGTAGAAACTTTCCCCCTAGAAGTTTCCTATAAAGTGGCTCAGTTCTTAACTTTAGGGTAAAAAGCTTCCATGCTTTTAAAATTGTCTCTTTCATGATTGGAGCATAATAAGAAGTCACAGTTTTTTAAAATACTATCTCATAATGAAAGAAAAAGCAAAATAGAAGTGATGAAAGACTCCTTTGCAAATGCCTATTTTTTTTAAATCTGGAGATGACTTTCTAGATTCAAATTCCTCTCCTAAAATCTCCATCATCATCACACACTCTTGGCCTAATTATTTGAAGGACTGTTCTGTGAAAAAGTTAGAAAAGATACTGGGAGATCAAGATCCCAAATTCTCTGAAACAGTCTTTAAAAATTAAAGTTAGATATATATTGAAGCCAATGAGATTAAATGTTAATCAGTGAAATTTTATCTATCTATCATCTATCTCTCTGTCTATCTATCACAGGAGTGAGCTCGTCTTGTCTTTTCTTTTCACCAACAATGAAAACTTTAGCTGTATTCAATAACATTACAAGAAAAACTTCTCTGGTGCCAACAGTTTCTTCTGAGTCAGAGAAGCTCAATTGTCTTTCCTCTGGTAATAAATGATAATAATTAAAGGCAAATACACAATAATTAGTCACACTAGGTTTATCCATCTGGTGTACCTGTATCCTATCACTGTGTCTTTGAAACAGATGACAAGCAGCATATTGCAGCACATCCTGCTAATGGGTCTAAGTGGAAAATGGGGAGGGAAAGAGGTCATTGAGAAAAAGGTCAGCAGCAGAGAACAAGAGCATTATACTTTTTTTTTGAAAGTGGTCATTGACCATTTAGCTCTGTATCCTCCAAAAACATATGTGCTTCCACATGATGGCTGCAAACTACAGAAGCTCACCAGGCCTGAGAAGGTCTATAATACTGTTAATTTAATTGCTGTTTGAATCACAATCACCATGAACATCATCATAGCTATTCATTGCTTGCTTACTATCAACCAGGTACTGTGTTCCATTTCAAAAATGCTTTTCTCTACTTCTGAAAATCTTGCAAAGCAGATACCAAAATCACCCCCAATTTCTAGCTGAGAAATTGAGTTGAGGAGAGGTTAAGCAACTTCTACAAGACTATTTTATTCATCAGTACTGAGCCCAAGTTTAAAGAAAAGACATTTTTGGAAGATTTAACAAAGTATATTGGAGCTGCTTGTCAATTATCTTAGTTGAAGATTGACTTTAAAATAGCTTAAAATTTTTTTGGCCATGTTTTTATGCACGATATAGACTTTTAGAGCTTAAGTTAATATGACCATCAAGTCCTTCTAAAGGAGATGATGCCAAAAATAAGCATATGAACTGTTTTATATATGAGAAAGGCATATCTTGGATAAGACTATTAAAAGTGCATTACAAATGGATTCTTTTTTCCACACAAATCCAAGAGAGATGGTCATTCATAGGGGCTATTGTGTCTCACATGTATCTTTCAAAGAAGAGGAACAATATTACTCAATTTGGCAGCGGCCCCTATAAACTGAGAAAGACTCACAATATCTCTTTAATCCATCTAGCATCCTCTGTACTTGGTTCACATAACTCCAACCTCTATTCATGTTTTTAAGGCTTTAAATGCCCTCAATACTCACATTCATATATATAAGATGGGCTGTCACTTGTCACTCCATCTGTTCACTCTGGCTGGATTTGTCATTAACTTTCTGCAAATAAAGAATGGATATTTCTATCTTCTATCAGCTTTTTTTTTTTTTTTTTTTTTTTGCCAAAGGGAAAGATTAGGCACTTCCAAATTATCAAAGATAGCCATCTCATGTTGTCAGTGTTTCTTAGGAAGAATATTCTTCCTTTGTTGTTATTAGGAGATCTGCACAGTATGAGAGGGCCATGAGATGAGAACAGAATGAGGAATGAAAAGGTATGGTGGGCGATAGGACTTCCAGAGTAGAAAAAATTTTGTAAGTGCATATTTAAAATAGGTGGAATGAAAATGGAACCTCCACTTGCTCAATATAAGAGGGAAACATGAGAAAAACAAGATCAGGATTTTGCAATCAGTGTAAATTGTTATTCACCAACCATTTCGGAGTCTCAGCTTGTCTTTTGAAGCACAGGGTTCTACAAAAGCAACAGCACCTGTTGCTGACTGTGCAGTCACAGCCTCACCAAGCAATCAAGGCATTCCCATCTGTGTTGAAATTTCCCAATTTTTCTCGTAAAGATCAGATCCTTCATTGCTAATGAGCTAACGGGAGGGATGCAATGTCGTATTCGATTCTGTGGCTGCAGTATAAAGAAGTGGGAATTAAAAATTAAAATCAGCTGAGGTTTTCCCAAACATCCAAGGCTGATGTTTCCCTCTTTCCCGACTTCTCTACTTTGCACAGATTTTCAAGATTTTATTCAAATCAGGACATTAGGCGTATTGGCTTGATTACATTCTTTCTTATGTCTGTCTAGTCATTGGAGGGCAGAAGCCACCTGTCATCTAAGGTGGAGTATTATTCTGGTCTCTTCCTCTTAATTCTACATCCAATTTGATAGCCAAGAACTGAAGATTTTGCACCTTTAATTAGTATGAAGTCTATTTTCTCCTCATCTGCTTCATCCCTACCACCAGTGTCTTAGAATAGATATTTGTTACTTCTCACAGATGTTTTCAACAGCCTCTAAAAAAGTCTTTCCTTGCTCCCCATTCTCCTCCTATACCCTTCAACTTTTAATCCAGCATTCAAATTGCTGCCAGAGTTTTCTCAAATACAAGCAGGCTCACAACACTATATTGATGAAATAAGTCAGAACCCCAGTGTGACTGTGGTGACTCCTTGTGTCCTGACCGCAGCCCCCACATCCATCTTTATCTCCAGCCCCCTCTCCTCTCTGAATTCCTTGCTCCTTTTTCAATGAAATTTTGCTTTCCTGTGAGCACTGTGCCTGTCCTTGCATTCCGTTCCTTCCCCCAGTGCCCCTCTTGTCTCTAATGCTTTCCTTCCTTGCTGGGAATCTCCTATTCATTATTTAAGAGGAAGAGTGGAAAAAGGTTATATTTCCCATGGTAAAAGCAATGTTGCTCAGTTGTGTTGATTCCTGAGCCTCTGAGCTCAGTAGGATTATGTTGTTGTGTCTGGGGGTGGCGAGAATAGTGCAGAAGTAGATTAGCAATGTCTTCCAAGGGTGGGAAAAGGAGAAGGATTGATCTGGTTAAAATGGTACTCCCTCCATGAAACCTTCTCCAACTCTCCCAGAAGGATTT
This sequence comes from Equus asinus, assembly GCF_041296235.1. Lineage (NCBI taxonomy): Eukaryota > Metazoa > Chordata > Mammalia > Perissodactyla > Equidae > Equus > Equus asinus. The sequence continues at coordinate 107,308,900 of NC_091791.1, read as the reverse complement.
ATCAGCTCACTTTGTGTTTCTGCAGCATTCTGAACTTCTCTATTCATACCACAACTAGTTACTGTAATTAGTTCCAAAAGTATCTGTTCTCTCTGTTAGACTGTGAACTTCTCCCAGGCATACATTAGACATTGGATACTTACTAAGTATTTGTGGTTGAATTACTGGCTACTTGTTCTTTTCTGATCCCACTTTCATGTGTTTCTAGAACAGAGTTTGGCAAACTTCTACAGCCCACCTGTCAGCCAAATCCAGCTGACCACATGTTTGTGTATTGTCCAAATAGAGCCACGCCCAATCACTTATTTAGCATCTACGGCTGCTTTCATGCTATAGCAGCAGACAGAGCTGATGGGCTGTGATAGAGACCCCGTGGCCAGCAAAACCTAAAATATTCACTATGTGGCCATTTACAGAAGGGTCTACTGACCCCAGGTTTAGAGCTTAGGAGTAAAGGCTGAGATCCAACATGTTGTACACTGTTTCTATAGCACAATCTAGAGAACTTCTGCACCATGGAGTACAAAGTATTCTGCCCAAGAGAGAGACCCCCAAGGTCAAAGATGCTTCCTGAATTTCACTGGGTTCCAAAGATTCATAAATGATTTTTTTCATGTATCTTTCTTTTTTTTTTCTTTAAAGATTGGCACCTGAGCTAACAACTGTTGCCAATCTTTCTTCCCCCCTGCTTTTTCTCTCCTAATGCCCCCAGCACAGAGTTGTATATTTTTAGTTGTGGGTCCTCCTAGTTGTGGCATGTGGGACGCTGCCTCAATGTGGCCTGATGAGTGGTGCCATGTCCACGCCTAGGATCCGACCCGGTGAAACACTGGGCCGCCGAAGGCAGAGTGCATGAACTTAACCACCCGGCCATGGGGCCAGCCCCTTCATGTATCTTTCTAATCCTCCTACCCTCCTCTGAAAAAAAGAAGATGGTAGCAGCAACAATCCCTGTAGACTTTCACAAAAATTCAATATAATTGTCCATGAAAAGCACTTGGTGGGATTGTGGTGATAAGCATGACATTTGCTTTTTGTCTGTTTTGCTTTCATCATTCACATCAATTCATCTTGCCAGCTCCTCATAAGGAATTAGTCTTTTCCATGTAAATGTGTCAACATCCAGGTGTCAAGATCAGACCCATGACCTTTTTGATTTCTGGTCTCAGGACATCATGATTTACGGAAGCCTGAAGGGGCCAAATCATGTCATCCTAAGTGCTCTGATCTGCATCAAGGTGGGCCTGGAATGGTTCTGACAAGTCAGAACAGCCTGATAGCATCCCCCATCTTGAAAAGTAAAACAATTCTCAAATATCTGAACTGTCAAGTCTCCTGTGGAATTTTTTCTAGATCTTAGAGTGGAAGAAAATTACCCCCTCTTTCTAATAGCCAAGGGTGTCGTAGTTATAGGCTGTGGGGCCAGTCTAGTCTGATGCACATGATTTTTGCCATGGTCCAAGGCCTCCAGGAACTAACCTGGCTAAATAATCTAGCTCCCAGAGTTTGGATTCTCAGTTGATTGGCCCAGAGTCAGAAAAAAAAAAAAAAAACAGGCAGAAAAAAGAACAGATGTATTTCTTTTTCCCCCTTGAGCATTATTTTTCTGATTCCATCCTGGAAACCAAAGAAAAACATGTTTTGATTATATTTACAAATTTATCTAATCATCCTGGAATGTTGGACTACATTTTATCTTTGGAAAAGGACATCAATAATGTGCCTTCTGTTCATGAAGCTTGCTAGTCTTCAGGGACTTCCTCTGTGGGACACCAGGCACAAAGGGGCAGCCAGGGCAAAAATGTCTCTCTTCTGCCTAGCAAGTGGCACCCCAACATGCATGGCTCCTCCCTTGGAGGCCCCAGTGCACAGTGGGGTCTTCTGATGTTTGTCTCTTTAACAACAAACATTTATTGGAAGCCTGGGCGATTTCAACCACCTTCCAACTGCTGTCACTGCTGTGAGTTTCTCTCCCCTCACCCCATCTATCTTTCTCTGCTACCAGAGCCATCTATCTAAAACACAAATCTGATCATGTCACTTCCCCTCTTAAAAACCATCAGTGCCTCCCCTTTGTTCACAGGATAATGTCTTAAACCCTTTAGTCAGACTCACCAGCATTCATGATCTGGGCCATTAGGTCTCCCTGGCAAATCCATTCTTTTCCTTAAAAACTCAAACTCAAATCTCTTCCCTCGTTCCTTCTATGGTACTCCATCACAACAGGTGCATGTGTTTAGCATTAAAATACTTTAAATGTCAGAAAATAACTGTCAACATAACTGCCTATCTCAGCTGATCTATCTTATGCACCACGAAGGCAGAGACTGTATCAAACCTTTTGTATCATAGCCATCTGACACTATGATTGGCAAAATTTAGCCTCTGTAGAAATATTGAATGAATGCATGCACGACTTGGTGCTCCCACAGATTCCTGACTGCACTTCCCTCTTAGAACCTTCATGTTAGGTTTTAGCAACCAGTCTCTCCTAATAGACTTTCCGATCCTTGAAGGCAGGGATGCTGTGTCCATCACGTCCTCCGCTGTCTCAAGCTTCTACATTTCTGACACACGGGAAAAGCTCAATAATGATTCGTTGAGGACAAGACTAAGATTTAAGTATTAAAAAGTAAGTAGCCCTGGGGCTGGCCCCGTGGCCGAGTGGTTAAGTTCGCGCGCTCCGCTGCAGGCGGCCCAGTGTTTCGTTAGTTCGAATCCTGGGCGCGGACATGGCACTGCTCATCAGACCACGATGAGGCAGCGTCCCACATGCCACAACTAGAAGAACCCACAACGAAGAATACACAACTATGTACCGGGGGGCTTTCGGGAGAAAAAGGAAAAAATAAAATCTTTAAAAAAAAAAAAAAAAGTAAGTAGCCCTGGAATCTAATCTTAGGCAACTTTCTCTCCACCTGGATATATGACAGGACTCTGATCTTGGGCAGACAAAATTCTAATATCTGTTTTGAAATTGCTGAGATTTAAGAAGCAAGCATCAAAGTGAAGCATGGCTGTAGGAGAGGAGAAAGAGATCACTTTCAGTGGGAAGGATTTATTTGTTCAACAAATATGTACTAAGCACCTAGTGTATGCATGGCATCTGCTAGGCTCTGGGAAGAAGAGGAAGAGGAATGAGACTTCTTCCCAGGTTTAAAAAACTCAGGACTAAGACAGACCATTGGCACTCCCAGGAGCAGGAGGGACAACAGAGGCAGCACTGGGTGCTGTGGGAGCAGAAGCACAGCTCCTCAATCTTCTGGGAGTTGGGAGAAAGAAGGGGGCTGAGGGGCTGGGCATGCAGAAGTGGACTTGTAATGGAATTCCGCCGTGAAAGGTTGGTCAGCTCCTCAGCACTAACTGGAAACTAGGGGAGAAAATGTGGAAAAGATGACTAGTTGGGGAGTTCCTTCACCAGTCTTGACAAACAATTCTAGGATAGTTACTATTTCTCCTGCTGTTGCCTCTTGGCCCCAAGGCAGCCATGGAAACCATGGACACCAGGATATTGGGGGCTCTGAGAAAGAACCAGAAAGAACAAACTCTGAAGGGAAGACTCACCCCAAACCAACGTCCCCAAAGTGCCCCAGCACAGAAGAGCAAGGAGAGTCAGATCGAGCCCTAAAATCTCCAGAAAAGCCATTCCAAGCCTGGAATGATGAACACGGGTTGGTGGACATATAAGGCAGCATCTTCCCCTTTGAGCAGATTTTCATGGATATTGCTGTTTGCTTGAAATACGTGATTGATCCGTAGACTCTGATTTTTTATTTTGGAGAAATCTAAACCTCAATTACATAGGAATTTAGGAAACTCTCAAACTCCGTTTAATAAATGCTCTGTTTCTGAAAATACTTATGTGTACCCTCCAACAGAGCAACTTATTTCCACTCTATTTGCACAGAGCTGAGCAGGTGGTAGGCTCCTGACAATTGTGGGAAAAAAATGAATTGAATTGAATAATTTTATATTTAGCTTTCATTATGTGTTTGGCAGTGAAGTTATAGAAAAGTAAGTTAAATTGGGTATCTCTCTTCAATGAACCGAAAATCTAGTGGGAAGGAAGCTTGAGAGAAGGTAAAATGAGAGTATGGTAAGTACAACTACAAACAAATTTCTGGGGAAATTTTAAAAATGAAGAAATTACACCTTTTAGGGAAATTAGGAGGAGCTTCAAGGAGAAGGTAGCATTTGAAGATCCCTGGTTTTCCTGACATAGATTTAGAGTTACATATTTCTTACTCTTCAGTCTACAAAATGCTTTAATGAGGTGTAAAAATTAGTACTATCCCACAACAATTTATCCCACAATTTAAATTGGAAATTAAAATTAAAAGAATAAGAAGGAGGATGAGAAGAAGGAAAGAAGAAATAACTTACGACGGGATTTATTTTTTACAGCCCACCATTCTTCATCACCATTCTAGAGATTTCTAATAACACCATTGTTGGCTAAAGCTCTGACCACATGGGAAATTTATATTTGTGTATTTAATGGGGTTTACAAAGTCCTCTGCTACAACCTGTTTCACTTGATTCTCCTAACACTACAAAATAGATAGTCCAAGCTAATTTCACATACACTGAAGTTCATCAAAACTCATCTTCCAAGTTTCTTCAACAAGTAGAAGAATGGAACCAGGTCTCTAAACCGAGTCTCCCAGCTCCTTCAACTCCACTCTGCTCTTTCCCATGGAGTCTTGAAAAGTTCTTCAGCTGGATTTACTTTAATAAAAATAATTGCGAAAGCTTCCCTGAAATCAAATTCTATTTTTAGCTAGCCCAAATTGGCCTCCCTTGTTTTCTTTTAACCATCATGCTAGGTCATTTGCAGAGCACTGTTCTTTACTTTTTCCATTTCCAACTTGAAAACAAGGGTTTTGTGTTAGAAGGAATTAAATCCCTGAGAATAGACAGTATAGAAGAGGATACATTAGCTCCCAAAGGAAACAGGAAAGGTAAGAACATTTTAATAGTGTGACTCCATCATCTATGATGGAACAAGACCAAAGCTTGTTAACAAGAACAGAGGTTCCTCGACTTCAGTGTGACAGATAAGCTCTAACTTATGGGTCAATTGATAATGGCTGCCTGGAGTAATGCGAAGAAAGCTGCTGGGCTCAGCATTAAGAGAGCTGTATCAATTCACAATGGCTGCAATAGGCATGGGATTATGTGCATCCATCTCAGGAGATCCTGATTCTGTCTTATTCAAGACTTCACTATGGGTGGCACATGCATAGATGATGATGAGAACAAAGAACTTATACCACTGTTAGCCTCTGGTATCCTATTCTCCTCTAGAGCATCACGCTGACTTCAGGCCTGGAACTTTAGTATCTTTCAAAGTATTTCTTTGATATGTGACTCATTCATTATATACTTGAATATCTCTGCTCACTTTCTATTCGTTTACCTTTTAGCGTTGTTTTTTCTATAAATTTCCTAGAAAATGGTCTAAAGCCAATTAAACCAAGTAAGAGTCAGAATAAGAAAGCTAAATTATCTTCTGTGATGACTTAAACTTTTTTTTGGTTCATAAAAATAATACTGCTTCATGTAAAAAATTTAGAGAATACAGAAAGTATAATGAAGCAAGTATTGACCATAATCCTCAGCCACAAAAATATGCATTAGTCATACCCTCTAATAACATTTCCTTTATTTTTTCTGTTTATATATACAATTATTGAAGAGATACTTTGTATATAATTTTGTTTTCTACATTTCTACATCCTAACAAAAACATTTCCCATGGATTATATTCTGAAGTCTTTGTAAGTATGCATTTTAATAACCCAACTTAACATATTCATACAGAAATCTCAAGTCATGCCTCTAAAAACATACTTTTCCCTAAGTCTCCCAATCTAATAAACTGGTACCACAATCCATTCAATAATGCTTGCCCCAAGTTGAGGCATCATCCATGATTCTTTTCTTTCCTTATATCCCAAGTGGTAAGTCGTGTGATCTATAGCTTTAGAACTCATGCTGCATTCTACGTTTCTCCAGTCCCTAACATCTCTGCCCGGGACTACACCATGTCCTTCAACTGGTCTCTCTGTTTCATCTTTCCCTTCACTCCTCTGAAGTCCATTCTCCATAGAGCAAGCCATAAGATCTTTTTGATAAACTACTTCATGTCCTTCCTCTGTTTAACATCCTCCACCTCCCTTTGTATTCGGAACAAAATCCACATTCCTCATCACAGCCGAGGAGTTCCTCCATTCTCTGTGCCTGACTGTCACTCTGCCCATCTCCTCTCCCTCATTCATTATCTGAAATGATCACACTGTTTGTTGATTTGTTGCCCACTTGCTTATTTGTGTGTTTATTGTCTGTTTCTCTCCACCAGCTTATAAGCTCCGTCTCAAGCCTGTGCCTGTCTGCTCATGGAGCGTCTTCCCAGCCTTGAGTGGTGGCTGGCATATGGCTGGCACTCAACCAGCATTTGTTAAACGGATGAATAATATTCCATGACAAATTGTTTTAGCCACCCTTCAGTTTTAAAACATTTACCTACTCCATACTTTCTTCTGGCTCCACAAACATTGACACATCTTACAGCGTTATTCCTCTGGTCCCAATCCCCACTCATCTAATCTCTGCTGCCCCCCATGGATGGAACTTCAGGATTTGGGGCCATGGCATCCTTCCTGGCCATAGCCAGGAGTCTCCTTCATGTTACCTCCCCTGCCAGGCAGACAGACACGTCACTCTTCCCACTCCTGGATATTCTCCCTGGCTGCTTCCTTTGCTGGAACACTGATTTTCCCTTTGCCCTAGACCCAGGCTTCCATCTCTTCATGAGGAAATCTTGGGTAGTATTATGGGATACAAGATAGAAATAGTGCCTGCCCTCCAAAAATTTACATCCTAGGGATTCAGACAGACAGTAAACAAATAATAGAAATAAAAACATAGCAACACAACGTGATAAAGGGATATGAAGCCAACGTATAGGGAGAGATCAAAGAAGGCACCACTGAAAAAGTGACTATTAAGCTGAGACGTGAAAGAAAACTATCATTACACTTAATTGTTAATTTTCCTGTGCTTTGTGGCATATGCTCTTCTTATCATATTTAGGTGCCAGTTTTATTATCTTTTCTCTTAGTTTTTCAGTTGCCAAAGGGCTGATTTCCTGTGTGATTCACAGCATTATGCCCATCTCCATATATGAGGGAGGAGAGGCAGAGAGAAGGAGGTGGGGGTCAGGAGTGGGCAGAAGAAGGGCAGAAGAGGAGTGAAGGGGAGGATGGGGAGGGGAGGGAAGATAGTCTTTAAGGTTAGGTGCTTGCGACTGAGAATTTGACTCTGAACATTTCAACACAAAGATGTCATTTGGCTAACCAGTCTGCTCTGAAACTCAGCAAGGATTTTATTGATGTCAATCACCCTTTGCTTAACCTTCGAATTGGATCACGCCGATGGTTTCTGCATCCTTCTTTGCTTCCATAACTTGCTTGCACTGTATTAAAGTGAAAGGATCGTCTAGTGATCCATCGCGCTTTTTCTTTTTGAAGATAAAGCAGTTGTCTTTTAGCCGGTACAACCTTGTCAAGTCCTTCAGGGCCAGCTCTGATTTGGATTTATAAAGCCCAGTCAAGTCAGAGTTGGCTTCGAACCTTACCCTGTGTCGGGGAGCATGGAAAAGCTCCAAGCTGTGCAAGGCCCTCTGAGCCTGTGCAGATGCTGAGCAAGCCGACCACCCTGGTCTTGCAGCTGACGCCCAGGGCTGATGAGAGGGAAGGTAGAGAGACAAAGAGAGCCAGGCCATCTCCTCCTTTCAGACAGTCTCCCTACAGACTATAAGTAGCAAAGTGTCCTCCTCTCTTTGCTCTTGTCCCTGCTGCTCTGCAACCCTTCCTCATCCTGCAGAGAGCACTGGAATTTTAACACAGCTACCAGACTGCCTGGAAGCCAGATGAGGCTTCGGAAGGAGCACAGTTACCACGAGAGCAGGGAAGCTGCCAGCCTGATCCCAGGCACAGAGGAGAAAACCATGGCAACGGTGAGGTAGACGGCAAGGAAGGTGAAGAGGACAAAAGTTGATATTTATTGAGCATCTACTTGTATGAGACTGGCACTCTGTTAGGCAGCTGATGAAGTCTTCTCTTTAAATGCTCACCGTAGCCCTTGAGATCAATATTAATACCTTCATTTCACAGGTGAGAAAGTTGCAGCTCAGTCCTGCTGAATGTCTTGTCCCAGTTCACATCACTGAGATTCAAGCCACTCCGCCCTGCTTTCTAGGAGAGCAGCATCAACACCTCTCTATCTACGTTTCTCCAGCATCTAGAATTGCACTGAAAATATAGCAGGCAGTTGACAGTTTCACTGCAGCTAAATGAATAAACTACTGAGCAAAAACACAAACTCCTATCTTCAGATATGCAGCTATTCTTCCCGCATCTGGATGATATTAACAAGTGTGGAGGGAGAGTCCACTTGAGGCATGCACGGAGCCAACGTCGGAATCTGTGACCCTGGGCACATCACTGACCCTTTCTGAGTTTCATTTTCTTAGTCTGGAAAACAAAGATCAAGTTACCCACCTCATGAGACCACTGCGAGGATCAGAGGCAATAAGACGGTACAGCACCTAACCCAGGGCCTGGTACCCATGGGTCTTTCCTCATTTCCTGGTGATCACACGGCGTAATGAGCTGTGGGAGAAAGGTGTGGGACATTTGAGTCCATGCGCTCCAAGGTCATGGAAATTCCTTCCCACCCTGGCCCAGGCTGCCCCTGGTGGGTTTCATCTGGCCTTTCCAGCACATTTGCCCTGTTGATTTCTCTTTTCCTCTTTCCTCTTTAATATCCATGGACTGGAATAGGATCAAGAAGTTCTTCACAGACAGGCTCCAATAAGGTGTCAGGCACTGAGGTTTGGGGCCCTCAACCCTAGTTTTCTATATCAGGGCCAGATTCTCTATTAAGGCTTTGGGCTATTACAACATGGCGGGTGGACTCTTGGATTGAGGGGTATATTCTCCCAGGGTGGGGCCCACATGATCTTGCTGGTGTAATTCAAGACCCTGAGGACAGTGATGGGGGGTTAGGATGGTCTCAATCCCAAACGAAAAAAAAAAACCCAGAGATGTGCATAAGGTCGGAGCTCCGGGTCAGACAATTTAGCAGTAATATTTTAAAACTTATATTTCCAAAAGGACATAATTGTTTTCATACAGCCAGGCACATCCCTGAATGGGAAGAAAATGCCATGTAAGGAAGAGGGAGAAACTTCCCCCCGATTATCACCTCCGTTCATCTGCTCCTGGCCCGAGCTGTGTGGGTTGCCATGGTGACGCAGGGCTGACCTCTCACTTTTTACTCTTCCAGGAGCTAAAAAGGTAAAAATGAGCCATTTGGTCTCAAATGAAAATCAACCTCCTTCAGTTAAAAGATGTTAAATCGCTTTCCCTTCGTCAAATCTAATGTTCCGTAGCCAAGTGTAAAAAAAAGAAAGAAGAAGAGCGGGTGGAAAAAAGGGAAGAAAGCAAGCGAAGCAGAGATGCCGGGCTGGCGCGGCGGCCACGGCAGCGAGAGAGGAATCGCAGCCCCGGTGGCTGCAACTTTCTCCCGGCTCGCAATTGGCTGCTGTCGCACCTCCTCCGGCTTGCTCCGGCCCTGTGGTGCTGGCTCCAGCTCTTTCTCGCTGCCTGCCGCTTCTGCATGTTTTGCGGTGGTACCTGGTGTGGCTGGTCTGTTGGCTGTTTTTCATGTGGAGGGAAGTTGGGTCAGGAAATCAAAACACTGGTTGAATCCGAAAGCTGTAGTGCAAGCCCAGTATTAGCGAGGTGCCCCATGCGAGAGCCGGCAGGGCACATTCATTTGCTGTGATTAATATGCCAAAGTGGCTTTCTCCAGCACTCGAGGCTGCTCTGCCAGGCTGCCAGGAACGGGACCCCTGGGAGCCGGGAGAGTAGGGCTGCCCAGGCCAGGGATGTCTCCTCTCTGGTTAAACGACCCAGTTAGGCAGGTGGGAGAGGTGTGCAGTGTGGCTCTGGGAAGCAGGCCTGGGTGCGCTTGGGACCTGGAAACACCGTGCTGCCCATTTCTGGCTTTCTGATGCATGGTAGGGCAGCTGGAGAGTTGCCCCTGCTCCTCCTTCCTCTTGCTTTTGGTGAGTGGAGGAGCCCCATGCAGTCGTCCACCTGCGGGGGGAAGGGGGTGGGGCTGGCTGTACTTTGGCTTCAAATGATTCATTGGTTTCATTTTGATGCAAGTTTCTAAGCATGTGAGCTGTCAAACCTTCCTCTACATGTGAATTACCCTTAATTATAAGCTAGGCAAGAACTACCGATTTATCACCACCAGACTTGTTTTTAATCCTTTAACTTCTCGAGAGTAGTAATATTAAGAAAAATTGGAAAGAGTAAGATCGGATGTAGAGAATGGGCCTCATTCTTATCAAAAAGATTTCCTCACAATATCCCGGAGCAATATCCTAGGTTTTTCAAGAACTGCTTTAGAAACGTCAGGGATCAAACATACCGTGAAAATTAATTTGTGATCAATTTCAAAAAGCTCAACATCAGAATAAACAAAACCAAGTTATAAAACGGTAACTTGGAGGGGGAAAAAATGGTACCCAGATTCATTCACTCATTCATTCATTCAAAGGACGTACATCCTTTAGGCATATTTCTCCAAACACTGATAGCATTTGCCAAAGACCTACTAGTTTAATAATCCTAAGCTTTACTTATATCACCAGCTTTCTGTGGCAATAAAATTCTCAGACAGAGCCTTTCTCTGCTGGATTCATGACATCTCTTGGATCCTACCTGAACTATGCTGCCTCTAAAATGTGGGAAGAAAGTCTCTTTCATGCTACACACACACAGACACACACACACACAGGGCCACACACACATACATGGTCCATATTTCTAATGAGGTCTCCATGGTCATCTTACTCTCAGGGGCCATTGCTAAGCCCACGCTCTGAAGACAGCTTAGTTGCATCAAACTGTTTAATTGGCTGGCATTTTAAAAGTTTAAAGGGTTAATGCTTATAAGGGAAAGCGAAAATACTCTACCGCGCGTGCGTTTTGATCTGAGGTTCAAAACATACATGCAGATGAAAATGGCCAGCCTCATCGCGACACACAATCCCTTTCTCTGCCTCCCCATCCCTCTCCCTCTTTCCCCTCCACAATCTTACAGATCTCAGCGCGATTAGAGAGCTGCCGATAAGTGAATGGCCAATGGTATTCTATGGTTTCAGTGTAGTCTGAAGATTAAATCCCTATGAAAATAATATATCTCTTCTCCACTCCCCTACCCCCTCCCTACTAGAAGCAGCTGCTTTTCACATTTAAATGTAGCAGGGGTAACAAGAGCCTCTTTTATCAGCTACTCCTATTCATAAGGCATTAAAATACATGCCGTTTCTTAATCCCTAGTGCAGCTCTAACTGGCTTCAGCTTTGTGCTGAAATAGTACGTATCTTTCAAAAGTAGCTGATGGAAATCATCTTCTAAACCAAATCAGTCTCCTGAAAGCTGCTCTCCCCAAGGTTTACACTGCACATAAATAGAGCCTGGGACACAGTGTGCGTCCAGCCTCCCCTCTCCACCATAAAGGGCTTGAGAAACAAGGCTGAAGTTTGTTTATAAGTAGCCCAAGTGACTTGGCAAGCTGCGTCCCTCCCCTCTCTCCTCCTTCCTACCCTGATTCCATACCCATCTTTGTAGCAGCACAACTTGGCACGGCGCAGCGCTACTTCTGGGAAAGGCATTTCTGCATAAGCCAATCAGCATTTGCTGAGCAAGGTCACTTTCAGAGGCAGCTCTGAAATCTGAAGGCAGATTCTCCAGCAATGGTGACAGAGGGAGTGGGGGACACGGATCAGGTGGAAGATCACCTGGCTTCCCAGTTAAGCCACGGGCTGCAAGAGGAGCAGTGCAGGACTGGTGAATTTCACAACCACTGAGAAAACTGTCTTGTAGGCAGGTAGCTCAGGGAAACTAACATAGCAATATGATGCATGCATAATACATATGTATACATTATGTACATCTGTATATATGCGCACACAAACATACATTATGTGCATCAGATAATATCGTTTGCTCCATGTACAAGCACCTAAAAATAGCATTAGAAGACTATTAGTACAAAGGGAACATTTAAAATAAAGACAAAATTAAATACCCTGAATTACAGTTAACTCTTGTAGCACTATTTCTGTTGAAATTAGTTTCCTAAAATCAACTCTTTCTTATATGTTTAAATTAAAACTGGCCCTTTAAAACAAATTCTTTCAAAATACATACACTTAAATATTCAAGCTTCCTTGGCAAATACATCTGGTTTTCTATCTTCAGTAAGATTAGTGGCTTCCTAGTCTCTAGCATTATTGCTAATGAAGAAGAGAAAAAGGTGGCAAAAATATTTGTGATATTTTGTGCTCAGCACTGTGCTTATTTTCATTAAGACGCTTCTAGAAGATATTTCAGGAGAAAACAGGGTCACATGCTTCTAACACTGTTTTACTCAAAGTTCCAGTTTAAAAGCGTAATTTTTGTTCTCAAAGCAAGTAAGCGTTGCTACAAGTGTTTTGGATTTTAAGTTCCTCTGGCAGATATATTTTGTTTTACTTATAAAATGTCACAAAGTTATAAAGTAGGACTGTCTACATGGCTACGTGAGAAGATTTGCCCCCTCCCCACACCCTAGTCAAATGTGGAAGGAGGGCTGGTAGGAAGAGAAATAACGCACAGTGAAAAGAAATGTACACATAGATATGTACCATCACTTCCTTCCTTTTGTGAAAAGTATCAACCCAACAAAGGTTGTAAGGTTTTTAATAAAAGGAGAAAAATCTTCAGGTAACTCTAAATGCCCTTTAATACCATTAAAGGAAAACTTCATTCCAATCACTGAGATTTATTGAAAATCTTACTTTCTGGGGTACTGGTGATTGCTTCGATATCATGTAACCTGACTGCCCTCTTCTGGATATAAAGAGAAATAGTAACAGCCCAGAAGAATTTAGGGATCTGTAGAAGACGTTGATTATTCTATTATGGCTAGGAAATCTGCAATGATAAAGAAATTCATACTTGCATATCAGAAATTGAGCATGATTGTAAGGATATGCTAAATAATCTGACTTCCCCAGGACCCAGAATGAGATGCTTCCTAATTTTTTTTGACAGCTTTTTCTACTTGTGTACTGTTTTAAGTCTGAGACTTTCATGTCAGACCAAGTGTTCAAATAAAGCCAAAGTGAGGAACAAGAATTACTTTGAAATTTCCATTCAAGTGAGCCAAGCATTCATAAACCTTGCGTTCCATTTGGACAAGGGGCTCACATTTATTGAAACCTCCCAAAGTAGTTTGTCAATAATTAGACCACATTTTAAAGATTAAAAAAATGAAATAAAACTTTTCTCAAATAAAATAAAAGCCTAAGAAAATAACTACCATGTAATGTCATAGTTAAGTGAGACCTTACTTGGTATGTGGGAGAAGAATTATCAATTTAATAATCACAGATCCACCCATTTTTTCCCTTTATCTGTATTAGGTGATACAATCCTACGTATTACACATAATTAAAGAACTTTGGGTTTCTTTCTTTTTTGCCACTTTATGTCTGAAAAATGGTATAACAAATTCAGGATGATTGATAATTCAGGATCGAAAGTCATTAAATGCCAACAGGAAAAAAAGTTACCCTCAATTATAACGGTGATACTACGTCAAACAGATAGAGGAAATCCTAATTCTGAGCTCTATTAAAATGCACTTATTTCAATTTCCAGTTGCTATGTATGTCCTATTAGCAGCCTGACATTTTGAGTAGTACACTAATTCATATGAATTGGGTTTTAAATGAAAGCTTTCAAGTCAACCTTTATGGAGCACTGAATGCGTGATAAGCTCAGAATTAGCAAGAGAATGAGGTGATACTTTCTCACCAAGCGAGCTTCTTAGACGGAGGAGCAAACCGGAACACTCCAAATTATAAAATGCTTTCATTTCAAGGACCTCGCCCATAAGTAAAGCACACGCTGATTTCATCATATTTTTCTCGTAGTTGGGAGCAGATATAATTCTAGTCTGCAGTTAGAAAATTAAAGGTCAGAGGTTAAATGTGTGTCTTGCCAGGTAGGTCTCAGCTGGATCTCCACCTGTCAGGCACCAGACTTGGGGACAAATTCCGAAATGTGATACAAAGTGGGTTAAGAATACACACAACTGGGCAAAGTTTACAGAGGCCAAGGTTAGCAAGAGAAGAGAAAGCGGGATCTCCTGATGGTCTAATTATCCCCTAGAGAGGCTGCTGGACCTACAGTGGGGTTCTGTGTTCCACTGGAGGGACCCTTCCCTCTTGTCTGTCTCTTTTGATAGGACCAAGGTAAGAAGTGCCTCGAGGAGGGCGAGGTGGGCTGCTCATCCTCAGGCAGGCTGGCTGCAAGGTGCCCCTCTTTTGCAGTTGCAGGGAATGGGGGCTGTGCACTCATGGAGGACTAGGACAGAAGGATGTTAAAAATTCCCCTGCTCTGGGGAAGAGCCTGGTCCGACTAAGAGAATAAGAGCTGCTGTTTTCATCCAGCTTGCTGGCCAGGCAACTCAGAATAGGCTCCCAAGGACCCAGTCGGCCAATCCTGCTCAAGCACCACATTGTATTAATGGAAGAGCACTGGACTCGGAGTCAGCTTCTTCCCAAGCTCTGCACATTGTGATCGCCATTTCCACCACAGAACTATTTCCTCTCTACCTCAGTTTACTCATCTGTAAAAGGAGGAACCTGGATCTGACGCTTCCTAAGACACCTTCCCAGTCTTAATCCAAATGTTCTTACAAAGTCACTTATAATTTCCATTAAATTATATCACTAAATTGGGTATCCAACTATCTCCATGAGCAAAGGCTACCAATTAATTATGTGACAAAAATCTAAAGAGTTATGAAAATTTTTATGTCAATTTTTCCCCTCAGATACTAGATTGAACAAAATGACTGCAAATCGTTAGATTTTATGGCTTGCTCACTTACGTAATAAATCTGACATGACCTGAAATTCTCTCTGTCTTTTTTTTTTTCAAGTTAATAAGGTCATTGGTTTCTATTCCTACAGAAAACCTCTTTTGTCCAGAACCAGGGTAAAAGTCAAGTTATTGTGGTCCTGGGGCTCCAGGCGAGAAATTGAGAGACTCAACAGCACAGCATATAACGTTAGCTATAACGTTAGTGATGCAGCAGGGATGTTTGGTCCTCTGGTCTAGGGGCATGCTAGGGTGGAATTGATGCTGAATCCTTTGGAAGGAGTCCTGTCAGGTATAGTTTCTTCCTCCTCTGCTGGTCAAAGAATTGTGACAATAGAGGCTGCAGGCTCAGCTGTTAGCTGTCTTGTGCCAATGAAAACTCCCAGAGCAATGACAGCTATGGGGAAATGGGGCCAGAGCTAGGGAAGTAGAGCAAGCGGGGAATCAATAAAGATAAAGGATAAGGCAAACCAAATGCTCCTGCCTGCTCTGATCCCAAATCAACACACAGATCACCATTTAAAATACTTGCCCTGATCCACTCAAGTCCATTGTGACTTCCCTAGTGGAGTTACAAGAAAATGTGCTCTAATCCCTTGGAATGTAAGTTCTATGAGGGCAGATATTTTTGTCCACTTTGTTCATTGCTGTACCTGCAGTAGCGAGAACAGTGCTTGGCACCCGGTTGGAGTGCAGCACATATTTGTGGTAGAGGTAGACGTGAAGGTGGAGTTGGTGGTAGATGTTGTGATGGTGATGGAGATGCAAATGGAGGTGGAGATGGTGGTAGTGTTGGAGGTAGAGGTGGAGGTGGTGGTGATGGAGGTGGAGGTGGCAGAGGTGGGGTGGTAGAGGGGGTGGTGTTGTGATGGCAGTGATGGACTGTGAGGACTTCCTAAGATGGGCTTTGTTGTGTCAGTAACAAAGGGGCCAAAAGAAGTGCAGAATTGAAGACAGTGTGATAGAACAGTCCCCTCCCCCCTAATTGTGGCCCCCCCCCCCCCGCCATGAAATAGCTTGAATCCCTGTTTCCAGTTGAGCCTACAGAAGACTTCCTCAGTTTTTAATTACAAAAGTCAACAAATCCCCATGGTTTTCTTATGCAAGTTTGAAAGCACCTTCCCCTCTTCTGAAACCTTAGGCCCCTCATCTCCTTAGGCCTGTCAAGCCAGCTCTGGCCTTACTGGAACTCAACCATCACCCATGGCTGGTCACTGCCTGAGCAACCTCACCACAAGGTTCAGATCCTCTGGGACCTCTGTTAGAGAAGTCCAACTCGCAAATCTAATCAGTCCAGGTGTCTCCTTAAAACCTCCCAATGGCTCTCCAAGTACAATGGGCTACAACCCTGCCCAAGCCACAGCAGCCCTTCCCCCCTTCCCTTCTCTGACCTAATCCCCCTTCAGGGCCCAATCCACCCAGCCTCTCCTCTGGGTGCCCTTCTAATGAATCTAGCACACCGTTTCATGGTTTCCACTCACCCTTTTCTTTATCCCTCACTCCTTTCTCTTCCTAGAAAATCTTTGTTCATTCTTTGAATTCCCTTCAGGAACACTCCAAACCCATCCTTCAGATTTCATCCTTTGAAACCTCATCTTCTTCTCACTCTTTTTGAAGACTCCTACCCTGGCACCCTATCGTTTCTTCCCTCATCCAGGCAGAGTGCCCCTCCTTGGAGCCTCCTTTGGCATCTGGGCACGTTCCTGCCCTAGCACAACTGGCTCTGTGGAATCACTCTCAGTGCCTATCTGCCTCACTGACTATGTGCTATTTGGGAACAGAGCTGAAATGAGTACCCAGCATGGAGCTGCCACATCATCAGGGATGATTCTCTTTCTTTCCCATCTACCGGTACAGTGTGGCAAACTGTATCTCTGTTAGCACATTATCTGAAATAATGGGAACCTAAGAGAAAAATAAGTAAATATTGAGAGACCAAACGAGAACTCTTTCTCTGATCACCGAATACAATTGTGTGCCCTGAAGCAAAAGTAAATCGGCTTAGTACTCAAGAGCAAAGAGAGATCTATTGAGATCTCAAAATTTCAACATGGGGGGTAGGGGAGCAGTCAGGTCCTGCAATCTGATGGTCAGGTGTGGAGGTGGGCTTGGGGCTGCTAGGAGATTTGTTGAAAGTTTCATTTGCTCAGCAAAAATACTCTTGTTTAGGAGGCATTTTATTTGTGTGCTTAGAGGTAGCGACGGTTGGGGAAGGTTCTGATGCACCCCTAAAGCTACATTCTTCAGTGCCACCTATAAGAAGGACCAAAGAAATGAACAGAGAGGCTGCAAATGTACATCTTGTCAAGAAGAAGCAGGTATTTACCATAGATGATACTCTTGGGGTTCAACATTTGCTAGGTGCAAAGGTCCTCGTGTAGATTCAGAAGAAGAGGGACTCTAGGAATGTACGAGATGGTTCTTTGGTTGCCTGAGTTTCCAAAGCTATCCAATGACGGCTCTGAACTCAAGGATCACTAAGAAATGTTTCTTTGAGGAGGCAAGAACTATCACAAAGGCATTCAAGGGTATCTAGGAAGCCCTCTGCTATCTGTGTCAATAGACACAATAATATAACTCCAAGTTTTTAAAAATGGGAAGAAAACAGCAGACCTAGATGTCTGTAAGGGGCCAGATAATAAGGGGCAGGAAATAAGTGCACCGTGTCCAATTATACCACACAGCAGGGACAGAAGCCCTTTTCAAGATGAGAAGCTATTTTCATTTCCCCGAAGCTTTGAGATCAACAAGGTGATGCAAGCTGTGGGAAGGAGGGCAGGGATTGAGAGAGTAGAGTCCTTGGTAAAGGCAACTGAGGATGGAGGTTGGGTAGGGAAAGAGGAAGGAAGACAGTGGTGCTGAGAATCAAGTCTTCATGCGAGTGGATGTGGGGTGGGGCAGGGATGTCATTGCCGATCTTTTTTTTCCCCTCCATTTTCTTCATTGGGATTCTTGGCTCTGTAACAGAGATGAAGTAATCAGTCAATAAATATTATCCTTTGTTATTGTTACTGATATTATTATTCTTATTAAGAAAATAGGGGCAAATGGAACAAATAATAAAGTTTAGACTGTAAAATTGTTGGAGAAGAGAAGACCAAAGTCCAACTCTCTTTATATGTATAGCAAGGTAATGAGAACTGAGAACAGTGGAGGGAAAGTAGCACAAGAGCATTGGAAAGAACAAGAAGCATCAAGCAATGTCAAAGACCAAGGGCTGACTTACCAGGGAAGATTTTTAAAGCAAAGGGAATTGTTACACATGGCCAAAACACCGGGAATACATTAATCTTTCTATATTGCTATGGCAATTTAGAGAAATGAGCACTGACAATGAGCTGTCATAAAAATTACATACAAAATCTTTGCTATTGGAGATTATAGTTATCAAGGGCTCATGGGATTAACAAAGAGGGAAGCCGGAGGAACTTCAATAAGAAGAAAAATTATGCTTACTTACGTTATTCCTTTATGGCATCATTTGAACATTTTTAATTTAATGTGAAATTTCAGAAGAAGAATGGTTCTGTTGGTTGAATAGGAATGGAGTGTATGCAAAATACTGAGCTTTGTGCTAACCCAGAACTTTTTCTAAGCAAAAATCTGAGGAACTGGAAACCACACATGAAAATCTTCACAAAAAGGTCCTATGAAAGCAACAGTGAGTGGACATGTGGATGCTAACATCTGTTCCTTCATCTTTCATCCAATAGCTATTGAGGCCCTAGTGTGTGCCAGGCCATGTAACTGGTGTTGAGGAGGGAGTGTTAGCTACACATAATCCCTGCTGGCCTAGAAATTCCAGGAGGAAATGTGTTAATTCCTAAGCTGATTGTTCGAGAATGATCACCATTGGTTAGTCAAAGTAGAACTTTCTACTTGTGTTTTCCCAGCAATCCCATGAAAGTTCAGCTAAACTAACCCGTCCTTCAGAACCCCTCTCATGGAGGCAGGGTCTAGACCCTGCCACATACCATCTCTTGGTTTCCATGAAGAAAGCCTAGTACTAATGCCACAAGCTAGTTTCTCTTTGTTTCCATATGTTTTCCTGGGGGCTCTCTCATCACAACATGTTATACAACCCATATCAACATCATGTCCCATTTGGTCAAAAGGCATTTCCAATCCAGTGCTTCCTAACCCCTTTTAGGGGAAGTATTACATGCAAGTTAACATTACCATGCCCTGACAGATCAAATGAGGAGATCCAGCCAGAAAGCATTGAAAGTTCATGACAAACCAGGTCACTTTCTATTAGATTTACATTTCTGTAATAGGGTTCTTTAAGGACTCCTCTTGAAGATGGTTTATGATATCCCGTGTCAGCTATTCTCTTGAATTCCACTCCACTCATATCAGGATTATTGTGTGCATGGCTGCATGGACTGTGCTCAGTTTACATACAGCAGGATGGCAGGTAGATAGGGGTGGGGAAGGGAAGACCAAGGCATAGAACTAGACCCACCCAGCAGGACAGGAAAGGAACTGAGGGGTGCAGAAATGTGATGTCCCACCATGCAGGCCAGTAGAGACATAAGGAGGCAATACAGAGTGAAGATTAGACAAGTAGGCAGATGATCTTAGGCAGGTCTATCAGTGGGATAATCGGTCCACAACCAGTGAGCCTGGGGTCAGGAGCTAGGTCCTAGAATCTGAGAGAAAGACTAGAAAAATCAAAGAGAGTGACAAAAGTTTAACGAGGGATATTTGGAAGTAGATACATCAGTGGATTCAGTCTTAGAAAAGGAAATTTCCCATCATAGGAAGCAGGACTCATACTATGAAAGAGGTGAGGGAAAATCACGTGAGTCCAGGAACCAAAAAAGCAATGTCCATTGTCCAACCGGGCCATCAAAGATCTGAGAGAGGAAAGCTGAGTCCCAGTGATGAGAAAGGAAGCCAGTGGTCAGGGCAGGGCACTGTGATGACAGAGTTGTGTGACAGCCCAGGAGGTAAGATTCAGCCATCATGAAATGCATGGCACACCATGCTGTGTGCCTGTGTGTGTATGTGGTAGCCACGGTGAGGACATGACAGCAGAATCACTTAAAAATTCACTGCCACAGGCAAGGGTGCATCTGGGAACTAGGAGGAGGCTGAGCTTGAAGGTGGCAATGTTACTGTCATAGAGAGCCGTGGACAGAGGTGGAAGAATCCGGCAACTTAACTCTCCTTAGGTTTCCCCCAGGCTCTGCACAAGTTATCACCAATCCCTCTGCCACCTACCAAGTAAGCTCTCTTCTTAAAGCGTCAGAATCCTCTTTAGCCCCTGGGTCTCTGTTGAGTAACATTGGGAGCAAACATCCTTCACTGTTAAAAATTTAAAAAAAAACTACTATAGTCAGCCTACCATTTTTAATTACTAAACAAATGCTCAATTCTCATATAGATTTTTAAGTTTACTTTGCCTTTTGGTCAAGCTAAGTTCCTTGGAGAAGGAAGCATTGATTGAATCCTGTACGTGCCGTATACTGTCCTAAATGCCATGGTAACCATGGTGAACAAGGCACGTCCCCTGCCCTGAGGAGTTACAGGTAAGAGGAAGGGGCAAAAAAAATGTATAGGTGACTTCAGTTCAGTGCAACAGTATGTGGGAGAGTCCCCTGTCAGGTCTTGCGAAGAGACTTGTTTAGGGACAGCTTTCCAGAAGGATTAAGAACAAACTGAGAGCTTTGCATACGCAGCAGCCTTATCGTGGGAGGGTCTGGTGGCTCCATGGAACAGCGAGCTATTTGAGAAATGGATTTCCTAGTTTTTCAATGTGATAATACTTGATAGGAAATTATCATGGACTTACTCTGATGCACAAGGCTCATGTTACCTGATCTATGTAAAAGGAAAACATGATTAATGTTCCAATGTTTGCGACGTCTATGAAGAACACTCTCAGAAGAAGATGTGTATGAGTCTGCGATTATTTAGGCTGTCTAAGAAGGTGATCCCAAAGAGCCCCAGTTAGATAGCAGATTTTACCGTACTCATAACATCTATGTTGAACTTGATGCAGTGAAATGGTAAGAGAACTGGATCAGAAGTTAGGATTCTCCATTTCCCTTTTCCAGGTTTGTCGCTAAACATCCCTGGACCACTGGCAAATCCTATCTGTGGTCTCCATGTCCTCATTTCTAAAATGAAGGAGTTGAGCTGGGTTTCCCACTTGTTGTAAAGGGCTGTGATGCTGCTGTAAAATTATTCTGAGAATGGTGCCATAATCATTTATGATGATCTATGAAAAAGATAACTTAGAACATAACGTTCTCTTTGCGAAACCCAGTTGAAGACAATAGACAGGATGTAGTAAATTATCTACCTTGGGGTACAAAGAAACTCCAGTCAAATGTATGTGCTTAACACGTGGGTGAAAGTGCTTAAAGCCATTTGTCTGTTTGTACTAAATAAATAATCACCAGGCTTATACAACCAGGCATTTAAAATCATATGCTATATAGTCCGAATGTCACTTCATAGGTAAAACAGACATATGTGTCAAGAAAGTAGTTCTATAGACTGCTTTGAGGAACAGGGTGAAAGGGTCCCTCTGGCCCAAAAAAAAATCTCTCCCACTGGCCCACTATAGCCCCTGAAATTCCTGCTAGGGCTTCTTGAGGATTAAAGATAAATCCTAAACTCCCTATCTTTCTTCACCCTCTGAGCCTCACAAGACCTTCTGGATTAACTAAGATAATTTATGGAAATGTGACTGGCATGCAATTGTCAATCAGTAAACTTTAGTTCCATCTTCCCCTTCTTGCTGTGACATTTAGCTCCCTCCTCAGACAGGGACGGTCCCTTTCTTTTGCTCTCTCTCCACTGAGCCAGGTAGATGTCATGCTGTCTCTAAGCCTTTGCTGGCTTTGTGCTACTTCCTTCACCTGGAATGTTCTTCTCCCTGCTCTGTGTTCATCAGAATAGTTTGTGTCAGTCAGGGTTCCTGGTTGCAAACAACAAAAGCTTCCTCTGGCTCTATCAAGCTCCAAGAGAAAGGTTATGAGTGGCTCTCACAATGATGAGGAGGTGGGAAGCTAGTCATGCAAAATGAGAGGGACTCCAGGGATCTCCCGAGGCCCCAGAGCCACACCTCAAGACCGATCGATCCGGTCTGCACACCCCGCCACAGCTGCAACCTATCTGATCACCAGTGGCCCCTGTCTTTGGGCATTAACTCCACAGTCAGAGCCCACAGACCACACATGTGTTTGGTGAGACTTAAGTGGTGGGCTGATCCCCTGGCTGCACCCAGTCAAGGTGAGGTGGGAGGAGATCCATTGGCTCTAGCAGTGGGATGCAGCAATGAGAAGAGGTGTCTGAAATTAGCATTCCAATGGAAGAGGAGGCTCAAGGAGGGAGTCCACCAAGGCAGCGACAGGGCACTAATAAGAAAAGGGATTGGGTGCCAAAGAGCCCAAAAACTACCAACGTCCCCACAGAATCCATTCTCCAGAACTTTGATCAAAGCCTCTCTCCCAGGCAAAGTCCCCGCTAAATGGCTTTCCTTGGCCTGAGCATCACTTCTCTGAGCTCCTTCCAGTTTCATTCCTGCCACACATTTCAGGAAAAGCATTGCTGTACCGCGAACACAGTTCAACTCTTTGGTGTCTTGTCAAACAGCTTCTCACTGTTTTGTCTGACTCTGCCTGTGTCTCCTTCTTGCACAGAGCACACCAGCTCTCTCAAGAGGCTCTTGTTGGATGAGGGAAAGAGTGGACTTATGGCAAGACCTGAAGTAAGAAAGGAAATGAGTAATGTGCAGAGTCTGGACCCGTCAAGGAGCGTGGGCTGTGGTGGCACATCACAGTGAGCCCTTGAGGGCCAGGTGGTTCCAGAATACCGTAAACTCCTTAAGTAAAACCATATCTTGAGTGTGTTTTTTTGTTAGTGAGTCTATACACTGCTTAGATACAAGGGCTTGGGTGTCACTGTCTGGTAGATCTGTTAAGACTCCAGAAATCAAAACCGAGTGACTCCAAACAGAGCTCAGCAGAAATCATACAACCTGGTTATTAGAAAGCACATATCTGAAAAAATAGAGCTCCCTTGATTAATAACATTTCTTAATATAACTCAGAGAAGAAAGTATTTTCTGACAAAATGAAGATTTATCTCAAGCCAAAAGACAACGTTTCCATACAATTTTAAATCAAAGCAAAGATGATTGCCAACTCCAGTCTTACTCAGTATTAACTTTTAGCATTAAGCAATGCTATAAGAAAATATTTTAAGCTATTACAAAGCTGAAATGATGGTCAGATCAAAAGAATCATCAAAATCTACCCCCTACTTTCTTTTAAAATTGGTTCCTAAAAATATATCTGTATGAAAGTTAGATTTACATGTTCTTAAGGTTGTCCAATTCCAAGAGAGCTTGCAATTTTAGAAAATTAATTTAAATTAAATTAATTTAATATAGCCATGAATGTTCTAGAATCTATCCATTATTTCTTTAAATTCTGAAACAGTTTGACATTTATCCAAGCAGTAAAAATTAATTTTCAAAAGTAATGTTTACCTAAAATTATGTTTGTTCATTTATTTGAAGTAATATTTAGAATTCCAAGGGACTGATTTTATTGTTGAAAAGTAGGTCTGATTTTTTAATGTATTTTTCCCATTATTCTACTTGGTTCTTACTGCATTCGGGCATTCTCCAAATTGTGTGCATGTATCTTTCTAAAAAGTGTACTTACACACATAAATCATTAGCCCTCTAAGCTAAATTTGCTGTCTGTTTGGAATTTTAGATACAAACTCTTAAACACACGTTTCTACTTGCCCAACTAATAGTTCAATCTCAGCAATACAGTCATGTGTCACTCAAAAACGGGGATGAGTTCTGAGAAAGCATCGTTAGGCAATTTCGTCATTGTGTGAACATCATAGGGTGCACTTACATAAACCTAGATGTTGTGGCCTACTACACACCTAGGCTATACGGTGCTTATCTTATGGGACCACTGTCATATGTGTGGTCCATCATTGACCAAAACGCGTCCCATGACTGTATTGCCATCAGTATAGGTCAAGTGGTGTTTGTGCAATTAATTGATACGTTATAGCATTTTTTGCATACCATTTTGTAAAAGTAAAGCAGAATGCAGAAAAAAGTAAACATCAATCCCAATGGTAATACAAATGAATTAAACTTTGAAATCAAGAACGATAAAGGAATCTCTGGTCTATCCATACAATGGAATACGTTTTGGGCATTAAAACCATGATGTCTAAGATTTGTCTACATTTGGAAATAGTCATGTCAGATTTTTAGGAGAAAAAGCCAGAACAAAACTGTACACACAGATGACCTTCGTTTTGTACACTAGCCTGATTTTTCTCCCCTTAAAGGTATGTCTCCTGCAATCTTTTCAATAGCTGTACAGACATGTGAACTTCTCTCCACATCCAGGTCCAAAGTCTCAGCAGCATAAGCAGTGTTATGACTGAAAGAAGTCAGAAGGGAACCAGGCAAAGGCCCATTTTGGTCTAATTTTGCCTAGAGTTGACTTCTAAAACAGAATGCAATATTAATAGCAGGAGTGGTTATAATAACAAGAATAACATAGCTAAAAGAATCCAGGTACAATGGGTAACTTTTCACTATAGGCATCATAGAAAAAAAGAAGCAAACAAAAACATCTAGAAGAAGTAAGAAAATTAATAATTCATTAACTACAAAATTACAAAGGTTATTTTTGGAGCCAAGGACCCACAAAATTGGAATCAGAGACATTCTTTGACCTTGAAATCAGGGCAGAAGGATGACTTGGGGACACTAACCAAAAAAATATTTGGGAGGGTCCCAGGAGAGAGAGCGATGCCAGATAAGTGAGCTGTTCAGAGCAGGAGGAAAAAATGGTGCAGGAATCACTTAGATTCCCAAAGACCTGAACTTTTTATCTCAAATACTGTATCTCATAGTTATGTATAATTCTTACTGGCAAATTACAAACTTGTTTCTCAAGATCTATTTCAATAAAGGCAGACTTTTGACAGTTGCTGTGTTGACTATAGCACATTATTTAGCAAACTTATTCCATGGAATCTTTGCTTTTAACTTTGCAATAGTACTTAACTTCTATTTACATCATTTTAAATTATTTTAGAAGCACAAGTTTATTAATAAGAGCTAACTTTTTTTAAGCATGCTGCTAAGTTCTTTGAATGCATTACTCCATTTAATCCTATTGTTAGTATTACTGTTTTGCATTGCTATTATTACTTCCATTTCAACCCCTTTCACAAGGTCTGAGAGTTCCCAAAAGGGTCCCTCACAGGAGCTCACACATGCCTATCAGCTGCACTCACAAGGTCCACACTATGCTCTTTTTTTTCCTGAGCGAGTGTCTGTGTGTCACCACCCATTACCCAAGCTGCTGCATGAAAGAGCATCACCCTTGTGCTAACGGTGCCAACAAGAGTACCAAGCCCAGTGTTTATGCTAAGAGTGGGACACATAAAGAATTCTTGAGGTGGGAGACCCAGGTTGGGTTTAGGGGTCCAGGTGGGGTGACTGACCTTCTAACCAAGCCTGAGCCATATTTTCTTACGGGGCTGAAGTAGCTCCTTTAGAACACAGAGTCTTAAAATGTCACTGAGGCAAACAGCTGCTGGCTTCTCTCTCCACCCTTAAACCAAAGGGCTCCAAACACAGCGGAGGAGTGGATGGAAGACAGTGCCTGCTCCACCCCTCCAGCCCTCCCTGTTCTTCTCCAGAAGCAGCTGCTTGGCCTCTGGGTGACCCTGGCTCTTCCACAGAAAATCTTCCCTTTTCTACTCTGAAGCTTTTTTTTTGAAGCCCTGCCAGCCACGTCTTCATCTCAGGAAAAGAGTTTGGCTTTGTGTTTGTCAAACTCAATAGCTCACTTAGGCGGTTTTTATAGGAGCGACAGCTCCCCAATGGTAAACTCATGTATCCAAGTCTAAAACAACAGAAATTGCTCGCAGCTTTTGAGTTGCAATTATGCACGTGTGGTGGATTGTAGCGGTTACTGCTGGTTTTGTTTTCTTCATTTTTGCCCACTACGTCTTTGAAACTCATAGCGCTGAGATTCAGCGTCAGCCCTCATCTCCCTGAGAGACTTCAGCAGTTCAACGTCATCCCAGCTGGCTCCCCGAGAGGTCCCAGTTCTCACCATAAAAGGCTACCTCCCTGTATCTTATCACTTCTGGGATGGTCTCTACCTTGGCCTCTGAAGCAGCCGGCTTATCCTTTTTTGGTCCTCTGAGGCAAAGCTTCATTGAGAATCTTTTTTTGCCCTCTCCCTGGTTCCCCTGGACTTGCTGCTAGAAATCACCTCAGCTTCTTGAGTCTACCTTCATGAAGATGGAGACTTCCGCTCCCATTGATCTACGCCCAGCTACACGCTCTGCAGCCTCCCTCCGCATCCCGCCTTCCAAGGATCTCAGACCAGATTGGAGTTCTGAGGATTCAATTACCCCAGAGGGGAGGCTGAGTTTTAAAAAGTGGAGGCATCTGCAACTACAGTCCCTGTACCTGCCGGCCAACTGAGGATCTGTTTCCTGGTGACAAACACGCCAAAATCTGGGCCAGTCAATGAAATACCACAGAGGGAGGGGAAAGCCAGGTACATATGAGTCTCCATTACAAGAAAAGTACATACCCAGTGAACAGTATGTCAGGAATATTATGCTAGTTTATGGAAGGGAGGCTGCATCTGTTCACTCAGCCCATAAGCATCTCTGTTCTAATAAATATCAGACATTGGGCAAAATGCAATTGAAATGGATATGAATCAGGTGTGGCTCCCGTCCTGCAGGAGATGAGCATTTAGATAGGAGGTACCCCTTTTCACAAGAGACCTTCAATGCTTGTATCAAATAGCAACTGTATGATCTGTGTAAATACTAAGCTTCTGATTAGCATTTTAAATCTCCACGTATGTGACATGGAGCACAAAAATAAATAAAAGGCGAAGTCCCTCAAGTAAAGCTTTTCTGACTAAAACCCAATTGGACTATTTAAAACAGGTTTTAGCCAATACTTTGTGGCCTAATTTCTAAACTGAAAATGTCGTGAACCGAGAACTCAGAGGATACCCATCAGATAGCATCTTGGGTATTGCTTACCTTATCAAAGCTAAATTTGCTTTCATTGAGAATAATTCCCATTTAAATGGATGACCTAGACAAACTAGTTTAAGCTGCTACAAATGAAAATGCAAATAAAACATCTGCTTCTAACTGATTTCCACTCATTATTTTAACTTCAGAAGAGGAAAGGTTAGGAAGTTTTCGGAATCATTTGAATGCCAATTGCTTTGATCATGTGTGCCATTAGAATCCCACGAGCCAATGGACTGAGCTTCTAAGAGGTAAAATCCCACAGAGCTTGAAGACAAGAAGAAAACAAACAAGATGACAAGCTTAAGAGACTGGACACTCCAGTTAGAAATGTCTAAAACAACAAATGAGAAATTGGGGAGATATAATATACTGCGGCAGAGGGAGGAATGAATGTGAGGCATAACTCAACGTGGGAGAGAGAACTGGGGAGGAAAAATCTCATTCGTGTCGAATATATCTTCTTTAGAGACTCAGCAGTCATGTTGAAATAAGTGAGTCAATGCAAGAAAGCCCCTTTGATTCAGAGGATGCTTGACAGGTACAAGAAGCCAAGGAAATATGGAAGGACAGCGCAACCTAATGATAAGTACACAGAGAAAGCACAGCACTGCTCAGGCAAGGTGGGTCATGGCGGACACTCATGGCTACTTCCTGGTTCTTTTGGTCCAGGTTTCCATTTTTTTCAAGTGACATTTGAAAGGTTTGAATGATATTTATGACTGTGTTCTCTGGAAATGGGGGCTGTTTTGTCCAATGTAGTCATCCCACCAAAATAAGGTGGGATGGAGCAGAGTGTCAGACATATGTGGGCTTCACGCTCAGGTCTGCCACTTGCTGGCCATATGCCTTTGGGCAACTTACTCTAAGTCTCTGAACCATATTAGTCCCATTCCTTAAAAAGCTGTAGGCATCTGGGAGGGGAGTCTTTGCCTGTGAAGTGCATGAAATATAGTAGTGGGTCATTAAACATAGCTATTGGCATTATCATTATTACTTCTTCTACAGAGGGTTTGGGGATTTTCCAGAGAAGGAGCCAGGAAATTGCCTTGAAGAAAAATATTTAAATGTTGTAAGTATATGTACATCCTTCAAGACATATTCCTGTTTGAAACTCCCCATGTGGAATTCCAGCATCCTCTTCCTTCAGGAAAGACTTTCAAATTTAGACTCTGTCATGTAACTTTGTTCTTAATATTTTGCTTCTCCTACTCGGCTCACATTTAATTTTTAAATATTGATACATTGATCCACTACTCTCTTTCATTTTACTTTCTTTCTTTTTGTTTGCTTTTCTGTTATGTAGTTTTAGAGATTCCACGGGAATCAAGGTGGGAATGCTAATGTAGTAACTTTTAAATTTTTCTTTAAAATTGTGAATTTAAAATTTAACTTTTAAATTCACACTTTACTTTGGAATCTAATAAAAGCTGTGATCCCATACCCCCCCAAAAAGCAGACACATACACATAAAAACATAATTATACGGGTTCATAGATCTTCTTGGAGTTCCAGGAGAACATATTAGGTTAAGAACTATTAATCTAGGGCATAAATAAAATTTTTCAGAATTGTCCCCCACTCCCTAAAAGAGTAAGGAAGGGATTACTCAGAACAATTCTTCATCCCCAAGAAAAATTGTTTGGTTTGAAGTCACGTTCCCTGGAAATTCATGGGGAACATAAGGGTTTTACAGCGAGTATGTGATTATGGATGGATCTCAGGAAATTGATTTCTAGATAGTCATCTTCCATGTAGCCTCTTTCAGAAAACTAATTTGCCTGAGAACTCACTTGAATGTCCATCAGGTCTTCTACCCTATAAAAGAAAGGCATTCACCTCAACCACCCCCAAACTTAGTGTGGTCCAATGTCCTGAGGGATGAAACTCTTTAAGTGGCAAGCCTGGGGAAACCTCCTCTAATGATTATAATCCAGCTACCTTAAACTCATAAACCCACTATGAGGATTCGAATTCTTTCATTCCTTAGCAATTGTCAAAGTAGCCCAAGAGAATCAAAGAAAGAGAGAATCAGTAAGAAAAATGGAATGCTAAAAATGGCCTTTGGTTTTTCACATATCAAAATGTGAGCAATTTCCTTTAGCAATGCTCAATATTTATCCTTAGGGCAAGTCAAGAGCTGGAAACCGAAGCTCCTTTCAAACAGGCTAGCTGAGTAGGTAGGTGATTGAAGCTTTTAACTGTAACCAGAGTATTTTATGGGACTACCAAATTTTTCAAGACACTGGATAAAATCTCAGATAAAAATTTTATGTCATATATTTCATATTGTCTGTTATTCAAGGAGTTATTAAAAGCTAATTTTTAAGAATATGCCATCAAATATTT
The DNA here is from genome assembly GCF_041296235.1 of Equus asinus. Taxonomy (NCBI): domain Eukaryota; kingdom Metazoa; phylum Chordata; class Mammalia; order Perissodactyla; family Equidae; genus Equus; species Equus asinus. The sequence goes on along the minus strand of NC_091791.1, from coordinate 107,279,462 downwards.
ATATGAATTAGTCAATTGTCATTTTATTTCATTCTATAAAAGGTTTAATAATTTCTACTTCATATTTTAAAAAAACAATATGCTAGCTTCCAGAAAGACTAGTTCTTGCCAGCATATCCCTTTCTCTTTCATTAACGCATGGGAAAAGTCTGGGCATGATTTCTCTTATCAAGAAATGCAATTTCAATAAAATTTCATTTATCTTTAGTAAATTATCAGAATTTGTAATCTAATTTTGCTGCTTACAAATCAATTGGGTACAAACAATAACGTAATGATATCCCAATCCAGAAAAAATGTTTTGATAGTTATTTTCACAAGAAACAAAACATATTAAAATATTTTTATATATGTATACATACCATATATGCATATTTTGTTGTCAATATATATCATAGAGTGAGTAATAAAGGATTTTCAAATATATAACTATATTACATTAGGATAACACTTTGTGGAGAAAGAGTAAAAGTAGGAGTTCAAGGACAAAGAAAGATGTTGTAAAAATCATTGAATGTTTTTAAAAAGTGTGTTTGCATATTTTTCAAAGTGTGTTAATGAGCTTCAAATTATTAAGGTATTTAGATTGCCTTGGATGTATTTAAAGTGTGACATAACCATTTATCTATGAAAATCTACCGGAATTCTATCTTTTGAAACTATTTAAACTTATGAAAAGTTTTAGATGCCAATATTTGTATTGAGTGAGAAAACATACTGCTTTTTCAACTTATTTTAGACGCTATGCAAACAAAGAATTCTAAAGACCCATGCACTCAATTATGTATTCGATGTGTGATGAACATGTTAATAATAGGAGGAGGGGTAACTCAAATTATATATATGTATATATACACATACACACACACAAATATAATTATACATACATATATGTGTATTTGTATCTCAGCTATCTGATTTTATTACCGTGTCCTATTTCCTGTTATTTTTTTCACTTTGAATATGACCTCTTATATGAAGAATGAATTTATAAGCAATGTTTTGAGGAATCTTTCTAATTTTTCTAGGGATTTTGCCAATAATAGCAATAGACTTGTACTCATCCTACTCACGCTTAGTATCATGTGTGATCCAAATTTGGATAGCTAGTGCTCTTAGAGTTAGCAGTCTGTGATAAAACAAGCTCAAAACACTCATATTGGCTTATTTTGCTACATTGGAACCAGATGTGATTAGTTTTCCAATCCTATTAACACTTTCTTTTCAGCACTGACACTCGTAAAGCACTCTACTAGAAGCTATTAAGGACACACAGAGGAACCCATCATATTTCTGCCTATGAACCTTTCAGGCTGTGGACAGTGCTCTGTGGATGGAGAGGTGGGAGCAGCATCACACGAATTTCACATGAGAAAGCAATCACTTCCCAGTCATTTCCAATTCACCTAGCGATGGCAGGCTTATGGAAGGGATACCATTTGGGTCTGGAAATATGTGTAGGATATGGACATTCAAAAATTGGGGAAGGCCAGACAAGGAGGCGTATTAATAACAAATAAAATCAAGGCATAAGGATTATTATGTAAAGTTCAAGTAGCAGTAATTTGGTATCTCCCATGCACTATGGATGTTAACGAAGGGTTGACATTTATTTCCTTACGGAGCTCATTTTCTGTGCTTCCATTTAGCTGTGTTTTTCAAACTGCAGGTTGCAACCCATTAGTGGGTTGTGAAATCAATTTAGTGGAGCACAACAGGCATTTACAAAAAGAGAAGTAGAATAGGACAAGCAGAATAGTAAATTATTAGTGTATACCACACAAAGTAAAGGTTATTATTCTTTTGTGAAACTTTTATTTCAGACGTGTGTGTGTGTATGTGATGTGATATAATTCTTATTGTAAACTGTTGAACAAAAAGCTTTGAAAAAACTCTGGTGTGAACGCAAACCTACTAAAAAAGAGTAAAGAAAAATGGGGTTGGAGTAGAAGTTTGCGGCCCATCTTCTGCTTAGAGTGTTAAGTGGATGGTGCTGCATTAGCCAAACTGAAAAAAACAAGGGGAGTGGGCCATTTGGGGAGAAATTAGTTAATGTGGGAAGTTTGTGATATGTTGCTCTGAGAAGCCTTGACTCCGGGTAGAAATTTCAAGTAAGCTGCTGACCCTCGTGAGAAAAGTTTTACCTGGAGATGTAAATTGGGAAGATATGAGCAAAAAAGATGGTAGTTGAGGCTATATGTTTGATCAAGGCGACCCAATATTTTCCTAAATGCTAAAGAAAGTTGAAGAAAATGAGACTAGTTGCCCCAGAAGACATTAGCTGATGAAAAATGTCACATTTGGTCCATTCCTTTAGGTGACTACACTCTAAGACCAATAAAGGGAATTGAAATGGCGCCTCTCCAGGGTTTGACGGCATTATATCCAGGTGGATTGCACAGCGAGAGTGCTAGACCAGAGAAGGGAATAGCTTCTTTGCATTTTGGCAGCATCTCACTGTCCCTCAGGTTTTTGTCATTGAGTATATACAGCCATGCGTCACTTAACAACAGGGATACATTCTGAGAACTGCATCGTTAGGCAATTTCGTCATTGTGCGAACATCATAGAATGGACTTACACAAACCTAGATGGTATAGCCTACCTCACACCTAGGCTACATGGTACTTATCTTATGGGACCGCTGCCATATACACAGTCTGTCGAAGCATCATTATGCAGCACATGACTGTAACTGAATGGGGGCTAAGTGTGGAACGAAGGCGTCAAGTTCTGCTAAGCACAGAGCTTTAAAAATGTCATTGTCACAGAGCATACTTTCTCCTTGGAAGCTAAATGGACCTAGCATCCCTACCTAAGGAAAGCTCTCTCCAGATCACTGGAAGACAAGCTACATTGAGATTCCCTGACATTCACAAACGGCCTCCTAATAGGGGACAACGAGCAGTATTATACAAATGCATTTTCATTGCCTTTCTGCTCACACTCAGTTCCACTAGACTACTGGTGATGAACTGGTACACACATGAGTATGTCTAAGAAAAGAGACCAAAAAGGCTGGGAAGATGAGGAAGTTAACTCAGATCTGTATTTCAAATTTACAGTGTTAATAAGCAATTCTTCAGTCTTTCCAAGACCTTTATCTTCTCTTCCCTTCTTCCCCCTGAGTTGGAATGACCATTGCAAGGTAACTGCAGAAATCGGTTTGAGGTTGAAGTCCACAGTGGCCCTTTTGTCCAGGATGTTTTAGCAAACGTTTGTTGTAAATTCTGGCACAAAGGAGCTGAGACAATGTGACATGGTAAATTTTTAAGATTGCTTAGTTTATTCCCCCCCATTAACCCCCGTAACTTTTCTCTTTCGTTTGCTTCATTCAAGCAGGCCACAGGCTCTGGGGTGTCTTGTCTTAATTGAAGTGTGACATGGGGCAGAGAGCGTTCCTTGCGTTTTCTTTCCAAAATTCGAAAACCACGGAGCACATTATATTAAGCATCTGAGAAAGAGAAGTGTGAGGGATGTACCTCCAGGCAAAGAGAGGGAAAGATTTTAATTACTGAAAAGAGTCTTTCAAAGACTGAGGAAGTAAAAAAGAGGTCTGTGGGTTCCGGAGAATGGAAATCTTGCCCTAATGCTGGGTATACTTCAGAGGGGAAACACTCTGCATTTCTTACCCTCGCCGAGGAGCCTGGTGCTCTGAACAACACGTGAAAGCATGAGGGAGCCCGCAAACCTGAAGAGATTATTCAGGCTGGGGCAGGGAAGTTCTCAACAACAACAGAGGGGTGGGAGAACATAGCTGATGAACGAACATGCTTGACATGTGACATTACAGAAGATTCTGGAAACTCGGCCCTATTCCAGTACTATGGATGAGAAAGAAAGAGAAGGATGCTTAAGAATGACTGATGTTAAATATCTCACAGTCCAGAGGGATGGGGATTTATGGTTGAAATAAAGTTGATTTACACAAAATAAATAGATCTACTCTGTCTGGCAAATCCTGGTTTGGGAGACTGGTACCTATTGCACTGATTTGTGGTTGTTGGGTTGTTGGAAATCCCTTGACTAATTATCACTCCCCTTACACACACGCGCACACACACACACACACACCCCTCAGAATCACGGGTAAAACTTTCTTTTGAGACGCCTCCAGTCGACTCTGGCCACCATGCATAAGAATAAAGATGTGTGGGACTGGCCTCATGGCCTAGTGGTTAAGTTCACGTGCTCTGCTTCGGCGGCCCAGGATTTCACCAGTTCAGATCCTGGGCTCAGACGTGGCACCACTCATCAGGCCATGCTGAGGTGGTGTCCCACATGCCACAACTAGAAAGACCCACAACTAGGACATACAACTATGTACTGGGGGGCTTTGGGGAGAAGAAGGAGGCGGAAAAAAGAAGATTGGCAACAGATGTTAGCTCAGGTGCCAATCTTTAAAAAAAAATTACAAAAAAAAGAATGAGGATGTGAAGAAAGAAAAAAAAGTAAACAAAAGTTGTGTCTTGCAAATCGCAGGAATATAAGGGCCACTATCTTCCAGGTTCTTTGGAACACATGAACAACCATTTTCCTAGGGAAGATTACTTTCCCTCTAGAAATCCCTGTGCGTGCACATCGGTCTTGTCAAGTTGGGAGCACTCTCAGTTCCGCTGAGGGGGCTGCTCTCTGCCAGCTCTGGCTCTGTGGGACTGCTTGTCTCTTGATGGCGTGACTTCAGCCAGTTGTGCAGGGCATTCCCACACTGGTTTACTTCTTCCCAAAGAGTCAATGCTAGTGTGACAAAGACCTAAGCCACCCCCTCTTTGGTTTAATCTCCACCATTTAGAGCTCGGACACCACTCCCTGAGTGCATATTCCAGACTGAGTTCCTGCCTGTTAACCAATGTATTTGTTTTGGTGGCTACCATAATAACTTACCACAAACTGAGTGGCTTATAACAGAAACTTATGCTCTCCCACTTCTGGAGGTGGTGTCTGAAATTAAGATGTCTGCAGGGCCATGCGCCCTCCAAAGGCTCTAGGTAGATTCTATTATTTGCCTTTTCCCAGTTCTGGTGGCTGCTGACATTCCCTATTGTGTGCCTTATGGCCACATCTCTCCAATCTCTGCATTCATCTTCACACAGACCTCTCCTCTGCAGGTCTATTCTACTCTATGTATCTTTTATAAAGATACTCACCATTAGATGTAGGGCCCACCCCGATAACCCAGGATAACCTCTTCTCAAGATCCTTAATTAAATCTTGAAAGGTAAAACTTTTTCCGAATAAGGTAACATTTACAGATACCAAGAATTTGACGTGGATATCTTGGAGGGGGTACATGGCATTTTTTCAGCCTACCACAGTCAGCATTGATGCCATTCTCCACAAAAAAAATAGTCTTAATCGCAGTGTCAACCCTATGATCTGGTAGAGAACTGGGCTGAGAGGTGGTTTCCACAAATGCCTACCATCTAGTTCTCCCCATTTTGGCAAGGTTCATGTCTCCCCTAATTTACTCTCACCAAGAAAAAATAGTTCTCTTAGAGCAGTAGTCACCAATTGTGACAGATATAAAGAAGGCTGTATTGAAAAATGCTTTATTGTTTTTAAGTTATGAAAATAATTGTGCAATCTATAAAGTCAGAAAATATGCATGCACATAAACAAAGAGAACAAAACTTAATTAACCATGTTACACCAATTGTACAAAATTACTGTTAAACTCTGAGTCTACCATATTGTATTTGATAGTATCATAAAATACGTTCCAAAATAATAAATCATTAAATACTTTAAATATTCCATTATATAAATAAATCATAACTCATAAAGCCTATTCTTTTCCTTATTAATGGGCAGTGAAGTCGCTATTAGAAATCATGCTTGTTAAAAAAAATCTCAGTGTATGTTTCTGATCACATACATGAGAGTTTCTCTGAAACAGATAACTAGGATTAGAACTGTTGAGTCAAAGTTGTATGCGTCTTAAACTTCACTTGACTTTGGCGATTGGCTCTCTGCAGAGGTTGCACATAATTATATTTCCATCAGCATACTTGGAAGACCCCATTCCTTCTTCACTGATTTATCCCATCGTTGCCATATACCAAGTTCTAATACATGTGAGATATATTGTCAATACACAAAAGTATATCGGTTCCATGTTCTCGATTCTATTTTATTACTCTAATGGTCTGGTTTGTAATAATACTCTTATAGCTTTGTAATGACTCTTGATATTTGATAAGTTCTTCTTCAAAATATACAAAGAACTCATAGAGCTCAACAACAAAAAAACCAACAATCCAATTAGAAAATCCAAAATCCAAAAGATCTGAACAGAGATTTCTCCAAAGAAGATATACAGATGGCCAACAGGCATATGAAAAGATGCTCAACATCATTAGCTATCAGGGAAATGCAAATCAAAACTACAATGAGGTGTTACCTCAGTCCGGTCAGAATGGCTATAATTAACAAGACAGGAAACAACAAATGTTGGAGAGGGTGTGGATAGAAAGGAACCCTTATTCACTGCTGGTGGCAGTGCAAACTGGTGCAGCCACTATGGAATGCAGTATGGAATATCCTCAGAAAATTAAGGATAGATCTACCATATGATCCAGCTATTCCACTGCTGGGTATTTATCCAAAGAACTTGAAAACACAAAGGCATAAAGACAGCTGCATCCCTATGTTCATTGCAGCATTATATACAATAGCCAAGACGTGGAAGCAACCTAGGTGCCCATCAAGAGACAAATGGATAAAGAACATGTGGTATTTATACACGATGGACTACTACTCAGCCATAAGAAATGACGAAATCTGGCCATTTGCGACAACGTAGATGGACCTTGAGGGTATTACACTAAATGAAATAAGTCAGAGGGAGAAAGTCAAATACCATATGATCTTACTCATAAGTAGAAGATAAAAACAACAACAACAACAACAACAAAAGCACATAGCATTGGAGATTGGACTGGTGGTTACCATTGGGGAAGGGGAAGGGGGGAGGGCAAAAGGGGTGATTAGGGTCACATGTGAGGGGATGCACTATAATTAGTGTTCGGGTGGTGAGCATGATGTAATGTATCCAGAATTCGAAATATGATGTACATCCAAAAAAAAATTAAAAATTATATTAAAAAAATCTTCAAAGTATTCACATTCTTGTTGCCTTTTTATTCTTTCATGTACATTTATAAAAATCTGCTGATATATTGAGCAGCATCATATTGTATTGATTTATTGAGAACGGCCACTCTTACCAGAGAGAGTCTTCCTATCCATACACAGGGCATCCTTATTTATTTCGATATTCTATTTCTTTTCAATAAATTATATAATTTTCTTCAAAAGGTCTTAAGTATATATTTCGTTACTTTTACTTATTGGTAATTATGGCTCTTAATGCTATTATAAATGTTGCTTTTTAAACAGTTTTATTTTCTAACATGGAAAATCAGCACTATTGACTTTTGTATGTTGAAACACATCCAGCAACCTTGCTGAATTTTCTTTGGAGCTCTAATATTTCAAATATCGATTCTCTTGGATTTTCTAAATTGACAGTTATCATATGTGAATATCTTTCTTGCTAAGCTTTGTAATTTTCACTTCCTTTTCTAATTTTGTTACAGTGGCTGGACTGTCCAGTGTAATATGTAATAAAAGCAGTTAGAAGGTAAATCTAGATTTCAAACCTGTGTATTTCCTAGCCTTCAGGAATCCTTCCTCACATAGGATATTTCTTCCCCAAGATCCCTTAGCAGAATAAGCTTTCTCAAGTCAAAAGGCATGGATTTAAAAAAATAACATTGCAACAACAGCTGTTTTGTTGATCTCTTAGTCTATATTAGGTTATGTACTTTTGGATTTACAGTATTTTAAGACTCACAATCACCCCATGAAAAGGGTATTCCAATTTTGCTATTAGGAAAAGAGAAGACCAGATTAGGTAAATTATCAAAGTAACCCAGCCAGCGAGTGGCAGAACTGGGATCCAAAGCCACGTTTATGTGATGTCACAGCCTTTGCTCCTAGTGTTACAATGGACCTCAGTACTAAATGACCCTCCAGAAAGAGTCTAATAAAGGACACACTTAATTGCATACACTACGATTGAATGAAACTTTGACTTGTCACATGGTCACAAACACAGTGATGATACTAACCCTAATACTTTTGTAGATTATCATTTGTCTTTTGACTTTGTTAATTGAAAGTATTTCTTCTTTCAGTGTAGTCCTTACCAATTTCTGAACATCTGAAGCCATGAATATACTTCTTTTCTGTTGACTTTTGCTTTGTATCATGCTTGAAAGGTTCTTCTCCACCACAAGGAGGTTGTTTTGTCTTTTTAAACTTATGTTTTGTATTTTATTTTATAGCAGTTTTACTGAGATATAATTCACATACCATACAATTCACCCATTTAAAATATACAATTCAGGGGGCCGACCTAGTGGCATAGTGGTTAAGTTGTGTGCTCTGCTTTGGCAGCCCAGGGTTCGCCGGTTCGGATCCCAGGTGTGGACCCACACACCACTCATCAAGCCATGCTGTGGCGGCATCCCACATAGAAGAGCTAGAAGGACTTATAACTAGGATATACAACTATGCACCGGGGCTTGGGGAGAGAAAATAAAGAGAGAGAGGAGGATTGGCAACAGATGTTAGCTCAGGGCCAATCTTCCTCACCAAAAAATATATATATATATTTTAGAGAATATATATATGTATGCAATTCAATGGTTTTTAGCATATTCCCAAAATTGTGCAACCAACAGCAGAAACAATTTCACAACATTTTTATTGCCCCCCAAAGAAATCTCATCTCCTTCAGCTATCATCTCCCAACCTCTCCACTCCCACCCCGTCATTGAAGTACATGAAGTACTTTCTGTCTCTATGAATTTACCTATTCTGGATATTTCATACAAATGGAATCATACAAAAGGCAGTCTTTTGTGACTGGCTTCTTTCACTTATAATGTTTTCAAAATTCATCCATTTTGTAGCATGTATCAGTACTTCATCCTTTCTATGGTTGAATAATATTCTATTGAAGGATTATACCACTTTTTGTTTACACATTCATCACTTGTTGGGGATTTGGGTTATTTCTACCTTTTGGCTATTCAGAATAATAATAATAATAATAAATATTCATGCACAAGATTTCATGTGAACATGTTTTCATTTCTCTTGGGTATATACACTTATGAGCGGATTCCTGATTCAAATGGTAACTCTGTGTTTAACTTTTTGAGGAACGACCAGACTGTTTTCTAATAATCTTAAATTTTGATCTATATATAATTTGTTTGGGGGGACACAGTATGAAGTAACTCCTAAAATAATTTAGTATATATAAATAAACTAATTCATAAAATAATTTCGGCATAATTGTTATGTTTATTCCTTGGTATGAAAAATATTTATCCTTATATATTTTTTACTTTTATGATTTTTCTAGATATTACAAATGACGATAAAATATTTTCCCCTAACTTTAATAGGGATACATCCAAATTATCATCATCTGTAATGTGTCATGTTCTTCACTGGTCTCTTATCTATTTATCATATTGAGAAAAGATTCTTCTAGAATCATTTTGAGAATCTTGATGAGATTTTAAGTGGATTGCTGAATACATTGTGATAATCATATTTGTCTCCTTTGACCTATTCATGTAATAAATTATTTTAATAGCTTTCTTCCTGTTGAATCATCCTTGACTTCAACTTAATCTTGTTAATATTTAATTTAGAATATTTGCACTATATTGATGGTGAACTAGAAAAATATTCAATGTTATTTTTTTGGCTGCAATGTTATACTAATATAACAATATGAATTTAAGAACGTATCCTCGATTTTTCTCACCCAAATATTTTAACTAGAACAGCAATTCTTTGCTCCTTGAAGGTTTTCTGGAATTCACCTAATAAACTATATGGGCTCAGTTCCTTATTCTTGGATAGTAAATAAACATTACCTGGATAAGTTTATGCATTTTTTTCCTCGAGTAAATTTTGCTTTTTTTATTTTCCCTAATAATCTTTCATTATATGAGACTGTGTAGGGGATTTTCCTTAATTTTGCTAATCTCTTGCATAGTGATAACTGCACTGCCTTTCTTAATTTTTTTTGTTTGTTTGTTTAGGAAGATTAGTCCTGAGCTAACTGCTGCCAATCCTCCTCTTTTTGCTGAGGAAGACTGGCCCTGAGCTAACATCCATGCCCATCTTCCTCTACTTTAAATGTGGGACGCCTACCACAGCATGGCTTGCCAAGCGGTGCCATGTCAGCACCTGGGATCCGAACCAGGGAACCTCAGGCCGCCGAAGCAGAACATGTGCACTTAACTGCTGTGCCACTGTGCCAGCCTGCCTTTCTTAATCTTAATATTGTGCATTATGCCTTTTATTCTGGATTAAATTTGGCAGAAGCGTGTCTCTTATAGCGTGTCCAGCATCAGCTTAGAAGTGTGTCCAGAATCAGCTCTGGAATTCACCCATTATCCCATTTAATTTTTTCTCTTTTTTCTTTTCTAATTGTCACTGCTTTTATCTTAGTCTTCAATTCCTTTAATGACCTTTTTACTTTCAAAAATGTCACAAAACCTATTTAATCACAGTGGTGCTTTTAGTGTTTGTTGAAACAGTAAAGTAATCAGCAACATTTATCGCTCACTTACTATACACTGGGAAATCTTCTAAATACATTGCATGCATCATCTTCTTCAATCTTCATAGTCACCATTAAGAACTGTTATTTTTCCAATTTTCTACATGAGGAAAATTAGGCTCAGAAAAGTCAACCTGCCCAAAAGTAACACATGGTATAACCGGATTTCAAATCATCTGCTTCAAGAGACTACAATTTAACTAGGCGGTCATGAATTCCTTTTCCTTGTCTCTTGCTTAGTTTAGAGTTTTTCTGACACAAAAATGCATTAAGATCCTATGGAACCTTAAAGCATTCCTGTACCCTTATTTAATTCCATGATTCATGAGTGTGACAAATACTATGTCGATGTTTCATCTTATATGTGAAGAATGGCAAAAAGAAAAGTCTAGTCCACATGTGGTATTGTGAGAGATGGGGTGGGCGTTGCACGGGCTCTTAAACCTCCTTAGAGTTTGCATCTCGTGGTTAACCTCAAAGATAAGCACCATGTTCACAAAATGCCAAGTGCTCGCGGATTGTCGGGATACATATGATGGAGAGTAGGGTTCATGTTATCAGATTATAGGGAAGTTGTTTAATGAATTACAGCTATAATATAAGTCCCCTTGCTATGAAAAATGTTCATTTATATGCGGTAATATTTCTCTACCACTGTAAGTAGGGATCTAAAAGAGCTAATGGTTTGGATTTAAATTAATGAAGCATCCATGATATGACTAGCATTTTATATACTTAGTTCTTGAAATATTTGTCAATATTTGCTTGAGATTTTTGCACACACTGCATCAGCCTTCATGCCAGTGGTGGGTGCCTAGAAATATTTAGCAGATGGAGAATGAAGAAAGAGAGGTTTAATTTATTTGAGATTTTTAACAAATAAATAGCATTCCGATTTGTTGTTGCTGGCTTTTAAATAGCAACAGTTTTAGAGATCACTTAAATTTCTCTATTCACCAAGCACATGCTGAATAGAGGCAACAGAACATTTGATATTTATGAAATGCTAGTTTTCAATACATATTAAGATTTGTTGATTAACAGTAGGAATAATTATGAGTGTTAACTAATGGGATGCCTTTTTTGCTGTTAGCGTCTTTTTCAATAGTAGAATGAGATCTTGGAGAAAGTTTTATGAATGGTGGGGGAATCCTAGATGAAGATCCTGTAGTGCAAACAGAAAGATATCATATTTAGGAATTCTCAGAAGTTCACACCAGTTCTCTGCACTCCAGGTCATCTCATGCCCATAACTCAGTCTTATTTTCCATTATCTTTAGAGGAAACCCTAGAATTATAGACTTGAGAGCTGTGAAGGTTTAGCTTGCCTAAATCAATCCCTTCCTGTCAAATGAAGAAACTGCAGCCCAGAGAGGGAAAGTGGATTTTCCGAAGTCACACAGCAAACTTGTGACAGTTCTAGAACTGGCACCAAAGTTTCCTTGCAGCTATTACACTGCTTTCCAGTATAATTGGGTTACCATTCTGCTTATACAATCCATACAGTTGTGCCAATTTGCACCTCCACTGATTCGAGTTTTCATGCTATACCTACTGTTAAATATTTTGACTATCACAATAATGACACTATATCTTAAAGAAAAGTTTCTAATTTGACTTTGGAATTAAAAATAAATCAATTCGGCCTGTGCTGTAAAGTTTACAAAGCATTGCCCTTGATACTTTCAGGAATCTGTACAACATTCTTTAAGCTGCTATGTGCACCCCTCAAATCAAAATGACTCAGAACAGCTCCCGATCTGTTCTTATGAATGGGGCAAGGAGATCCAGTCTTAAGGAACATATCTCTGTCTAAACATCCAGCTGCCCATCAAATGGGAGGTAAAGGTTTGGGCGTCTATGATATTCGGGTATTCCACATCTGTTCTTCTGTGTAATCTAAATATCATTGTATTGCTAAGTCTTGTTCTAACAAACTTGACCACCGAGACTGATAATCTGTAGATAGAGGGTAATCCTGCGTCTATAGGCCATCAGTGTAGTGTACCAGAAGGAAATCAAGTTCGGTATCAGGAGATGGCCGTCACAGGAGGAAGACACAGCGGCAACTCTTCCTTAACTGTAAATTTAGGCCGTTGGATTCAGTCAATGACTTTCCGATGTGCAGGTGAGATGTATAAAACAAACAAAAAAAATGATTCTTAGCTGGCTGAGGTGCCAAGCCCCGCCCACTTGGTTTCCTGCCCACCCTCAGCATGGGGCAGCCCTCAGGAATCCACAGGTTGGAAATCCCTGGACTGGAGGTTTTGCAAAGTGCCTTCTGTCACTGACGATTTATGACTAACACACGCCATTACCATGAACAGTGGCTCAGGCAAGGAATGAAATAGTTAGCCTAAGCAGCTATTTCTTAAACTTTGATCCTAGGATCATCAACTGGGAACTTGTTAGAAGTGCAAATTCAGAAACTCCAGGAGTGGAATCCAGAGGTCTGTAATTTTTGGAGCCTTCCAAATGATTTTGATGCATGCCAAAGTTTGAAAACCACTGGATTATATAAGGGTAAGAAAATCTACTAAAAATGGAAGGAAAAATAAAATGTAGAGATGTACAGTATTTGTCTCACACCAGAGAAGTCTGAGGAAAGCCAATCCAGGCCTGACGTGATAACTCGCTAACCACGTAAGACTCCCAAATTCGTTGCATCACTCTGCTCGGCTGTCCTCGGCAAGTAGTACTTTGTTATCATGCTGGACACTCCAGATTGCAAGATGGCTGCCACATCCCCAGATTTCACTCCCTCTGCCCAGGCAGGAAAGAGGAGGAAAGGCAAAAGGTGAAGAATTAAGTGGCTTTATCTTAAGAGACATTGCTTTTAGTATTTGGGAAGGGACGTCCACTTCCACCTCATTGGCTGTGACTGTATCACGTGGTCATCCTGGGACCACAGCCAAGGGCAAGAAGGCTAGGAAGGGACAGTGGGCGGAGCCTGCCCACGGGTCAGCCTGTTTAGCCGAGGAGAGGCAAAGGCAGGGGCATGTGCTCTCCAAAAAACCTTAAAGAATTTCTTCTCTCATCTGTCAAAAGAACTTCTACTCAAAGAACCAAAACGATAGAGAGCATAACAAGAAATATGGAGGGATCAGAAAGCAAGCACATGGCGCCCTGGTGCCTGGGGTTGGGAAAAGGCAAGCAGGGGCCTCTGGCAGGGAAGGCAGAGTCGCCGCTCCTCAGGGCCTCTAAGGGGGATGTTACCTGGGGGATGTTACCTGGGGGCTGCTCCTATTGGGTGGGACTTTCCTGAGGTGGAATATGTATTCACTCTGTGGGGTATCCCTGTGATGTGGGACACTGATCAACAGAAATGACCCATAGTCCCAGCTTTCAGTCCCTCCACCCAGGCTGTGGCCCCCTGCTTTTGCCCTGCAGGTTCACCTCTCCCATATTATCTGTACCCTGAAAAATGTGTTCAACTTAGCACACCCAGTATGCCTCCTCTGAGCTTTCTCTTGGCCCTTCCCTCCATTTATGCTTCAGCAGGAATAGATGGCTAATACTCTCTATCCTCCTTAAGTGGTTTAAAGATGTGAATTTACGTACTCATTAGTTGAACAAAAGATAATGTCCTTCTTTGATAACTTCTTGTGGAATAATTCCTCCTCACAAATAATATTTACACAGGACTTCTGAACCGGGTGAAATCATCAGAAATATAGGTGAAGGCAGCGGGCCTCCAATATCACCTCACACAGTGATCTGTTGCTTGTTGTGGGAAGTAGCTCAGAGCAGAAAATTCTGGTGACTCTGCAACTAACTCTTATTTCACTATTCAGATCTTGCGAGTCCAGGGAAATTCAGTTAGTGTTGAAAACCTCACCCATCCCTGCCGATGAGGTTAATGACTGAAACGTTTTTATCATGTGTGTATATTTTGTTTTCCTTTTATATCCTACAAAATGAGCACTAAACCAGCACAGATATCTTTAGACCAAATAAAAGATGGGAAATAACACGGTAGCAATCATCCTGCTACTGAAAACCGCCACATACCAAGTTCTCCAACCATGGGTCAGAAGAGAAACTGTCCTACAAACCTGTCAGAAGAAATTGCTGCGGCATGGAGGGGTGAAAATGCAGAAAAGTCCCTTTTCTCCCCTCTCACTCCCTCAGCACACCCCTAAAGAAAACACAGGGTAGTGGGTAGCACCAGTCCACTCGGCTTCTCCTTGGCACACACAGCACTTGGTTCACACCAAACTCCCTCCAGGCGTTCTGAGGTCATGGATGGCCTCCAGAGCTGGGATCACTCATGTCTTTGTCACAGGCCCCCAGAGAAATATCCCATTTCAGGAATGCTGACAAGGCAGCACCACCACACCAAACATTCCACCACAGAAATCAGATCTGTCAAGAGACATGTCGGTGCCATGACACTCATTTTTTCTGACAGTAGTAACACCACTGGGGGGAGAGCTCATGAAGTCTCTGACTCCGAGGTGAAGTGGACGTGAGGTAAAGTGGCAGTGAGGTGACAACTCCATGATGAGGTGACCCTGTGGTCAGCCAGGGCAGTCGAGAGCTAGGATTGAAGAAACACCGGGTGTATGGCCTCCATGCTCCAAACAAAATGCCACATGGTCCAGGGTGTACACAGAAACAAGTTCAGAAAGGGAAGCTCTAGAATGGGGTGATGGGAGCAGTATGTAATTCATTAATTCACTTGCACAAACCAGGCACTGAGATCTGGGAACAGAGCAGGGAGATGGGCCAAGAACTCACTCACAGGTGAGAAGTGTGGGTGGGTGGAGCTCAGAGCATGTGTGTAGAGTGTAAAGAGATAGAAGTGAGGCTGGCTGGTAAAGGGCTTTGTGAGTAAATATGGAGCCAAAGTGTGTGTGTGTGTATGTGTGTGCACGCATGCTTGTGAATGTCTCTGTCTGTGTTTAACAGGAATGACAAATGACCACATCCATCAGTGCAGAAGATGGAAGAACCAGAGAGGAAGAAGCGGTGAGAGACCAGAAGAAAGGCAATTCCAATAGTCTGGCAAAGACCTGGGGATCTTAAGAGAAGCAGGTATAGTAGGGATTAAGAGGGGCTGCCAGGTTTAGCAGAGAAGTCTGACAGGGTCCCTGGCTCATGTTGCTTTTAGTCAGTCCAGTGGTGGCAATCAGAAAACAATATACGCAGTAACCCACAGTGTGGCCCAGTCTTGGGGTCGGGGGGAAGCAAGGTGCACAGAAGTCCAAAGAGAGGCACTTCACTTGCCCAGGTTGGAGTGAGCGAGAATTGGGGAAGGGGAAGCCATAGCTGAGCTGAGACCTAATCATTGTGCAGGTCTTACCTAGGCTGAAGGAGCAGGGCAGAGTCCTTGGCAAGGGGGAGGGCATAGCTCTTGCAGACCGATCATCAGCTTGCCCAAAGACCTGCAGGATATGGGGAGTCTCTGACTCCGGATGCTCCGAAAGGCAGTGAGAACTTCCATCCTGACCCTAAAATTTACAGGGCCACAGTAGGTCAGGTTCTGGAAGGTTCTAATGTTGGGTAAACATAAGATTTTAGTCTCTGTGAGGAATGGGACATGAAGAATGCTCTTTTGATGTTTTTAAAGGTATCTGCGAGAGGAAGGATTTGCTGTCAGTCAAGATGGAAGTTCCAGCTGTAGGAAAAGAGGAGTCTTTCTGCGTTACACTCCCATTTTGTCTGCTGTATCACTCCGCAGCTTCATCCATTGGCATTGCCTTCCTGGCCTCACCACACATATGTTTATGACCCCTTGGCCTGACCATTCTGTTTCCTTTAAGTGGCCCTAAGTTGGCCCTCTCCTTTTCTGCAGCCTCTACGATTAGTGACAAATGAGAGTTGGAAACGTTTGAGGGTGAAAGTAATTTTTGCAGGATCTCTTTTGTCTCCTCCTACCAAAATTCACCTGCCACATCCTCCCCCGCTCCCCCCACCCCACATCACATACTTTGTACTTAATTCAACATGACCATTATAGGTAGGCAGGAATGGTTATCAAGAATGCCAGTCATTCTATCATGTGTAGAAGACAGAATTCGTTTTTGTGTATCATGCAGCAAAGGTAGCACAAATGAAACCAAAATACGGCTGCATCACAAGACTTCCCAGCAAGAGGAAGCTGTAGAGAGACTAAGCCCTCTGCTCTCCATCCAAGCTGATGCTGGAGGCTCGGAAGACCTACGCAGGTGACTGAGCTGGCCACGCCCAGAGGCTGATCCTGCGCAGTTCTAACAAGAAAGCCAAAGATTATTTCTCATGTTTTGTCCTCCTTGTAAACCAGACACTTTATAATGCTGCCCTGCCCAGTTCTTCCTTCCTTTCACAACCTTTTTGTTTATGGATAATGCACGTGTGTATGTGTGTTTGCACTGCGCTTGCGTATTTTCTGTTTATCTTTCATGAAATCCCTGCTTTTCAAGGACGATATTTATTGAATGAGGTGCCACAAAGGTGAGGCGTTTCTGACACATCTGTGTCTTATTCTGGCTGCAAATCCTCAAGAAAATAACTCAAGCTGATATTAGCAGTAAGAAACCAGGGGTTGAATTATTAGGAATGGGCAACTTCTTAATTTTGAATGATGACCGCATATTCCTCCCGTAACTATTCCTAGGGGTCGGCCTGAAATATTTCTCTCTCACCTGAACACAGATACGTGAGATCCTAGAACACATCGAGGGCTAATTATATAATGAAACCTAGTTTCCACACCCTCCCATTAGATCCCTGATGCTTCGTGGAAAAGGCATTACCTAGCAACAGTCACCAACAAACTGCCGGAACAATAATAGAGATGGCGTGCTGCGTCTTTCCACTGCATCAAAATCGACAGCAACTTGTATTTGCCCTTTCCTTTCACGTGGAAAATTTATTGTTTACAGGCAAAGGGTATAAAAGCTGCACATGTGAGTGAATGGACACCTTGACCCTTGGTTAGAAATAATCTTTAAGAGAATGAGCTAAAAGCTAAGGGCACTAATACCTGCTACCCACATTCTACAAACCAAACGTACTTGTGGATTCAGGTAGGATCATGGCTACCAGGAAATAACCTTCGGATTTCATGTACCTGCCTCTGGGTGTTTGAGGTCCAGATGCTTAGTTTCCCTGCAAAGTAAACCTTGCGAATGCACCACCCTCCCAGACTGGAGACACTGGAACACCACGTGCATCATACACAGCAGCAAACTTGTCAATTCCCTGCTGGTTACACAACCCCCTTAACTAGCAACCAATAAGGAAAAACCCAGCTCAGTCGTGGCTAGATTTTTCCAGTTCTGGGCTGAGGGTAGGGGTCCTTTGTAGCATAAGCAGTTAGTAAAATTAACTTGCCATGTGTCCACTCAACAATGGTTTTATGGAAAACTAGAGGGGGCAATTTAAAATTATTCTTTTTGATGATAGCCCTATTAAGGCAACTTTCTTCCACTTTGGAAGAAAAACACTCAAAATGAAAATTATAATATAGATTACTTTTTATTGAGTGTGGTGTGTTTATTGAGAAAAAAACATGGCTGCCATTCTGAATTTAAAAAAATAGAATACATGAGTGTTATACATCCAATGTATAGCTCTTTGGTCAAAAAGGGAAACTGTATTGTTCAAAGGCATGAAACTGTTGCTAATGATACCAGTAAAGAAAGTGTTCTTATATTTTGACAATATTCAATAAATATATATATTTAGTGATGGCTATTCAAGAGCCTTTCTCCATGAAAATGGTACTCTTCAATGACTTTATTCTTAAGAAAATATATTTGTTCTCTTTCTTGCTAGAAATAAAACATAGACTTTCAGCTAGAGGATAGACTCTTTCTTTCTTTTGTAGTAAATGATGATAAATGCACAGTTTTTTTAAAGTCTGCTAATTACTCAAAATATCATTAATTTCTTTTAAAAACAGTTTAAATAAATGTTTATATATTTCAGTATGCAAACACTTCTGTTTTTGTGTTTGAAGATGATTAATGCATGCACACTTGTGGAGACACAGATAGACACATGGTCACATACATTTGGTCCTCCCAACACTTGAGAGTTTTTAAAAATTTTTAAATAAAAAGGTTAATCTGATGTTCTTAAACTGATGGCATTCTAACCTTCAAAAGCATGTGTTTATCATGAGTTTCTACCACCCCAAATAGTTTTGACCTAAGGTCACGATGCAGGCTCAGACTATTTCAAAGGGGGTAAAAATGGATGATAAGCAAACCCTTCATTTGGAGTCACTGCATGTGTAAGACTCTTCAAATCCCCAAGAAGATTTTTCAGCATATCCAGAGTGGTGGAGGAGTTCAAACCCAGAGGGTACAGTCGATCAGAATCCCGCTGTCACATAACAAAGAGCGGAACCCATGTCATCTTGCATCATCACTTTGCTGCCACGTTGGCTGGCTGGGGTCATTAGAATACTTGGGATTTCACTCAAAGTGATGCATCATCAAAAGTAAGATTTTAAGTCTTAATTGAAAATGCTCACCTCTCACAGAACTCTGTGTCCTTTCCATCCCAGATGTCACAGAAGAGGGGGAAAACGAGTGAAAGTGATGGATACTTCTTAAAACGACATGCCTTAGAACGTTATAGAAACCAGTGTACCTCCAGTTTGGATCAAGTTTAATTTTTTATAGGCATGGACATTGTGGATTCAGGGAGAGAAAGAAAAAACATTAAGAATTGTAAAGACTTTGCATCGTCATTGCAGCTTATACACAGGTACACTGAGGACAGCGGTAAGTAAGGAGGAAGCTCCCAATCGGATAGCGGATCACTATTTTCCTTGCACAAATTCCTTGCACCGCAACACTTACACTGCACCACTGTGGCCAATCTTCATTGGGGCATGCCAGTTTTACATAAGAATTAAAATGAAAGGAGGACTCAGCAGCTGTCAGTATTGACTAAATGAGGGTTATTTATCATACACACCCATTTGCACAGCGCACTCAAACTGTTTTCCATGCCCTTCAACTTTTCCTTCTCCTGAAGACCAGCTTCCTGCCCCATTAAATTTTTAACCCTTGGTTTCCTGGCATTTTCTGGATTGACAACCAACTGAGCACATGCAGTGTCTCCCTCCCGGCTCCTCCCCCACCCACTCTTCCACCCCACCTTCCAGGAGCTCCACGGAGAAAACTAATTATGTTTTCCTAAGTAGGCAGAGTACTTCTATTTAGCAGAAGCTGGGACCCTTTGTTGACCTAACACTGAATGTTTCAAGTAAACTGCCAGAAGCCCCATCAAATTGCTGAGAGTAATTTAGAGTATGAAATGTGTTAAATTATTCAAAGGGCTGAATAAGCATAAACAGGCAGTACCACAGGAGAGATATGCACACCCAGCGATGCCGGTCTGACATTTAATACATCATATTAGCACTCCTGTTAGTGCAAATTGCCCACCCCATAGCACACTGACCTGCACATTCACTAACAGACGCAGAGAGAGCATTGTCCTCCATCAAAATTTCTGCTGTTTCCATTTTCAATAACTTGCTCCAACCTCCACAGCTGCCTTTTATTCTGTGGTATGTTCTATTTATAACACGTTCTCAAATAAGTTAAGAAATGTTAATGGTTGAATAATAAAGGATTTGGCGATCTCTCGCCTCTCAAATCTGGTACATAATCTAGCACTGCCTAATAGCAAAAGGAACTTGTTCAAAGAAAACAAAATGAAACCCTTGCGCTTGAAATCTTAAGACAGTACAAGTTTTGGGGCCCTAAAATTTACCTTTCCCAAACTGGAAAAATTCTCGAATAAAATGAATTCTGAAAGAGTTCCAACAGAAAAGAAATTGGTGGCTCAGGTCAAAAAACACAGAAAAGTTGTTTCTGTTTATTCAAAATTGATGTGAATAATTCATTCATCCACTCAAGGAATTTCTATTTAAGTTCCACCATAAGCCAAGCCCTAGGTTTAGGATAGGAGATAAAATAAAGGATGGTGTAGAGAAAGGTGAGACACAAAGATGAAATTACAGTCTTTGTCATTGAAAAACGAGGACTGAAGGGGTGAGGGAGCCCAGAATAATTCCAAGGCAAAGTAGCAATCCCATAATAGAGGTGTGTAGAGACTAACATCAGAGCTCAGAACACACAGCAGCCCACTCTATGGGGAAGAGGGGCCACGCTTCACTAAAGTTTGTAGACTGCAATGCTGGGCCCCTCTCCCAGGTCCTTACCTCCATACCTCTCCAGCCTGTCCTCTATTCTATAACTTACAGCTGGCTTCACTACTCAGGGCTACTCAGAGCATGCACATGATGGTGGCCCCCTGACCAGACCTCAGACACTTGCCCCAGATAAGATGGTCCCTACCCAGACAGTGGTACACCCTCTCTTGTCATCATCGCCCTACCTGCTTTCAGATTATGTCATTCCTCTGTCATAGGCTTGCTGGAGTCACCATACACCATAGACTACAGAACTTTCAGAGGCTTGTTCAGAGGTCTTTGCACCAAGCAAACAGCAGAGTAAGATTTCCAGAATGCTCTCCTCTGCTGGACCACGATGGAAGCCTTCAGTGCCATGTCATAAAGTTTACGTTTGTGAACCACCACCAGAAAATATAGGGATCAATAATAATTGTGCCGGAGTGGCTGGATGGATTTTTTAAAAAAGAACCAAGTATATTCTGCTAGAAGAGGCTCATTTCAGCTTTAAGGATACACATAGGTTCAAAGTGAAAGAATAGAAAAAGACATTCTAAGCACATGGAAACCAAAAGAGAGCAGGGATATCTATACTTACATCAGACAAATAGACTTAAAGCCAAAAACAGTAAGAAAAGACAAAGAAGGCCATTATATAATGATAAAGGGATCAATTTATCAAAAAGAGATAACAATTGTAAATATATATGCACCCAACATTGGAGCACCTAAATATATTAAGCAAAGATTAACAGATCTGAAGGGAGAGATAGACAACAGTATAATAGCAGAGAACTTCAATACCCCACTTTCAACAATGGATAAGTCATCCAGACAGAAAGTCAATGAAGAAACAGTGGACTTCAACTATGCTTTAGACCAAATGGATGTAACAGACATATACAGAACATTCCATCCAACAACAGCAGCATACACATTCTTCTCAAGCACACATGGAACATTCTCTAGGGTACGTTATATGGTAGGTAACAAAACAAGTCTTAGTAAATTTAAGAAGATTGAAATTATACCAAGTATCTTTTCTAAGAGTGATATGAAACTAGGAATCAATAACAAGAGGGAAGCTGGAAAATTCCCAAATAAATGAAAATTGAGCAACATATTCTTGAACAATCAATGAATCAAAGAGAAATCAAAAAATATCTTGAAGCAAATGAAAATGGAAATACAGCATATCAAAGCCTATAGGATGCAGCAAAAGCAGTTCTCAGAGAGATGTTTATAATGATAAATACCTACATTAAGAAAAAAATCTCTGGGCTGGCCCTGTGGCTTGGTGGTTGAGTTTGTGCACTCCACTTCGGTAGCCTGAGATTCAGAGGTTTGGATCCTGGGTGTGGACCTAGCACTGCTTGTCAAGCCACACTGTGGCAGCATCCCACATAAAATAGAGGAATATTGGCACAGACGTTAGCTCAGTAACAATCTTCCTCAAGCAAAAAGAGGAAGATTGGCGACAGATGTTAGCCCAGGGCCAACCTTCCACACAAAAAAAGAAAGAAAAAGAATCTCAAATTAACTTAACTTTACATCGTGAGGAACTAGAAAAAGAAGAACAAACTGAGCCCAAAATTAGCAGAAGGAAAGAAATAACAAAACTCAAAGCAAAAATAAATAAAATAGAAACCCAAAACATAAATGAATAAAAAAGATTAATGAAACTAAAAGCTAGCTTTTCAAAAAGATAAACAAAATTGACAAACCTCTAGCTAAACTAAATACAAAAAAGGAGAGGACACACAAATAAGTAAAATCAGAAATGAAAGAGGAGACATTACAACTAATACCAGAGAAACACAAAGGCTCATATGATATTACTGAACTGATCTACCAAACAATTACATACCAACAAATTGGATAACCTAAAAGAAATGGATAAATCCTTAAGAAGATATAACCTTCCAAAACTGAATCATGAAGAAATAGATCTGAACAGAACAACAAGTAAGCAGATTGAATCAGTAAACAAAAACCTCCCAACAAAGAAAAACCCAGGACCAGATGGTTTCATGGATGAATTCTACAAAACATTTATGGAAGAATTAACACCAATCCTTCTCAAACTCGTCCAAAAAATTGAAGAGGAGCGAACACTCCCAAACCTATAAGGTCAGCATCACCTTGATACCAAAGCCAGATAAGAACACTACAAGAAAAGGAAATTAAAAACCAGTATCCCCAATGAATAAAAATGTAAAAATTCTCAACAAAACATTAGCAAACTGAACTCAGCAACAGATTAAAAGGATCATACACCATGACAAATTCAGATTTGTTTCTGGGATATAAGGTTGGTTCAACATCTGTAACTCATTAAATGTGATAAACCTGATTAACAGAATAAAAGACAAAAATCATACGGTCATCTCAATAGATGTAGAAAAAGCATTTGACAAAATACATGATGAAAATATTCAGTAAAGTGGGTATAGAAGGAGCATACTTCAACAGAATAAAGATCAAATATGACAAGTCCACAACTAACATAACTAAATCATACTCAATGGTAGAAGGTTGAAAGACTTTCCTCTAAGGAACAAGACAAGGGTGCCCACTGTCACCACTCCTATTCAGCATAGTACTAGAAGTCCTAGCGAGAATAATCAAGCAAGAAAAAGAAATAAAAGTCGCAAATCAGAAAGGCAAAAGTAAGATTGTTTTTGTTTGCAGATGATATGATCTTATGCATAGAAAATCCTAAAGTCTTTACTAAAGAACTGTTACAACTAATAAACAAATTCAGCAAAGTTGCAGGATGCAAAATCAATAGGCAGAAATCAGTTGCATCTCTATACACTACCAACAAAACACCTGAAAAAGAAATAAAGAAAGCAATCTCATTCACAATGGCATTAAAAACAATAAAATACTTAGGAATAAATTTAATCAAAGAGGTGAAAGATCTGTACACTGAAAGCTATCTGATGTTGATGAAAGAAATTAAAGAAGATGCTCATAAATGAAAAGGTATCTCATTTGCATGGACTGAAAGAATTAATATTGTGAAAATGTCCATACTACTCAAAGCCATCTATAGATTCAATGCAATCCTTATCAAAGTTCCAATGGCATTTTTCATAGAAATACAAAAAATGATTCTAAAATGTGTATGGCACCATAAGAGACCCCAAATAATCTAAGCAATCTGAAGAAAGAAAAACAAAACTTGGAGGCATCACACTTCCTGATTTTAAACTATACTACAAAGCTATAGTAATCAAAACAGTATTGTACTGGTGTAAAAATAGACAGATCAAGGGAACAGAGTCAAGAGCCCAAAAACTCTCACAGGTATTGTCAACTAATATTTGATAAGGGAGCCAAGAATATTCAGTGAGGAAAGGATAGGAAAAAATCTCCTTGACCTTGGTCTTGGCAACAATATTTTGGATGTGGCAACAAAAGCACAAATAAGAAAAGCAAAATTAATAAGTGGGACTACATCAAAATAAAAACTTTCTGCACAGCAAAACAATCAACAAAAGTGAAAAGGCAACCTATGGAATGGGAGAAAATATTTGCAAAATGCATATCTGATAAGAGGTTAATATCCAAAATATATGAAGATCTCATCGGCAAAAAACAATCTAATTAGGGACCGGCTCCGTGGCCGAGTTGTTAAGTTCGCCCGCTCCCCTGCGGCGGCCCAGGGTTCGGATCCTGGGTGCAGACATGGCACTGCTCATCAGGCCACGTTGAGGCAGCATCCCACATCCCACAACAGGACCTGAAACTAAGATATACAACTGTGTACGGGGGGGTCTGGGGAGATAAAGCAGGAAAAAAAAAACAATCTAATTAAAAAATAGGGAAAGAAGTTGACTAGACATTTTTCCAAAAAAGACATCAAAATGGCCAAAAGGCTCATGAAAAGATGTTCATCTTCAGGGAAATGTAAATCAAAACCACAATAAGATGTCACCTCACACCTGTTAGAATGGCTGTTATTGAGATAGGAGATAACAAGTCTTGGTCAGGATGTGGAGAAAAGGGAACTTTCGTACATTGTTAACTGGAATGTAAATTGTTTCAGCCACCATGGAAAACAGTATGGAGGGTCCTGAAAAAATTAAAAATAAAACTATTATATTTTCCAGCAATCCTACTTCTAGGGTATATCCTAAGGAAATGAAAACAGGATATCAAAAAGATATCTGTAGTTCTGTATTTATTGAAGCATTATTCACAACAGCCAAAAGATGGGAACAACCTAGGTGTCCCTCAGTGAATGAATGGATAAAGAAAATGAGTATGTATATATAATGGAACATATTCAGCCATAAGAAAGAAGGAAATCCTGTCATTTGTGACAACATGGATGCAACTTGAGGGCATTAGGCTAAGTGAGATAAGCCAGACAGAGAAAGAAATATATAGTGTATGATATCACTACTTTTTGGAACCTAAAAAGAAGCCATGCTGGTAGAGTCAGAGAGTAGAATGGAAGTTACCAGGGGTTGGAGGGCAGAGAAAAGTGGGACATGTTTGTCAAAGATTACAGATCTCCAATTACCTATGAATAAGTCTAGGGATCTAACATGCAGCATCATGATTATAGTTAACAGTACTGTATAATATACTTGAAAGATACCAAGAGAGTAGATCTTAAATGTTGTCTCCACAAAAAGGAATTGAAAATTATTTGAGGTGATGGAGATGATAACTAAAGTGGTAATCATTTCAAAATATATGTGTATCAAATCAACATATTGTATATCTTATTTTTTTGTTTTTTTCTTTTTTTTTTGAGGAAGATTAGCCCTGAGCCAACTACTGCCAATCCTCCTCTTTTTGCTGAAGAAGACTGGCCCTGAGGTAATATCCATGCCCATCTTCCTCTACTTTATACGTGAGATGCCTACCACAGCATGGCTTTTGCCAAGCGGTGCCTTGTCCGTACCTGGGATCCAAACCGGCAAACCCTGGGCCACTGAGAAGCGGAACGTTTGAACTTAACCACTGTGCCACCAGGCCAGGCCCCTGTATATCTTAAACTTAAACAATGTTATATATCAATAATATTTCAATAAAGCTGGAAAAACATAAAAAAGTAAAAAGGAGCATTAAGAGGAGAATCAACATTAACAAGGGCATCATGTTGCCTAAATGGGGATGGGATGATAGAATGACAATGATACCCAGGGTTGTCTTAACAATGGTGGGAAGGATTGGTATCATGGGCTAACACTGTGTATGACAGTGGTTTCTCTTCCATAATGTGCTGTTGTTACTGGCAGGTGGTAGCCTAACCCAGGACTACATTTCTGAGGTCCCCTTGCCTATAGATGTGGCCACGTAACTAGGAAATGTGATCAGAAGAGAGGTTTCATTTCAAGGCATAGAGTTTTATGAATTAGGTGGGCATTAGGACCTCTCTATCTCCTCTGTTGCCAGCTGGAAGCAGGGGACTCGATGGTCTTAGGGTATAATAGAGCCACCTGGAAGGAGCCTGGTCTCCTACCTACATCAGCAGGTGGAGAAAAGCTGCCCAATTTGGAACACAAAAATAAGAAATAAATGCTATTCTATTAACCCACTGAAATTTGAGGTTTGTTTTTTAAAGCTGTAAGAGTTACCTTAACTAGAACAATGAACTTTAGGTGTTTTGTTTTATTTTTTTTTTTTGGTACCAGCTAATATAGCACTCTACTTTTACCCAGGCTGTCTCTCTGAGTGCTTCCACATTCTTCCCAGTGACCTGCCCCAAGAGCAATACTGGTCCAAGTAATATCTAAAAGTAGACCAAGTAAACATTATTTTGACACTGGCAGGTCCTTCTCTCTAAAGGGCAATATCTTGGGAGGTGTACAATGTTATCCTCCTTTTACTGATGAAGAAAAGAAGATCCAGGAAGTTAAGTAACTCATCCAAGTTCTCACGGCTAGTAAGAAGACATGTAGGACCTGGTTGGCCAATAAACATGTGAAACCTCATTGGCAATTAGGGAAATGAAAATTAAATTCCGAAGGTACACTTTAATACTCACCAAAACAGCAAAAATTAAAAATCAGACAGTCCAAGTGTAGTAAAGATGTGAAATGGCAGTGCATAAATGGGACTGACCACTTTTGACCACAATATGGTACCAAATTAAAAAGTTGAACATTTATATACACTATGATCCAGCAGTTCTATTAGTAAGCATATAAACTAGAGAAATTCTTGCACATTATGAAACATGTACACAGAAATACTTATAGCAGCATTGTTCGTCATAGCGAAAAAGAGGAAGCAACACAAATGTCCATCAACAGTAGAAATGGATGAACAAAATAGGGCACATTCATACAATAGAAACTAAACAGCAGCAAAAATAAATGAACTACAGGTCTCCACATCAACCTGAATGTGTCTCTAAAACATAAAGTTGAGTAAAATAAGGAAGTAATGGTAGAATGCACACAGTATTATTCCATTTGTGTAAAATTTTAAACATAGCAAAGCTAAATTATAATGCTTAGAAATGCATTCTCAGATGGTAAACTATTGAAAATAAAGCAGTGAAAGGTAATAATAGTCATGCCTCACATCTTTGTTTAGGCCAAAGAACACAGCTCTTTCCCAAACCTCTCCTCTCCTCTGAGCCCTGTGCAACGCCTCTCTCTGGGAGCAGCGACCACTCCTTTATCTCTTTGAACTAATCTTTCAAATGCTGGACCTGCTGGTATCTGAGCTTACTGAGCCTCACTGTCATTTTCACACCATTATGCCATGAAACCCCAGCTTAGAACACCATATTCTGAAGTCTGTGCTACCCGGTTTTACCATTCCTGAATCCTCTTTGTTGCTACTACGAACTTCCCAGTGGCTCCACTGAAGCTGTTAGCTCCTGGCTCACACTGTCTCTCTCTCAACTGTGCCATCATTTCTGGTACCTTTTGTGTGCATGTAGATAAGCCATACAACATGAAGGCCTCCCAGTTCTCAGACCTCATCACTAAAGACATTCTCTTCTCACTCCAATTTAACCTTCCACTGCCATGCTACACCTTGTCATCATCAGAAATGACTCTACTTCAGAAATAAAGAATTTGTGCATGTCATTCTCCAAATATAACTTCTATCCTTCAAGTTCATTTGCTCAAATACTCCCGTGAAATCAATTTTTAAGTCACAGTGAGATGTCTTAACTGTTGCTCTCATCACTTTCTCACTATATATCAGCACCCTCTTTTTTTTTCCTTTTACCATGGGGATTTCATTTTAATGAAGCATGGTTGACTTCCAATAAACTGCAAATATTGAAAGTATACAACTTGATAAATTACAAATAAAGTTGCAATGAACATTCATGTACAAGTCCTCGAAGAGGAATGTCTGTATCATATAGTAGATGTATGTTTAGCTTTTTAAGCAACTGGCAAACGTTTTACAAGTGTTGTTGTACCATTTTACATTCCCATGAACAATGTACAGGCGTTCCAGTTCCTGCATATCTTCCCTAAGACTTGGAATGGTCACATGTTTGGTTTTGTTTGTTGGCCATTCTATGAGGTGTGTAGGGACCCTTCTTTCTTCCGTTGCCTTGACAACCAGCCTAGGCCCCATGGCTTGTTATTATACCACTCCCTTTCAGTGACCCTTAAAGCCCTTGCGCTTCTGTCTCTCCATTGGGCTCACACAGAAAGAGTTGCAATATTTGTTGCATACATCCATCGCTTTCTTTGTAGCTGTACCATTGAAGCCAAGTGCTTTGCAGAAAATTACTCTGTAAAGTAGATTATTATCATTACAAATTGATGAACTCTGGCCTTGAAAAGTAGTGATCCATGTTAACTGGAACCCCTTCCATGTTTCTATACTCTGTGGACTTTTCCACTTGTGATAATTATATTACACCTCTACCTCACTGCTAGATCCACTGCTTTCCACCCAACCCACCTTATTCTCACTGATAATCTTCTATCATGTCATTGCATAAATGAAAGTCATCACTAGATATCCTCTCATCTCTCCATCACAAATACACTTGGGTCTGTATCCACCTTCCCTTTCTCCCTTCTGAGCTCTGGACTCTCCTTGATCACAGAGTCTCATTGGGATCATTGCTTCTCCAGTTATGCTCTCCCTCTTGCCCACGTCCCAATCTCTCCCCGTTTAGTGAAACATTCACATCAGCTCACAAACATACACTAGCATCTCTCATTCTTTAAAAGAATACTCCTTGAACCCCAGAGATTTCTCCAGGTCCTGTCTCATTTCTCTTCTGTCTGTGACAAGAAACTTCTAGCAATTGTCTACAGAAGCTGTCCCCATTTCTCTTATTTCATTCATGCTTCAATCCATTGCTGTCTGTCTTCCACTCATCAGTCCACTGAATTTTCTCTTATTAGCATCACCAATGATCCCCAAGTTGTCAAAATCAATGAACCTTTTTTGTCCTCTTCTCACTAAAACTCAGTGACATTTAAGATATTGACTGCTCCACCCTTCTTGAAACACTGTCCTCCTTTGACATCCGTGTCCGTACATCCTGATTTTCCTTTCGCTTCTCTGATTGCTCCTTTGTTTTTTTTCTTCCTGGGCTTCTCCTCTTCTCTTAAACCTCTGAGGTTCCTCACACTTTTGGAGCAAATTCTTTTCATTTACTTCTCTTTACTCAGTTCTTAGATGATCTCACCCATTTCCAAGGACTTCAGTGCCATATGTATGTTTGTAACTCCCAAATTGACATGTCCAGTTCAGCTGCCTCTGCCTTCTATATTCAGTTGCCTACCTAGCCTTGAATTTGGGTGTTTCACAGCGTCTAAAACACAACATGGCCAAAAATGAACTCCTCATCTCCCCCTGAATCCTGTCCCTCATCTCTATTGCAGTCTTCCTCATTTCAATTGTTTCTGCCACCTATTCATGTGAGCAAGGCAAACACCTGCTGGTCATTCTAGATAACTCCCTCTTCCTTATTAGCACACATCCCTCCAGTGCTCCCCAAAATATTAGAAAATCGCATCAATTCTGCTTCAAACCATATCTTCAATCCATCCATTTCTACTTCTCCTTCCACTGTCATGGTACCAACTCCCACCATTCCTTGACAAGACTACAGCAATAGCCTCCTAACTGATTACTCATGTTTCTTTATTGCATTCTCCCATAACAGCCAGAATGATCTTTGAAAAATTAAAGCAGATCATGTCCCTAGCATGATTCAATCTGTGCTTCCCATTGCACTCAAAATCACATTCAAATTCCTCTAGTTGCCTCTAGAGGCAAGCTCTAGAGATGTGGTTTTTGTCATTGTTTATAATCTATTAAATCAATTATTTTTCATTTGCCTTGCTGGTTACTAATTTTTACATGTTGTAAGATGGGTTTTTTGTCTAAAAATAATTCTTACCACCAAATAATTCATCCCAAGGACAATGGGATGCATTTGTCACGTTTTTCATCATTTTCAACTTGTTTAATCATCTCTACTAATTGTAATTATACTTTTTCTTACTTTCATTTACATTAGTTCTAATCAGATTTGATGGAGTTAATATGTTTCTAAAACATCTCAAACTTGTGCGAAGTATAACAAATATACTGTTAATGACCCAGATTTAAAGGACCTTGAATTATTTCTAGAATCACCTTTGATTATGGGCAGAGTTGATATATTTTTGCTCTGCAATATAACTTTGCTTGTGTCTATAAAAATGTATATGGTGAAAGCTAATAAGTAGATTCTGGATTAGAGTTTACCCAATTGACCAGAAAAGAATTGTTTCCTTGGTAATGATGTATTATTAGGAAAGCCCAAGAGATTTATTGAATATTCACAAAGGTCCAACTTAGATTCAATGAGAAGCTGATCTTTATGCAAGTCAAAATTGATAATTCTCTTTTCCTACTTCACCTCTTTCTGTCTTTCCTTTGCGGTCTTCTTTCTTCCTTCCCAGCCTCTTCTCCTGTAACTGCTGCACAGATACACTCATCTCCACCCTCTCTTTGTCCCTCCTCCCTCTAACTTGTCCCCTCTCTCTGATCCCCCATGTTCTCACTGTGCCCCCTGCATTCCAATACTGTTTCTGACTTACGTGTTCTACATGGTTAACCTGCTTATCCTTGATATTAGCTCATTAGTATAATGCTTGGTTTCTCAAAAATTTCATTAGGAAGCTTCTTTCTTGAAATAATATCCCATGACTTAGAATATATTTTTCTGTAAAATTCAATGTTTTGATAGTTTACAAAATATTTTATAATATGTTTCCACATTAGCTAGCTATTTGTCATGAAAAGACCATAGCACTTCAATGCGTCAACTTAATCCACTGTAGTTTTTTGCGTTAAATTAGTTTAAAATAATTGTATAATAGTATTTAGAGCAAACAATAACAAAATAAAATTATAATTTTATTTTATTTATTGAAATTCTGTGAAACTATAACCTCAGAGAACTAAGTATTTTTGCTTGGTTTACCCTTTTGGGTTTTTCATTTTTTTGCATACTAAAGGCTGGGCACCATGTCATTGCTCGTTATCCTCAAATCAATATCATAAAAACGATACAATAGTTATGAAAATAGTTTATTCTTTTTTCTCTCTTACAAGGCAAGTCTTTGAAGACAGAATATATTTTTGTGTCCCTTTAATAACCATTAAGTATGTTTACATCGTCTTAAAAAATATATCCCAATGCATAGCTCATAGGAAATATTCATTAATAATTTGTTTGGTAAATGTTTTGATAAAAGAACAGAAGAGGTAAGATTTTTGTCCTGGAACTGAAGGTTGAATAGCGGTGGTAAGTAGAACAGGGTGAGAAATGCAGTACAAAGGCGAGGAGGAACAAAAGATCAAGTTGGAGTTGGAGAAGGATGACCCGTCCACTCTTAAAGGTTCCTACATGGTTAACCTGTTTAACGATGGCAGGTTGGGGGCTGGTACAAGCAGCCAGATTCTGGAGGGAAATAGATGGCCATTGGGCATTTTGAGCAAAGAAATGGCATGATCTGTGTTTTAGAAAAATAGTTTTGCCAGCAGTGTGGAGCATTGGAACCTGGAGAAGCCGGGCACTGAAGATCTTATCTGAGGCAGAGGCCAAGGGGCCAGAGTTGAAAGCCACGTTGACTGAACATATCAAAATCAGTAGATTTCACAAACCATAATTTCTGCCTTCAGTTAGAAAAATACTCCATTATTTTTGGTCTTTAGAAAGAGAAGATACTTAGGTTATACAATATTTTTTAAATCTAGTGGGAGTAAGAGTCAGAGATAAATGCAACTGGGGCCAGGCAGGCATTTGTGATCTCCCACACTCACTGTCACTTCGCCATCACTTCTTTCACTTGGAAATTTTTCTAATTTCGGAACAATCTCAGATTCTACTGAGGCAGGGCTGGCAGATAGTTCTCTGTTGCTTGACTGATCAATTAAAATAACAACTTTCAAAATCCATGCAGTGAGTTCGTAACATAGAAATAGAAAAAAATATATATCCCAAGAGGAATGGTGGAAAGTCCTATTACTGGACTTATTAAAAAGAGAACCAGACGAATCCCTTACAACATTCTGCAGGGACCAAGCTGGCTCGCAGAAGAGGAGTGGACCAGGGGCTTTTGAACAGAGAGTGACAACTGGCAGAGAGAAGCATGGAGACGTTTCTTGTAGAGGAAAGCCGGCTGTTAACCACTCTGGCATCCACTTGGATATTGTTGCCTTCTCTAAAATGTATAAATGCGCAGTCTGAGAGCTGGAATCCTGACTAGCTCATATCCATGCAAATGCAGGGTCTGACTCCACCCCCCAATGCTCTTTCACTCAGTACTAACATACACACACACTTGAGGGATCAACTTCCTCTGGTCTTGGCTGTGGGGATGGGATAAATGTTCGGCTCACGTCTCTGCGTGGTCCACACTGGGACGTGCTTAGCTCCTGTAGCCTCGGTAATAACTAGCATGTCACCTCCCGGGCTTGCAGTCCGCAGGGACTCCCTCTTCCTTACCCCAAGCACAGAAAGTCCCCTTTTCCCCACTCTCCCCAAATAGCACTATTACGAGCCTATCTGTGTGACCTGGTGGGGGTGAGGGCACAAGGCAGAGGGGCATCAGCACAGAGCACCATAGGAATCAAGATAAACTTGAGTATTAGAGCACGCAAAGCTGCCTGCTTCCAGAAGCTTCTCTAGGGCCACTTTCTCTTGGAGCACTCCTTGCTGTTTTGTTGGAGGGCTTTACTCTCCCTACCAGGATGCCCCCCCTTTGTCACTCCTCTTACTCCTCTCTCCAGTTATTCTGAAACCCAAACTGTATTGCCAAGGGACAGATTTCACATCGCTATGATTCTATTAAACAAATTCAACTGTCTTTAGGAGAACTCTCTCCTTCAACTCCTTAGCACAAGAGAGAGGGGACTGGGAGCTGGCCAAAGGTCCATCAGTTGGTTTGCTTAAAAATGTAAGAGCCGACTCCCCAGACCCAGGAGGAATTGCTGCTTTTCCCCCAACATGCCACAGCCCCTTCCTTCTCCTTTAATTTTTTTTTTTAATTCTTGATTTTAATTCTTCATTATTGATTCTTCCAACCCAGTCCTATGTAGTCAATAGAAAACAAGCCAATCATCCCCACTCAGCCCAGCTGGAAAAGGTGGGCTTTCTTCTCGACCATGAGTCTTGGCTGACTCTTCTTGTCTCAAGGACCCATGACCTCTCTACCATTAGTTTGGACTTTTAGTTCTTGATAACTCAAGACATCACTCATTCAAGCTTTTGATCGCCCGTCAAATTCTTGCTGGGACAAGCCCTGATCACCCATTCATCGCGAGGTGCTCTGCTCGTTCTCTCTTGGTAGAGTCTGTTTGCAGCCTTGAAGGCAGACCTCATGCCATTTTCCTCTTGGGCGTGATCCCACGCACCTACTAGGTCCCACAGGAAATGCTGATTCACTATAGCCCGGGACCTTCTAAGGTCTAAATATGTAAAAATAGAGGGAAGAGGCTTCAGATCTGCAAAACTTAAATGCACAAATAATTAAGGTGAAATTTTTGTTTGAGAAGTTAGTTTCTTGAAGGCCACATTTCAACACAAAATTCAGTCTGTTTTGAGCAGATAAACTGGCCATTTCATTATTCCCAGATTGTAAATTAGGCAGCTGTGACCTGTACTCAAAATAACATTTTTATGACTTGAAGAAAACTAATGTGAAATCAAGTTGAAGCTTAGCAACTGGGGGACTCTGACTCATTATGAATTAGAGAGAGAATGCGTGTAGGATGGCAATAATCCTACCAGGTTATAACAGTTTGTCTGTTGGTTAAATGCAGTGTCAGACTTACATGGCAGTTTCTTTTAAGTCTGTCTTTAATTTTAACAATAAAAGAAATTGGCGTTTTGATCCAATATTTCCAGATATAAAAGTGCAATGTTTTCAGAAGTCATTTGATCATTTATTTTGTAGTGCATTTTTTGGATTCTCTTTGATGTCTCAGGTTGATTCTTCAAACAGAAATTCAAATTAAATTTAAATGAGACAATCTGATTTCCCAGACCTGAGAGAGTCTTTACAAATATGAAAGAGACAGCGGAGCAGCAGCCCAGTTGTTTAGCTGGAAGGGGGCTGAAGGAGGGGGTTTGGGGGAGGGGATAAAAAAATAGTATCAGCTACATTTAGTACAAGACTCAGTCTAAAGAGCTGAGTGCCAAGCCCCAGGGCTCACTCCACTGAGGGCTAGAGTCTATGCATGTGACAACGATACTGTTGGCACAAATTTTTACCACCTCCTGCTGGTCCATAGCCAGCTACCATCTTTCATGCTTCAAAAAAAATCAACTTGTGTAATTGGCTGTTTAAAAGCATCAAGACCTGCTGCTTGGACCCAGGTAGTACAAAGAGAAGTCTACTGTTTCAGGGCTGGCCAGCTGGCTTTCTAGCTGTGTGTTCTTAAGCAATCACTTTGGGGTAGATTAAATATGGCTGCAAAGCTTTTTCCATTCCTCCCAATGAGATGTGAAGTTTAACTACCCATCTCTTAAATCTGGATTGTCCTTAGTGAGTTGTGGCAGAAGTACGACTTCCAAGGCTAGTTATAAGGAGCTTTCTGCCTTGGTCTCTTGGAACACACTTTCTGGAACAAGTCAGACACCATTGGAAGAAATTCAATGCCCAAGGACTGCCATGCTGTGGGGAAGCCCAGCTAGCCATGTGGAAAAGTCCCATGGAGAAAGACAGAAGCCCGGCCAGCCCCAGTTGCTCCAGCTGTCCTAGCTAAGATGCCATGCCAGGCAAGAGAGTGAATAAGCCGTCTTGGACCAATATACAAAAGAACTGAGGAATCCAACTGATGCCAGAAATGAGGCCTCAGACATCTGGCTCCAGTCAAGTCATCCCAGTCATATTTTTCTCTTCAAGCCACTCCAGATGAGGCCATAGTCATTGCGGTGCTCTGAGGAGCCATTTGTGTGGAATCCCACCAAATTCCTGACCCACAAAATCTTGAGTGCAACAAAATGTTTATTGTTTTAAGTCACTAAGTAATAGATAGATAAGCAGAATACATTGGGCAATAGATAACCAGAACATACTTAAACTCATCGAGCCTCAGTTTCCTCTCGTGTGAAAAGTGGGGGACAACGACACCTACTGCAGCAGGCACTTATAGCTGTGCATAATGTCCTTTCTCCCCATCTCTCGGAGCATGTGTTTCCCAGCCAAAAGACTACATTTTTTCAGAATCCCTTGTAGCTAGAGGAGACTATGAGACTAAGTTCCAGCAAAAGATATAAAAGGAAGCCAGAGGTCACACAGCCGGGAAACACTCTTAAAAGAAAGAGGATATAGCCTTTATTTTTTCTCTATTCATCCTGCTTAGAATATAGATGTGATAGCTGGAGCTTAAGCAGCCATATTGAACTAGGAGGAGATATGCTAAGGATTTTGGGACATCAAGATTGAATGATGCCTATGACATCATCATGTTTTCTGCCCTTCTGAATTCTTTTACATGAATGAGAAATAAACTTTTATCTTGCTTTGGCCCCTAATGTTTGGGGGATAAAGAGTTAATTATGTGTAGTCATACTTAATTCTAAGGGCTTTATCTACTTCACAGGGTTGATGAGAGGGTGAATTTATGGAAAAACACCCTGCCTCATATTTAACGAATGCAATTTCCCTCTCTGTCTTCCTCTCATAGCCTTAAGTATACCAGCACCTACGACAATAGATTCTAACTTTTTCAAGCTACTTAACCTTCTGCAACCTTATTGGTAATAAATATTTGGAAAGGCAAGATGGGATATGGTGCCATCTTCTAAAGATGGAGGACCACTCAGATTGGGACCACTTTGGTGTGGATTAGGACCACTTCAAGTACAGGAAAGGGAAATGCATCTTGGAATAGCCTATTTTCAAAATGCCAGTAACCCAAGAGAAGGATGTACTTGTGGAAAAGGTAAGTAACTATGGAAATAAGAGAAAGTTGGGTTATACTGAGATCTGTAGAAAACCCATTGGTGCCTCTAGGGGGAGAGTCCAGCAGGGGAGTTTCCTCTCTCTGTGGAAAGTGAGACAAGAACAAGGATATTACACTGTATCGGGAACATTGTATTTTTTGAGACATTCAACCCTCATAGCAGCAAAGCAAACTAGGTTATGATCTTCACTTGCCAATAAAAAGCGAGGCTCACACAAGTCAAGTAAATCGCATAAGACAACAGAGTTGACATATATGTCACAAACCAGGTCTGCAAGATTCCTAAATCCATGTTATTTCCTGTATGCCCTGTTTTTATCAACGCCTGTGTAAGAGCAAGATCAGAGCAGATGAAAAAGCAGCATCGTTGTGAACCCACGGCCTCCAGTTGAATCTGCAGGTGTCTGAAAAGGTACTTCAAACTCAAAAATCTCTGTGTCTCCTTGTTGGCATCCTTTTCCATGACTGCAGGTATAACTGGCACTGTGATTTCCCAGACTGGATTCTTCACTGTTGGCACTTTGACCCTGCCCAACCGAGAAAAGGAACCGGGTTCAACACTCTACCTTCAGCGCAGCACCTAGAAAGGGAGAAGGAAGAAATGGGAGAGGTAGTCTGTTATTTCAGAAGGCATAAATAGGCAGGGGGTGACTTATCCATAAGTACTATCCTGAATAGAAGAGGATAATGTCCTTGACCTATTTATCTGTGGTGGTCTGGATATGGCAAATAGTGCCCTCTCTGGCTGCTTGGCAGTGATGCTGTGCTGAGGAGAGTGACCACATCCTGGTTAGGAGGCAAAGAGGCTCACTATTAATTGATGCTGTCTGCCACGGATGAAGGGAAAATCTCCACAGAAGAGAGGACCTCTGTGGTGCTTACATCTGTGTCGTTCCCAGCACAATGCCCAGCCCACAGTAGGAACCATACAGATTTTGTTGAATATCGGATGGCCTATGGTCATGTGCCATGCATGTGTCAGATCTGGAGTCATCTATGGAGCTTGGGTTTAAAGGCAGGCTTCCTAGGTTTGAATCTGAGCTGCTCTGTTTAGTGGGTGTGGAATTTTCAAACTTTCTTAGCATTACCATTTCCTTGTTTATAAAATGACACTATGATTCTCACGGGTATTACTGGAGAAGAGATCTGTGTTGGAAGAGGGGGTTTCAATGCAAAATAAAGGACAGTTCCTGATAATATGCCAGTAATTTTATTTCAATTTTGAACAGGCCGATAGCTTTAAACTAAAAACCTATGGTTAGAGCAATTCAGTAAAGATTTTGCTACTAATCATGTGATTTTTCTTTTTCAAAATAGGGGGTTTTTTTCTAGTAGCTATACAGAGATAGAACAATGTATACCTTGTTTAGAGAGTTAACAGCAATAATCTCTCACGTTGTTTCTAGAAGTTTCCCTCTGGAATCATTAACAGTCTACACAATAAAGAAAAAAGCAAAGTTGACGTACTTGTTACATCTTATGTTTTATTCAGGTAGTATGGAATTTTTTAAATAAAATGGTATATAGTATTTCATTTTGTCATACTGGCAGTAATAGAAAGGGAACAGAAATTTTAACATTTGTGCAATTATACATGAATAAAATTACTTGTATTTCTTCTTTTATATCTTTTCTTATGGTTGCAACCATGCTGGTAAGGATCTTCCCCAAGGTCTCCTTAAGATACTATCTCCTCTGTAGCCAGCAGTGGGGCAGCCTTGCCACGGCTGGCGTAAACATGGAAACTCAGTATGACCCATTCTTTTTCACTCTGGTTCTGCCTTTCTCAATTTTTTTTTCCTACAATTGTCAAGATGCTCAAATTCATCACTTAGAAGAAAATAGAGATTATTGCATGCAATTCTGTAACTTTCCCTCTGGGGAAACAAGGCCACTTTGAAGTTCTTTTTATTTTTAAACTTCGTTAAGTTTATGCCAGTAGTTGTCTCAAATTAGGTTTATAGAGAGACGCATTTTGCAAATTTGTCATTTATAGATTGCATTAAACTGACCTGATTTAGCTATGTTGCTTAGAGAAATGATATAATGTGTATTTATTCCCAACTATTAGACAGTAAATATATAGTAATTACTAGAAATGTGCAGACCGGAAAGAAATCCCATAAGTAAGTGATGAATCCGTTTGATCAGCAGCCCAAATGATTTGAATTCACTTACATAGTGAACAAAAATTTACTGAGCATGTATTTTATGCCAACATTGTGTGAACATTGGGACCATAAAGACCCATAAGCCTGGAGGGGAAAGGAAGAGCTCAAACAAATCTATACAACTCATGTAAAGGGTTAAATGCCGTAATGAAGTACCCACGGACAGGTGGGAAGAGAGAAGAGAGTAGAAACTCCTCTAGAAGTCAGGAAGACCCTGCAGAAAAGACAGCAGTCCCAGGGAAAGGGGCGTGTCCTGAGTGATGAGAGCAGAGTGCTATTCAGGGAGGAGAGGGAGCGATGAGAAGCAGAGATGGATCATAAATGTCATGCTGACTTCGTTCGGGGCCTGAGAGCTGGGAAAGTTTTCAAGCAGAAGAGAGCCTCGGTTGGATTTGTGGTTTCGAAAGCTCGCCATGCAGGTGTTGCGCAAAAAAAG
Organism: Equus asinus; assembly: GCF_041296235.1. Taxonomy (NCBI): domain Eukaryota; kingdom Metazoa; phylum Chordata; class Mammalia; order Perissodactyla; family Equidae; genus Equus; species Equus asinus. The sequence continues at coordinate 107,240,646 of NC_091791.1, read as the reverse complement.
GACCAGAAGCTTGGCGGGTGAGACTGAAGGAGGGAGAAACAGTCCCCAGGTGGGTGAGAGAGTCCACAAAAGAGATGACGAATCTGCTCTGAGGCAGCGACAGTGAAAATGGTGAAGAGAGGAAGGAACAGAGACATATTCCCAAGGTTCAGTTAACTGCCGAGTTTCCTTCTCCCCCGTGAGTCCACACCGTGGTCTGAGAGCAGTCTTAGCTGAAGCAAAGATGGGGGGAAGTTCTGTTTTCTTTGGGCTGATTGACACATGCCCTAGGCTCTGTTCCACCACAAATCAACAGTCACCATTTTCTTCTTTTTCCCACTGACTATCTTCTCTTCCCTCCTTTTGTAAGTTGTTTCATCCTTCAGCAGAGAATCCTTCCCACTTAGTCCACTGGCTCCCAGAAACATTCGTATGACATCCTCCCTTCTGTGGGAGGGATAAGTTATTGGATTACCAGACTGTGTGCATTAGATCTTTTAGAGTAAAAGAAAAGCTCCTCTCAGTCGTCTTCAAGGCTCCATGGGATGTGGACATCTTTTGTCCTGTTACGTCATCTCCTACTGGATCACTCCATTCTCCCTGCACTAGACCTCTTGCTGAACCTTGAACAAACCAGACATACCCTCACCTCCAGGCACTTGCACTTGCTGTTCCCTGTCAGTGGAAAGCTCTTCCCCAGCATCATTTCCCAGATGTCATATTCTCAGTGAGACCTTCCCTGACCACCTGATTTAAAATTGAACCGTTCCTGCTTAGGCTCCACCAATTTCCCTTCTCTGCTTTAGTTTCCTCCATTAAAAATATCACCATTAATCATGTCATATATTTCATCTTTTTTTTTAATTTGTGTCTCTCACTACAAGGAAAACCTCACTAGGGCAGATATTTTTCTCTGTTGGTCCACTACTACAGCAATGTCTGGCATGAAGTATATGCTCGATAGATATTTGTTGGATGGATGGATGGATGGATGGATGAATATATCTGTCTACTCCTACCTTCAACTTACATGGACCAAAATAGTACAGCACATGTGAAATTTGCCCAGCATTGCCACTACCATGTCCTCAGATGTCCATGGGCCCTTAAATTCCATTCCTGCTGCAGAATTCCAGTCCCACTTTGAAATCTTTTTTCCGGGTTCACTTCTTGAGCCTATTCCTCTAGTTTCCTGTCACTCCCTCTTCCAGGACATCCAGAGCTTCTCTAGTGGCAAACATTCTTTAAACAGCAAGATCCAAGCATCTGCATTTTAGTTAAACATGTCCTCCCTATTAAACCACTCCAGGGACTAAACCAATCATTGCCAAACACCCACAAGAGTGTGGTCTTCTTAAAATGAGCAGTATAGTCACTGGAAGTAATCTTGGGAGTAAATTAGGGACGGGGGTGCAATTTAAGAAGTTGAAAATCAGATTGCCTTCCAAGGGTTAAACTAATTAAATCAACATATAATAGGAGGTGACAGAAATGACTTTGAGGCTCAGGGGAAAGTCACTTCATCATGGCCTGGTTAGTAATATTAACACATCTAAAAGGAAGAATGTGTCAGCAGAGGGAGGTACAAATAGAGAATGGAGTGGAGGGGAAAAAATGTAGGCACTCCTCTGATAGTGTCCAGCAGCAGTCGTAATCACTATGTTTAATGCCTGATTTATGCCAACTCTGATATTTATATTGACTTACCACAGTGGTCCTCAGACTGAGCAGGCATCAGAATTCCTGGGAGAGTTTGTTAAAGCACAGATGGCTGGGCCCACCTCAGAGTTCCCCACGCAGCACGTGAGGGGGTGCCGAGAACTTTGCATTTCTAATAAGCTCCCAGCTGATGCTGACCCTGCTGGTCCAAGGATGTCAGTTGGAGAAACACTGGCTTGGGTGGATGTCTTACCACTGCTGTGGCAAAGCCCAAAGAAGCAGCCCCACTACATACGGCTTACAGAGAGTTTGGGTGAAATCCCTTCCAAACCACAATGGATACCACGAGTATGAGAATTGACACAAATCAAACACAAAAGTAGTTTCAGGCACTATAAAATGCGAAGTACTTACAGGCTTGGCATTTCAATTTCAACCTTTATAAGGCTGATTATTTCACCCCAAGCATGGAGCCTCTCATTGTGATCGCTGTCACCTGGTAGGTAGTAAAATCTAGATATTGGCAGATGAATAATTTAGAGTATTTCCCAAAATAAATAGCAGAAAGAGTAGTCCAAAACTTCATAAGTTATCTATGCTTTCTCCCAAAAAACTTCTCCTTGTGATATTTGTATTTACTATTTACTTATTTAGCAATTAGTAATTACTTTTATTTTATTATTTTTATTTTTATTATTTTATTATTTTATATTATGTTTGCTATTTTTATTTTGTTATTTATGTAATGAAAGGATTATTAGTCATAATACTATCTGACATCCGTGTTTCAGGAACAGTTCAAAGACATTAGCATATATTAACTGACTCAATCTTCTCCACAACCTTGTCTTTGTTTTGCAGGTAAGATAACTGAGGCTCAGTAGGATTGAGACCCTGCCCAGGGTCTCAGAGCTCTGAAGCAGCAAAGCTGGGTTCTAATGCCAGGCAGTCTGGCTCAACTGTCCACGCTCTTAATAACCATAGTCTATACTCATAGGTTATTTCCATCAATTATAGCAAGTACATTTAAGCATCAATTATTCACTAGGTGTTAATTTTTGTTTAAGAATTGTTAAGAAAATTCACACTTGGAGAGAACATTTTATAAGATAAAACAAGGTACCAAAAAGTTCTTTTGTTCATTTTAAGCATTGTCTGTTATCAACTGCTCTTTAAAATCGCTTTGATGACTTTATCTGCCTAAAGTTCTTTGCATTTTTTCAGAGAACATATTGACTCTAGCTAAGTCAATCTCCTACCAACTTAAATATACCCTACTCCTTAAAAATAAGAATTTGTATTATTATTATAATAAAGCAAACATTTATTGAATTGTACAGCTATTAGATTAAGTCCTGGATTAATCATCATCATAGCCTAAGGAGTAAGATGCAATTTATTTCCAGCTTGTGGTAAGAAAAGCTGAGGCTTTTTAGAGTATCGAATGACTTGCCTAAGGTCATATGGCTGATAAGTGGCAGAGCTAAGCTCTGAACCCATCCTCTCTTCTGACTCTGAGGTTTAAGCCTCTCGCCAGTCCACTACATGAGATCACCCACACAGACGGGAGAGAGGCACAAGCCAGAGGCAGCCTGGTGTCGTCTCCAGTTCTGCCTGCAGCCCTGCTTGCTGCTGAGCCCTCTGTGAACTGGAGCAAGGTTCATCTTTCTCTGGGATTCCTTGTGCCCTGTGGTTAATGAGGCAGCAGCCCATATGAGTTCTAAACTCTATCCTCAATCCAAAGCTTGCGTCTCCCACTCTGGGCTTCTATTCAAGCCATCTCCCATTGTCTTGACTTCCTTCCAACTCGCTCAGACAGAACACCTCCACCCATGGGTTTTCCTTGACTCATCCCTCCCACCTTCCATTCCCCAAAACACAGACACTTCAGACTCTTTCTTACCCCAAGTTCCATCAACACATAAAGGTGTATGATAACACTCCATTATTTCACAATGATTCAGAGATGGCTTTACATTTTCCTCTACTTCATTTTTTCCATATGTCTTTTCTTTCAAACTTGTTAGTAAACTCTCCCATGAGTGGCAACTAACCTTTTCCTTATGTTTTACCCCAAAGGTCTCAACGAAGATATCAACCAACAAAATTGTGAATTTCTTGAGGAAGTACTAGCTCTTACTGTTGTCACCTGCATTGTTAGACCCCGGTTCCTGCCCGAGCAGCTTATACATTAATGTTTGTTAAAATGTACTGATTTCTGATGTAGTCTAGCCAGAAACTGATATATAATAATGTACACCTGAAATTTGCACAATGTTATAAGCCAATACGACCTCAATAAAATAATTTCTTTTAATGTACTGATTTCTAAAAGCAAGCTGGGAAAGTGATGCCAACCATCAATTTCTGTCTCACAAAGGAGGTTTCTGGACATGTTTCCAAACTAGATATCTGAGATTCTAAATATCTGCGAGCATTTACTTCACCATTTGGAAGGTCTGAATCTGAAATGCCTGTGTCACTTTTTTCTAACTGCTCTCCCTGTGAAGGTGAAAGTGAATACAGGGCTGAGGGTGGGGTTGGCTGGGGAGGAGGATGGGAAAAAGAAGAACATTTCATATCAACATTCAGATTCGACGTACATTATGTGCAGCAGGATCCAGGAGGCAGAGGCTCTGCCAGCTGGGGTTTGTGATTCCAGAGGAAACAGCTGTTTTGAGATTACAGGAACAAAGGAAGTTTCAGGCCGGAAGGAGTGCAGGAAGCCACTTCAGTTCCTCCGAGTGTCTGTTGTAACTCCTTGTACCAGGTCTGTGAGCCCTTCACTCCATGTTCCCTGAGACAAATTAATGTGGGAAACAAAGAAATGAAACAACACATTTTTATTGGATTTGTCCTCTGGCTTGGTTTAAACCAATGGCTACTGGTTTTGCAAGCTCAACTCACAACCCTACTGCCTCATGGAATTGTCCCCGCTGCCCTGGGAGGAGGCCATGAAACCTTTGCAAAACAGCTCCCTCCTGGGAGAATGAAAATTTCGTTCATTAAAGGCGTTGTGTTTTCAACTCTCTGCCTCCCACAAACAGCTTTAGACTTCTCCCACACAAATGTCTTGCCTTCACTTCTGCTTCCCTCTTTCTCTCCTCAACATAATAAAGAATTCTTTTAAAACATCAAGTAATTAAAGCTCTGCATGGGTGAACTCACCCATTGAGAGGAATCTTCTAGTACATGAAAAGGTGACTTCATCAAATTCTAAATGCTTAAAGAAAAAGGCAACATATTATTTTTCTGATTTTTGGCAGTAAGAGAACTAGTTTTGTTCCAACACAGTATGTGTGCACGTTTTTTTTCCGTCATGACTTTATATTTTCAAGCTACATTTGGGGGAAAATTCTCATTGACCAGCACAAGTCAAAGAAAGATTAAATAGCTACCTACATTTAATTTTTTCTTGCATTCAACTGTAACTTGTTTTCCCAGATAAACAGAAGGAAAAACAAGGACTAGGAAAAGTGAGAAGAAAGGATGATAGGAAACAAATGGAGTTGCCTTCCTTTTTTTTTTTAATTGCCTCACTGTTACTTGGAGGGAAAAAAAATTCTAGACAACACACTCAAGTCCATGTCAGCTAATCGGGCTGTGATGTGTTTGACTTTAATTTGTGCAACCAGCCCCCTCTCAGGCTTGTGCAGATGCCATGTCCTTTTAACATCAGCAACCACTGGCCTCATTCTCATCCTCTGAAACACGTTCCCTGAAAGAATCTCGTAACCAGCCAGGACAGGGAAGCCAGCCTGAATTCAGGCAAAAGCAAATTGTGCTTGTGTCGAAATATTTAGGCAATTTTACTTCCAATGAGGTGTTTTCATTTTCCTTGATTTGGGATTACATGTAAACAGAGGTTACGTTTAAGAAATAACCGTGGAGAAAAGCAACGATCAGAGTCAAGTGCTTCCGTTTCAGGAGCGATTTAATACCTGTCTCCTGGATGTGAGCATGCACAGTGTGCAATTTCCTTCCCCTTTGAAAGAAAATGGTGAAAAGGCCAGTTCTTTCAACACCCTTACTGCAGAGGAACCCAGGTGGATATTCCAGTTAATTCCTCAATTACAGTTATGAAAATGATTAGTACAAGGGGCTTGATTTGGAGCTGTCCGTGAAGGAGCCCCGGATTAGAAGTTCACATTGTCTTGCAGGCAATGATCAGAATTCAAGAACACACATATTCAGAAAGTCATCCCATTTCTCACAGGTGGATTTGACTATTCCCCTCTTTGACTCAATGTCATTTCTTTTAAGGTCAAGGCTAAGCATAGTTAGCCAACTATTGATAACTCTGATGTTGCCTCAGGACTGCAGATTTCTCTGCTTTGCTTCCTGTAGGAGACTTGGAACGAAAATAAACAAAAAACAATTAGAACCACATGCCCCTGGGGCTCAAAGGGACTCCAGATGCCATCAGGTCCAAGACCAGTATCTTACGGTGGAAGAAATGGTGACAAGGAAGACAGAGTACCTAACTGGTCAAGGTTCCAGCCCTAGATGGCAGGGCTAGGCAGGACCCACATGACTCGTGAGCCTTTACCACAACTCAGGCTGCCTTTCTTAGTTGGTTTCCACCATGCGGGTTCTCTTTGATGAGACAGAAGGCCACAACTGTGGGTCAAAGAGACAGACGGAGGGAGGCAGGAGAGGTTAGCGGGAAGAGGGGAGACAGACATGAGGGATGCAGAGAAACCCGTATAGGAGAACCAGAGAGGGAAAGTTAGAGAGGAAAATACTTAAACTTCCATTCTCCACTCTCTCTCTTTCACATGATTACTTATGATGGCGAGAATTGGTTAAACTACATTTTGAGACTTTTTTTCCTTTTCCTTGGATAGCAACAATTAGTTGTGTCAGGATGACTACTCAAATGACAATATGATTTCAATGAGAAAAGGGTGAAGAATGCACTATAATTATTTGGACAGTCATTCGACCAGGTTGTCTTTTCTTGTCACATTTTAAATGATTTATGAAGTTATTGGTGGGTGTTTGCTGAAGAGATTACTTAACATGTTTTAAAGCCTTTTTTTTTTCTTACTCTTTTCCATTTCCAGTACATAACAGTTTTGGGGATTTTTTTTTTTTTAACTTTTGGTTTGGTTTGAATAGAATCATGGGCCAGTGAAGCTAATCTGAACTTCAATGTCACTTGCTCCTGACATTAGCCATCTTAAAAAGTAGCGTTTTCTTCATCCAGTAGACACTTCACCTAGCAAAGCATTTCCTAAAGAAGTTCCTTGGAGCATTAGATCAGTAAAGGCAGTCTCAGAAAAAGAGATTTATAAATAAAAAAAGGAGAAACAGCATAAGGACATCCTCCACTGAGAAATCACATGCTACTCTGCACAGTAAAGATTCTGGGAAGTTCTACATTTACTGCAACTCTTTGATTACGTTTCGTTCAGTATTTCTCAAATTGTCTCGACTCAGGGTCTCTTTAGCCCCCTAAAATTTACGAACATTCTTTGGGATCTGTCTTGTCCAGAAAACACTTTGGAAAACGTTGACTTAGCTGGTACATACACAAATTCAATTGTATAGCTATGATCAACTGTCTTCATCCAAACAAGAAAAAATAACTTGAAAAATAAATGCATTGAGGATGAGAGTTCTGAAGATCGAAATACTTTTTTTGACCATGAAGGTAAATCATAGCTTTAAAGCAGGGTTCTGAGAAAACTTTGCCTTGAAAATATTTTAGAGAAGAGTGACTCCGATATGTCAATGGCAATTCTCAACATCCACCACATACACCTCTGCAACTCCTAATTCTTGCTTGGTAATTATAATCTTAGAGCACTCCTGGATTCAAACAAGTTCTGCTACAGTAGATTTTAATTGGCAGCTAGATGATTCCTTTATAATCACTTTACCACTGTTGATTACATGGGATACTTTACTGGTTAGAAAGGTCAAATAACAAGGTTGTGTCTACGAGCAAGGCACCGTAAGGTCTTTGAATGGCAAGAGAATCATTTCCCTTTTATCTTTTATTAAAGGGGATCAGGTGTTTGCCCATAAGAATTTCACTCCAAGCAACATGCAGTTCTATTCTGGAATATGCCCATAAACTAGAAATATGTCTGTTTAAATAAACATAAAATCATGAATATCCTACAGCCAAATGAGACAGTGGCATTTAGGAGTAAAGGCAGACAAAATCCACTTACTTCTTTTCCTTCCTGAATGAATGACTCAACTTTGAGATTATTCAGATTTTCCAAGAACAAAACACAAATAACCCCATAAATTCTGACGTTTACTTACATTGCTCTGTAGCGTTTCTAATTTGCATCCTGCAAAAAAAAGCGCCTGAAGGAGGGGATTTATTTTTTAAAATACTCTAAATATTGTCCTTGAAATGATACAAAATTTACAAAGAGATTCAGACCAGCATCCTTGCTTAGAATAATGTGTATTCTTTACTTTTCCGTAATTCAGTTGTACTCTCCTATTCTTCAAGTAGGACTAGAGGGGAATTATTAGTTGCACTAGCCTCGGCATTCTTATATCTACTTATTTTGAAACCTTTCATTTGTAGCGACAGCTGCAAGGTGTCCCTTCAAGGATTTTGCTTTTTTGATTTATACTTTTATACACTCAAATCTCAATTGAGATATCCGAGCTTCATTCTATTTTCTGACCTTACGCTATCAAGACAGAGTGACCCCCAATCTCTTAGGACTGGGCTACATTCCAAACCAGGTTATGGAAGTACAAGGGCAGAGAATCAAAGCCACACATCACCCCGGCCCCAAGGAGACGCATCATGTAAAGCCGAGTGAAGGCCAGCCAATCCGCAGACCTCATTTATTTGCCCACGTGAGAATTCTCAACTCTCCACCCTTTGAACTTTTGACATTATTTTTGAGTGTGTATGAGTTCTGTTTATACCAAACACAAAAGCCAGACAGATGCTCAGTTTGGCATGGAAATTGGCTCCATGGAAATAAATGTTCTTTCTTTTCCTATCTTTTTTTTTCTGGTGAGGATGCACACCGCTGACATGCTTCATAGTTGCTGACATATTAGTGAATATTCCATGCATCTGTTTCTGGTTATTGTTCCCCTCATGACACACCTGTCATCGTGCCCACGCAGTCAGGCGTTTCAGATAATAAAAACCCCTCCGAGCCTGGTCAAATGGACGTGGTAGTCAATAAGGCTGTGTGCTAATGTATCTGGAAATCAACTGAGCATGAGTGCCGGAGCACTTCCCTGTACTCGCCAGCCCCCATTTCGGGAGGATTGTTTTCGCTTCGAAAGATGCTATCTTGGACCGAGAGGGAAACAGACTGGATCCACCTTCCCACAGAAATCTTTTCAAAGTGCTCATTCCCACCGAATACCCAGTCTGATTTTCAGGGAGAAAAATATTAACCTGGTTCAATACACATTTTTAAATATTATTCACGTTAGTCTAAGAAGGTAACTTTTGACAATTTACAATATATCCTTGTTTGTTACTGAGTGTGAAAATGGATGTTTAGCAATGAGTACCAGGCCTAGACATGATAAGCATTTAATACACTAAGCTGTTCTTTTTGTTGCTATCACAGTGAGTCTAATAACGCCCCAGTGAAATAAACATATTTTTAGATCCTTGGTTCACACATGAGGAAACCAGCTCATGAGGACCAAGTGGCTCGCCTCGCGCACATCACACATCCAGTAAATGGCAGAACCTGCCACATTCCCCATACCAATGAGAAGAGGCAATGACATTGTTGCTACAAGGCCCAGGGATGAGCACAAATCTTTGTAGTGTAAACCAGATTCACAGTAGGTTTATGGCAGGCTAATAAACCACTAAATGACCTTTAACAGTTGTTTAAATAACAACTCAAGTTTTGGTACAGGCTATTTCTAAACCCCAATTTATGTCCTATTGAAGAATTACCCTCCTCAGTGAATGAGACCAAGATTGGGGACAAAAAACGATTGCCCCTTCTCTCTTTTCAATAGTGCCTTGTAAATGTTGCAAGTGTCAGTCGAATGGTTCTATTTATAAGGCCTTTGTTTTTCCTTACTGTAAACTCTTAAGGACGCTCCATTGCCCAGTGCAATTCAATATGACTGGAGCTTGCCAGGGTCTTGATCTCTGCATACAGCACACCACCCGAGTGATTTATAAACCACAGTCCCAGAGCATCCCAGGACGGGGAGTGAATTGAGGCTTCTAAGTGAACACAAGTGCTATGAATTCCAATGTTAGACCAGCCCAAGAAATGTCCCTAAACTCATTTCCTGCAAGCGAGAATGGGGATGTGGTTGGAGGGAATTAGGGGGAAGAGCAAACCCCATAAGGAATGAGGTTGGTACCCAATTAGCTTCTTTTCATATTATGGGTTTAGGGAGGCCAAGTAATCCCAAGATGGCTCCAGTCATTTTCACGTTGGCAAAGAGGAACAATATCTCTTTTTAATAGTGTGAGGTCAGAGGAAAAAAGAGCAGAGGGAGGAGAGGAGAGAGCAAACCTAAGGAGGATTTTGAAGGCACATAATTCCCTGGGCATGAACATTTCTGCAACCAAAAAATAGAGAAATAATGAAAAGACATTAAAAAATTAATAACTTGAATGTGTGATCAATAAAAATAATTATGACAGTGCAGTCCATTTTCATAAAGCACTGAGTGGCCTGAAAGCAATTTCTGACAGACACACAGGAGCAAAGCACTTGAAATGCACAATTACCCAAAATTTCTTCTTTTAGAAAAGACTTTCCTGTTCAAATCTCAATGTGTTTTTTCTTCCTGTCTTCTACGCTCAATCGTTTGGTCTAAAGACAGTCAGGGAGCTAAATATATATTAATTAGAACTCTTGGGGCTGGCATCAGTGAGGTACAATTATACCAAACGGATGCCATTCCGGGCTCTGATAGCTTCATTTAAATTCCTGAATAAAACATGAAATATCTTTAATGAGAAACGAATATAGTTGTCAGGAGGGAGTAGCTCTGATATTGTTACTAGTTGAGATACAGAAGATGAAGATATAATGTGAATACCTTCCCTTTTAGATAAAAATGATGGTTGTTAGAAAAGACATATCCCTCTTCTGAGACATCATGTGTGCAACAAAATCAGAAAATTACAGAGCTTAACAGCACAGTCCCCTCTTGAGGAACTGCAGCGTCGGAGCTTCTGTGAGCTCACAGACACAAACCCACCCTGTCTGTTACCCGGAAAACGGATCACCTCAAACAGCATCGGGGAGAGCGAACACGTGCCGATCGGTAGAGCGAATCACTGCTTCCTTCTATGCGAGAGCTGGGTACCATTCCACAAACATTTTGTTGAGAGCAGGAGATACATAGACGTGCGAACTTATCCGAAACCACTGTCCTCTTCAAGACAGCCACGGCTCTGCGCAGAAGGAAGTGGGTTAGTGACATCACGCTGTCGAGGAGATGAGATTCCCACAGCTTCTCACTCTGCCAGGCTGCCTCTTTGATCACAGGCCCTGGGAAACCTGGGCCCAAGCCCCAGGCTCCAGAGAAAGCCTATTCACCTGGTAGGCTGTGCCTGGAATTTTCTTCTCTTCTTTCCATGGGCTTCCCTTATTCACTGTCTTTCATAATTAAAATAGCAGCACACCACCATAAGTTCAGGCTGAACCTGTTTTATTCCCAGGTGACCTTGAGCACTTTAGAAATATTACCAACAATAACTGGGGTTTGCTATGCCTGCCATTGAGATGGGAGCGCCAGGTCTTCAGCCCAGGAGACTGGGAGGAGGAAGGCCACAGAGCTCGCCAGCAATGGGTCTAGAACAACAGAGGACGATGAGGAGCTATTTCTTTCCATATTTCCCATTACAGTGCTGAGCTCTTTTAAAAGATAAACAAAATTCCGCTCAGTTCTCTTTTTCCTAGGAGACAAAACACAACTCTGCCTTTAGAAAATAGATTGAGTGGTTGGGTGAAGCAACCAGGGTTGGTCAGTTGATAAAGATTGTGTTTTCGTGTTACTTCGCACAGCGTTCATTGGATGAACAAATGGGTGGTGCTCATGTGCAATATGCCAGGGGAGGTACTGTGAGGAAGTAGGCTGGGTCACTGCCCTCAAGACCTTAGGGCAGCAATTTTCCAAACAATGCTGTTGCATGTGAAGGCTCCCCAAGATCTGGGCCCTCCCGTCTCTGTTGTCCATGTCCCACTGAGCACTGGAGACTGCAGTGCTGCATTTCTAACCAAGTTCCCGGTGATGCTGGCGTTGCTGGTCCCAACCATACTTTGAGTAGCAAGGATCTAGCCAGCTGATTGGAAGAATCTCCAGATTCTTCCATTCCTCCACATCTGCATTTGCATTGCTCTGTGTGCCAAGAGTGACCTCTTCCCGTCTTTGTGTGGGGATGTTGCTATCTTCTGGGCAGTCATTTCTAAACACTTGTCCCTCCTTCCTGAGGTCCCCAAGACCCCTAAGAGCATCCCTCTCTCCAAATACATATAACCTTTTTTTTGTACTTATTGATTTATCCATTGCTGCCTCATCCACTGGATTGAAAACTATTTGATGAAAGAGACCATCCATCTTGTGTGTCTAACCCAGTGCCTGACACATAGTAAGACTCCAAATAAGCATTTGTTGACTAAATGGATAAACACATAAATGATGGAAATAGGTAATATAACCTGTAGAGCTTTCCTGGTTTATACGCCCCTGTGTAAAATAAACCTAAAGGTTTGCTTTGTCCATGCTTGTATGAAGCCAAGAGATATAGATGAGTAGGAAATGCATTAAATTTTGTTCTTTCCTTCCATGAGACCCAATAACAATCTGGCTAATATGCTTTTACTCTTAATAGTGACTTTTGTTTTCCAAAATTGATGGAATCAGCCATTTGCTTTTGTCCTGTCTTTTCAGTGGTAAGACTATTCTGTAATTGTCTTTCTGTTCAGGGATGGAGCAAAAATAGCGATGACAGTCATGGCTAACTTTTACTGAGTTGTGCAGGAATTGTTAGGAGTGTTTCACATGTGTTCACTCAATTCATCTTTACATCGACCCTATCCAAACAATTACCATACCCCATCGAACAGTTAAAGGAAAAAAGGAACAGAGAGGTTGGCTCTCTTGCCCAAAGTCCACCAATCATTGTATATGGATAATGGCCTATTCTTTATCTTTGTGAAGATCAAAACAAGAATATGAAGATAAAATTGCCTAACAAGAGATGGAATTGACATACAGAAACGTTCTCTTGTCCTGACACGTTGAAGCAGGTTGCCCAAATAGAAGAGACTTCGCTTGAAATAGTTTAACATAAAATAAGGAAAAAATTACCTTCACTAATGACTTATGCCTAAATTTTAAGCATTTACCAGTCTGGTCAGGAGATCTGGAAAGTGCGCACCTTGTCCTAATTTGCAACTCCATGTTCTCATCTATCTTGCGTCTGCAGGGTGGACATTTAGTATAACTGGGTCATTTCAGTGAAAAGAGTCCTTGCTTCACCACCAGTTGGTTTTGGCCTTGATGTCCTAGACTCACCCTCCTCTGGGCACCCAGGCCTTCCTCCCTCAAGGCTCTCTTTCCCACACAGCCTCTTTCCTCCAGTGGATGCAGCTGGGGTCAGTTTGTGAACACAGACTGAGGGGTGCCTGTGCGCCTGAGGAGAGCCATGACTCACAGCCTCCCCATTGCTGGTGATGTTTAAACTAACATGGTTGCAAGACCCTTACCCATTTCCCTGTTACCCATTCAGCCCCTGGGGCTGAAGCCCTGTCTGTCTGGCTCAGTATATTTAGGTCTTGTTGACTCCATTCCTAAGGGAGGGGCAGGAGGGGTACCGAGGAGAAAGCTGTTTTCCGCTCCTCCTAGCTCTTCTACTGCAAATCTGTATGGCCCCCTTCTCCAGGGAAGTTGGATACCTCCTTGTTTATTCCTAGCCGCTGTCTGGGGCCTCGCCAAGAGTAGTCTCAAATATTGCCTTTAGAACCTTAATGTGGAGGAACCATCCGAGTCATGGGGTGACGTCACTAATCAATGAAGACACTTGTCCCCACTGAAGTGGATATGACCTCAGGACCCTCCTCAAAACACTATGTCTGGCAGCCTAACCAGGTGGGTTGGAGTTGGCAAGGCTTGGCAAAGCCCATCATTCACTCCTGGAGCCCAGCTTTGCTCTCACAACCTGTCCATCCGACCCTAAGGATCAATCCTTCGCTCCCTGGACAACCATAACTGTGTCTGACGTTAGCCCAGTGCCTACTTGAACCACGAGTGCTTTCCCTCCTCCCATACACCACGCTGGTCTTCTCAGGCCAGGCTGTGGTCCCCTTGCCCACCCAATCCTGAAGTCCTCTTTTTTATCCTCCCTCCACACTGCTGAGGACCCAGCATGATTTTTGGGCCGACCTGCCCAATTTTAGGCCAACTAGCTAAAATTAGTAAGTAAAGAGTGAAACATCCAAGGAAGCGATGTCTCTGCCATGTGTAGTTTCACTCCAATTCACTGTTAGCAAGATTGTTGATCACGTAAAAGTGTAATAATGACAGTAGCTATCGTTTAGTGCATGTGTCCTCTGTGTACAGCTAAGGGCTGTGCATGGATTATGCCACATGACCCTCAATGAAGTTAAAGGCATTTTACAATCTGGATTCCCCTATGTATACAGATTCATCTGTCACCTCATCCCCCTTTTTCCAGCCACACTGAGCTAAACAGACTCCTGCATGCTTACGCATGTTCTATGAGGAGCCATTTTACAGATGGGGAAACTGAGGTTTGGAGTAAGAAGTAAGATTTCACAATGAGAATGTCAGGGAATGGGAGATCAAATCCCACTTTTATCTAAGTTCATGCTCTTAACTACTAAGTTATATTAGGAAAGGACCAGAAACAAAACCTTCCAAGTTTCTCCCTCCTCCAAATACCCCAGACAGAGCATCTTCAAGGCAAAAAGGCTTTGAAGGACTGGATTTGTGCAGAATGGTTGTCATGAATCCTTCCACTTGTGAAGCACGCTGGGACCCTGGGGGCACTTCTAGTTCTCTGTAAACAGTGGTCTAGACAGGAAATTGGAACAATATATGCTCCTCACAGGCAAACGCATAACCTTCCGATTTTTACTGTTTGGGCTACGGCACCGGGGAGTCCAGAAGTTGCCTATTTGGGGTGAGAGACCTCTGACGACAGGGCAGAAGGATTTGATAGGAAACTGTTCCTCATCTTGAGGGTTGGCCCTATTTCCTCCTCTTCTGCAGAATGGAAGTGCTGGTAATGGTGTTGAACTGGGCGACATAGGGGTGGAGACAGGGCTGGGACTCATGTGAGGTGATTGAGACACTTGCTTGGGGCATAAAATTTAAGAGACTTCAAAAAAACTCAATAATCAAGATAGGCCATATATATATTTTTTGAGGAAGATTAGCCCTGAGCTAACATCTGCTGCCAATCCTCCTCTTCTTGCTGAGGAAGATTGGCCCTGAGCTAACATCCACACCCATCTTCCTCTGCTTTATATGTGGGACGCCTGCCACAAGATGGCTTGGTAAGTGGCGTGTAGGTCCGTGTCCAGGATCTGAACCAGTAAACCCTGGGCTGACGAAGCACAGCACTCGAACATCACTGCTATGCCACTGGGCCAGCCACAAGATAAGCAATATTTTAATGTAATATGTTAAAAAATCAAAATTAACGCAAAAAATCCCTGATGACCAAAATATCACAACTTTGAATAAACACAGGATCGGTGTTACTGATTTTTCCTTTTGCCTCTGGCTCTAAAATGGCTCAGCATGGCACTGAATGGAGATGAAATTGGGGGTGGAAATTTAAATTTGGGGAGCTCAGAAAAATCTTTACTAACCAATCTCTTTCTGAGTCAGCTCATGCCAGGAACATGGCTGAAATTATACCACGAGAAGGCAGAAAATGCAGTTATTCAGGGTTTTTTGGAGAACTCAGTGGTTACAAGCAAGAAGCAATTGATCCCTTCTCCCCACAGCCCTGGCACAGCCACCCTGGGACCCCAAACATCCCCTACCTGCCTGAAATCCTGAGCAGAACGCAGAGCCTTTCTAGTCATCGCGCTTCAGTGAGTAAAACTGTCTGGTCACTTTTAGGTAACAAAGCATCTAGCCCAGGACCACAACAAACTTCCAAGCTCTTAGTCAATTGCAAACCTCTCTCCTCTGCAGAATTCAATCACTGGGAGGGGGAAATGGCATAGGAAAGGAAGCTAGGGTTGGATTCTTCCCTTCCTTGAGCCACTACTTATTGTTTGCTGTTTGGGACCCTCCAGTAGGGGCACAGGCTGGGAAGAAGAGAAGTACAGGACAAAGCTTCTACAACAGGACTGCTGAAATCTGGCATTGATGACTTCCGGATGTGGCAGAATCCAGATGGTGAATCTTTTTCTCATGGGACCACTTGGGGTGGGGGTCTTTGGGCACCTCCTATTGCTCAGGGTCTCTATTGTGCAGTTCCCTTGATATGGACGAAGCCTCCCCCAGGTGGCCACTGAAGACACGCTCAGTCTTGTTTTCCATGGTTCCACTCCTAAGGCCCTCCCACTAGTCCTCTTGGATGGATCTCTCTCAAAAGGACACGATCCTGCTTCCTTACAAGAGTCTGTAGCCAGCCCCCAAGGCACTGAGGTTCATGGGCCCAGCCAACCTCAGAGCACAGGCACTTTCCAGTGTAGCCCTGTCTCTCAGTCTCAACACTACCCAAGGGCAGCGCTAACCACTGCCTCTTGCATCATCTGAGTCAAACATCGATCTCCACCCCCAACACCCACACAAACCCATCAGTAGGCACAGACGGTTCTCCTAAGGTTCCTACCAACTAGCCCAAGTAAAGGGGAAGGATGTCTTCTCCGTAGACGTGAGGGGTGGGAATCACAGGAAAAGATGCAGCTCTCACTCTGAAGAAACCCTTCAACTTCTCAATCAGCTCTCAGCCTTTTCTTTCATAGTCTGAAGTTGTTCCTGTAATGTCACACCAAAAAGTAAACAAAGAATATGTTTTTAATTCTCCCTAAGTAATAGGAGAATTCATACGTGATTGGATTGTTTGTTTTACCAATAAAATATAAGAGAAAAATAAACACAATTCAATATCACATTATTAGAAATACTTTCCTAGATATAGTGTCACATCTTATATAATGAAAATGATAGCACACACGCCTAAATACAAATGGAAGAAATGAAAAGTTAAATGCCAAGTAATGTTCTCAGATCGTGTGGGGATAATTTCTCTCAGTCAGATTTATAGATTTTTCTCTCAAAGCTAACTTCTATGCATTAATTTCCTCTCCTGTTGCCTTCAGGCAGGACTCTGCTGACTCACGCTTGATTTCCTCTGCAGTGAGGTTCCCATGTAGTCTTCCCACATGCATGTCGCCTTCCCTCTTCTAGGCCACCCTAATATCTCTGCCTAATAAATCTTTCGAAAAGAAAAGTTTATCCTGTGTCTTCCCCCTACAAGCATCAATGGCTCCCTAGTGCCAACTGAATACATTTCAAGTGTCTAGGCATATTTTCCTTCTGTGACTTCATTTTTTGTCTCCTACATACAAAATACCTATATCTGAGCCAAATTCATTGTGATCCAAAACAGCCACACTTTCTTACCACCATATGTAATAGATATTTAATGTGATGAAGAGGGTTTTAAGTGCTGTTAAAAGAGTAATTAAGGGTTAGTGCTTGATGTGTAAAGTATATTTGAGAGGGGTCTATGAGTATATCCTTATTATACTTCTATTCAATTGCCTCTTCGTGTTTCTATTTTCCTAATTCATTATGATTTTTTTTTGAGGAAGATTAGCCCTGAGCTAACATCTGCTGCCAATCCTCCTCTTTTTGCGGAGGAAGACTGGCCCTGAGCTAACATCCATGCCCATCTTCCTCTACTTTATATGTGGGATGCCTACCACAGCATGGCTTCCCAAGCGGTGCCATGTCCACACCCAGGATCTGAACTGGTGAACCCTGGGCTGCAGAAGCAGAACATGTGAACTTAACCATTGTGCCACTGGGCTGGCCCCCATTATGAATTTTTTAAAGAGAAAATCTGTGCCCTTTCATCAATGGAAGCATAGTACCTGGTATCTAATAAATATTTGCAAAGCAAAGAAATGCAGGTTACCTCAAGTATTACAGAGATCAATTGTGTTTAAAGGACTGAAAGATAATTAATTGATATTAAAATTTAAACATGCAAAGCAAATGAAATAGACAAAAACATATAAGAAAGGTGTGGTGATCAGGATAGGCTAGGTTAGCTGCATAACAAACAGCCCCAGCATCTTAAGAGCTAATGCAACATAGGTTGATTCTTGATCCCACAAAGTCCACTAAGAATGCTCCTGGTTGGCAGTTTCCGAGGAGACTCTCATCAAAGTGGGCACTCAGACAAGAGTCCTTCTATCAGTTCACTAACTTTTAAGTCTTCACTGAAGTCCTCTCCTGCATCTTCTGTGTCCAACCACCTTAAAGCAAAGAGTAACAGCATGAAGGGAATGCCTAAAATGCAATGCTTTAGGAACCAGGCTGGGTGCATCTGCCAGGTGTTTATCACTTCTAGGCACAATTTATCAGACCCATCCTCCCTCTGGATTCAAGGTAGGCTGGGAACTGTGGTTTACATCGTACCTGGGAAGGGAAGGAAAACCAGATTTGGTGAACACTGGCAGTCTTTCCTGCACTAGGTTTTTCTGTATAGTTTTAGAGCAAGCCCAGAATCCCTCCACCAATCTGACAAGCTAGACCTTGACAACGCAGTTGAAGGGAGATTACATTAGTTATCAATTACTGCATATCAAATTACCCCCAAACATACTGGCTTTATACAACATTTATTATTCCACAGTGTCTGTGGGTCAGGCATCCAAGTGTGACATAA
The DNA here is from genome assembly GCF_041296235.1 of Equus asinus. Lineage (NCBI taxonomy): Eukaryota > Metazoa > Chordata > Mammalia > Perissodactyla > Equidae > Equus > Equus asinus. The sequence continues at coordinate 107,222,138 of NC_091791.1, read as the reverse complement.
CTGGGTCCTCTGACTCTGGGTCTCTCTCAGGCTGCAATCAAAGCGTCCGCCAGGGCTAAAGTCATCTCTGGGCTCAACAGAGGGGTCGATCTGCTTCGAAGCTCATTCAGTCGCTGTTGGCAGGATTCAGTTCCTTATGAGTTCTTGCACTGGCTGTTGGCTGAAGGCTGCATTCAATGCCTTGATGTGCAGGAATTTCCACAGAGCAGCCAGCAACACGGCAGCTCAGCTCATCAGAGTGAACCACCCAAGAAGAGCCTAGAAGAGAAGGTAAGCAAGGCCAAAGTTACAGTCATTCATAGTCTAATCTCACAAGGACAGCCCATCACCCTTGCCGTAATCTGTTCACAGAAAGGCAGTCACCAGGTCCAGCCAAACTCAAGGGGAGGTGATTACAGAGGTTTCGTGCCAGCAGGGGGCGATTCCTGGGAGCAGTTTTAGAAGCCACCACCCCAGAGATGATGGGAAAAGTTAACTCTAAATGTCCAAACTATCGGGATGGAGTAATTGAATAGAGCACTTAATAAATGGGATAGTCAAGGAAATGTGGTGATGGACGGGAGAATGACAGAGGTGATTTGGGGAAAGAGAGAAGTAAAGTCAACAAAAGTTTGTTCAGCAAGTGGAGTACATGGAGTTAAAACGAAGCTTTACCGTGAACACGGAAATTACTTCTGAGCTCCTGGAAATGGCCAAAGTGAAGAAGAAACTACAATTAAAAGCAAAAGACCGATTTTAGAAAACATATACTACAAAAATTTCCATGGTGATAATTCCCATCCTATCTATGTCATAAGCCGGCTCTGAGAACTCAAGGAGATGATTCATCTGAAATAGCCTGATTCAGCAGGTCTCAGTGGGTGTGGAGAGTCCTTTAACAAGCTCCCCAGTGACCTGCGTGCTTCCTGTCTGAGGACCACACACTTTGAGTAGCAAGGACCCAGCAGAGGGCCTGGCCCATGGATACTCAATGAAAATTCTTCCCTTGTCTCAATGGTTCTCTCTCTTGAGCGGGCATCACAATGACCTGCAGGCTGGGTCACAATGCAGCTTGCTAGACCCCTCGGCCAGGAGTTTTGGATTCAGCAGTCCTGGGGCGGGCCCTAGGCACTATGAGGATAGTACATGAGGAAGATGTGCCATCATCCCACCCTCAAGAATTTACAATTTACAACTTGTAAAGGAAGGTTTCCCCTCTCCTCTCAAGGAAAAGCTGTTTATAAACCCAGCTACAGCCAGTACAAGACATCTTGGAGCTATTAAAACATAGTAACAAATGCCTTAATTAGGGCAGGAAGAGGGGGTGTTGTAAATCTCTCGGGGGGTCCCTCCGAAACAGCTTCTCTCACTGAAGGAACCAGGAGTTCCTTTTTACTTTATAAACATTCCTGGAACAACAAAATTAAAGTCTTCCAAAAAGGAGATTATAAACATTAAATGCTATTTATGACTCTCATGGTAAAAACTCAGCAGAATTCATTTTAATATTGTCGCTTAATAAATGTACTGGAGGGGTTTTTTTCCCCCTCTAATTTATTTCAAAGCCGTTCACAATACCAGCTCAGGAGTAGAGTGAGCTCTTGATGTGTGTGGCAGGGACCAGGGAGACACCAGCATCAGTAAGGAAGCTTCAGACGGCGCTGCCCCAGCCGCTCCACCCAGCCCCAGAAGCCCAGAGCTCAGAAGGTACAAGGCAAACCGGAAATCCCCCAGTCAAGTTCATTTCCAATTCAGCCCTTCCCATTGTGAGTTTTTCTGCTGGAATCATCTTCGCTCTGAAGGCAACATGCCCTCCACTTTCTCTCATCTCACACTTCTCTTGGCCTGGTTTGCCTCCCAGGAGAGGAAAGAGCTTTCGATCAGACTGCAATATGCAGACGGTTTCCCAAGAGGATCTGATGGAGGCTGGCAGTGACACGTGAGGGAGGAGAAAGCATCTCCCCGACGTTGAGGGAGAAGATGAGTGGTCCAGGCAGGGAGAAAAGTCCAAGTGAAGGCGCTGGGGGCCCACCAGGCATTTAAGTCCCGTGTCATCACGAGCTCTGTGGGATAGGGGTAGACTATTCCAGGTGGAATTCGGGACTCGCAGAGGGCAGACTGTGGGGTCTCGGTGCTGAACTGAGGGGTTGGAACTTCATGTCAAAATCTGAAGGACGTTGTTGAACAGGAAGGAGACATCAGGGTGCATTTTAGGAAGGTGACAGCAAAGCAGGAGAAGGATGGTGTACTGGGGTTCTGAGCAAAGGAAAGGTTCTTTATGGGGCTGTGTTCACGCAGGCACGAGGGGAGGGATCCTGAGCAGAGACTGAGGCAGAAAGTCCGTAGAGTGTCATTTCTCATTTTCTAGGAAGTGCAGCTGAGCGAATCCACTCACTGCAGTTGACCTCGTGACCTCGAACACATTTCTTTCACTTTGGCCAGAATGAGACTAACCCGGATGTTTTGATCCCAGATTTGAATCCTAATCCATAGACCAAATCCTCCCTCTTTTCACAGGTTCCCTGATGTCCTCAATGTCTCTTCCTTTGCCTGCATCCTCTTCGCTCAGCATGGTGACATCTTTCTGATTCTCAAAGAAACTAAGCCCGTCTCCAACTCAGGGTCTTTACACTGGCTGTTCCCTCTGCTTGGAGCACCATTCCCTGTGACGCCAGCATTGCTAACTCTTTCTCACCATTCAACTTAACTGCTTGACTATTCCCTCCTCAGGGAGCTGTCATTCCCTGGGTACCACGCCCTCAGCTTTTCTTTTCTCTGCTCTGCCATCATCTGAAATGGCCCAGCATCCTTATTTGTGAAAGTATTCATCCTCTCCCTTTCCTCAGTAGAACGTCCGGGTCTCCAGAATAGAGATCTGTCTCTGACATCGTCACTGCTTCCACCTCCGTACCTGCCGCTGTGCATGACACAGAGTAGACGCTCCATTAACTACTAGTGCCTGAGTGACTGAGGAACAGGAAACACGGAGAGAAGTGAATTAGAAGATGCTCTCTTGCCAAGGAGCCACCATTTAGTTCCCTTCTCCCAAAGACATTACCTTCCTCTCTCATCATCATAATTCCCCCACAATGAGGGGACAGACTAGCATCCTTGCAAGAGCAAATTTTCGGGGTGCGGTGGAGGGAATCACTCTTGCTGCAAGTTTCTCCCAGTGGATGTCAGTTCTGGCCGGGAGAACACTCACTTTTTCTCCGGGTAGGGTACCCATCTATGCGACAGCCTCTGACTATAACAGCTACCTCAGAGACCAGACAGGAGGCATTAAAAATTAAACAATGGAAGAGTCGATTGGCTTCCAATCTCGGGTTTATAGACAGGAAAATGCTTAATGACAGGTGGTCTCTGTAACAAAGGTGGCCTCTGAGACACATTTCTCTTGATTTTATTTTTTAATTAACTTTTATTTTCAGTATTTTGCCCCTTTTTTCTGTCCCTGCTGAAATGATATATAAATGAGAAAAGACTCATGACTGTCCCCACAGCAGCCCGGGCCACCTCACCACCGGCTGCAAGAGGAAAAAACCTTTAAAGATCACTCTGTCCTGGAATTCTAATGTTGCCAAGGGGCACACACGGATTCGCGTAATACGGCCCCCAACTGCAGTTCTTAAAGCTAAAAGCGTGCCGTTCCTCAGCGCTTTGTAGTAACAGTCTCCTAATTACCCATTCTGAGCCCCGTGAAACCGCATTCCTCCTAGTTAAGGATCTTACATCCACTGCAAGACACACCAGTGAGCTGAGTATATTTTATTCAGCATCTATCAACGGGGCATGAAGAGTAAAACGGGCACAGTTCGAGTCTTACTATGTGGCATTAAGGTGGATATATTCTGACTTAGAGCGGGGTCACGATTCAATTATATACATGCATATGCATGTATGTATGCACACATACACATATATAATATGGTCCTTGATACCAATAAGCAAGTAATATGTTGCTTTACTATTAGTGCTGCTCTGTCGAGGCCATGATCTCATCTGATTCTCACAATCACCCTGGGAGATAGCAGACCCATTTTATAGAAGTGAAAGCTAATGCTCAGAGAGGTTGAGTGACTTACCTAAGGTCACACAGCTAGTGAGTGCCAGGGCTGAGGTTTAAACCCAGGCAGTCTGACTCCAGAAATGGTGCTCTTGACCCCCTCACAAGACTGAAGCATATGGTTATGTCCTGGGGAGTGAGGGAAAGAAAAAGAAAAATAATTTGGGAAAGGTAGCAAGAACTAGATTGTACAGCATCTTAAATGCCATGAGAAGTCATTAGAACTTCACTCTGCAAGTCATAAGGAAGGACCAGGGTTTGAATGAGAGGTCTGTGAATAAAAGGACTGACAGGACTCCACCTCATCACTTTATTACTATCAAAAAAAAAAAATATACATATATATATATATATATATATATATATATACAGGGCCCAGCCCCATGGTCGAGTGGTTAAAGTTCCATGCATTCTGGTTAAAGTTCCATGCATTCTGCTTCGCCTGTCCAGGTTCATGGGTTCGGATCCCAGGCACAGACCTACTCCACTCATCAGCCGTGCTGTCGAGCATCCCACATATAGAATAGAGGAAGGTTAGCGCAGATATTGGCTCAAGGCTAATCTTTCTCAGCAAAAAAAAAAACACAGAGGAAGATTGACAACAGATGTTAGCTCAGGGCAAATCTTCCTCACCAAAAAAATAAAATAAAATAAAATATGTATATATATACACACAAACACACACAGATTTGTTTGTTGTTACTTATATATTGTGCCTCTTCCTTTGCTAGAAGGAAGGTATCCCGTGAATGGGTCCTTGTTCTCTGCCGCATCCTCCAGGCCTACAAGACGTACAAGGCATTTAATATACTGAGCGAATGGACCAAGGAATCCAGGTGTAAGTTGCAATGTCCCCAACCAGGACCACCTGGGTTCCTTGAACTGAACCCCGCTCCCCCAGGCCCCAGTGCAGCTCTCCCACAGCGCTCTTGATCAAAATGGCCGCCTGCGCCTGGCTCCATCCACTTCTCCTCATCCCTCAGCCCAGACTTGGCAGACACACGGCCCGGCCTCAGGTTTTTCCAGGAGACGGGATGGTCTGGTTCTGATCTGCTGACTTCAGTCTATCTCTCCGGATTATCTGATTTGATAGGGACTCCTGTCAAAGGAGGTCCTCCTGGCTTTTCTGCTGTGCAGCCTCCCTTTAATATGAATTGTTGTATCACGTAGCTTCATTTGAACAGTAGTAAAAGGGAAAAAAAAAACCCAACCCTGCTTCTGAACTCAGCCCTCCCTGTTCACTCCGCCCCGCGCTTCATTGCCTCCTCCGTACCCTCCGCATTTAGTACGGAGCACTTAACCTTCCACGGCATATTTTTATGCTCCATTTTCCGTGCCGTTGTGAAGGAGACGAAAGTAAATGGAGTTCACTTTGGATGGGCGCTGCCGTCTCCCATTGATGTGCTTTCCCGCCCGCCCCACTTCCCCAAAGGGAAACACAAATGCAGAGAGAGCAAAGCTGTTTGCAAATGAAATGCATTTCACAAGTCAGGCTGGCAGGAACCGTGGCCTTCTGCTGGGGACACCAAACTAAGGAGGAAAACACCTCCGACTGCGACTGCTCGGTACAGACAAGAGCATTTACTTAGTAACAAAGCACACCAGGACAAGACCAGGTTAGCTGTCTTGTTTACATTCCCCTGGGGTCTTGTGCTTCTCCTAACACTTAGCACACATAACCACTTGTTTAATGTCTGCTTTCAAGGATATTGTTCCAGTGAGCGATCCCCATGCAACTCAGTGGCTTAAAACAAAAACTGTCATTTATTCTGCTCACAAATACGCAATTTGGGTCAGGTTCACAGCACCAGTATGTGTCAGCTCCCTGCAGGATCTGGAGCATCTGGAAGATCCGCTTCTAAGATGGCTAACTCCCCACTGGCAAGTTGGTGCTGGGGAAGCAAGTCAGGGCTGTTGGCTGGGGAGCCTTGGTTCCTCTCCAGAGAGGCCTCTCCACCAGGCCATTGGGTATCCTTATAACACAGTAGTTGGTTTCCAAAAGCTATGTTCCAAGAGACAGAAGGTACAAGTTGCCAATCTCTTAAGATCTGGGTCCAAACACTGTCTGTTATGGGTTGAATTGTGTCCCATAAGAAAAGGGATCTTGAAATCCCAACCACCCACATCTCAGAATGGACCTTATTTGGAAATAGGCTCTTTGCAAATATAGTCAAGTTAAGATGAGGTCATTAGGGTGGGTTCTAACCCAATATGACTGGTGTTCTTATAAAAAGGGGAAATTAGACACAGACACAGACATGCACAAAGAGACGATGATGTGAAGACACACGGGGAAAGCGTCTTGTGAAGATAAAGGCAGAGACAGCAGTGATGTACACCCGTGAGCCAAAGATTGCCAGCAAACCCGCAGAAGCTAGGAGAGAGGCGTGCCATAGCTTCTCTCCCAGTGCTCAGAAGGCGCCAAACCAGGCAACACCTTATCTCAGACTTCTAACCTCCAGAACCGTGAGGGAATAAATGTCTGTCATTTAAGCCACTAGTTTGTGGTACTTTGTTACAACAGTCCCGGGAAACTGATACCCTGACAGCGCATCACTATTGGCCAAGGCAGCCAGTCACACAGCCAGCCCAGAATCAAGAGGAGTCTTAGGAGAAGTGTCAAAAGATTCTTGGCCATCATGAAGCCACCACAGATATTGAAGCAGAGGTCATGGCTATCTAGTTTTCCACTATTTTACCAGTGCCTAATACATAGATGGTACACAAGAAATATTTATTGAGAGAAAGAAAATGAATAAAGCTTTAATGTTTTGTTGGTTTTTCTGACTCAAACTGATTTAAAGCATAGCACTACTTTTTGAAAAAATCCTAGCATTGAGTAAGCAGACGAAATGGTACCATTGTGATCCGTGGTGTCTTCTTCACCTTTGGATTCTAAATCACAATATTTCAAAGAAATATCTGGCTCTCCATCCTTTCAACCCCCAGCTACTGTGGGTGGATAGGGAAGAGGAGTTGGAGCCTGGCTGAAGCTCTGGGGATTGAAAAACTGTCAAAGAATCAGAATGATGATGATAAGAAGAAGAAAAATAATTAGGAGGAGAGCAGTGACTATTAATTAAGCCCCTACTATCTACCTGATACTTCACATATGTTGCCTTATTTAATAGCCACGAAATTCCTATGTCATCGGTATCATGCTCCCTGTTGTACAGCTGAAGAAACAGGCTCAGAGGAGTTAGGAGCCTTGCACCCAAAACGCACCACCAGAGAATGGTGAGATTCAGATTCAAATTCAAGTCCATACAACTCTGAAGTTTGTGTTTTTCAACACTGCTCAAGCCAAGTGGATGGACTAAACTCACCCCACATAGCACTGTGCTCGTGTGGGACGGAGTTCTCAGAAGTCACCTGGTGATGCAGCAAAAGTGATGGAAAACCTGGGACTCTGGAATCCTTGTTGTCTATTTGGGGACACTCTACCTTATCCTCCTAAATCAAATTTTTCCAAAAGTGCCTGAAATACCACTGTCCAATGTCATCTCGATTCACGCACACGCTGCCTTACTCAGTGCTGTTCTTCTAAAGTACACGATCGGCACTTTGTTAATAACTGTGGTCTCCTGAGGAAATCATGTGAAATGCATCAGTTTCTATTTAAGACTGACAATGGCGGGAGGAGAAGGGGGACACTGTCGTTCCAGGAGCTTGCCGCCTTTCCTGGCCAGCATTTCCCTCCCCAAAGGTTCAGGTCCGAGAAACGTTATTCATTATGCTCCCCTTCGCCTTCTCTGCTTGATACTTGAGGCCTCACAGTCTGGAGGAAGAAGGAAGGGCGAGAGGGAGGGATGGGAGACAGGAGGGCATCGCTGATAAGAACAAAGGGCCAGCAGCTCCGGAAGCCCATGAAGCACGCCGCCAAGAGGAGCTGACTTCCAGCAACATGAAAAGACGAGTGAGGAGGAGGATTACAGGAACTTCCTTTTCTTGTGGTGTGGCCCAGTCATAATGGTGTTGTGGTTACACAGCAAAGGCTCATTAAAACAATAAATAAACCACAACTGCTGTAACTAGGAGTTCTCTTCTCCAGCAGCTTTGCAGAAAGACAAGGAGCCTCAGTTCCTCTGTCCTGCCATTTACTAGCTGTGCTCCTGGAATATGGCAAGATTAATTTAGAACAGCAAAGAAGAACAGAAATCTCGTACACTCTATTGTATCATATGGGATGAGGCTGAAGAGAGAGGCGCAGATATTTAAGTATTCCAGAAAAAGCATTGTCGTTGGATCCTTCTGGATGATAACAAGGTCTCGATTTAGAGTTAAATTCCATGTTCCTAGCCCACGCTCTCACTAAGGAATGTCTGGCTACATTTCCAAAATGCTTCCCTAGGAGGTACATGCATTTGAATTAATGAAAGAGGCAGAAATGACGAGCTACAGGCAGGTAATTCGTATATCCAATTGGCGATTTAAAACCCCTCGCTTCTCTAGCACCTTTTTCTTTAACTCATCTAAAATTCCAAACAGCGTCTTCTGGAATAGATACAAATTACCCTATAATTTCAACAATACAAGATTATAGGAGGGTTTAATTCTAAATTGCCCACTTCTAAAATGTAAGTCTGACCAAACTATAGGGCATTCAAGCTCGCTCTCAATTATCATATAAATGTATCTGGCAAACATATTTGTTATTCCAAATCTCCAAATTGCAATTATTCCCCCATTCAGTACCAAGTAATATCCAAACTTTCTAGCCTGCCCTCAAAGAATTTTCAAGGTCAAGTTCTGGCCCATCTAGCTCTCAATCTTTTCTCCTACACTTGCCAACAGGCAGGCCATATGAGCTAACGTGGATTTGTCATTATATTCCCAAGAGGTCAAGGGTGTCTGCCCATGGTGGGGCCGCCTTCACTCCGTGCCCTGTTCCTCTCTACCCCATGGTGCTGCCCAGGGGTTAAGAGCATAAATTGGGATCAGGCAGACCTGGAAGTGAATTTGTGTCCCACTCCTTATCAGGGAGGTGATCGTGAGCAGAGGGAACATTGACTCAGTTCAGTGTAAAAATAAGAGTATCTACCTCACAGAATTCTTGCAAAGATTAAATGAGAAAATGAATACAAAAGATTTAGCAGAACCCATGGCATAAAGTAAGGACTAAATAAAGCGAGAGTGTCATTGCTACAAATATTATTACCTGCAATTGTCAAAATCCTTCAATCCTATCAAGATGCAAAAGCAGCCTTCCAAATTACTTCACTTGAAAGCAATCTCTTTCGCCTCTGAGCTCCAAAAAAAGCTTAAATTGCATCTCTAACGGGCATTTCTCACATAGAGACTTTTAATGTAAATTATTTCAGAATAATAATAAATATATCTAACGCTCGTATAAGTGTGAATCACTACTCTAAGTACTTTATATACGTCATCTCATTTACTCCCCACAGTAACTATGTGAGCCTTGCACTATTATTACCCCATTTTACAGATGAGGAAACTGAGATGCTGTGAGAGCAAGTCATTTGTCCAAGGTTGCACAGCTATTTGAAGGTGACACTGGGACTCAAAGCCAGCAGGGCAGGCTGCAGGGTCTCTGCTCTTAACTGATACGTGCCACTTCATCTCTGCTTACCTCTTAGCAGGGTGAGAGCAGGTGCACCAGCCGTCTCTTTTGCTCACACCAGTCCTGGCCCTATAATCTTATTGCAGTGGAAAGGAAATGGAGTTTAAGGTCATAGACTTGGCGTCAAAACTCCATTTTAGCCACTTAATAGCTGTGCGGCCTTGGGCAAGTCATTTCATATTTCAAAGTCCCATTTACACAGCTGGAAAGTGAAAATTCTTAAAAGATTAGAAATAATATATATCAAACACTAAGTATCCAACATATGGTAGGTACTCAACTAATTTCTTAATACATTTGAAGGGTTCAGGCAGCAGGAATTATATTTTCTTTGTTCCTCTTAAAGGAATCTCAGAAAGAATCCTACATATTCGCTTGCACAGAAGAGCAACTCAACACATATTTATGGCCTGAATAAGTGAATACATAAATAAAGGCCTGTGTGATATAAGTAAATAGTTCTAGAAGAATGTGGAAAATGGTCATATTTGGCTGAGTTTGTACCTGAAAACCTTGTTCGTAAAACAGTGCACATTCTTTTCTGTTGCGGTGGCATTCAGAGTTTCCCTTAGTATAACAAATGATCTCTCCAACCCTGAGGCTGCCCTAGTTCAAGGCCAGGGTTCCGTCTACGGGTGACTCAAAGGCAAACAGCACCACCTACTGAACTGTGATTTTCCACATTCCAGAAGGAGGTCAAAATGTGAGCCGTGTCGAGGCCACACCACTGCACTTAACTCTAAGTTTAAACAGAGTGTAAGTGAAAGCTACACGATTGTGTAAGTGAAAGCTACATGATTGTGTAAGTGAAAGCTACATGATTGTGAAAAAGACAAGGTCTGCTGGAAGCAGAGGGGGATTTTGGTTACTTTGACTTCCATCCTCTGATGAGCCATTGTCGGAGTGTTTCAGTGGCTCTGGGAGGCAGGCAGCCCGGTGGCTCTGATTCATCCATCAGTGAGGGACCACACTGGAGTTCCCCAAGGCTGGTCTTCCACAAAATTCAGCCACACTTCAGTAAGCAGTGTAATTTTGTTCAAACACTGACGGAGGTCACAGAGTCTTTTCTGAGGTGTATAGATGTTTATTCAGTAGCAGGATCTCCTTGGATAAAAGGACAAGGTCATCAGAACCTGGACTTCTCTCTTCACTCCTCAGTGAGTCACAGGCGAACATTTGATTTTGACTTAGTTTATGTGCTCATCTCTTCAGCTTCTACACATTTGCCTGCACATCCTTAGGGGAACAGTGAAAGAACCTAAATTTCCATTTAGGAAGAACCTAAAGTTCCATTTATGTTGGAGTGCCTAACGCTGAATCACCTGAAGCATCCCATCCAGTGCCCGGCCTATAGGAGATGCTTAATAAGTGCCCGGTACATAAATGAATGAAACACACTGGCCATCTGGAAGCACGAAGCCTGATGCCCAGCACTGCAAACACCATTCAACTCCTCTCTGTAGACAACCCTGGCCTCCTTCTTTCAATACCTCAGTCTCTGGCTTCACCTTTCTGCCCTTAAAGCCTATGAAACATGATCCCGCAAACCATCGTATGTGATGTTCGGGGACCAGACAGTAAAATTCCTAATTAATTAAGGAGAGCCCTGACTAGGTTCATTTCACTGATTTATGCCCAGTTTCTTCGCATAAATCAATAAATATTTGTAGAATAAGTGAGTGAATGAATTAATTAATCAATGAAAGTACTAGCAAGGATAGCCTTCACAGAAGGAAGGACAAGGAAAACGAAGGAGCGGAGAGATGGAGGGGAGGAGGAAGGGAGAAGAAAGAGAAGGGCAGGCCTCTGTGGAGGAGGGTGGAAGAGCTGAGGGAAGAGAAACAGCCAGCACAGGAGTCTGCCTCTTCGGCTCAACCAGGAAGAACTCTCGTCTCCACGACCTTGTCTCACTAAAATGTCTCGGCCACCCTTTGGCTCCTTCCCCAAGCCTGTGCTGACTCTCCATGCTAAGGGAGGCCCTGCAGAGCAGGGTCCCTGCTACATTCCCTTCTAACCAACCACGCCGTGGCTGAGGCCCTGCTTCCCAGATCGCCATGGCTTCCCTCCACCTCACAGCCCGAAAGCTCTTTCCCAGGACAAGCTCTGCAGCCTCTGTCTGTGTCCTCCTGTCTCTTCTGGTCTGTCTGGCAGTCTGACTCTTTTTCTTCCTCTGCTATCCTCTCTCTGTGTGTCTCTCTGTTTCTCTGGCTCCCTCCGTGTCTCTGTCTCTGTCCCTCTGCATGTGTGTGTGTTTCTCTGGGTCACTCTCTTCCTCTTTCTGTTTCTCTCTCTGTCTCTGTCTCTGTCTCTCTCACTCTCTCTCTCTCTCATCTTTCTGTATCTTTCTCTGCATCCCTTTCTGTGTGTCCCTGTCTGTCTCTGTGTCTGTCTCCCTCTTCTCTTTGTTTCTCTTTCTCTCTCTTGCTCTCATTGTGTATGTCTGTCTCCACCTCTCTCTGTGTCTTTGTATCTAGATCTGTCTGTCTATCTATATCTGTGTCTGTCTGTCTAGCAGTGTGCATCTGTGTATGTCTATCTCTGTCTTACCCTCTATTTCTTTGGGTCTCTCCCTTTCTGTCTTCCTCTCTCTTTGTCTCGCTCTGTTTCTGTGTCAATCTCTCTGTCTCTGTCTCTCTCTTTCTGCCTTTCTTTTTCTCTCTTTATCTCTCTATATTTTTCTCTTTGTGAGTGCATCTCTCTCTGTTTCTCCCTGTCTCAGTGTCGCTTTCACCCTCTGCCAAACTGCTTCCTCTTTATTCTATTCTAGCGTCATCTAACACATCAAACAACTGTGTCGTTCCTTCCCATCCTTGCCCTGGTTCCTGACGAGGATCCCTGGGAAAGGCTTTCTACGCCACTTATTTAAATCTTGGGATTGCAGAGCTCTTCATGGTGACAGCAGCACTTTGGAGGAATATGCATCACCGTTCTCTGAGCTTAGATAACCACATGAAGGCCTGAAATACAATGTTCTATAAACATGTGACCTCATTTACTTGCCCCGGAGTGTCCAGAGAAGACATCAGGTCTTGAGTAATTTGGAAACTCCCTAAACTGTGTACACTGGAGTGGCCTCGGAGCTGCAGACAGAGGGGGGCCTGAAAGAGAAGGCCATTAGGAAGATTTCATCTTTGTGCCTCCCTGTGATGAAGTCCATGCCTTGGCGCGCTGACAGATAACTGGCAGCTCTCCCTCCCTGGAACTCAGCTTACCAGACTGAGCAGCCCAGACAGCAGTTTAACCTGAGGGTCAGAGGGCAGCCAGGCGTTATCTACCAACTGGCTGTGTTCCCTCCGCCTCACTGAGTTCCGCCTTCTCCTACAGATTCTGACAGGAGGGGCCAGACCGTGGGGCTTCCCGCTAGGATTTAGAGATGCAAAGAGCCATTCCAACCCGACCCCCACCCCCATTTTTAAATGAATGAGACTCAACACAGATTCCTTATTAATAACATATACTGGAGGGTATGTCCTGAGACCCAGGAGATGTGAATGACAGCACATCAATTTGGGGTGTGCAAAACACACACACACATACCCATACAGACCAGCGTGCGTATCAAAGCCATCTTGTGAATCTTCAGTTGATTAAAGATGAGGATTGAAATGCATGTTAATAACCAGAAAATAACTTACAATCTAACATCTTGATTGTACTAGAATTCAAAGGGCAGCAAGATGGGTTGAAATGCACATATCTAATCACCAGTGGAATTAACAGATTTGCAAAAGTTATGCTTGAGAACATTATGTGTAGCTATAACACAGCATAATCAAATTCTCATTTAATTTATTAATGCTAAAATTCAGACTATTTGCACATTAGCATTTTTTCTGATATTAATTTGGGGGTTATTGAAAAAGCACGTTTTTAAATGCTTTCTTTCTCATTGATATTTTTAAAGCAAAATCACATGCTTTAAAAGCATATTATTCATTTGAGTAAGAACATTTCCCCTCTTTCTTTTCATCTTGATCTCACAGACCAAGTTGGATATATGGAAACCAAGTTGGGAAGCTACAAAAGCCGCAGTCTTGTTCAGGAACGTGTGGCATGCATTCTTTTGGCTGCTTTCCTTTCCTTTTCCTCTATCTGGCCACCACGCCCAGTCCCACTGTCAGCAATATTTACATGTTAGCCCATTGTCCTTGTCCTGCTGGCAAGGGTCTGTGCTCCTTCCCTCTGCAGCTGGCCTGGACTTCCCTCTCAGCAACACAAATCCCACAACACTTCTGTCACTCACCTGAGCCCTCCTTGGGCTAGAATCCCATCCCAGCTCAGCTTCAGGTCCACACTGGGTGAGGCGTGAGATATGACGCAAAGCAGAGTGAATTTTCAAACCAAGGACTCACATGATAAAAATTGCGCCAGGACCTTATGAAAACAACAGAGAGAAGGGACATGAATTTGAGTAGCAATACTTCTACTTGTGGAAGGGGTTTTATTCCGTGTACACGTAAGTCAGGCACATAGAAATCACATATTAATCCATTTATTGTGACTGGGCTTCATAATCGGGTCAATGGTTTTGTGGGGCAAGTGGGGATTCAGAGAAGAGGAAGTAAAGGGCAGAAACACGAAAGGTGAAGAAGACTAGTTTTTACTTAAATTACCTAGCACAGTTTAAAGTATCACATAAAAAATAACCTCAAAATGGTTACTGCGTTAGAATGCCACTTTTGTTGTTAATTGAAGAACTGTGGATTGGAGTCAGAAGATTTCGGTACAAGTCATGTTTTTATCACTTTCTAGTTGTGAAACATTAGCCAAGGAATCGTGCCTCTCTGAGCCTTTGAAATAGCCTCTGTGCAATCGTAACGGTTATAATGCCAGCTTACCAGAACTGCTAAAATGACTTATTGAGAAAACAGTGTATATCTTAGTACTTTGTAAAACGTGAAAAGCCACACGTATAAGGTGCTATTAATATAAAAGTCTGTTTATTTACATAATTCTGGATAAATTTACTTTTCCTCTATTTTAAAAAATTAGTAGCATGTCCAAATGCTTTTCCTTTTTTGCCTGCTTAATGCCTGAACATGGCTTCCTTTTCATTTGTGCACCTGGCTCCTTTGGCCTAAGTGTCTAGGAAATGTCTTATTTATTGTAACACCAAAAAATTAGTGGGACACAAGGAATATGCTTGTGCTTCCAAGTTACACAGGCTTGAGCTCAAGTCCCAGCTCAGCCACTTACAAGCTACGTGACCTTGGGTACTTTACTTAAACTCTCCATGTGTCTGTTATCTCAAAAAGAAAGGGCGAGAGTGAGTGAGTAAATGACACTCACTGCTTTGTTTGGGGATTACATATGATATAAGCAAAAACTGGGACATAGAAACATTTGGTATTGGTCAAGAGCCACACAGATACGAGTATCAGAAACCAAATTCAAGCTGGTTCAAGGGAATTTGTTGCCCCAAGTAACTTGGAAGTGCAAATTTAGACACAGCTCCATCCACAGTCTGAAGCTTTATCATCAGGGTTTCTTCATGTCTCGCCTTTGATTCTCGTGGTGCTTTGGCTTCATTCTTTCCCACTACAGACGGTTTCTTCCTGTGGCCAAAGGGCGATTGCAAAGGGAAGAGGCCTGCGCGAACTCTTAATAACCCACTTAGCAGAAAGAGAACTTTGTCTTTCATATATACATAAACACACACACATAGATGCACTTTCATCTATGTCCATCAGCCTATGGATAGATAGATAGAAATGAGATGGAGAGATAGACATGATATAGATAGATTATAGAGAGATGATAGAGAGATGATAGACAGATAGACAGATAGATAGATAGATAGATAGATAGATAAATATCTTGGATCCTATGCCCATTGCTTTGACCTAGAGGTGGGAGGAGTGCTATGATTGATGGTCCTATTAAGTCACATAGATTGGGAGAGGAGTCAATTCTCCCAAAAAGGAGGGGATATTGATTAGTCAAAAACCATATGTTTCACCCATGGCAACTCAGCATGCATGTACGTGCCGTTTTACTCTATATTTATTTAAAATAATTCTCTTGCTTGATGTGAACAACTGCAACCTAATCCTTTCCCAAAGGAAATCTCACAAAGGCACATCTATGTGCTTCATCTTGCTCAAAGTCCAGGCTCTCTGGGTGATATATATTCTTCTTAGGTCCAAATGTGAAGGCGTCTAGTCTAGTAATCAGGGATAACTACCAATAAAATCCCAATTTGGAGAAGGGGAAATGACATCCCGTAATCATTGGTGCATAGGACAGTACTGTTGGAGAGAGTCTGCAAAAGCTTACTCCCCAGCCTGCAGATGAGATCCTTTATCAGGTAATTGGTTACATCTAGATCACCGGAAAATCCCATTTATCCATCTCGCTCTGTGGCCACACCTAGGAAGGGTGAGAGGGATCAGTCCCCTTTTGGTGGCTGAAGATCTTTCACAGACACTTTCATTTAATTCAGTTACTAGGACTGGGAGATTGCTCTAGAAACGGGGCAATCACAGGGCCCTGTCTGCGAGGCTTGGACTTTCTCTGGAAACGCACTGCCTTAGCTTGATTTCTGGAGTCTGTTCTAATGACTAACACCAAAAGTCTTGCTGAATCTTGTTTCTTGAATAAGGAGCCCACCTTTGCACATTTATCTCTTAACAACCGGTTTGATGCTCTGCCCATTCCACTAGCCTTAAGCTTACTGACTTCCTTCGTGGCTTTTGTCTCAGAGCACTGTAAAACATCATGTTTCCAGAAACAAGGTGGGGCCAACCAGTCCCTGACCTCTTGCTCTTTCTCCTCCTGGTTGTACCCAGTGGCCAGGACTTTATAGGCAAGGCGTGGATCTCAGCAGTTAAAATTTGGGAAATACATGGAGAGCAGGCTTCCCCCAAATTCTTATCTCTTTCTGTGACGGCTTTGTAATGTGTCAATTTGCCTATGCGGAATCATATTTCCCCAAATTTCATTGCTTGTATATTTCCTGTTAAAGTGGCCACAAGAGAGTTCCTTGTGTGAGATTTGGAGGGAGAAGGGAAGCAGCAGCCATTCTGTAGCTCACACACATTGTTGTTGACTGCTTCCTCTCCTCATTTGGCATGAGGCAGTCCTGCAACAAGTTCACCCTTCTCCTGGATCCTCCTGGAGCTTCTCTAACTCCCGGGCAGGTATGTGTTTAGCTCCAGGTTGAAGGACCCAGCTTCCTCAGGATGCCCACATCCACACCCACAACAGCTTTAGAGGCAACAAGAGCAAAGACAGGTTTTAGCCCATCCTCAAGGACTCCAGCTCATGCTTGTGGGCTCTGCTTGGTTTTGCCCTCCCCCACCTTACATACACCTGTCCGTCTTCTCTTCCTGTCTGTCCCCTGGTCTTCAAGGTCCAGCAGCAGACAGAAAGACTACAGCCTTACAGAGACCACAGCTGTGTGGGGTCAAATTACTGTAATGTATCTATAGCTACGTCTCTCTATCTATTTATCTATCTTAGTGGTCTACTCCTCTGATTGAATCCTGACTGATACGCTTTCCCATTTTAACTATTTTCTCATTAATTGCCTTTGATCACCTTTACATTTCAAACTCCAGTTTGAAATGTTGGCTTGATTATATGAGACCCATTCATCTTGTTTGCTGTTCACAGTGAAATAAGCCTCACTTGTAACTTTGAATCCATTTCCCCTCTGCTGTCAGAGCACTAACAGATAGGATTTGTCCATGCATCTGGAGAAGGTGGCCATTGTTCACCAAGTTCTACATCCTTCTGGATTACCTGGTTCTCTAAATTCCACCTTTCCCAGCTATAAGGCTGTGTGTTAGCACCAACAGCAACAATGTCTGGGTTTTAGTACATGCAATCGTTCCCAAAAAGAAGGATAATGGGAAACTCCAAGTTAATGGTTTTCCAATTTCCCCTGGTGATAAAGATGTAGGAGTAATGAGAATCTCTAGCTACTCCAGCAAATTTGTCCTTTTTCTGTCAGAGTTCCCGCAATGAGGAGTTTCATTGCTCATCCCAACCAATTTCACAGCCATATTAAGTAGACTTACTGCTAACCAATGAACAGATTGCTTTGGAATGAGTTGGTTTTTCATCCTCTTGATAGTCAGTTTCAACATGAATGGTCTTATTAGGTAGGTAGTCAGTCCAATTCAATCTTAAGATGTTCAACTGGGGGCCGGCCCAGTGGTGCAGTAGTTAAGTGTGCATGTTCCTCTTGGGTGGCCTGCAGTTCACTGGTTCGGATCCCAGGTGCGGACATGGCACCGCTTGGCAAGCCATGCTATGATAGGCGTCCCACATATGAAGTAGAGGAAGACGGGCACGGATGTTAGCTCAGGGCCAGTCTGCATCAGCAAACCGAGAGGAGGATTGGCAGCAGATAGCTCAGGGCTAATCTTCCTCAATAATGAAAAAAAAAGATGTTCAACTGATTGTTTCGAATGTCGTATTTTCCACCATACCAGTCATGTTTTCGATTTCCTCTTATGTCCACTCCTTGAAATGTTTATATTTTATTAATGGCATTGAATTCAAACTATTGCTAAAGTAGTAAGCCATAGAGGGAATTTGTAGGAATCAAGAAAAATGTGGTTATTGTCTACAAAAGAAGATGGTTTAATCTTGCCTTTTGGCCAGTAACTGATCTCAAGACCTATATATTAAGTTGAACTGCATGAAACTGCCTTTTTTCACAAGGTCAGAATCATAGATTTGCAATCTAATACGTTAACCTAAAAGAAAATTCTTTAACCCAGTGTCCATAATTTGCATATAAGAAGATAAAACAAGGAAAGAACCTAAAACAAGTTCAAAATTTCTTTAGGTAAAAAAAATAATTATAAAGAACAAAAGTGTCTCTACTACCAAACAAATGATTTAGGGAGGATAGAAATAACAATATAAAACACACACACTCATTTCTATTCCCAGAGGCCAGGACTAATCATAAGGAAATTAAGAAAGTGTTTAGTCCAGATTTTCAATAAATTAATTTAACTTCAACATTAGTCTTTTTCTTGAGAAATTCGCCTTTTTGACTCTAAAGCATGTTCTCATGATACTTCCTAATAATTTAGCTGTCAGGGTGACCGAAGAGACAAGGATATTAAAAATTCTGACCACCCACACCTTTGCAACTCAACTGGAACTCACAATAATTATAGTTCCCCTTTTTATTATTATAAATACATATATTTTTAAAGTCAAATTTAAAGTGAGGTGTTTTTGTCCGTTTCTCTCCCATCTTAACTTCATGCAATTAACAGTGCAGCATCTATTCTGTCAGCTAGCCTATTGCTTCACTCTAAGTTGTTCCTTCTAAGTGAAATGGAGTGGATGGTAATGGAATGGATGGAGCTATCAGAGATGTTGGTTATGTAGCCAGAAATACGTGATGGCTTATATAGATGCTGCCTATATAATGGGCACAATTTTTTTCTGGAAAGAGAGGGAGAGAGAGAAAGGGACAAAGAAGAAAAGAAAATTATTCCATAACATGGGCTTTAAAAGAAATTCCCAAACCAGAATAACCAAAAACCATTTGTATTTTCAACTGTCATGATGGAGAGGCTCAGACAGCACATATGAAAGTCTGGCAGTAATATAGGGCTAGGAGTGGGGAGGAAGAGAAAGAGGAGGAAGAGGAAGAGGAGGAAAAGGGAAACTTCGCCTTACTCAAACCCCAGCCAGGATCTGAGCTATGTTACAGCATCATCCAGTGTCCTAGGGAGGGAGCTACTGATTGCTAGGTGGCATCTCAGGGCCCCAGCCAAGTGAGCTGGGGTTTAGGGTTGTGCCCCAGGGCCAGGAGGGTTACAGGACTGCATATATGTGTGGCAGAGAGAGTTAAGTCAAGTAACCAGGAGAGTGCCATTGTAAGTTTGGGAAACTGGGCAAGATAGAGACGAGGAAAGTGAGGAAGGGGCTGAAGTGAAGAGGCATAAGGGATGTGTCTGTGCGTGGCTGTGACTAACCGTTAAGTAAAGGAGTTGCACAGTGTAATAATAAAATGTTATTTCCCCCACTCCACAGACCAGCTTGCAGTCAGGACTGTGGAGTGTGGTCAGTCAGCTTCTTCTCTCTGTACATGTGATGGCTCCTGCTCTCTCTGCCTTGCTTGATAAGATTTCTGATTCCAACAGCTGTGTTTTTTATTATTGGAGGACAGAGTGGTGAGTAAGGAGGGACGAGAAGGAAGAGACAAGAAAGGTTTTATTTGATGGCCGCCATTTTGGCTTCACTTTCTTCCATCCAATTGAGGCAATTGTTGATGACTTTTTTCCTGGCACTTTCACACATCTCTTCCCACTCACCCCTGGCATTAGCTGGGGTTCCTCACCCACAGGTTGTAGACTGACTGCCTATCTTCTGCCAGGACACTGCAAGTTCGCCCCCAGTCCTTTACTGTTGAGATTCCCATCTCCTACCTGCCCCAGTCACCTCCCCGCTGACTCGCTTTCACGTGGCCCCCACAGAAGTTGTTCTCCCAGAGTTCTCCACTCTGCTGCCCTAGCTGCTGAGGCCAGACTCACCCTCAAGCTTTTTCTTGCAGTGCAATCAGGCAGCACAGGTTCCAGGCATGCATGCCAGATTCTCCAGGAGGACTTTACCCTGTCACCCAGCTTGAAACTCCCAGGACAGCCAGACTGTGCTCCATGCTCGCCAGTCTCAAGCTTCTCCTCTCTGCATCTCTCAAACCTCTTTTGTAAACAGGGGATGGGCGTCAGTTACTGTCTCCAAATCAGTGCTCACAGCCTCCTTTAGAAATTTGGCTTAGGTGATCTAGAATTGAACTTTGGATTAGGGAGGAACTGGCACCTAGTCTTGAGACTGTGTACCATTTTATCCGCCTGAAACATGGACTCATTTGTAAATGTGAAGATGGATATTCTTGCCAAATCTTACCTGGCTGTGAATAAAATGAGGTCTTATATCCTCCTTTTAATATCTGAAAATATTTTTATTCCACGGCCCCTTTTGAGTAAGCATTTGGTTCAATATAAAATTAGATCACATTTACTTTTAATGACCTCATTATGGCACTGGAGCCCCTGCAGGCCTGACTGCTAAAAATTAATATCCATCCACTTGCCCGCAAGTTGTTTCTGGGACTGGTTAAGAAAACCACTCTGCATGCTACATTCTCCATACCACCCTGGGCCTGCCCCCTGCTCCTGTCCCACCTGTCCACATCTGCTGTCCACAAGACCACAGTCTGGTTATTATTGCTCATTGTGGGAACTAGACATGGGATGCCAGATGATCTGGAAGCTTCCAGCCCTTGTTTGCCAAAGATCACTACATTCTGATTAGAGATGGGCAAATAACTTCTCTCTGGGCACCAACTGCTTCATCTCAAAGCAGCTTGGCTTCTGCCGCCAGATCTCTCCCAAACAATTCTACCAGCTTCAAGCCATCACCCTTGCCCCAAATCGTCCCAAATATTTCATTAACAACATTTCCGTCAGTTACTCCCCTTGTTGTCTTCTACCTGAGAGAGCTCAAATCTAGCTCCAGAGGCTGGATCAGTGCAGTGACATCAGATGGGGTGACCTGAAGTGGATGGGGGGAACAAACTCTAATATTGGCTTGGAGGGTGGAGCAACATACCTGAAGATGGACTTGGACAATGAGCGTCTCAGTGGTTGTGAGCCGGTGAGCCACTAGCCAAGAGGACCTTTCCCCGCTTAGCATCCATGGTTTCACCAGCCCTCCGCCACATTTTTCTTGTGCCATCCTAAAAGAGGAGATCCCTAAGCTGTCATCTGTTCAGATATCTCACATCTAGGTGTGTGGGGGCTTGGATTAAGATTGAGTTTAAAGAAAATGTGGCAGTTCTTACTCACTTATTCCATTCGACATCCCAGAGGGGAGGTGCCATGATCTGACCCTTTCTGTGGATGAAGAAGCTGAGGCATGGACAGCTAGGTATGCAGCTAGCAGGTGGCCAGGCGGGATGCAAACTTCTGCAGCCTGGATCTTAATCATTATGCTTAATGGCCTCTTAAGTAAAACAGTCAAGTACTATCTTGTTCTCCAGGCACAAGGAGATAACTAGAAGGTTCTTAACTTTGAGTTCATTGTCTAGCGCACCCATATTTTTCTACTACTTGAGGATGATCCATTGGAGGCACACAGTAATCTCCCGAAATTTGACTTGTCCAAGCTGAGTCACATTGGGTTTCTGCAGAAAAGCTGCCCAATGACCAGAACCGTAAGATGCTCTCTTTATTTCTCTGTCTTTGAGGTTTTCCCTAAGCTGAGGATGGCCTCGACCTATCAGAAATGCTGCCCCACCGGCTCCGTGGTCGAGTGGTTAAGTTTGCGCACTCCGCTGCGGCGGCCCAGGGTTCAGATCCTGGGTGTGGACAGGGCACCGCTCGTCAGGCCACATTGAGGCAGCGTCCCACAACCCACAGCTAGAAGGACCTGCAACTAAGATACACAACTATGTACCGGGGGGGTGGGGTTGGGAAATAAAGCAGAAAAAAAAAAAAAAAAAAAAAGGAAGATTGGCTGCCCCAGGGGAATTTCTAATGACCACAGACGTAAGAGTCAGTCAGGTGGACTCCAACATGATTTCTGTTGGAAAGAATTTATCTTTGGCTCTGGCCCAAAGACTTGTTGTCTCCCACTCATGACGCTTCTCCTATACTCAGATTTCTAGTAAAACTGATGTTTAATGTCTATGTTACAGCATCATCCAGTTTCCTAGGGAGGAAGGTACTGATTGGTAGGTGGCATCTCAGGGCCCCAGAGGTTGAAGAATTAACCTCTAATTGAGATTGCTTAATTCTGAATCCTAGTTAATGCTATTTCAAACATCTTAACTAATCTTGTCCAAACTCTAGCCCCAGGAGTAAAAATATTCACCTCAATTTGACATCTTACAGAAGAGAGGAGGCGCTGCTTCTCCTGCCATAAATAACTCCCCAGGTGGCAGGAAGGGCAAAAAGGGTAAAGGGAACCATTTGTACAATGATGGACGGAAACCAGACTTTTGGTAGTGAACACGATGTAGTGTATACAGAAGTCAAAATATAATTATGGGGCTGGCCCAGTGGCGTAGGGATTAAGCTTGCGTGCTCCGTTTTGGCGGCTGGGGATTCGTGGGTTCAGATCCCAGGTCTGGACCTACACACCACTCGTCAAGCCATGCCATGGGGGTGTATAGAGGAAGATTGGCACAGATGTTAGCTCAGGGACAATCTTCCTCAAGCAAAAAGGGGAAGATTGGCAATAAATATTAGCTCAGGGCCAATCTTCCTCGCCAAAAAAAAAAATATATATATATATATACAAAAAATTATGTACACCTGAAATCTATATGCTATAAACCAATGTTACCTCAATAAAATAAGTAAATAAAAAATAAATAACTCCTCTATCTTCAAAGAAGAAGTTTGGGGCAGGCCTCCCTACAGCTTGGGGACAGAAAACTCAGAGAATGTCCCCAGTACTCTCTAGACTCACACCACAGATCCCGTAGTAAGACTGACTAAACTCTCCACTACTTTCTCTAGAGAACGAGTCTGTATAAAGGCTGCCACTGCTTCCCTTTCTCTACTTAACCAAGCAGACTTTGGGGTCTTACACTTTTTCTGCATCCAGGAGCCCTAACACTGACACTTCCCATGGACTGTCAGAGCACTTGGGTCCCAAGCAAGAGTAGTGTGGGTCTCGGGCAGGAGCATGCTGTGGAGAGCACTAGGAGCCAGGGTCCTGACGTGGGATAAATGGCTAGGAGAGTCAGCATGACTGTGCCAGTCTGAGGACTGCGGCATTCGTGTGCTCTTCTCAGAGGTAATTGAGCCTCTGGCTATGACATCTGGCATGCCTGTGCTTTTGTTCATCTACTCTTTCTCTCTCACTCTCTTGCTCTCTCACCGTTTTGGTATTTTCCCCTCCATTCTAGGCTGACACAATAGCCTGCACTAGACGTGCCATGGAAGGGTATAGCACCCTCAAGAAACAATGATAAAAGGTCTGAGCAGCTGAAATAAGGAGGCGTGGATTAAAGAAAGAAGGATTGTAAGTGGTAGGTTAGGACAAGGTTGGGCTTTTTTGGAGACAATGGGGAACTATTGAGGATTGTGGAATACCCCTGGTCCAGAAAAATGCCTAACTTTGTTATTTTTCTTTCAACACAATGTATTAAAATTGTAAAAGTTTGATTTGACTCTGTACAAGAATAATACATCAGTTCATACTTGAGAAGCACTCATTTCTAATTTTTGTTTGTTTTTGTATTTGAGACACTGCCACAGCATGGCCTGATGAATGGTGTGTAGGTCCACACCCGGGATCTCTACCCATGAACCCCGGGCCACTGAAGTGGAGTGCGCGAACCCAACCACTACACCACTGGGCCAGTCCCACTTATTTCTGACTTTTAAGTATGACAGATGTAATTATAGAGATCATTACATATAGGTAATGGTCAGCTTTTGTGTCAACTTAGCTAGGCTAGGATCTCAGTTATTCAAACACTTGTCTAGATGTTGCTGTGAAGATATTTTGTAAATGTGATTAATATCTGTGAGCCAGCCCTGACAATAGTATAAATGAGTTTTTGCAATAAATCTTTACATACAGAGAGATATATCTATATCTATATTATATTATACTAGTTCTGTTTCTCTGATGTAACCCTGACTGATACAATATGCATCAAATTAACTTTATCATAAGTCGTATCATGGTATTGAATTTTTTACATAATTCAATGTCATTTTCTTCTTTCTTGCTTCCCTTCCTTCCTTCCTTCCTCTCTCCTTCCATCCGTCTCTCCCTCCTCCTCCTCCATCTTCTTCTCTCTTCTTTTTTTGATCTTGTAGAAAAGTCACTCCTGAGTGGCAGGGCATGTTCCTTTCTGGTCCCAAAGGAAGCTCTTCATTGAACTACATGGAACAATCTAGAAGGTTTATTGTGCTAAATTTTTTGTCAGAGGCTGTTCCCAGCTCATCAAAGTTTGAGGTCTTTCCATGGCTGCCTGTAGCTTAATGAGATCTCACATTGGAATTCACCTGAAAAAGTCAATGTCAACCCAGCCCTTTCTTTGCCAAAGTTGATGAGAAAATGGGACAGGCTCTCATCCTTTCCAAAATCACCCTAATCCTTGAAGGACAGGGTTCACCTCCTGAGCCTCACCTGGTTCCAAGGGTCAAGATGAAGGTGGCACATATCCTGAGTTAACGCTATCTGGGTCAACCTTTCTGGGCCTGCCCTAATCGGCCCACTAAAACTGCATACCCATGCTGATTGAGATTACTGTATATTAATAGACACTGGCCTGCCCAGATGCATGCTGGGTGCCAGTCTTCGCAACTGGGCCCATCCCTTCAGATCACCCTACCTGGGCACAAGCCTTGAGCCTCACCCCAGAGCCCTCATCCAAACAGCCTACCTAAAGTTTCTGAGCCGTGTTACTTTGGTCCTAAGACCGTATTTCTATAAATCCGAGTTACAGACATTTTTATAGTTCAACATTTCTAAAATCAGGATTCATCTTACAACCAAGGAATGTATTTCTGAGTTTTTCTTTGTCTCTGATTTTTGCTTTTGTTTTTATTCATTTGTTTCTCCACATTTGCCCACCCTAGCACAATCTCCTGAAAATCGGTTGCCAAATTGGCTCATTTATAGTCAAAAGTGTCTTAGAATTACACTTCCACAAAAGATATAGGTTCACTAAGTAGGGAGAGCCCCACCCCAGGAGTCCCACCAGCCCTGATACAAATAGCCCCTTTCCTTATGAGTTACTTTAATAAGCCAACCCCTAGTCTAGGTCCCCTCAGGTCCTCATTAACTCCAGGAAACCTCAACCTCAGACCAACCCACAGGCTTGCAATTCCCCTTCTCCCTACTTGGATTTGACAAGCCTCATTTTGTTGCTCTGTGTCAAAGCACAGCCACATGTGTAATACAAGTTTTATGTCAGAAGTGAGATTCATGGCAGAATCTCTCCCGTCTTTACTGTTCTCTCCATCACGGAGCTTCTCACAGTGTCTACTTACCCATGGAGTCTTTGGCTGTCTAGGAGCCTTTGCTTATGCATATTCCTGTGGGTCTCTCACTTCTACTGTCAATATCAACTCACTTCCTGAAGCTATCTGCTTTAGATAGTCACCATTCAGTGGGGATATAGTTACCACATAATTGTCCAAATTGAAACACTCTAAGAATAAAGAGGAGAGCTGTTAGTAATTATGCTAAGACAGTGCACACACATCAGGGCCGTCTTGGGTAAACTGGGATATCTGCATTCTTCCCAAGTATCGGCCACATTGGATGGACAAATACTTTGCTCCTGGCCACTTCATCTACTTCTTGTAGTCCATAGATTACACCTACTTGCTCTTGCATTAAGGGATCATCTTGGGTCCAAAGATGCTGGCCAAGATGTTGTAGCTATATAGTAAATAAAGTGGTTATCAGTGACTGAAGAACAACAATAATAAGTCACATTAGGTGATCATTACTATGTGCCAATGAGCTCAGTGTTTTATGTGTGAGACCTCATTTGAATTTCCAAACAACTTTATAAAGTACAGCCTTATTCCTCTGTTTTGCAGATGAGGAAATTGAGGCACAGAAAGGTTATGTAATTTGTACAGGCTCATCCAGCTGGGAGGTGGTGGAATCAAAATGACACCCAAGCCGTCAGCCTCCAGAGATCAGCCCATAAACTCTGTGCCTTCCTCTTCCTGCCCCCAGGAATGCCTTCCTTCTCAAGGGTTCTTTATTTCAGCAGAGGATGAAAAGAACCAGGCTGTGAGAGACTTCCCCTAGAAAGGGGCTATGTGGCTGGTACTCAGAAAAATAGGTGTTTCCAGCTACACTGGAGCTACACAATTAGTATAGACTTTGAATGTGTAGAGCAGAGGTTAGGAAACCATCTGTGAAAGGCCGATTAGTAAGCGGTATAGGCTTTGAGGGCCATATGGCCTCTGTGGCATCCATTTGGTCTGCCACTGCAGCATGAAAGCGGCCACAGGTATTAGGTAAACATGCCTAAACATAGATTTGCCACCAGAGTGGGAATTAAATGCTTCTGTTTGACATCACAAATCAAAAAGAAGAGTTATGATCAAAACATTTGCAGATGGATTAGAAAAGAATCTAAATGCATCCAGATACGTTTCTTAAATAATTATTTTAGAATTACAAGATCAAATCAAAGAAATCTTAGTTGTTCTCACACTCTTTCCTGCTCCCCTCATTCTCTGAGCCTACACCCATATATGGATGCTCCTTAAAAAGAAAAAAAATAAACCAAATGGCAGTATACTTTATACATTTTCCAACTCCTCTCTTTTTTCGTTTAACAATATCTCTTGGAGCTCCTTGCATATCACTTTATATAGAACTGCCTTTTCTTTTCTTGACTGGTATTCAATTATATGAATGTATCATCATTTACTTATAGAGCTCTCTTCATTGACATTTAGGATCTTTACAAACTTCTCTATTAAACCATTGCTTCCATAAATATCTTTGCACATATATAATTTCCTGTGGGCTTTTATTTATCTGTGGGCAAGATAATAAAATCTTGCCATTGCTTTCACCTTCATTTCTCTTCTGGTGGGAGTTGCTGTTTGAGCAATTCTTCAGAGATATAATGGCCGTGTGCATTTAATTGTCTCTTACTTGTCTAATTCTTGCCCCCTCACCCTTAGGTTCTTAGTCTTTCATTGTGAATTGCCGGGAGCACTTAATATGCCAAGGAAAGCATGAGTTGCAAATATTTATTTTCCAATTTTGTGGTTTGATTTTTGCTTTCTGGCCTTTTATTTTTTGTTATGTAGCAATTTTTCACTTTTATCTTTTTTAAAGTATCTATTTTTTCTGAATTCTTGGATTTTATCATTCTTAGAAAAATCTTCCCTGTTAGACTACCATAAAAATAAATTCTCCCATATTGTTTATGGGATTTTAAGATTTCAATGTTTACTTTTAAAAATTTATGACTCTATAATTTATTTTAGTATAAAGTGTGAGATACAGATCCAACTTTATCTTTTTAACCCCGATCAGAATCCACACATTATTCAGTAATTCATATTTTGCTCATTAATATATCTTTCATTATATATAAAACTCCTATACGCATTTGAGCTATTGCAGGACTTTCTAGCCTCCACACTGTCTTAATTATTATGTTTTTTTATAATAAATGTTATGCCTAGTATGGCAAATTCTCCTTCATTATTTTCTTTTAAACTTTTTCCTGGAAATCCTATTTGTTTTTTCTACATGAAACTCTGGAATGTTTTTTAAAGACTGGCTTATGATAACTCTATTTCTTGAATTCTTGCATATTTAAAAGTGTTATCTGTTGCATTTATATGGTAATAGTATTTTGGCTGGGTATAAAACTTGCTATCACCTTTTTTTCTCCCTTGATGATACTGTCACCACTACTCCAATCTCTTGTATCATAAATATATATATACATATACATAAAAATATATGTACACACACATATATATATTCATCATACAATCTCTTGGATATATGTAATATAAGGGGTGGGAGGAGAGAGAGAGACAGAAAGAGAACAAGAACCCTTAATTCAGTCTTGACTTTTTCTTGTTCTTAAGGATTTGATATTTTTACCTGGATTTCCAAAGGATATTTCTTTATTCTTGAAGTACAGTAGCTTTATTAGTCTAAGTCTTGTTGTTGGATTCTTCTGTGTTTATTTTTTTTCCTGGACACTGAGTACTTTTTAAATCTATAACTTGAAGTGTTATTTTATTTATAAAATTTTAAAAAATTATTTGTTTAGACAATTTTTATTTGTCCCATTAATTCAACTTTCTTTTTTGGAAACATCAGTAAGATATGGGCTGGATCTTCTTCTTTTATTCTTATTTTCTCTCAAGTTCTTTTAGATCTTTGTTCATTTCTGTTCTATTTTGCTTGTTTATTTCAATCATTCTTGTTGTATTTTCAACACAGCCCTTTTTCCTTTCTGTTCTTGGCAGTTCGGCCCTCATTTTTGTGATGATTTTATTTTCCTTTCTTCATGCCACCCCCAGGGTTTGCCAGCTCAAAATTCTACCTCTTTCTGTTGCCCTGCTATCTCTTCCCTGAACATCTATATCCTTTCTTAATATATTTTTTTAAAAATTAAAGACCACAACTTCATTATTACTTATTACTAGTCACAAAATCATTATGACTATTATTGTTGCTGTTACATCAAAGCAACAGATTTTGTCAAAATTTTCACCTGCTTTATGGCAACATTCCTCTGATTGAGTGTTCTGTCAGTTAGAAAGAAACAAAAGGAAGATATTATTTTTACTCTGCCATTTTAAAACCACAAGTACTATTTGTATTTCTTTATCATACCTGTATTCATTCATTCATTCATTCATTCATTTGACAAGTGTTTATTGACTATACTATGTTCTAGGCATTATTCTAGGTTCCAGGGAAATAATAGCAAGTGAAACAGATAAGACTTCTGATTGTATGAAACTTACATTCTACCTTACATTATTGTCAATAATTTACATGAAAAAGAAAGCTAGTCACTTGTAAATATATACTTACATTTGAAATTTGTGGTAATCTTGTCCCTGCCCCTTGTTTCATCTTTGTTCTCAACAGGCAATTCATATACCTGAGGAACAAGCATGAACTAGTTAGCATTACATTACAATTGTAGGCATAAAATTAAAACTATGAATTCTAGTCTTTTAGATCAAGTAGGAAAGTAAGGCCCATATATTAGGTCCTGCTTCACCTAAATAAGGAAGCCTAAATAAGTACACTTCTTTACCAATAATATGTTGAAATTCAATGCCAATGATCATACTTTTCATTATTAATACAAAGCAAATCATCTATAAAAAATGTTTTTAAATCCCCACCATCCTCTGCCTCTTGACTATAAGCTGTGCTAAAAAACTAGTGCCATTCTTTTGACCCCCTTCTAACAGAACTGCACATGTACTTTGAGATTTATTCCCATACTTTTGATAACAAAGGCAGTGCCCTAGTATGTCTAGCAGCACATAAACTATAGCACCATTACCACAAAGTATGGAGACAGACTTTCAGAAGAACGGACTCTCCCTATTAAATGTGTGCAATTGGCTAGACATGCTGACAATTTATCGAAAAAATTAATAGGTCCTCTATGTGACATTAAATAGCCTTTTAACAACAGTGCACTTAGATCCCACACCAACTTACACAAAATAAATAGCATTGAATTGCCTAACAATCAAATAAGGATTTGTCTTCCATTTCAATTTAAATTACTCTGAAAGATAAGCAAACCTAAAAAGCTAATGGAGGAATAAATCCCTATCTATTATGTTCTATTTGACACATATGTAACCCCAGTTGTCTTTGGGAAAATAAAGTCACATTATTTATTTGTGTTTTCCATATACCAGTCATTAAGGCATTCTCAGTAAATAGCATTAAATGGACGACAATAAGGTTATAATATTGTCACAAGTGAGCACAAAGGGAGAAGAACTGGATGTTTCCAGAGAGAAGAACACTTCTTGTGCTATGCAGGAAAGTAAGAGAAGGAATACGAATTAACATTTTGAGGTATCAAGGAAGACAATTGATGGAACTCAAATCATGTGGCTTGAAACATATTCATATAGCCAAAGACCTGTTTATCCACTGAAATGAAGACATTCACAGTGAAAGAGACACAGAGAAAGAGAAGGGTGGAGGTTATTTTAATAGCTACTCTAGCATATGCACTATGAGGTCAATAAGAGATGGAAGAAAGACTACAGTAGTGGGGGCCCCACAAAGATATAGCCACATAGTGGACTCAATCAACAATTTTCTCCTCTTCCCCTTTATTCATCAGTGCCCAACAGTAGGACTAGGGAGCCGAAACATAGAGGAAGTTAACCTGCAAGATGGAAACAGCAAACAGCCAAGTGGGTAGGAATTAGCAAATTACTACATTTGAATGCCTTGACTTGGGGTTCAAGGAGATGCAGAGATGAGTGACACCAACATACTTGATGGAATAAGAGAACAGGGAAGAGTCAAGAGGTTCAAGTCATTGTGGTAGATTGTAGTAATGTCCTCACGTATTTGCCCACCCTTTCCCTGTAGGAGAATTGTACATTTTTGCCTGTGGCTATATGTCTTGTAGTGTGCTATCTGCCCTCACCTTTGAGAGGCGTACAGTCTCACCCGGTTGGGCACAGCCATGCATGTGACTTAATTTGGACAAGTTAAAGTGAGCAGGCTTATGCCATATCCGAATAGAAGATAAAAGAGCCTTTGCTCAATTGGCTCTTGCGTTTTTTCCCTCTGCCATGAGAATGTTATATCCCAGGGAATAATCCAGGTAGGAGCTGCCTATCACCCTGGACCTTGGAGTGAGACATGAAACAGAGCCACAGCGACCAATAGCCAACCTAAAATGAAGACTGTTATGTTCTCTTATGATTGGATCCAAGAATGGGGAGAGCACCACTGACTGGTAAGAGCAGATTTGTTGCAGCGGCAGAGGTGCAAGCAGACTTCTATAAACTACAAAGCGATTGGAAGGTGTTAATGTGGAGGTAACATGTATAAAAAGCTCTTCAGAAACACGGCCATGGAGGTGAAAATGAAGTGAAAGGGTGGTAGCTGGAGTGATGTGGGGACCAAGGAAAGGTTCTAGCTTTCCTGCCTGATTTTGTTTCTCAAAAATGAGAGAGTATCAAGCAAGCTTACATACTCATAGGAAGGATTCAGAAGTGGAGAGAATGATTAAGATATTGGGTAGAAAGGGAATAATAAGGTAGTGCAATCCCTGGGAGGCAGCGCACAAGCAGATGGCTCTTCCTTTGATAGGACAGTGAGGTACGAGCTGACGAGAGAAAGAGGATGTTTGCTCCACTTTAATGAGAGCCCAGCCGAGGCAGGTGATTAAAAGATTATGAATTCATAATGACTCTAATCTGCCTAATTGTGCGATTTTTTTTCTCCCAGTAGGGCTTAAATTTTAGGATGGATGGAGAAGGCAAGGGATTGAGTTCACTCTGGATTGGGATTTTGCTCATGCTGAATGGACAAAGAGGCAAGGGAGATAAGTATACTTGCAAGAGAGTGCTCGCCTCCATGGAGCAGGCGCTCCAAGCTGGAAGCACACAAATTGAATAAAGGAGAGGCTAATTAATAGAGAGAATGGGGAGGGATCAAGATTGAAACTCTGGGTTTAATGAAATATCGTGGTAGATGTACTTGATCAGAGGAGCTCAGAGAGTAATGTTACCTTGGGAAAATTAGCTGTTTTGATTGGTGATTTCAGAAACGGTGCAGTTTCTGCTAATAAGGTTCAGGGTGTGAGAATGGAAGTGGGTGGCTGAGGTGGGGAGGATGAGAACATCCTTGGAGAAGATAAGGTCAAAGATGAGAGGCCAGAATTTTCGTTGGTTAATGAGAAAGAGTTGAGATGCAAAGGGAGACCTTAGACCAGTTGCCCAAGTAGTCAGTGATTAAGCAGGAGTGGCAAGGAGGATAGTAAATGTTTGAAATGGGGAGGAAGAGAGGAAGTGCAGACAAGCAGATGGAGCTTCAAAGAATCTGAGGTTTTGAGAGAAAGAAAGGAGAACAATCGTGTGTGTAGAAATAGCAACAGGGAGCAAGGATGACTCGCATTCACCCCAGACCCTGATGTCTGTAGAGTGTGGAAGAATACTCGGTAATTGCTTTAACCTCTATTTTTCTTTGCTGTATCCTGCATCCCCAAGGAAATGTGGGAGTCCTCTGATCTGCCATCCTCTACTGAGGCAAATGTGACAATGCCTCTGCTTCCTGTCCCCCCCCGCCCCCCACTGAAGAGTTCACTCCAAAAGTGTTCTCAGGCCAGTAGACTGTAAAACCACAATTGGAGACTAACGTTGATTCTGGGTCCCCAAATCCACTTTCTTGATTCAGAGTATGCGGTGGCTTGAATTGCGTGAGGCTCTTAATCTTCAGTGTGCCTAAGAATCAACTTAGTTGCTGATTAAAACGTAGATTGCCAGGTTCCAATTCCAGAAGGACTGAGTTGGAATGCAGAAGGACTGAGTACAGACGTGAATTGGTATTTTTAACAAGTACTCTCAGTGATTCCAAAGAGGGGACCATGGACCACACTTAGATAAAGACTGAAGTATGAAAGAAAACGTGAACTTTGATTCAGGCTTCTGCCCACCACTGAGGCTGTATGGTCAGGGTTGAGTCACGTCACCTCCATGAATCCAAGTCTTCTCAGACACACTACTGCTGTGTATTGGTTAGGGATAGGTTATGCATTTTATCACAGTAAGCTCCCAGGAGCTGTTCTTAACTTAGTTAAAGCTTTATTTCCCTCTCATATCAAAGAAGAATGTAGGAAGGCAGTACAGGATTGATATGACAGCTCCATGAGCAGCAGAGAACCCAGCTCCTGCCATCTTTCTGTCCCACCATTCCAATACTGGCTTCCATGGCTCCTGGGGCTCCAGCCCTCATAAGGTATTGAATGCCAGAATTAGGAAGCAGAGTAGACTGAAAACAAGAAAAAAGAAAACTCTCACTGCTCACTTTCCTTTTTTTTTTTAATTGAGGTAAAATTGACATATAACATCATGTTAGTTTCAGGTGTACAATGTAATGATACAATATTTGTGTATATTACAGTATGATCACCACAATATTCAGTTAACATCCATCACCATACATTGTTACAGAATTTTTTTTTCTTGTGATAAGAACCTTCAAGATCCACTCTCCTTGCTACTTTAAATATACAATACAGCATTATTAACCAAAGCCATCATGATGTACATTACATCCCCACGACTTATTCATTTTATAACTGGGAATATGCACCTTTTGGCCCCCTTCATCCATTTTTCCCACCCCCCACCTCAGGCAGCCACCAATCTGTCCTCTATATCCATGAGCTTGGGTTTTTTTGTTTGCTTTTTTTAGATTCCACATATACGTGAATTCATACAGTATTTATCTTTTTCTGTCTGACTTATTTCACTTTGCGTAATGCCCTCAAGGGCCATCCATGTTGTTGCAAAGGGCAAGACTTCGTTCCTTTTTATGGCTGAAGAATATTCTACTGTGCAGCTACACCACATTTTCTTTATCCCTTCATCTATCGATGGACATCTAGGTTGTCTCCATAACTTGGCTATTGTAAATACTGCTGCAATGAACACGCGGTGCAGGTTTCTTTCCTAATTAGTGTTTTTGTTTTATCACTTTCCTGTAAGAAACATTTCTAAAGTTCCCCACAGCTCATCACAGTACATTTTATTGGCACAGCCAAATGAAGAGAAAGCTGGGAAACACAGATATTATTTCAGGTGACAATATAACCAGTTAAAAGTCAAGATTCTTTTACTAAGGAAGAATGGAGACTGGGTAGTGGGAATCTAGCCATATCGGCCTTGTGGGTGTGACACCCAGTGTATTAGCTTGCTAGGGCTGCTATAACACGGTCCCACAAAACGGATGGCTCAAACATCAGAAATTTATTGACTCACGGTTCTGGAAGCTAGAGGTCCCAGATCAAGGTGTCAGTAATGCTTAATTCCCTCTTAGGCTTCTAAGGGAGAATCCATTCTATGCTTCTCTCCTAGCTTCTGATGGTTTGCTGGCAATTTTTGGCGTGCCTTAGCTTGTAGATGCAGCACCTCAATCTCTGCCTTCACCTTCAACGTGGCCTTCTCCCTGTGTGTGTGTGTCTCTATATCCAAATTTCCCCATTTTATAAGGACTCTTATTGGATTAAGGGCCCGCCCTAATGACCTCATCTTAACTTGATCATCTGCAAAGACCGTTTCCAAATAAGGTCGCATGCACAGGTACTGAGTGTGAGGTCCTCAACACCTTTTAGGGGGACACAATTCAACACCTACTTAGTCATGTTTGTGAAGCTCTACAGCCCGGTCCCTCTAATCTATACTCTCTCCTCCTTGTTCCATAGGTTTCTTCTGGTCCACTTCTATGTCTTTCATCTCTGCTGGTTTATCATCCACGACTCCTGGCCCTCAAAACTAGAAACTCAGTGCCCAGCTCTTCTTTTCCCTCAGTGTTCATTTCACGGACTCAGACTGAGCCGCTCTTCATATCCAGCTCCCCACCTGCTTTTTTCTGCTTGAACACACCTCCGGGTCCTAGACCCTGAAAGCCCACTGGCACTTATTAGCCCTCCAGCCTCAACTAAGCTCCTGGCCGTGAACCCTGATTGCTCAGATCCTCAACACCCAGACACCTCTGGCCCACGAGCACTACTGGCTGTGGTGCTGCTCCCAGCTTGCCCTGTTCGACTCCTGCCCAACTCAGCTTAGATAAAGGGAACATAAGACCATCATTGCTAGGCAGGATTTTGGTGTTTTTGCATGTGATAAAATAGCTCCCTCTTGAAATAAAAAATTCTTTACACATAGCTCCCAAAATTGGCTGCTGGCGTGGATAATATTTTTTCAAACAGCAAAGGATGGCGTCAGGTGGGGATTAAGAAGCTGATGCACTCCTCAGAAGCCCATATCCAGCTTGGATTCACACAGTTTCTGGAAATAAAAGACTGAAAAGGAAAGAGGGTCAGCCGTGAGAATCTATGGAAGAAGAAGGGGCTCTAAATTAAATATTTTTCAAAGTTTTCCAGGAGGCATTGGTAGCTTGTTAAATATTAAGCACAGAAATCTCTATCTGACTGTTACAGGGGTATTACAATGAGAGGGAAGGCTGGTTTTACAATCTCTGACATGGCGGGAGGGGGATAAGAGGCCACAGAGCTGGGATAATTTCTCAGAAAAAAAACAGTGGCTTCCAGCAAAAGGTTCACAGATGCTGCCTTCTAATTAAAATTTTTTAATTTTAGAATACAATTTTACAGACTCTGTACCTGCAAATGAATGCCTCGCACCACATGGTGTCTCCCAGTGTACCGTGAAGGGAAAAGCCAGGGCAGCTTTCAATGGCTTATGCCTCACTCCACATCCCTGATCTTCTGCTTTGTGTTGCCAGAAATCAAAGAAGGGGAAATTAAATTAAAATAAAACACTAGGTGTCCTGTATGAGTTTCAAAGTTGTCTGGGCCAGGAAATGAGATTGTGTTCTTTAAAATGACAGAAGCGAGTTTCACCGGCTGTCTCTATCACGTCTGAGAAATAAGTCAGTCAATTTAGAGAGACCCTGGGCCGCAAGCCGAGGGAACTGTCGAGCGTGGTGTTGTCAACCTCATCCAGAGGGAGGTTGTTTGAAAAAAAAGAACAAGGAGAAGCCTGGAAAATTCATAGCAGCTTTCATCCTTGATCAAAATACACTTTTTCCCTGAGCCCAGACATGACCTTATTACTCTTAAGATTACATTCCAGTAGCCACTAATTGCTGATCAGAATTTGCAAGTTAGATTGAATGCATTTGCCCTCCCTTGTATAGAGGTTTAGTTTTACTGAGGAAACAAGCTGGGACCCCGAGGATTTAAAATTGTGAGCAAATCTAACCACCTTTCCTTAGAATATGAAATAAGAACAGGGTTAATCCTTTGGGGGTGAGGTCTCCTGTTCCCTAAAGTAACGATGCTAAATTGCTTTCATCTTGAACACCAACCCATTGCTCCTTGAGACATATTTGAGATGCCTTGAGAAGTAGCATTGGAGAATATTTGGAGGAAAAACTACCTTGATTTATTAGCAGTGTCTACCACGGGCATAGAAGAGGAGAATTGTTTCCTTCTGGAAGGAATTATTCCTAAATTTGGTGCAACACAAGGAGGGTGGAAACCCAAATTAGGCTTTAGATTTAAAATCTCAGACTAAGAGCCAAAGTCAGGAACGCTTAGGCTCTGGTTTTTTGGCTAGTCTCAAAGGCTGGAAACCCCATCTAGGAAACTCCGTGTATATACTTGTGAAAGGACTGAATCCAAGAAAATTAAGTTCCCATCCTGCAGCCACTGAGTTTCCATCCTTGATCCATGGGGACTGAGATTGAGAGCTGGCAGAAGAGGCAAGTTCCTTCACTGGTCGATAGCTGAAAGCTCATAGATGTCTCAACTCAGTGACTGTTATAGGAGCATCATGTTAGCTGGTGGCTCCTGAGCCCTAGTGACATCCTTTGTCAACGGGATCTCTCAGCTCAGGTTAGTTTCCACTCTAGCCTGGAGTCAACTGTTACAATGTTATTTTGTTCTTTGAACTTAGAACCTTCATTTGTCCGTTTTTGATATAAGAGATTCTCAACTCAAGCCTAAGAAGCATCCATGAGATTTAAGGGTTTCTTAAATCTTCCAGGTGCTATTCTAGGCACTAAAGATCCTATAGAGAATAAGATAAAGCCCCAGCCTTTGTGGGCCTCACATTCCTGAGAGAGGAGAAAGTGAGGTCAGAGGCCTGAGTAAGTAAAGCCTTTCGGATGTAGAGTATGGATTTTCAGTACAGTGGGAAGCCACTGGAGAGTTAAGACAGTGGAACAGCATACTCTGATTAATGACGTTTTAAAGGATTAGTCTGTTTGAAGGATGGGAAATTAGCTATAGGAGAGTGGAAGTGGAGACCAGTCAGTGTGGCAGTGATGCAGACAAAACTGATCGTACTTGGAGCAAGAGGGTTGCTGCAGAGATGTTGGCAAGTAGTAGGAATGGGATTCATGTTAAAGGTGGAGTTTAAAGTCTTTGAAAATGACATGGATGAGGGAGTGAGGGAATAAGGCATATCTAGGCATGTCCAACAAACTTGTAGTTCTGGTCTGCTAGAAGTCTGTGAACACGAGGGAACAAGGAAGTCTCAGGAAGAAGTCATCTGGTGGGAGAGGGAACCTGGATGTGGTGGACATACCCTGTGATGGCCTCCTGCTCGAGTGAGTCACACCTTGAATGATCCCCTCGCCTGAATGTGAGCAGACATATGTCTTGCTTCTAACCAGTAGAACAGGATAAAAGCAATGCCCACAACTAGTTAGGGCTCTCACGTATCCACAAGAAAATGAGTTCTGCCCACAACACAAATAATCTTGGCAGGGGATTCTTCTCCAGTCTGGCCTCAAGAAGGGAATGCTTAGTTGACAGCTTAACGGCAGCCCTGAGCAGAGGAACCACCTAAGCTATGCCTGGGCCCTTGACCTATGGAAACATGGAATAATAAATGTGGGTTGCTTTAAACTTCTAAGGTTGTAGTAATTTGTTATGCAGCAATAGAAAACTAATACACAAGATGATGAGACACACAGCCTTAGCCCTCAATGGAGAGGGTGAGTCAAAATTTTGCATAATATGGATCACAAAGATTGGTCTCCTGGCCCGGCCCAACATCAACTGGACTGCATATGTCATAGCATGACATGGGGAGGGGGAATGAATCTATACACCAAAACTGAAAGAGTTTGAGAATCAACTCTTCCACGTTCTGCAGCATAAACAGTGCAGCCGGCCTCTTGGAGACACCAGTACACCAGAAGGGCCAGCGAACATGGGGGGAATGCAGAAGAAAGAGGCAGCAGTGATGTGCCCAGTGGAGGTGTCCACCAGCTTCTTCAGTGCCCAGTTCCCAAATGGAGAGATATGAGCACTTCACCATAAAGGTGGTGGCCCAGTCTCCTCCCTAGTGGTTACACTCAGGGAGATGGAATCAAATCAAAGTATACATGATAAATGGGGACACCAAATTGTGCCTGGACAGATAGGCAACCAGAGGTAACTGGTTTATTAAATGGATTGTATTCAATGCAATGTAAACAGGATGCAATTTTATTTTTCTCTGACCACTTTCTTCACACTAGCTGTAGAGAATCCTTCTTCCCTGCCCAGGGATGAGAGCTGAGACTGTTTCTGGGTATTACAAGAATCTCATTTGAGGTATTAGAAAGTCCAGTCCAATTTAAGTCAAAAGGTCAAGCTCTTGTGGAATTCAGGCGTATCCCTCCTTCCAGCTTACGCTTGATTGGAGGCCCAGGAATCAGCACTGGGGACAGAGGGCAAGGTCTGCCCTTGGGATCTGCACTCTCTTGCTCACTCACTCTGCCCATTTTGACTCTTCCAGGGCTGGAGGAAGAGGGAGGGGAAACAGAGAAAAGACTAAACTCTTACTCGAATAAGTGCTTCTGTAGTCTAGAACCAATGCCCTCTGAGACAGCAGCTCAATGGTTAGCTCTTTCTCATAGGGACAGAATATTTGTAGGTTCTTTAGAGAACCCCACAGTGATTTCCTTTAGTCAAGTTGCCTGATGAGGGTGCTGTGCTCTCCAGCTGGCCTCTTAAACACACCCTCTGCTCTTGTTTCGGCGGATGTAACTCATCCCAGGGAGTTCCCGCTAGCTTGCTGGCTTCCTGTTTCTCTGGGCCAATGCAGGAACCAGACTCTACCTTCACATCACGTTCTCAAGCTCTCAAGGCTTCATGGCAGATTCTCCAAGGACCTCTCCAGATTCTGCTTCAGAGCTGCACAGAAGGACCTGTTGTTTCCATTGCTCAGCCAGCATCCCTCTGTGGGTGGGAGAGCAAACTGATCTCGCCTCTGGCACCCAACCACAAGCTCAGCGAATGGTTGTGGTTCTACCCACAATGCACCTTGAGATGAGGGAAAAAAACTCTCCCTTTGCTCCTTCCTCACTACTCTTAGAGATGGCCCTTTAAAGATTCCCTTTGATAAATCAGAGACTTTATTTTGAAAATTGTTTTAAGGTCTTTATTTGCCTCTGGTCACCCTTGGATATAAATACAACGTTTGAAAATTGGCCACCAGTGTATTATTAACACAGTTTCTTTTAAAATACCCACTTCTTCCTAACGTTTCAATATTCAATCATCTTGGGAAGAATAACAGAAACTTGGCTTCTGTACTCCACTGGGGAAGAGAAGAGCTCTGTTAGATTCGAGGGGCCAGCCTTTCCAAGCATCAGAGTTGGTAGTTTCTAATGCAAGGCTGGATTTTTATATAAGAAATATGTGATAAATATCACGGATGACCATTTTTAAAGAGTAGACTACAAAAAACTTAAGAAGAAGTCAATTGATTTTAGAACTAGGTCATGTCCTATAAAATGATCTATTTAATAGAAAATGCTAAGTGTTATATATCTCAGACACCCCAAAGGGAAACATTGGAGCACAAAAAAATTTAATTTGACTTATTCTTTTCATTTATAAAACAAAATAGCAGATAGTCAGCGTCTACATCCTACTGTTATAAATGTTAGTGAATAAAATTTATCCGTAAGTACTTTTGTTAAAGTGAGAAACCAGTTGAGACAGAGTTTCAGATGTTACTTGACTACATGAAAACAGCAAGAAAATAACCAATATTCTACTTCTCTCTCTCTTTCTTTCTCTCCTCCCTGGATAAGGAGAACACGAATCCACCAAATTGATAGATTCTGAGCTATTCATTAATAATTCAAAATGGTGTAGCATAGGTAACACCTATTTTGATGACAGTTGAAAGAAATACTCATTATCCTTCCTCCAAAGAAAAGAAGATCCTTTAATTTTCATTTTACTAATTTTATGATCAGGTTAACAAGTTCTTTTAAGTTTATTTTGATTCAGTGTATCCTGTAGTAAAGAGTTTTGTATTTTTATTCAATGATCAGAAGTCAGGATCAAGTGAATTCCTAGAGGCAAATCTATGTAAGAAAGTGTTTCAAAACTATCCCATCATAAGCTCAGATATCGCTTTACTTTCATGATCTCTTTCATGTTTATTTTTCATCATTCTGCCCTTGAAGATTCCAATAATTGCACTGAGATACCACAAGGGAAAGTGCCGGGATCTACTTCTCTTCTTATTTCAATAAAAACAAGATTTGAAATCCTAGAGGACAAGAGGCTACCTCTTATCTTTCTCTCCATCTATCTACCATCTATATATAATATATTTTTTTAATTTTTTGCTTAAAATTTGTCATTTGGTTTTCAAAGACAGCCATTCTGAAAGGTTGCCCAAAGTTTTAAGAGCCAGTCAACCTACCTACTTATATAACCCAAAGACTCTGAGGCTGTGAGCAACGTGGACCAATACTCCGGATGAGGACAGGAGGACCAAACAGATCAAGACATTTCAATGCCAAGTTGCTGTAACCATCACGTGAAGATGCATACTGAATTTCCAGCCTGCAGATCTGGTGGCTAAGCCCAGATGCCTCTCTAGGGGGTCTCACGTGGGCCAAGAGGAGAAATCCATTTGCCAAGTTCCACAATACAGACAGAGGATGTTGAGGAGGTGACCAATTATTGAAATAAGTAATCCCCTAAACTGAGGTAGCTATAGGCCACATCGTTTAAAAAAAAATTTTTTTTCTGAAAATAAATTCCTATAAACTCACTGTAGCCACTCTTCAAAGTATAAGATAGTGAGAAACAAGTGAAAAGCACACCATCTAGAAAATCCAGAGGTATATCAGATACAATCAATTTTAAGCAATTTTTTATACATAGTGATATAATTATATAAAAATGTGATCATATTCAATATACAGTTTTGTGATTTTGTATTAAAATAATTTTTGCATTTGTATTAAAATGTTTTTTGTATTTGTATTAAAATGTTTCCATGTTTTTAAAAATCCTCCAATTTTAGTAGTGCACGATATTTCCCTTTAAGTATACAGCATCATTTAATCCTCCATTCTCGTGAGTATGTATTGCGTTACTATGTGCCAGGGTGCGTGCTAGATCCCGGGAATATAGCAATTTGCAAAGTTGTATGCATACATGGATTTGCACGCTGTCTGCATATGTGGATTTTTTTGCACTTTTATTGAGATCTAATTGATATATACCATTGCATATGTTTAAGATGCACAACATAATGATTTGATATATGTATACACTTCAAAATGATTACCACAATAGGTTTAGTTAACTTCCATCATCTCACATAGCTACAAATTTTTTTCCTGTGATGAGAACTGTTAAGATTTGCTCTCTTAGCAACTTTCAAATACACAATACAGTACTGTTAACTGTAGTCCCACACTGTACATTACATGCCCAAAAGAAAGAAATCCTGGCATTTGTATGAAACTTGAGGACATTATGCTAAGTGAAATAAGTGAGATAGAGAAAGACAAATACTGTATGATCTCACTTATATATGGAATCTAAACAAAACAAACTCATAGAAACAGAGCAGATTGGTGGTTGCCAGAAGTAGGGGATGGGGATTTGGAGGAAATGGGTGCATATGTGTATCTTACACCTAAAGATCCTCACTAAACAGTGGTGAAGGAGGTGTACATTAATCAATGACTCAAGCACACAAATATACGTTATAGTTAGGAGATGTCATGTAATAAAGCTACATTGGAATATGAAAGTGTCTGATGGAAGAGTTGACCTTCTCAAGGAAGTCAGAGAATTAGGAAAAGACTATTGAACTGAGATCTGAAGGAGCAAAGTGAAATGGGTAAAAAAATAAATAAATAAAGATAGAGCAGAGTGGGAAAGACTGTTCCAGGCAGAGGGAACAGCATGTACAAAGCCAATTGACAAGTGAGATCTTGGTAGATCTGAGGAACTGTAAGGACAATGTAACTAAAACCCAAGGGCTAGGAGTAAACGATGAGAGAAGGAGAGGCAGGTGGGGTTCACACCAGCTAGGGACTCTGGATCCTGCTAAAATTTTCTTTTCATTCTTGAAGGGTTTTAAGCTGCTGAAGGAGGAGGGGTGGAGATGAGGATGAGCAAGTCTGGGTTTCAGAAAGATCATTCTGACTGTACTGAAGAGAATGGGTGGGAACCTAAGTGGAGGCGGGAGGGTGAATTAGAAGCCAACTTCAGCGGTTCTTAAAGCAGACTGCTCTCCAAGATGACTCATATGACAACAGGGACATGGACCTAACTAGAGAGTGTTGACAGGATCATCTAGGGGCAAGGATTTGTCAGACACAGGACTGATGAAAATCCAGAGGGCCAGAGAGTTTAAGGTAATGGTAAAATCCATTGAAATAGTGAAGCTTCAAATCTAATTGAAACGGTAAGAGGACAGAAGACAGCAAGAACTAACATCTTATTGCTGAACAATTAGGTTTGTATTTTGTTTTTTGGACTTACCCATACTGCAATGAACATTCTTATATAAAAATCTTACTCACACTTCTGGTTAATTTCTTAAGGTAGATTTCTCTAAATGACTAAATAACCAAATGATATAGATAGTGTAAAGATTGCACACATACCCACACGTTGCCCGCATCACAGTTATATTAATTTTGCTTTATACTTTGTTTGCGTAAGCTTAGCTCACCAAAGCTTCACTAGCATTGAGTGTTTTCTTTTGTCTTCACCATTTTGATAAAAATGGCATTTAATTGTTCTACATTGCATTTTTTAGATTAGTAATAAAGTTGATAAATG
This sequence comes from Equus asinus, assembly GCF_041296235.1. Lineage (NCBI taxonomy): Eukaryota > Metazoa > Chordata > Mammalia > Perissodactyla > Equidae > Equus > Equus asinus. Next base: position 107,179,220 of record NC_091791.1, on the reverse strand, counting down.
TACAATGCGGTTTTTGAATACATATATTTTTTCTGTGTATTATCTGCTCGTGTCCCTTGTCCACATTTTTCCCCTAATTTTTCCTGATTTCTGCATTAATTTAAAAATTGATTTACAGATTACTATATGTATTAACTTTATGTATTAATTGCTGCCAAATATTTTCTTTATTTTATATTTGCCTTTTAGTTTTTTATTATATTTTTCAAACAGAACATGGAAATATATATGGTCAGCTTTATTGATATTTTTCCGTTTTGATTCCTATTTTTAGATCATCTCTCTCCATCCGAAGGCATATTTTTTAAACTCTCTCTTCTTTCTTGTTTAATTTTCACAGACATTCTTGACATTTTATTTTATTCAATCAGGAATTTATTTCGACGGTGGCATGCTGTAAGGACCTGACAGTTTTTCCCAATCACTTTTCTGTAGTGGGCATCTTTAGGGTGGTCTGTCCCACAGCAACTACCCAGTCACTAGGGACCTTCTTGTTACTGGCCCTGCCCTCTTCAGGCTACAGTTAATCAGTCAAGAAGTAGGCCATTCAGAATCCTTCCTTGGGATTTTTCCAACTGAAACTGAGAAACCAAGTCGTTCCCTATTTGGTGGTGGAAATTTTTACAGTGTGGAATATGAAGCACTCAATGGCCACATGAAGAAAGAAAGCCTGTGCTGAGAGAGTATAACTCTAACATGCAGAGAAGCAGAAAGGAGGATGGAGAAAGATTCCTGGCCCTGTGGTCTACTGTTACACATATTCCTTAGTCTACCTGCTACTCAAAGCTTCCTTGAATCCATGAGCCAATTATTTTCACTTTTATTTCTTTTTTTAAAATTTTGCCTATTCTAGTTCAAGTGTGGCTTCCATTTTCAGAAGCATCTATTCCACTTGCTGTTACTTCTAATGTACGTGTATTGGCTTCATTATTACAGTTAACACTTTTCCTGAGTTCTTCCAGTTTGCTTTCATTCTTTTCTTGTCTTATGAGTTTTGTTTTTCCTATTTCCTCAGGTAATTCTCCTTCTGAAATACAGGATTAAGCCCTTTTGGATTTTCATACGAATTACCTTCTATTTTTGTAGCATGTAGGTAGGCCTCTCTGTTTATGACTCAACTTTGAATGGAGACTTTTTTTTCTTCTTCTTCTTTTTTTTTTTTTTTGAGGAAGATTAGCCCTGAGCTAAATACTGCCAATCCACCTCTTTTTGCTGAGGAAGACTGGCCCTGAGCTAACATCCGTGCCCATCTTCCTATACTTTATACGTGGGGTGCTTACCACAGCATGGCTTGCCAAGTGGTGCCACGTCCACAACCGGGATCCGAACTGGCAATCCTCTGGCCGCTGAAGCAGAACGTGCAAACTTCGCTGCACCACCGGGCCGGCCCTTGGATGCAGACTTTTTCTTCTGAACCTTAAGAATAGAATGGAGAGAAGCAAAAGATAGAGTTTGACCATCTGACCGTTTGAACCGTATTTGGCATCTCGAGACACCGTCTCACATCCTCTTCTGGGTCCTCTGCTCTCAGGATACACCATGCTCCTCCACCCCCTCAGGTTGAGTGAATCACCAGGGCTTCAGATCTCTGTTTAGCGATTTACTCCCATCACTTAATAGTGTGGATATTCACCAAGTATTTCTTACATAAATAAATGGATGAATAAATAAAGTTTTGCTCGTCTAGAAGAGGAGTTGGGTCTAGAAGATTTGGAGTAAGGTACTGGAGTGTTAATTAAGTATGCAACTTCAGAGCTCCAGAGAACTTATCTGCAAATTAAGGACAATAATGACTTCCTTGCCTAATTTGTTTAATTATTATTGGAGCTAAAGAGAGAGTCAGGTGAGAAACGAGATACTTTGCAAGTTATACAGTGGTGTATAAAGATGAGTTATTTGTAGAATATTAACTTTATGGATGCCCAGTCACTGGCTGGGAGTAATTTATGGGAAGTGTGCCCTGGGTGCAAACAGAGCAGTGGTTTTCAGAGCACAACAGGTGGGAATCTTGGCGACATAAACTTCGTAAAGTTGGACAGCAGATCACGGACATCGCAATTACTAAAAGTATTGATGCTTTTGGTTTATCACTGTGGGCCAGCAGAATTAGTTTTTCGGGATGGCTGGAAGTTTCAGGGGAGAGGTGAACATAATAAGACCATAATTCAAACCCCAAATGTTTCAGCAGACAGTGCCAGAGTAATGCTGAATTTCCATAAAAATAATTTCCTTTCACAAAGGATGAAGCTTTTGTCCAAACCATTCTATGGTACTCCTTATTCGTAGTCATTTGGTTTTGCAATGATTGTGCCTCAAATATATATTACTGTTATTGATATCTCTTGTCACAAGAACCCAAGAATAGATCTATCACAATAGACACAATGGTTAAGCAGCAGAATATAAAAGCATTGGTAGAAATAATTCCATTGACTTTAGAGAGCACCAAGAACAAGACTGTTTATCATAAATTTTCTACTTAATAGAAAATGCTAAGTACTTAATAGTTTTAGGTGTCCAAAAGGAGAAAACATGATTTAAAAAATACGAGGTAAATCTTTTGAAGTCAGTTGTAGGAAAATCTGTGATTAACATTCCAAAAATATTAAGATGGGTCCACACTTCCTTACCTTCAAATCAGTGAAATAGCAGCACCATTGGGAATAACCTGATGCTTCAGGTAGGGGTGACTGTCATATTTATTGCTGTTGTTGGCATAGCATTATAGCAGGTCCCCTCCAGTTGACCTGTATTACCTGTTAACAGAGGATATCTAATGGAAATTTTCTTCCAACTTTACCTGAAACCTCAAGTCATACCTGATAAGCCCGAATGGAAGGACTAAAGAAGAGATGGGAAGAGCACAAATAAATGAGATAGTGTTGACCTCCCAACATCCACTCAACTTGCCAGAAACATGGTGGTTTACAGTGGAACCAGGACATGGCAATTCCACCATCCACCCCCAAAAAGGAAGAACAAGTCAAAACATCAACAAAATGGTTCCAACGTGGTAATGATATTCCACATTAAGTAGCTCACACAAGGACTTGTTTGTAACAAGCCAAATTTAGAAAAGACTAAACCTTTCATTTCCTTTTTTCATTCTCGATGACAGTAGTTCCTTCTTCCTGGAGGCATTGACTTAAGTTCTCATTTTCTCTCCATGCTTTCCTCAGAAAGGCCCCGTATAAAGAATGTCTTATTAAAAATAAATACACAAATAAGTAAAAAATCTCAAGCCACGTAGCTTAATTTCCCCTCAATAGACCGGCCATATTTGGAAACTTAAAAAAGAAAAGAAAAATGAAAAAGACCAAGGGAAAGAAAAAGAAGAAAAAGAAAGAAAGTAAAAGAAAAAAAAGAAGGAAGGAAAGAAAGAGAGAAAGAAAAGAAAGAAAGAGAGAAAGACGAGAAAGAAAGAAAGAAAGAAAGAGGAAAGAGAGAGAAAAAGCTGCCTTTTTAAAACTTCTCCAAGTATTTATACCACTTTGTTTTTCACTCACACGGGGGAAATAACAAGAGGTCCTCTGATGAATGTTGCAGATCGCCATGGTTACGGTTCAGAGATGCGGCAGAAAGCAATTATGGTGGAACAGAAGAAAGAAATGCACCTCTTTGTCAGAATTTCATAACAGCTGTAATAACACTAGAGCACCCAAATGAATGTAAAATAACTGAAATATTGTGGCATGTTAAATGCCAGCACATTAAAAAATTGTATTTCAATGTCACATTATTTAAAACGACAGGAAGCATTAATTCCAGCTGCACCGAGGAGCTTGTTAAGAGATACAGAGTGGGGAGGTAATCCAGCATCCACACAGGGAGGAGACTTCAGCACGACGTAGGAAATACAAGACTGTTGGGAGGAAAAAAAAAAAAGACAGGAATGTACAAAAGCTAGTTTGATATTAAGAATTATTTCCCTTATACCTTATTGAAAGTAGCCCCCACCCCTGCCAAAGCTTCTTCAGCCTCAGAGCAATTGCCTAATCCTTTATTTGCACCGTGAACTCCAAATATTTATATTAATTAAAAGTTTTCCTGATGACGAGTGTTATACCCATTTTACAGTAGAACAAAATGAGGTAATGATGCCCAGATTATTGTTAATACTTCATCCTTAGGGGTTGGATTGGAGGATGAAGACATCTGTGGTCAGGAGACCTCAGGGATGTCTTTATTTCCAGTGAAAGAGACTTCTCCCTTTTAGTTGGGATAGCTCAAAGCTCCTGGTTTTAAAATGTTGATGAGAGACGAAGAAGAGTCTAACAATTAGGAAAAACTGTTTCCTTTTTAGTATTCTTCCAATATCATGCCCCTTAGAGTAAAACGATGCAGTAGGTGAGATGTGCATTAACCACAAACACAGATCACTCTGTTCTTCTGACACTCAGCCCGCCATTTCCTCTACCTGGAACCTGTGCTCCTTTCCCAGCTCATGTCCTGTCACAAGAACCAGATTCAAAATGGATCATGAGCAATGCATTATATTTTGATGGCCAATAGGATGGCTCTTCTCAATGTTCCAGTCATTCTAGATATGCCTGTGGTCTCTCAAAATACTAACGAGGCTAGAAGACAATAGGATCAGTATGAAATAATTTTCACCAAGGAGAAAACACAACTCTTAAGAATAGCTACTATTTCTCTAATGATTTATAGTTTAGACAGATAATGCTTTCATATGCTTACCCATACATTTTCAAGATTCTTAAGACAACACTATGAATACGTTAGGGAAGACATTGGAATTCCTCTACTGGCAGATGGCACAACTAAATCTCAGAGTCAATAGCCATGTGTGGCATCAAGACCTATACCTCTCTGATATCAACCCTGGAGATCTCTCCATTCCACACCTCCAGTAGCCATGGTTCATCCTTGCACATCCAAAGAGAGTCCAGTCTCTCCAACAGAATGACACTGGCTAAACTTCATTAAACTTTTAGGTTTCTTTAAGTTCCTGTTCGGTTGTTCTTGCTGTATAATAAACTGCTCCAAAACTTACTGGCTTAAAATAACCATTTTGTTATGCACAGGGATTTTGTCTGCCAGGAACTCAAGGAGGGCACAGTGGGGATGACTTGGTCCTCAATATCCGGAGCCTTAGCTGGGATGACTTGAAAGCTGGGGTGGAGTAGGGTGACTTCATGGCTAGAGCTGGAATCATCTGAAGGCACCTTCACTTATATTGTCTGGTGTTTGGGCTGGAATGACTCGAAGACTGAAACACCTCCTCATGCTGTCTCCATGTGGTTTGGCTTCTCACAACATGGCGGTCTTAGAGTAGGTTGTCTTCCTACATGGCCCCTCAGGACTCTAAGTCTGAGCATTCCGACAAAGCAGAAGCCATATTCCCGTTTATGATCCAGTCTCAGAATTCCACATAGCACCCTATTAGTCTAAGGGCACACTCAAGGGATGGAACAAGAGGCAGAACTTCTCAACGGGAAGAAAACGTCCAGGAATTTTGCAGCCATGTTTTAAAACTTCCACAGCTCCTGGCCAAAATCTACTTCCTTGAGATACATGGCTTTGACAAAAATGCCAAAGAGAAATCCAAACTAATGAATAATCTTCGAATAACTAAACCAAAGATTGCATGGTGGATGGTGGTTAAAGATGTTCACATTTGCTTCTAGCAGTAGAACAATTTTTGAAGGAGTATAGAGAACGACGGGCAAATTATAGAGCAGATGAGTTAGTGTTAGCTTTTCCATAGACACATAGAGCTGAGATGAGTGAGGACTTCTGCTTGCTCTAAGCTGGTCACATTTATTTACCACCACACCATCACCCATTTGAATGGAAAGTACTTCAACAGCCCTCTCACACAGCTCCCAGTCTTCATGGAGGTAATGTCTTTTTATCTGCCTTTTAGATAAAAACCAGCGAGAGAGTCAAGTAGTATATGATAGGATCTGGAGACACCGCTGAACCCAGGTCATTAATCTGATTTTCCAACATTTTTCTGATACTACTTCTTCCCATGTCCCTAGAGTAAAGTTTGAAAAATACTCATCAAGAGCCACGTTACTTTTGAAATTCAGGAACGGCTAATCTCCTAAGGAAAAAAAAAATATGTACGTAAACTTTTAATTGAGATATAGGAAGAGGCCTATCACATAAATGAGCAGTTTGATGCTTTTTCACACAGTGAACACAGACATGTAACCAGCACTCATATCAAGAAACAGAACTTGGGGGCCAGCCCGGTGGCATAGTGATTAAGTTTACGTACTCCACTTCAGCAGCCCAGGGTTCAAAGGTTCAGATCCTGGGCACCGACCTACACAAAACTCATCAAGCCATGTCTTGGTGACGTCCCACATAGAAGAACTTACAATTAGGATATACAACTATGTACTAGGGCTTTGGGGAGAAAAAAAAAAAGAGGAAGATTGGCAACACATGTAAGCTCAGGAAAATCACCAAAAAAAAAGCATACCTTAAAAAATATATAAAACATATATTAAAAAAAAGAAATAGAACTTGACCAGCATCTCTTACCCCTTTCCAGCCACCCCTTCCCCAAAGTGGTTATATCAGGTGCCTTTTGTGGTTTGGATTCTTTACCAACTATTATGATGTTTGTGAGATTCACCAAACTTCATAATTTTTTCCCTAAATTTTTTTAACCTCTTTATGTTTAATGCTTATTACATCTCATTGCTTGTCAAAATGGGGTGATTACTGAGCATGTATCCAATGTTTATTTAAGAATTAAATACTGTGTTTTTGCTTGTTTGTTTTGCTTTTTAAAGTTAATGCTTATGCAGAGTATTGCATTGTCAGAATAAAGTGGAAGGTCTGAGGTTCTTGTCTCAAATAAGCCATTAATGGTCTGTATGATCTTGAGCAAGTCACTTCATCTTTCTCCCCCTTAATATTCGCTTCAGGAAAATTGGTGTAAAAATACATAATCTGCAAGATTCTTTCCATCACTGAAACCCTCTGCTTTTTAGCCATTCACACTGATTCCATGTCATTATACTTTTACAACTTTTCTGAAAAGGAAAGCTATATAAACATTCTATAAGCCCTCTCTCCTCAAAGAAACTACCATTCCGGGGAAAAAAATATCTTGTAGTAAAATTAGAATATTTGCAAATTGCAATATTTAAAATGTGTTGTTTGCCTATGTGTTGTCAAATGAACAAGTGTCACTCAACTAGTGGATGACTGCAAAAATAAAAATGCTGTTAACCTGGGCAAATGTGACCTTGTCGATATAATGGCTGAATGGGTCACTCCGTGGAGTGGTTTCCCTTCTGCGTTTACCACAATAGACTGGGGAGAAGAAGCAACTTGAGCAGCTGCTACTGTGGCATCTGCTGGAGGACAGGATTGTCCAGGCTTCTTTTGTGCTCTAGGGAATGGAAGGTTAACCAGGGAGGAGGTACAAGACTGGATTTTAAGACAAAGGTTTCATTTCCGAGTGTTGGTGCCTCATCGCTTACTGTCTGTTGTATGCTCCTATCAGATGAGTGGCCTTGCAAAGCATTATAATTAGAATTGAGGATTCTCCTAGGCCAGAATTCACCAGACAGCAGGCCTTTTTGTGAGGACAGAAATCACAGCCTCGACTCATCAAAATACTAGGCACACTTGAAGGTTTTACTGGGATAATGAGCTTCAAGAAGTGGAAACTTCTCCTGCGTCTTCCTTCTACTCTCATAATCCATTAATGATTTTGCCGATCTTTGATATCAGAAGGGAAGAGAATAATAACTGTTTTTTTATCAAGAGAAATTCGAAGACCCTAGGAGACAGAGAGCACAAGTTCACTGTGATTCCAGAGGCAGTGAGTTAAAGCAAGGGAAGGCAATATTTGTCAGCTGCATGCAAAATATTGGGTTGCTGGTATCTCAGATTGTCGTTTGGAATTTTCTACAAATCTTGGTGTTTCTCCATAGTAGCATTATAACTGGTTATTAATGAAGTTTTTCTACCATGTCTATCTTCCTTATCAAAACGTGGGCTTCATGAGAGAAGGGTCAGTTCTCTCTTATTCTCTACTGTTTTTCCTGCATCTTTCATGACAGATGTTCTTTTCGCCTGGAGCCACTCCATATTCTAATAACTAATGATTTACATTGGTTGACACCAATCCAAAGGGATAAAAGAAAATGCACTATAATTTAATGCCTGAGAATGTTCTATTGAGGGATTTTCCTGGATGAACCAAAATATGTGGTTGACACCTCATTTTAGGGCTACTCCTAAGAACATCTTTGAAAGGTCACCACTAGGTTCCTTCCATGTTACCAAGTCACTTTGGTAGTCTCGCTCTTATGTTGAACAACAAAAATCTCCCAGGTCTTAATATATTGATTAGTTGTTGCCTCTGGGTAATAATTATTCATGAGGGAAGTGAGAATTGGAAAGCAAGTAGTAAGGTTAAGGGGGTACACAACAGAAGAAAGTTGAGTTGAAACACTGGGGGCTTGGACCTGATTTCCTGTTAGTTTAAGGAGAAAGGAGCTGAGATGTGGATGAGGGTCTGCTCGCTCTGTGTTAGAGGGCTCTTCAGATCCATAATCTGCTCTGGCCCCTGGGAGGTGACCTTGAACAGAGGCAAAGAGACACTTTAGAGAAACATCTGTGAGTGCTCTGAGCCTAAAGGATTCACATTCTTTGCTTCTTTCTTTCCTTCCTTCCTTCCTTCTTTTCTCCCTCTAGCTCATCACACCCAAATCATTTTCATTTGTTCTTGTTTCCATCTAAAGCTGAACATAAAGTCCACAAACGAAGGAACCATTCTCTACATACCTCTAGAGCCTACACCAGACCCTGACATAGAAGAAAATTCAGTAATATTTGGTGGGTGAGTGAATTCCACAGAAAGCAAGGCAGCTATTCAATTCAGTGTAGGGGAATTAAATCTCAGGGAGCAACGGCCGCCCCATCTTATGTCAAAAGCAAAGAATCTCATTGACAATAACTACCTTCTTCAGGTATATAAACTTGCCTAAAACCTAGAAAGTATTAACAAGTTAGTCTGTTTTCTCTAGTCCTGGACTTAATCACATGATTTTTCCTTGGGTTGGACTGGCATCCTACATTAGGGACAGCAAGGAGCCATGATCCCAGTATCTATAGGCCACTGGGGCCTTTTCCTTCCACAGAAAGGTATAAAAAAGACAGGTTTATAAGACAGGCTATTACTCAGGCCACTATGCAAGTACATTGTTGAAGTACCGTACTAAATAATTTCTCTAAAAACATGAATGGAAAGAGGTTCTTCCTGCCTCAAGTTTTGAGTTATTAACTCCTCAGCCAAGATTTAGTGTTTAAGCAAAGATAAGTTTTTACTTGCCACTGACCTTCAAGCTCCCCTCCAAAAGAACAGAGCAATTTAACAAAGCAAAACTGGATCTGTGTCCACAGGTCTCTAATCCCTCTCTTGACCGTGGAAGAACTGAATTGAACCGTCCCTGATAACCACAACAGTTGACTTCAACAATTTTGGCTTGATGGGCTTTTAGCAAAAGGGACACTATCAATGTCAACATTAAATTCTTTCCTTTTTCAAAGTTTTCTCTTTAACTCTTGTACTAACATTGCCGTTGCTACGCAAGGGCTAAGAGAATTTGGACAGTGATAGTTGACTGGTCAATTTAGTTTGTTTTTCTGGGTAAGATATTTCTCTAGAAAACATTTTCAAACCTTATGCTAATATTTTGCTAATGCTACAATGGGAATATTTTGAGGCTTATAATACACCAGAGAACATCCACATCTCATCATATTGAATTGTCCCAGAGTTTTAAAAATAACGTTCACAATTATAATTTTTGACCATCTTCAATCTTCAGCGCATATTGTATTTCTCACAAAGAAAATTTCAATTCTGTGCCTGAAACCATGTGATGGAATCCGTTTTCCATTTAAAGCACCTACTATTAAATAGCAATTACTTATGCTTGTCCCTTGCCAGTAGTCTTCAAGGGGAAACAGGGCAGAAGATGTAAGACAAAATCAAATTTTTTTAAAAAGAGGAAGACTGATACTAAATTCAACTTGGTTATACACTTCTCAGATAAGAAAATAGATTTGTTCCCATAAACCAACAAAAAGTTCTCTTTATAATTCTAACTAGAGGAATTCCAAATCCCAACCAGCCCTAAAGGCAGCTCAGTACCTCAGTAAGCCAGGACACGTGTGGCTGTCACTAAAACATTATTCTTTTAAACTGAATATATTCTCTACCTGGAAAAGAAAAAAATATATGTTTAAAAAAATCCAAATACTTAAAGAATAAAAAGAGAGAGAGAGGAAGGGATCTAATAAATGTGTGACAGTTTCAAGAGAAAAAGAAATTGACAAAAAGAGAAGTATTGATTACTGACACAACATAAAGATTCTCCTGCTTCCGGGTTGTGTGGAGGATGGCTGCGACTGACTTTAGCTGAGTGTGTGCTGCTCACTGGGTCCTAGTCTGGATCCATTATTGACAGCAGATTTGGAGCAAATACCGTTATGCTCCCACGCACACACCCCTCAGGCCAATCTATTATGGGATATGCCAGTGACATCCTACCCTAAGCATCTTTACCCAGGATTTTTCCCATGGGCTTTCTCTTGACCTGCATGTGAGGCAGGCTAGAAGTTCTGGGAATTTAACCCTCCCCGGAAGTAGTTTCCAGTCAACGAGGAATAGGAATTAGAGTATAACTATGCCAGTTTCCTTACTCATCTCGCAAATTTCCCTGGCAAGATGGAGTTTCAGGTGTTTGCAGCAGTAACTTGTTCATAAAAGTACCTCATTGGCTTCCTTCTTCTCCATTCTCTGTCTCACTTCCTACTACTCTACTGGTGCTTCTTGAGAAACCTCTTGCTCCTTGTCTCAGGGTCTGCTTCTGGGAGAACTGAACCCAAGACAGTGAAGTTAGTCAAAGACAATGACCAAGTTGTCCTCTCAGCTTTCATAATATTCCCGATTCCTTGTTAAGTGAGTTCTTTGCCTGGATAGACATGACCTCACACAGCTTTGAGATAATGGTAACAGACTGGGTTGGTTTCTTCCACCATAAGCTCTCCTAGCTAGCTTTTGAGGTGATGGATATAATACTTCAAACAGTTGTATGGGGATGGCAGAATCATAAAATCACATTTGCCCTCTTACCTTCCTCCTGTGTTGTTTTGTTTTGTTTTGTTTCTTTTTTCCAATGGAGGTTAATTAGTGGCTAAAAAGTACAGGGAAATCTTTATGGGCACCAAAATATAAATTGATTAGTCAGTATACAACTTTTGTATTAAAAGAAATAGTGCCATAGATTGAATGCTTTTCATCCCCCTCCCACCCATCCCCAAATTCATATGATGAAATCTAGCCTCCAAGGTGATGGTATTAGGAGGTGAGGTCCTTTGGAGCTGATTAGGTCATGAGGGTGGAGCCTTCATGAGTGCAATTATTGCCCTTAAAAAAAGAGACCCCGGAGAGATTCCTCCCTCTTCTGCTATGTGAGGACTCATCAAAAGATGCTTCTGTGAAACAGGAAGTGTGCCCTCGGCAGACACCAAATCTGCTGGTGTCTTGATCTTGGTCTTTCCATCCTCCGGAACTAGAAATAGATATTTGTTGTTATTAAACCACCCAGTTTATAATATTTTGTATAGCAGCCCAATGGACTAAGACAAATGACAAATCTTATGAGAGACATAAAAAGAAGTGTAATGCATGATCTCTGTTTTTAGTGAGCCAGAAGTCTAAGAGTTGAGAAAGAAACAGGTGGATATCATCCAAAGAATTCATCCAAAGCATGTGTTGTCAGGAACCTACCATCTCAGTGGCCCTCAGCTATGTTCCCACAGGCCAGTCCTGTTTCCCAAGGCAGTCAACGACACTGTTAAAATCAAATTTAATCCTTTTTTTAAATAATTTACATAAAAGATTATGCTATTGGATAAGATTTTCTTATTTTTAAGTTTTGCTCTCTTATTTATTTATTTTTATTTATTTATTTGGTGAGGAAGCTTCACCCTGGGCTAACATCCACTGCCAATCTTCCTCTTTTTTTGCTTGAGGAAGATTGTCCCTGAGCTAACATCTGTGCCAATCATCCTTTATTTTCTATGTGGGTTTCCACCAGAGCTTGGCCGCCAACAAGTGGCGTACGTCCGTGCCCAGGATCTTAATGCACAAACCCGGGCCACTGAATCAGAGCATGCCAAACTTAACCACTATGCCACAGGGCCAGCCCCCTTATTTATTTTTTATAATACCTTTGGCACCTACTACCAGTTACCCATTCTAGACTAACTATAGCAAGTATTCTTATTTAGCATTTTTGCATTCATCCAACAATTATTTATACAGTGCTTGCTACACATGAGGCAAGTTTAAGACTCTGGGCTATAACGTTGAACAAAGCAGATAAGGTCCCTGCTCTCAGGGAGAATTTATGCTACTGATGTGATGTAAAATATGAAATGTGCAAACTAATAAATGAGCAAGATTGTGTTAAATAGTAGTAACTGCTGTGAAAAAAAGTGAATTGGGGTAATATTACAGAAAATAACTAGGGGCTTTGGTAATTTAAATTGAGTCATCAGGGAAAAGCTAAATGAAGAAGAGATGGTCTTTGAACTAAGAACTGAATGATTAGAAGAATCCAACCATGTGAAGCTCTGAGGGAGAAGCACCTTCTGGGCAGAAGACAGAATAAGTGGAAAAGGAGTGGAGCATCACCGAGCATGACATGTTCTAAGAACATCAGGAAGAACTCCTTATCTGAAGCACCATGAGCAGTGGAGGAGTGTCAGGAAATGAGATCCTGGAGGAAACCAGTGCTACTCAAAGTGTGGTCCCCAGATTGGTGCTGGTTCAAGAGCGTTTGTTATTGGTCTGTGATAAAATAACTACAGAAACTATGAGTGAGAATTCAGAAACTTTGCATTTGACAGAAAATATTATGTTTATTGAGTCTAAAGTCACAGTTCCCAAACCACGTGCTGATAGCAAGAGGAGGGGAATTGTCAGTAAACTCCTAGGGCACCATGGGATATTTCAAAATTTCAAGGAAAACATAACAATACTCAACAGATAGTTGGACACTGGGCAAGCTACTGGTCAAGGTAGTTCATGATTTCAAAATTAATTTGAGCCATGTCCCTTTTGATTATGTCGTTTCTTTGCCAAGTTGCGTTTTCAGTAGTTGTGATAAAAAAAAAAAGCAAGTACTATGTATAATCAATGGGAAACAATCAATGAGGGAGATGGTGTCCAACCTGATTTCAAGATCTGAGAATCTGTGTAGTGTCCAACAGGCACGTACATCCCACTAGTAAGTATTATTTAAGAATCAAATATAAATATTCATTTTTTCTTTCAAAATATATATTACTATTTTTCATGGTTGGTAAGTTATCAGGACATAAAAATTTATTAAGACTCTGATTTAACTGGTCTAGAACACAGCCTGGGCATCAGGATTTTCATAGCTGCTCAAGTGATTGTAACATGCAATCAAAGATGAGCACCCCTAAATTGTGGTTAAGCTAATGACAGAAAATACCCTAAACCATGAATATATTTTGGAATCTCAGTCCAGGAGGTCCAGAAATCTGCTTCTGTAGCAGAGAAGGGACTCAAGAGTGAGAGGCTGGGAGCACAACCATGACAGAGTATTCTGCAGCCATACGCTACGGTGAAACACTCTAGGACCTACTACTATAGGGCTATTCAGAGCATGTCTGTGTACTGCAGCCTTGTTGTCCACTGTGAGCTCAGCAGAAATGCAGACTCTCAGCCCTCAGCCCAGAACTACTGAGTCAGTCAGAATCTGTATTGTAACAAGACTTTTAAGTGATTCATACGCACATTAAAGTTGGAAAGGAATTGGTCTATAAGCCAAAAATTGACTTTAAGGCAAACCAATGTATACCCAGGACAAGATTCTGCAAAGGAGACAGCCTGTCTCCTTCAACTTGGTACCTGCACCACCCTACCCACTCCTCCTTGCTGATTAGTGGAAGAGTCATCTGTCCAACCATTCTCAGGATTCTATCACCTCCTCCTGTCTTGGGAATCTTTAGCTTTGCCCTCTCTTCTGGCCCCTTCCATGGTATTTAAACACACTTCCGGCTCATCCTACATCTTTAAAATATTCACCCTTGCCCTCTCCTCTCCTGCAAGGCCTCTCTATCCCTCAACTTCCCCTCTTAACGTCTTTGAAAAAGTTGACCACATCTGCTTCCTCTGTATTCTCAGTCTCACTCACTCCATAGCTCCCTGGCTTCTGCCCTCATCACTTCACTACTACTGCCCTACTCATACTTCCCAATGACCTCCTGTTCTAGAACCCTTATCCTACCAGATTTCTTGTAGACTCCTTAATTCTTGACTGCCCTTCCCCCTGACTTTAAGAAACCCTTTCAACTCTTGACTTTGATGACATTTAACACTCTCACTTTTCTTCCTACCTCTCGGCTATAGTACATCATTTTCTGGCAGAATATCCTTCCTAGGGCTATCCCTGAAGGGATGCTGTTCTCCAGAGCTCCCCACCAGAGAGGCCTTCTTCTTATCTCATTCTCTGCATTATCCATCAGGGAGGTCATCTCTATGTGAATGGACACTTTATGTCTCCAGCCCAGAGCTTATCTTGCCCACTGGAGAGCTCTACTTGGTTGTTGCCCTTAAAATCTTCAATCAGTAGATCAAAAATTAAACTCATTTTCTTTTCTCATGTCATCCATCCCAAACCTAGCCTACCCTTCACGTCCCCTATATTAGCAAAAGTCATCACCATGCACCAATTGTACAAGCTATTGATCTGGAGCCAGGTTTGAGCCTTCTCTTCTCTATTTCCCATGTCCAGTCAACCACCAAATCCTTTGCCTCTATGTCTTAAAAATATTTCAAAGGTATCTCCTTCTCTGAATCATCATTCCTCAAGACACTATCATCTCTTGACTGGCCCACTGCAACAACCACCTTACCGGAAACCCTGCTTTTACTTGTCCCCTCCGAGTCATGTTGCCCATTAATCCCCATCAGTCCAGAGTGGTGCTCTAAAATGGAAACAGTGTCATCCACTCCTGGGCTCTCCAAAGCTTGTAAGATAAAACCCAAATCCTTAATATGTTTTCCAAGGTCAACTGTGACCCTGGCCTTTCAAGCCTCATTCTGAGCCTTCCCCCATTACCGCTTAATAGGAGACATTTTGAAGCTTCTCTCTTTCTCTCTCTCTCTTTTTCTTTGTCTCTTTCCATCCTCCATCCTTTCCACCCATATTCATATATTGTTTATCTCTACCAGTAGTTTTCTTCCCTTCTTTATCTCTGGTTAATTCCTATTCACCTGTTATTTCTCAGCTGAAACTTCACTTCTCTTTGAAAGCCTTCCCTGAACCCTCAACACTGACTTACGGGCGTCTTTAACATCGCAGTTTCCACCAAAAACTCTTATAAAACCTCTTTTGTTATAGGGGGTTTAATTGTCTCTATGTGGGCAAAGACTGTGTCCGTCTTCCTCACGATTTCATCAGATCCCTAAGCAGTTTCTAGTACACACTAATGACAGACTACTCAATATCGGAGCCAACATTCATTTTGCGCTTATTATATCACTGACACTCTTCTAAATACATTATAGAAATCATCTCATTTAATCTCACAACTAGCCCCACATGTCATTACTGGATTTATTCCCATTCATGAAAAAGTAAACCAGGGCACAGAGAGGCTAAATAACAGCTAGCAAGTGACAGAACCAGCATTCAAATCTAGGCAGTGTGGCTCCAGAGACCATGCTCTTAACATTGTTTCCTGACTAAACGAACAAGGGAAGAAGTGGAGGTTCGGATAAAACATACAGAGGTCAAATTCATTTCCCCATGCCACATCACCAGGAGGCACTGGAGCCAGGAGTCAATGTGTCTTCTGACTCAAAATTATATACGTATAGTGACTGTTGCTCACTGTCCCTTATATTTTTAATTGTTTTAAAAGTAAATGCGTTTTTGCTCTCTGTGGACACAGTTTTAATAAGCCTATTTAAATATTCATAATTCAAATGCACAATCTCCTGCTGCAGCCTTCTGTGATTCACAGACTTCAGTAAGTGGCCTCTGCTCTTTGTGGTGGGGACCCAATGAACTGACTGGCCCCTCGTTTATCCCACTTCCTGTCTGATCAGACTCTCAGAACAGACTGCTGAGCCGGGAGGTTAGAACAGTCTGTCACTGCTTCCAAAATATTAATTGGATGGTAATATTTTTGCTCAACAGGCAGCTGGTTCATAACCTCACTGGGAAAGTGCAAAATGGTGATAAAAAAAAAGTCTCAATTCCAGGAGAAATGATAATGTTTCAGAATATCTCAAGAGTTAACTGAACTGGTCGTTTTTTTTCCTTCATTCTTCCAAATTCATATTTACTAAGCATCGCTAAACCCTCTGATAAGATGTGTAATCTGTAATTCTCAGGTATTTCTCAATCTTCTCCTCTATCCCCATCAAAATCAAACAGTGAGTTCAGGTCCTACATTTTTATCCAAACTTTCCTTAATTACTGAGGTTAGGAGGAAAATTTTTTTTCAATTTTATATTCTCAATGCCTAAATTAACGTTACTTACATATGTTTTTCTGAATAAACTCTTATTGAATGAATGAATGAATGAGTTATCCTAAGCTTTAGTTGTTCTCTTCCTTCTTTGAAGCAGAAATCCATAAATATTTGGTTTTTAGCATAAAATTCTCCACCATGATTCCCACACTTGTTTGCATGGCAAGCCAGCAGAAGGCATGGCTGTCTTTGTCATGAAATTCAAAATATTTTGTCACGTAGTCTTCAAACATACATTTTATTATCCTCCCACATCTATGGCCACTCCTTCTTACTCTCTTTGGCTGGTTCTTTCCTTTATGTTACATCTCCCTCCAATCCTGAGAGTGTCTCTATTATCATCTTTCTCTTCTTTCATCCAGTCCATAGGTCAAACACCCTCTACATATTGCTGATTTGCAAATTTTCATCTTCAG
Source organism: Equus asinus (assembly GCF_041296235.1). Taxonomy (NCBI): domain Eukaryota; kingdom Metazoa; phylum Chordata; class Mammalia; order Perissodactyla; family Equidae; genus Equus; species Equus asinus. The sequence goes on along the minus strand of NC_091791.1, from coordinate 107,162,226 downwards.
CACAGACCTGTCCAATTACTACGCAACTCATTTATCCCACTGACTGCAAAGTATTGCTCTCCTAGTCCTTGCCATCCCAGCAAGTCACCATTACTTTGGTCATAATCCCAGGAGTAAGGCTGCAAAGTAAAATACAGGGCAACATGTATTCTGTAAGTCCACAGATGGTAGTTTGGCAGGAGTGCTGCATGCAGGGAAGGCAAATCCATATCCAGAGTAAGTGTCTATTTCCAGGAAGAACAAAGTGCTGTTCCATCCATGATGGAAGCAGTCCAGTATAATCAATCTGCCACCCAGCCACTTTGGGCAATTCATGCCTCTGAATCAACAGACAAATGAGGAGATTAATGTGCTGGCTAGAGTGATTGATCCTGATGAACAAGTGTAAACTGAGCTGCTACTACACAATGGATGGAAGAAGAGTATGTCTGGAATACGAGCGATCCCTTAGGGTTATCTCTTAGTACTACCATGTTCTGTGGTTAAAGTCAACGAAAAACTACAACAACGAAATCAGGCAGGATTGTTAATAACCCAAACCTTTCAGGAATAGATGTTTGGGTTAGCTCGCCAGGCAAAGAACCTTGACCAGTTGAGGTGCTTATTGAGGGCAAAGGAATATAGAATGGGTGGTGGAAGAAGGTAGTCATAAATGCCAGCTGTGACCATGTGAGCAGTTGTGAAGTGAGGTCCTTAATAGTGATGAGCATTTCTTCCTTATTTTGTCATGAATATGTTTGCATATACATTAGTCAAATTTTTTGCTTCCCCCTTATCTTTTTATCACATAATATATATTAATGATAATTAATTTTATATTACAGTATTTAGGTTAGAGGATATTGAAAGAAAATAGGTTAGCTTTGTTTCTTTTGGTTGTAAGGAAGATAGTTGTATCATGTTAGGCGAAAGAAGAACTTTGTTATTCTCTTTTTTGGAGATTAAGTATGGTTTAAATAGATATGTATGGGTGGACTGTGATCGTCTTTTTAATGTGCCAATTTGATTAGGCAAGAGTCCTCAGTTATTCATTCAAACACTAATCTTGTGTTGTTGTGAAGGTATTTTGTAGATGTGATTATAGTCTATAATCAGTTGACATGAAGTAAGGGAGACTATCCTAGATAATCTATCTTCTAGATGTTGTAGGTAGACTTGGCGCCCTGATTCAATTATTTGAAAGACCTTAGAAAGCAGAGCAGAGGTTTCCCTGAGAGAAGAAGGAATCTGCCTGTTCAGTAGAGCTTCAGCTCTTGCGAGTGGTGCCAGCCTGCCCTTCCTGATGGCCCACTCTACGGAATTTAGACTTTCCTAGCCAGACCTCACAGTTGCGTAAGCCAATTTCTTACACAAATTGCTTACTGCAAATCTCCTACTGATTCTGCTTCTCTGGTTGAACCCTGAATGAGACACTAAATCTGACAACTCTACACTGGACTTAGTTTCATTCCTCTCTTTCCATCCTTCACTTCCCCACACAGTCCATCTGCAAGTTCTATTGGTTCTATTTCCAAAGCATGCACTGAATTGTATCATTTCTCAACATCTCTAGTAATAATAATCTGGTGCAAACCAAGGAAGACTTTGATTTAAAATTCTTCAATGGTTTCTCACTGCACTTTGAGAAAAATCCAAACTCCTTACCATTATCTAAAGCAAGGGTTCTACATGAAACTTTTAGTTTCAGGACCAAGATTTACACTGTTAGAAATTATTGAGGGAGGCCCTGTTGCCTAGTGGTTAAGTTTGGCATGTTCTGTTTTGGCAGCCCAGGTTCAGTTCCTGGGCATGGACCTACACCATTTGTCAGTGGCCATGCTGTGGTGGCATCCCACATACAAAATAGAGGAATGTTGGCACAGATGTTAGCTCAGGGCAAATCTTCCTCAGGAAAAAAAATATTACTGAGCACTCCAAAGAGCTTTTGTTTATGTGAGTTATATCTATCAGTATTTACTCTATTGGAAGGTAAAACTGAGAATTTTACAAAATGTGATTATTTATTAACTTATTTTATATAAAAAACCTACTACATATTAAAATAAATAGCATCTTTGATGGAGATGACTCAAATAATTACAGAGAAGAGTAGCATTGTTTTACAATTTTTTGAAAACTCTTTAATGTCTGGCTCAATGGAAGGCAGCTGGAGTCTCGTATCTGTATCTACATTCAGTCTATTACAATACATTGTTTTGGTTCAAGTGTATGAAGAAAGTCTGTTCTTACTCAGATGTGTAGTTAAAAAAGGCAAAAGTATTTTAATCGCCTCTTTGGTAATTTTAGGGATTCTTTTATCATATCACACCAAAACTTGACAAGTGATAGCTTTGAAAGATGAGTTGTAATGTGAAGTCTGAAACTATCTATATCAATGAGCTCTGAAATCCATTAGTCTGTCTTTTAGTTTGAACGCATCCATTACCCATGCACGATTTTGTAACATCTTGCTTTGATCATTTGGAAAATAATGATTCACTGAGTTACACAAACATTCCAAATCTTGTTACATTTCATATATGATAACAAACGATCATGTTCATCAATATCACAACGAATCTCATCAGAGTCCTCTTACGCTGACAATGGCAGGTGCAATTTCTTTAAAATTCTAATTTTCTCTTGAAAGTTTACATTTTATCACTTGCAACAAATACTGTCAGTTATTTACCTTTAAGTGACAGACTCACTTAGTTCACTTTCAAAAAGAATGTATGTCAAACACCCAAGCTGAATAATTATGCTTTATCAGTTACTCTTTCAAGTGAAAATATTCCATGAGAAGAGCAGATAGTTCAGCTAGCAACTCAAATAATCACACAAGTACTTTTCCTCAAGATAACCATCATACTTTGACATAAAACAGAAGTGCTTCGTGTAATTTCCCATTTTGCCACAATAAAAATGTCAGAATTAATAAAATTAAAAATTTATATTGCTTTCCCCATGATATCCTTAAGCGAAACTGGCTTGCATTTCTCTGAAAGTGCATGGTGGTAAAGAAACAACTCTTGATGGCATTGCATTGATTCATGCTAATGCACATTAGTTTCTCCCATTGTCACTTTTATTCCACCAATATAAATGTCAACATAGTGAAATACGCAAAATACATTTTAGTATCATTATGATAATAACTTTTCGTTTTTTGCTGAGGAAGATTCACCCTGAGCGAACATCTGTGCCAGTCTTCCTCTCTTTTGGATGTGGGTCACCACCACAGCATGGCCACAGATGAATGGTGCAGGTCCACGCCCAGGAAGTGAACCCAGGCCGCTGAAGCAGAATGCACCAAATTTAACCACTAGCCCATGGGGCCAGATCTTATGACAATAATTTTGATTTTGTGGACTCCCAAGGAGTTCAAAGACCGTAACTTGAGAATCTCTACTATAAGCTATACTGTGTTACAGTGATGCCCACCTCCCTAATAATTTGAATTCCACTGAAAACCCAGTCATTCAGGAATCATGACAAGCAGGAAGATGTCATGCTGGCTCCATTAATCTACAGAAACTGAGTGCCTAAATGCTGCCTCCCCATTATCAACAATAAATAAATAAATAATATGTGTTCTTCCATGGAACATTTTCTACATATTTCATCTACAAGGTTGTACTGTGTTAAATAGCATATTAGGGTTCTCCAGAGAAACAGAACCAATTGGACATATATTTATAGGATATATGTAGAGAGAGAGAGATTTAAGGAATTGGCTCATGCAATTATAGATGCTGTCAAGTTCAAAATCTGCAGGGTGGGCTGGCAGGCTGGAGACCTAGGAAGAGCCAATGTTTCAGTTTAAGCCTGAAGGCAGTCAGCTGACAGAATTCTCTTGTGCTCAGAGTAGCTGTCTTTTGTTCTATGTAGGCCTTCCACTGATTGGAAGAGGCCCACCCACATTATGCTCAAGTCCGTTGATTTAAATGTAGACTATTGGTGGTGAACACGATGCAGTTTACACAGAAACAGATATATAATGATGTATACCTGAAATTTACACAATGTTATAAGGCAATATGACCTCCATAAAATAATTAAAAATAATCATAAGTAAACCAAAATGAATGTTAATCTCGTCCAAAAACACTCTCACAGAAACATTCAGAAAATACTGTTTGGCCCCAAACGTGGGCACCATGGCCCAGCCAAGTTGACACATAAAATTAACCATCACAGACCGTGTTCCTCCAAATTTATCTCCTTCTCAGAATCTCAGGATGTGACCATGTTTTGGAAATAGGTCATTGCAGACACAATTAGTTAAGGTGAGGTCATAGTGCAGTAGCGTGAGCCCTTAAAATAATATGGCTGGTGTATTCATAAGAAGAGAAGAGACACAGAGACAGAGACACATTGAGAGAACGCCATGTGATGACAGAAGCAGAGACTGGAGTGAGGTGTCTACAAGCCAAGGAAAGCCAAGGAGTGCACAGCAGAAATTAAGGGGATGACGTGGAACAGATCTTCCCTGGACCCTTCAGAGAGAACATGGCCCTGCCAGCCTTGACTTCAGACTTCTGGCCTCCAGAATTGTGAGGGAATACATTTGTGTCGTTTTAAGCCATCGAGTTTGTGGTAATTTGTGACGGAGGCCTGGGAAGCTAATACAATTGCTTTATTACTATACTGCTTAAAGTGTGTAAAGGTAGAAGCAAAAATCTCTTTTAGGGTAAAAATAAATACGTAATCAGGTTTTCTCTCATAAGAGTGTGAAAGCAGGGGCAAGACCCTGACTCAGACATGCTCTGTCCTGTAGCGTGGAGAGAGAGAAAAAGTTGGAGACTGAGCAAAGAGTCCTGGCAGAAGAGCGAGGACTCTGAGATGGCCCAGGACCAGCTGGGGACAATGCAAAATGAAAGATGCCAATTCAGGACACAGGACGGAAGTGTCAGGAATGTCTTCGTCATTTTCTGCTTTGATACAGGTATCGATGCTGAAGAGCTTTTCCGAGAGATATCTAAAACTCGTTCCGAGGGTCTCAACTTTGCCTCCTGCAAAATTAGGAATAAGAAAAAGAATGGAAGAGGTGAGCCAGATGGGGTGAGAGGAAGAGGCGGATCGGCCGTTGCCTCTGGAAGGGAAAAGAAAGTGTCAGATCGCGGCTGGTAAATAAGATATTACAGCGAAGCTTGAAAAGCCGAGTTCTTTTTCCTTTGTAAAGGCTCTACCTGCATAACATGAAGGAGCTCAGTGACAGACACATTAAAACACCATTAAACTGTGAAATAGAACACAGTGTGAAAATAGATTTAACCTTCACAGCGTATCGATCTCTACCCCGCGCCGGGCCCAAGTTCTTGGACAACTGTTTTATAATAGGTTTTACTTATTTTCCTGTTGCTATTCTGACTTCCTCAGAGGAGGGTGTTATTTCTAAAAGCTCCTGACAGCGGAGAGAAGCAGGCTGTCTTCTCAGGGAGCGCCTGGCCTTGGAATGCTCCTGCCAGCTGCTCCATACACAAAATCAGCTCTGTGAAAGTGAGGAATGATTCCGTGGTGGCCGCTGGGATGACAGTCGCCCAAGGATGGGGAGAACGTTGCCAACTTCTCAGGGCGGAGAAGGAGAGAGTGTTGGGTCAATACAACGATAAACAGTTGCAGGAGTTGGCTGCTTAGACTTCATGTGACTTAGTTTAGCACCTAAGGATGAAGGAAACTTGCTGCCTCATAGGATGGTTTTTGTGTTTCATTTTTTACTTCAAAATGTGTGTATACACACAAACACACACACACAATCAAAACTCTTTTCTTAAGAGAGCAAAGAGGTTCAGTTTCCTGTAACAAAAATGATCAAGGAACTGTCGCTCTCTAAATAATTTGCTAAGCCTTTCACCCACATGAGCTGATTAACAAAGGGTAAGGTAAACACAGCAAAATCACTTTTCATGAAAACATTCAACTTTAATTATGCCATGGCTTAGAGGACTAAGCAAATTGGAAGATACATTTGTATCTCAGAGTTAATAATCTTACATGTGAGACATAACACTATTTTCTCTTCAATATTTGCAAAATGAACGTCTAAGGAAGAGCCTCTTGCTAACTTGTAGCAGAATCAAGGACAAATTATAATGAAAAGACCAGTGTATAGTGAAGCACCCAATAAACTGGCTTATAGGCCATGAAAAGCCAAAGAGGCCAATACTTACTAACGGGTGTTTTGCATGGTCCCCAAGACCACAGCTCACCAAAGGTGGAAAAATTCCCCTGAGGGTGTTCAAGCTCGAGGTGTTTCCCTAATCATATTGCTTATAATCCAGCATATTAGGGATTCAAATATACTTGATAAAACCGAATATTGTTTTTTATATAAAAACTTTTTGTAAAAGAGGATAAAAATTCCTTTTTAACATGAAAACAAACCTATGCCAGAGTAGTGACTGCATCATACTTAATGGTGAATAACTAAATTCTCTTGAGGTTTAGAAATATATGAAGCCACTCCATTTAACTACTATTTAAAATTATTGTGTATATAATAACTGATGAAATTAAAAATAAAAATGGAATAATAGCTGTAGTAATGAAACGGATAAAGAAAAGGTTGTCTGTAGATCATATGATTCTCTAACAATAAATTTCAGTAAGATCTGCTAAAATCATTAAAACAAATAATTGATTTAAATACACTTGCTGATTAAAAACTATATATAAAACACTAGTCATTTCCCGTATTAGAAATAGGTTTATTTCGAAAATAGAATAAGAAAAGAAAAAATTCTCTCTCCTCCAAAAAGGTTTCCCCTAGTTGCAACCATAAATACAAAATAAAATGGGAATAATCCTTACAGGAAATGTATAGGGCTTCTGTGAATAAAATTATACAATATTCTTATATGTCATGTTCATATATTGAGAGATTAATTTTCTGAAGATCATAAATCATCCCAAAATAATTTATGAATGTAATGGAGTAACAGTAGGATATTTTAGAGCATGAAAAAAATCTTCCGAAAGCTTATGTAGAAGAGTAAGCTGGGTAGATAGCTTGGGACCCTTTAAACTGAAGAGTAATAGGGGACAATATGACTAATCAGATGTTGAGCATTTCAGTAAGTAAATACTTGAGGACCTACTCTGTGCATTTTGCTTGGGAGAGGAGGGGATAGAACAGACACAGTCCCTGCCTTCAAGGAGCTTACAATCCAGTGGAAGAGAGAGAGAGTAAAAAAATAATGACACCAATATTGTAAATATCTAATTACAAACTGTAATAAGTGTTTTAAAAGAAAGCTACACGTTGTGGAGAAGCAGCTTCTGGTGGTACAATTGTAGATACACTACTCACTTTGACAGATGCACAAATGGTGTCACTGGCCTGGTGTGCAGAACGCCTACAGCCGGAAACATCAATCTATATGGGGAGTAACATTTAACCTAGGTCAAGAATGGAAAGGGCAAGAGAGTTCCTAGTAGAAGGAAAAGAGGTTTGAAAGTCCTACAAGAGGAAGATCTTGGTGCAGTCAAGAAACAAAAGGAGTCCAAAGTGGACAAAAAATGGCACTGCAGAGAGAGACATGGTGTGGGAGTAGAGAGAGAAGTAAGCGGGGACACATGTAGACCATGCAAAATGGAATAGATTTTGAGTGTGGTGAAAATCTCCCTAAGTGTTCTGAGCAGGGACGTGATGACAAAATTAACGGTGTAAAGAGTTTATTTCTTTCAATTGTGTGGCGAATGGGTGCATGAGAATGAACACAAGGAGACTAAATCGTGGGCTGTGCAGTATGTCAGGAGAAAGATGGCAATGTAATTGACCAGGGTGAGGGCACTGGAAATGGAAAATGGACGGATTTGACGAATATTGAGAAGGTAGTGCTAATGAGAATTGGTGACTGACTGAATGGGAAGACAAAAGACCTAGATAGAGCTGATATAATTTAAAGTTTTTAACTAGTGTAAGAAAAAACGGACCGATGATTGAAACGGAACAAGAACAACAAAAAGACAGAAAGAGATCCATATATATTGTTATAAAATAAACTTAGAATTTTAAAATAGTGGGAAAGAAGGCATTATCCATAAAATATATGCAGGCAATTGGCTACAATTTTTTAGGGGTAGCAGAAGAAAAGCAGATAACGTCAGTGCCTCTCTCACAAATAAATATTTACCAAGAAGTTCATTATTAAGTTGTCCTATCAAAGAACACAGTACATCTCTTCATTTAATCAGGACTGTTTTTTATATCCATCAATTCTTTCAGGATTTTCTTCAGACATGCTTGTTCATTCTTTGCTGGGTTAAATTCTAGTCACTTTATCCCTTTTGTTGCTAATTTTTTTTTAAAGATTTTATTTTTTTCCTTTTTCTCCCCAAAGCCCCCCGTTACATAGTTGTGTATTCTTAGTTGTGGGTTCCTCTAGTTGTGGCATGTGGGACGCCGCCTCAGCGTGGCTCGATGAGCAGTGCCATGTCTGAGCCCAGGATTCGAACCAATGAAACACTGGGCCACCTGCAGCAGAGTGTGCAAACTTAACCACTTGGCCACAGGGCCGGCCCCTGCTTTTGTTGATATTTTAAAAGATATCTTATTTTCTATTTCCTTTTCTGAATAGTTATTCCCAGTACAGATTAACGTTATTGATTTTTAAATTTTATTTTTAAGCATAATACCAAAGGCAGAACGCATAAGAAAAATGTTTGGTTGCCAAGAAAACCTATCAAAGTCAAAAAAACAAATGACAATCTGGGGACAAAATATTTGCTACATATATGACAGAAAAGGGATTAATATTCTAAATATGTAAAAACTTCTTACAAAACAAAAAGAAGCTTGTCAAATATGGGCAAAGATCATGAAGAAACAATTAAAAAGAGAATAGAAATATCCAGCAAACACGAATTAAGTGTATTCAGACAGGATTCAAATGTGAATGACAGACTTACACGTAATCAAAGACCTGCAAATTTGTAGCAGAAAGCACTTCTTTATCAAATGCATTCATCAAGATTCACGTGGCAACAACAGAATCCCAACACAATGTAAATTATGCAAAAAGGGAAGTTATTGCATCAGTTCACTGGGATTTCTGGGAATGATTCTTGCTTTAGTCCCAGGTGGATCCAAGAGCTTACATCTCAGTTGTTGTCTCTGTTGGATTTTGTTCTGCAGACTGATTTTGTCTACTTGGCAGACAAGACAGCTGCCAGTCGCTCCTTCCAGCCCAGCAAACTGAGATGAAAATCCCACAGCTCTCTTCAATGCCTGTACATGAAACCTAGGAAAGACTCCATTCCTGGTTGGGTCACTTGCCTATATTGAAGAGAGAAAACACTCCACAGGCAGAAGAAAACTTGGGAGGGTATTTTTCAATTCATCAGAGTTTAAAACCACAAATCATTATAAACAAACAAAGAAAAACCAATAACTGATTGACTGTGGACAGTGTCAGATGTGGAGCTGGGACGTTGCCAAGGATATACTCCGTCTCCTAATTTGCTTTCAGGCCTTAGTGGCCGTGAGACCTCATTACACCAAAAGTCAACTCCCAAACCACTCTCAGGGACTTGTGGACTTGCTTTAGCCATTATACCACGGTCCTTGGAGAGAAAAAAGAGCTTGCAGAAAGAGAAGAAGCAATTCCATCTTGAAGGACAAAGCTGAGTATTGGAAAGTTCTAAGATGGGGAGGGGAGAGGGACCATTGATCTAAACTCTGCAAGAATAGGTTTCTCTTGGTGAACAATGCAGTCTGTGCTGCAGGTTAGTTACAACAATCTCAAGCATGTGAGAGGCACGCTAACTTTTTTTTCTCCCCAGTAAATTGATAGGTTGGCAGGTTTGAGGCCTGTGTCCTTTAGAAATCCCGCTGCACAGCTTGGAGTCCTAATACAGCCAGAGAGGTAATAAACAGCTCGAAGGTCACTTGGAGCCTCTACCATGAAGGGAAAATGTTTTGTTTTATGAAAAATACAAAATGCAAAGAAAATTGAGCCTACGAAGGGATGGCATGAAGACTGTAGAGCAAATAATGAAATTCCGTATTCCCTTGGAACTTTTCAGAAAACTCCAATTCCCTTTGATGACAGGTCTGCTGCCTTCTAGATTTAAACACCTTCAAATGGTAAATGGAACTTGCAGTTCTGCATGGAGAGATGAGGCTGCTGGAGGGTTTTTAGGTAAGTTGCTCTGGCCATATCACTGTACACCACCTTATCCAGATATGGGGAGAGCTGAGCACACCCAAAGAGAGGTGGGAAGCCAGTAAGAGCCTGTCCTGTCACAAAAGCAAAGGAACCCTGGGACTGTCCTCTCTCCACTGGTTTGACCCAGACTTAGGGTTCCATGGAGGATATCATTATTCCCTTAACATCAAGAACTTTAATACTAAATGTCAGCAGTAGCTAAGATTGTGAAGTATGAAGTATTGGATAATATTTTCAATTTTCCTATTTAAAAGGCAGAACTACATTATACTTGCTTTTTGTTTTCCTAACACTAGCAACAGGACCTGGCACATAGCCGACTCTCATAAGTGTTGACTGACCAACTGAATGGATGAACATCCATGAATGAAATAAATCTAGGCAACACTCGCCTTCCCTTTAGCTTATTTTCATTTAACTTAAGACTCCTACTGTATGTCGACCTGCAAAGCCTCTGAGCTAGAAGTTAGGAGACCTTTAGAGTTGAGGATGTCACAATTCAAGAAGCAGTGAGATGAGCAAATACACTCTTATGATATAATACGGGGGGATATAACTGCCATGAGAAGGGAACACAGTACTACACAAAATGGAGCAAAAGCAGGAAAGGTTATGCATGTTCGTGGGAATCAAAAAATAGCGCTCTTTGAGTGGAATCGACCATATTTCTGGGAGAGTATTGTCATATGAGATTGGACAGGCAGGTTGGGACCAGCTACTTCCTAAGTAGACCAGCATGCTCCACTCGCTGGAAAAGAAAGTCGATCATGTGTGTTTTTATTGTTCGCTTATTGCAATATTTCCCATACTGGACTGTAAGCTCCTTGAAGGCGTGAACCGTATCCAGCTCCTGCCTGGCAGGAATCTCTACGTATGTCTCTCCTAGTCCACAGAGTCACTCCTAATGGGAAGGGCGCTTTGCCTAGATCGCTACTCAAAAGACTGCCACAAAGACCACTATGTTAAAGTGACACTCCCAACCTCCCTTCAGTGCCTCCATCAACACACCTTGCCAGGGAGGAGGAAGCAACAAGCCCACGCAGACCCATTCTTTCTCTTTCTCTTTGGAATCTATGGGTCTGCAGAGAGTGGACATTTTTCTCTGCTCCTTTCTGCCTCGATTCTCACAGAAGCGGGTTATGCCCATAAGAGGGAGTCCTCTAGTATCTAACACTCTCTGTGTCTGGCTGGATATGTCTATTTAATTCTGGGGTTCACTATTAGGAAGCCCGTGTGTCTTCATTGTACAACAGCAGTAATAAAGATGGATTTTCATCTCCATTCGTTGACTCCTGCATCTATCTTTTAGTTGTTTCTGAACTCAGCTGGAAAAGGGGGGGTATTATAGCCCTCGTAAATGCTGTGAGACTCTAAGAGTAGGCAGTCAGTAAGTGTGTGTTGATTGAAAAAAATGAATGCATGACTTAATTGTTCAAACGAGTGGACGCAAAAAGCATCCACGTTCCCATGCTATCATTCTATGGCTCTGTCAAGGCCCAGCTGTGACAGTCCATGCACACCTGATAATAGAATCTTACCATGAGGTCATTTGGGGTCACTATTAATAGATTACTTTCTCTTTCCTGTTTTGGAATATTCGATTATTTCCCTCTTTTTTCATATTACATGAATCTGTTCCTTAACTCCTGGAAATATTCCCATCACCGTTTTCTCTTTGAATATCATTACTTCCCTTTCCCCACCAACACCATCTCCTGCAGCTGCTGGTCTCCGTTTCTGCAGCCAGGAATTTTAATAATCCTTGAAGTTAGGAATATAGGAACACTTACTGTGACAGCATCCCCATCTGCACAGGGACATGCCCCTTACTTAGAATACAGTGTTTGCGGTCTAGAAACTGAGCATTGTGTTCCTAGTTCTTTCATATATCACCCACCAGGAAGATGTCATAGACAGTTGCTTGAAGACCAAGAAGTTTTTCTCTTTTTTAAATTCACATTTGATTTGGATTTCGTTTCATTTTAGAATACGCTGACACTTCTAAAAACTGGATGTTGCATTTTGTCAAGAGCTTGCCAACCAAAACAAGAAATCCACCTGCAGTTCAAAGCTTGGGTTTAACATTCAAATAGCTTTCTGAAGTTGGATGGCTGCCTCTAGTACCAAAGTTTATTTAAAAATGATGGAACCCCAGGATCAACAGGACTACGCTAAGTTGCAGTTTGGGGTTACGACTGAAAAAGTGGAAGAGATTAAGAGCTCAGTTTCTACAAATCTCTGGACAGAAGCGTATAAGCATCAGCAGAGAATTAAAAAAAAGAGAGAGGGGTAGAGTCCATTGAAAATGGAAAAACAATTTAAAATATATTGAAAGTAGAAAGAAAAAGAGAAATCGTTCCTAATTAATTCTGGTGCCCTGCTCAACCCCAGCCTCTTTGTAATCCTACTGGGAACATCTTTATTGATCTGAGGGTCCTGCAGCAGACTTCTGATGCTTATCTCAGCATAAAAACAGGCTCTTGTGATGAGCAGTGATTTAATTACATGACAATCACTGTTAACAATGCATGGCGAATACCAAAAAAATATGCAGAGCGAGACTGGCAGTGATAAATGCAAAGTGGCATTGACTTTCAGTAAAGTTTCTGACTAAAATTCCACTGATCCTTCTTTGATAGGAAAAAATAATATTCCGGGACCCAAAATGTCTAGGAACTGAATTCATTGGCTTATTTTTAGTTAACAATAAGGAAGCTTAAATTTTGAAATACTCATATTTATCATATTAGTGGAACTTGTTTCTAAAACCTGAGAAATAGACCTAGAATTCAGCTATTCCACAAAATTATGAAGCTTTAAAAGGCAGAGAATTTCTCTTGTTTTGGATCTTCAAGACTCACTCAACACTTAAGTCTATAGTCAGTATTCAAAAATTAGGGAAGAAACAAGCAGAAATTGAATGCATTTTCACAATAAGACCCTTTCAGAATAAAATTTCAAGTGTCTTCAGATGTATTATTTACCTAGGCTTTTATGTCTGTCAAAGTACATATCTAAGTCTAGGCAAATGGAAAACAACAAAATACATTCCCATCTTTATCACTAGACTAAGTTGGATTAATCAAAGCTAATTACTAGCTTAGAAAGATTACATCATAGTAATAATTGACACAGGTTGTTTTAAAACATTTAAGCAGATAAATATGGAAGGAAAGGTCAAAAATTGTGTTTAAGGGGCCAGCCTGGTGGTACGGTGGTTAAGTTTGTACATTCTGCTTCGGCCACCTGGGGTTTGCCTGTTTGGATCCTGGGTGTGGACTTACACACCACTTGTCTAGCCATGTTTGGCAGGCATCCCACATATAAAGTAGAGGAAGATGGGCACAAATGTTAGCTCAGGGTCAATCTTCCTCGGCAAAAAAGAGGAGGATTGGTGGCAGATGTTAGCTCAGGGCTAATCTTCCTCAAAAATAAAAACAAACAGATTTTTAAAAAAATTGTGTTTAATTTGGGTTCCATAAAATCTGAGCATGGTAGAATGGCCCTTCTGTCATGAGAGGACACCGAAATGAGAGCATAGCACAAAAGAGAATCAGTCCACAAGTAAAGAGGGTGGAGGAGGAGTCATTCCAGACAAGAGCCATGGATAAGTGTGCAGATGAACAGAACACGATGGTATCAAGGGGGAGGGGTAGTGCCAAATAGGAGATGACTCCAGTGGAATCATCTAGACCAGTGGAATCCTCCACACCAGTGTAGTCATCCACACCAGTGGCGTGGAGGAGGAGCTTCTTTGTCCTTGGTGACCCCCACAAAGCTCACTTGGAGTTGGCAGGGTCTAAAAGGGGCAAGAATGAGAAGAGGTTCTGGGAGGAGGGAGACTCGCAGGAAGTTTATACCGAGGCACACAGCGAGCAGGGTCTCAGTCCTTTAAACTGTAGGTCTCTCTTTCAATACTACCAGTGACCCTTCTGAAGAGAGTTAAGGCAGAACATGCAACAGTCAAGGGCACAGGCTCCAAAGCCAGACTGGCTGGATTCAAAGCTCAGCTCTGTTTCTCACTAGCTGTTTGACCTTGAACAATTTCTTTAACCATCTATGCCTTGGTCTCCTCGTCCATAAAATGGGGAATAATAACTGTAGTATCTCACATAGTTCTTTTGAGGATTAAGTAATTATTATATTAAAAAATACTTAGAACAGTTTAGCTATTAGTAATATTGACATTTATAGTATGGTGTTGGCAATCCGGGATCAAAGCTTTCCTATCCTGGCATCTGGGAGGACTCAAAACCAGGAACTGATTCTTTGTCTACTTGATCTAAAGCACATACTGCCGGTGCAGACGTTCTTCCCAGATTGACAGATCTGCTTCTAAAGACAGGCTTATCAGGAAAGGGACCTACTTACACACTAGCAGAGGAAACCTGCAGTTCTTGCCTGGAACAGTGAATCCAGTCTTCATTCCAAAATGAGGAGAGTTAACAATGGATCCACAGCCTGTGAAGAAAGCAAGCAACGTGAAAGAAGAACTGACATGGAAGAAACAGATGATTCAGGAAGACAGATAAAAACAAACCAAAGAAAAAGGAAAGAAACTCTATCATCTTCAGATTTGTGAAGATAGTAAAAAAGAATAGATTGCTATGGAAAAAATAACTTAGAAATTAAAAGTCTTTAGCCAAATTAAGTAATTAATTGAAAGATTGAAAGAGAAAGGCAAAGAAGTTTCCTAGAGTATAGAACAGAAGAGAAAAAAATGAGAGAAAAGAAAAAAGAGATGAGATTATTCAAAGACATCTTCCACCTATAGTTGTCTCAGGAAAGAAGAGAAAATGGAAGAAAGGAAACTACTGCATAAATAAAAGCCAACAACTTTATAGGCCTGAACTGGATAATAAGGTTTAGCTTAGAAGAGTTCAGCTTGAGCGCCAACAGGAGTGAATTGAAAAATGACATAGATCTAGATAAATCCTTGTGAATTTCAAGAAAAGATAAAGAGAAAATTCCAAAAAATAAGCTAAGGAGAAAGGAAAACTGTTATCAACAAAACAGAATTAGATTGGCAACCAATTTCTTGTCAGCCACTGGGTGCAATTCCTTCAGAGTTCCAATGGAAAATTATCGTGAAATTAGCACTGAACTATAACCTTTGAACTATGGATAAGTATAAGTGCTAAATAAATCCACCTTCAGATGGCAAAGGCTCAAATACTTCACTTTCTATATGTTCTTTCTCAGAAGGTGTTTCTACACATACTTCAGCATAATCTGAGAGAAAATCAAGAAAGAGGAGGGCATGTGGCTTAGGAACCTATAGATGTGACCCAAGGGAGTAAGGAAGAGATAACCCTAGTATGAGGGAGTGGGAGGAGGGAGATGAGGCCTGGTGGGGACAAGTGGGACACTGCTCTGATCTCAAATACAGAGGAGCTGAAACACTGACTAAAGTTAACAAAACAAGCAATAAAGGCATGTGGTTTAAAGGATTAAGGAAAAAGAACATTCACATATAACCTGGAATTACTTCACAGTTTAGAAATCTATGTAAGTAAACAACATAGATTACCCATAGAGTATCACAGATATTACAATTAGCACAAAAATGTACCATTTCCAATAATTATAAAAAAACCTTGCACTTTTCCAAAATGCTCAAAGAGCTGGACTATCTCTCTCTCCTTCTCATGTCTCTTTTTTATCTGCATGAAATTGCTAGATTTGATCCACACAAAAGCCCCCTTTGACAAATCAGAACACCAAGGCCCAGTGAGGTTGACGTAAGTTTATGTAGCTAGAAAGTTAAATTTTCTCTTGGCCAAGCAATAAAAGCCTCTAGATAACTGAGCCCAGCTAAATTTATGTCCTAAAGGATAGTAGTTGGCAGGAGTAGATGCCAACAGTGTAGCTTTCATTCATCAAGAATTAAAATGCAAAACTGCCGTCCACTGTGGTGACTCACCTTTGTGGCAAATGATGACTAACGCAGCCCTTCATGTCAAAATGACAAACCTTTTAAAATGTGATGAATTCCTCGAGCGATCTCTTCTCATTAGCCTGACCTGTTGTCTATTTGTTGAAAAGCATATGTGCATTTCCAGTGTGCTCACCTCATATCTCTTCGGCAGACTGAGTTATATGCAGCTCAGCGATATTAATAGAAAACAGATTCATAAAGAAAAGAAATGCCGCTAGTTGTTGTTGTTGTTTTTAGGTTGAGCAAAGATTCAAACCTGCTTCTGCAACTCACAGCTTAATTGGTATTCCTATCATTATACAATTTCTAGGTTTATGGTTTATAGTTCTGACGTCATAATTTCCTGGTGCGGGTTAAAAGTAATGCAACTTTATGGTTAAAATTTAAGGATACTATTAAGATGATCAATTACTTCAATCCAGTCATGGACCAAATCCAGAGAGAAAATTCTCCACACCAATCAATTTGAAGAACTTGAATTTTTAGTTTTCAGCCTCTATTTTTGACAGCTTGTTCAAAAAGAATTATGTAATTATGATTGCCAAGTTATGATTTTTCTGAAATGATAGGAGACAAGTATAACATGGGTAATTGAAACTGAGAATTGGAGAAATATACGCCTAAACTGTATCTAATGATCAATTTCAACGTCCTCTTTCATTGAATCTTGAGGCGGTATTGTTACAGAACAAATGGACTAATCTAATGCCAAGATCTTCAAAAATGCAAACACTTTATGTACTATGCCAGTGTTTAGGGTTCTGTTCCTAAATATTTTATCTTGTTAATTTAGTGGAGAAACTGAGGTAGGGTGTACTGCAATTTAGCACTCAATGTTTCAACCATTAGTATCAGTGATGACATCAAGAATCAGAGTTTTGGAGCCTGGCTTTTATTCAGATAACTGAGATGAGCCTTCCATCCTAGCTTACTGCATAAAAGCATTTCCTTCTCCGTTAAATTTACACTGGGCTTATCCTCCTTCCATCCTTCACCTCTGGAGCTGACCGTTACTTGCTCATGAGGCTCCTTAATGGAATTTTAATGATGGAGAATATCTCTGATATAAGTAAATGCCTGTGACTCTCCACACAGCTCTTTTAAGTATTATTACTAATAATGCCTTACATTAAAGTTTATAAAAGGGTAGATTTAGGTCAAGAACACGGATTTTCTGATTCCTAGTTGGATGTTCTTTATATCATCTCATGCTGCATTTGCGCCTTTAGTAAGCACATTTTCCCATTACAAACAAAATGTGGTTTTCCACATACTATTGTTTTTCAGTGATGTTGTGAATAAATTAGGAATGTGCTTATGTGTGCATGCACATGAACATGTGAATGTATGGGTATAACTCATACACATATTAAAAATTCTTCTTTGAAAATAAATATGGATGATGGAATCTCCTAAGGAAAAATGATAGAAATGTGCTCCTTCCAAAACTGGTCAGTTTCGATTAGAAAACCTTAGTGGGTGTTGTAGGCAGACTAATGGCCCCGCTTTGATGTCTGCATTCTAACCTTCAGAACCTGTGGCTATGTTAGGCTGCACGGCAAAGAGGAATTAAGGTTGTAGGTGCAGTTAAGGTTGTTCATCAGTTGACCTGAAAATAGGAAGATTATCCTGGATCATCCAGGTGGGGACAATATAATCACAAGCATCCTTAAAAGTGGAAGAAGGAATTGGAAAAGAAAACCAGAGAGATGGCAGAGTGAGAAGGATTCGGCTCAACACTGCCGGCTTTGAAGATGGAGGAAGGGGACCAGGAGCCAAGGGAAGGGAGCAGCCTCTAGAAGCTAGAAAAGCCAGGAAAAAAATTCTCCCCTGAGCATCCAGAAGGAATGTAGGCATGTTGACCCCTTGATTTTAGCAAGTGAGATCGTTTTGGACTTCTGAGCTCAGAGCTGTAAGATACACTTGTACTGTTTTAAGCCGTTAAATTTGTGGGAATTAGTTACAGCAGCCATAGAAACCAATACGACAGGACTCTCTTTAATGCATCCTATCTTTTGCTTTTGTTTTTTCTTTTTGAGGAAGTTTAGCCCTGAGCTGACTGCTGCCAATCCTCTTCTTTTTGCCGAGGAACACTGGCCCTGAGCCAACATCTGTGCCCATCCTCCTCCACCCTATATGTGGGATGCCCGCCACAGCATGGCCCGCCAAGCAGTGCCAGGTCCGCACCCGGGATCCCAACCGGTGAACTCCAGGCTGCCAAAGCAGAGCGTGTGCACTTAACCGCTCGCTGTGCCACTGGGCCGGCCCCCGCATCCTATCATTTTTGACCATGCATCAATATTAAACTTCACTGAATATTTCTGTTTATCAATCTTTTGATTTTAATGATTCTAGGAGACTTTATACTTCCAGACATTCTCTCTGTACTTCTTCTTGTTATACTTTTAACCAATGGTGAAGGAAGGGAGAAAAATAGTCTGATGTGTAGCATTTAGCCAATTTCCATTAAATTTTTCCTCTCTCTAAATAGTTGTTGTTTTTCCAATTCAGCTAATGTGATATGAAACTTCAGTAATTTGTGTTTTCTGTTGCATATGAAATTTGGATATCTCCAGCATCAGATTCCACAATATGAAAGCAGTTGTTTATAATTTCTCATGTATTTTCATTGTTTCCCTCATATTATAACAACAGGCTATTATAAGGAAGATGAAAATGAATCACTGTTTTCTAGGATTCTTATTTTCTTTCATTATAACAAGTACTCGACTTCCTGCTTTTACATAATGTAATGTACAGTGATTAAGTTACTAGATCTTTATATTTTTTTAAAACTGTAAATACTGAGCTAAGTATTTTGAATAGCACCCACTCAATAGTTGTAGTTTTATTTATTTATAAATTATATACTTATACAAGACTATTAAGGCATTATGTATATTATATAATATACAGAAGGAGAATTTTTTTAATGAGATAAAAATAAATATAAATGGGCTATGGAATAGTAGAATTAAAAGAGTATTAGAACTGTTGGAGTTCACAGAGTTAGGCATGAATCCTGTTCTGCTCATTACCATTATCTGGCTTTGAGTAAGATCCTTTAAGGGCTTGGTTCCCCCTCTGCAAGATGAGAATAACAATATTTATAATAGGAGAAATTCAGGGAAGATGATTAAGGCAACATTTTATATATAAAATCTTCCCAAATAATTTCATAAAAACAAGCAGGGAAGTTATGATAGCACAATCAAAAACTCATATACAACGTAAGTTAAAACCAAGAGATCAAAGCTTCCTTCCAAGTATTGGCTTAAAAATAGACACATGCATCAATGG
This sequence comes from Equus asinus, assembly GCF_041296235.1. Taxonomy (NCBI): domain Eukaryota; kingdom Metazoa; phylum Chordata; class Mammalia; order Perissodactyla; family Equidae; genus Equus; species Equus asinus. Next base: position 107,142,837 of record NC_091791.1, on the reverse strand, counting down.
AACAGAATAGAGAGTCCAGAAACAAACCCACGCATATATGGGCAATTAACCTACATCAAAGGAGCCAAGAATATACAATGGGGAAAGGACAGTCTCTTCAATAAATGGTGCTGGGAAAATTGGACACCTACATACAAAAGAATGAAACTGAACCACTATCTTATATCATACACACAAATTAACTCAAAATGGATAAAGACTTGAAACCATAAAACTCCTAGAAGAAACCATAGGCAGTAAGCTCCTTAACATAGATCTTGGTGATGAATTTTTGAATCTGACACCAAAAGCAAAAGCAACAAAGGAAAAAATAAACAAGTAGGACCACATCAAACCAAAAAGCTTTTCTAAATAGCAAAGGAAACCACAAACAAAATAGAAAGACGACTCTTGAATGGGAGAAAATATTTGCAAATGATATATCTGATAAGGGGTTAATATCCAAAATATATAATGAACTCATACATCTCAATAGCAAAAAAACAAAGAATCCAATTTAAAAATGGGCAGAAAGATCTGCATAGACATTTTTCCAAAGAAGACATACAGATGGGCAACAGATACCTGAAAAGATACTCAACATTATTGATCATCGGGGAAATGCAAATCAAAACTACAATGTGATATCACCTCACACCCATTAGAATGCTATCATCAAAATGACAAGAATAACAAGTATTGGTGAGGACATGGGGAAAAGGGAACCCCTGTGCACTCTTGGTTGGAATGTAAATTGGTGCAGCCACAATGGAAAACAGTATGGCGTTCCCTCAAAACATTAAAAGTTTTCCAGCAATCCCACTGCTGGGTATTTATCTGATGAAAATGAAAACCCTAACTCAAAAAGATATGTGCACCCCCATGTTCATTGCAGCATTATTTACAATAGCCAAGATATGAAAACAACCTAAGTGTCCATTGATTTATGAATGGATAAAGAAATTGTGGTGTATATACATGTATATATACATATATACAAAATGGAATATTACTCAGCCATAAAAGAAGAATGAAATCTTGCCATTCGTGACAATACGGATGGACCTCGAGGCATTATGCTAAACGAAATAAGTCAGACAAAGAAAAACAAATACCATATGATCTCTCTTTCATGTGGAATTCTAAAAAAACAACCTCACAGTTACAGAGACCTGATTGGCGGTTGCCTGAGCTGAGGGGTGGGGAGTTGTAGAGAGTGGAAGAAATGGGTGAACTGTTTTTTCTATTTTTTCAGTTTAAATAGTCGAATAAAAAAGTAATTTTAAAAAAAGGATAATTCACTGTAAAAAAAAATGACGAAAGAGTTGAATAGACTCTGAACAAAAACAGAGTATCTAAATGGCCAGGAAACAAGAAAATGTGCCCAACTTCTTTACCCATCAGGGAAATGCAAATTAAAACCACAATGAGATACTATCACACACATATTTGAATGGTTCTAATAGAATGGATAGAGATCTCACGTGTGAGAGAGGATGCGGAGCCATCAGAACCTCTCACACAGTGCCGTTTGAAATGCAAACAGGTGGAACCATTTTGGAAAACCGTTTGAGTGTATCCGCTCAAGTTGACTTTGTGCATACCCTATGATTTAGCAATTCTACTCCTAGGACATACCCAGCAGAATCTGGAGTGACTTGAAATTACATGTAGAAAGGACATACACAAATACTTGGGATAACTCAACTAGAACGATCTACCCAACACTAAGACGATTTTGTAGTAAAACTATTGGACTTCCAGGAAAAATAGTCAGTCCATTATAAACAACAGAAAATCAGACTGACATCAGACTTTTTGACAGCAACGTTCATGCTGGAAGAAAACCAAGAAGATATTTAAATGTGTACCTGAAAATCAATCAAGAATTAAAAAACAAAACAAAAGAATCAGACAAAAAACTTAGATGACTTCTTCTATGATCTGCGAATGAGGAAAACTTCCTTGATGAATCAAAATCCAAGAGCAATATGAAAAAATATTGATAAAATAATTATAGAAAAAATACAAACACTAAAATTTTTTTTGCCACAGACACCATAAATAGAGTTTAAAAAATGACAAACTTGGAAAAATATTTGCAACTTATATCGCAGGGCTAATATTCCCATATTTCTAAAAGTATTAAAAAAATACCAAAATTGCTATGTAAAAATGATTTAGAGAAATGATCAGACAATTCACAGAAAAAGAAGTGCAAGTGTATGCTCCATATATGAAAAGCATTTCTCTGGATAAGAGAAATGCAAATTAAAAGTATGCTAAAACAACATTTCTCACCTGTCAGTTTGGAAAAATCCAAAATTCGTTATCCTACTGGGTTGGTGGGGCTGGGGGAAACAGGCATTCTCAACTATCACTGGTGAGAATCCGAAATTGCAAAAGGTCTGTAGAGGATAACTTAGCAATATCTAGCAAAAAAAATTACATGTATATTTACCTTTTGACCAAGAAAAGCAACTTCTAGGAATCTATCCAAAGGAACCATTGGTAAAATTATAAAAAGATATATGTGAAAAACAATTCTTTGTAGTCATTTGTAAAAGCCATAGATGGAAAGAACCAAGGGTCAGCCACAACTGCACGAGAGAATGAGGACTATGTTTATATACTTCCATGGGGTGCTCTCCAGAACATGCTATTCAGTGAAAACAGTAGGAGGATAAGTATTTTAATAGACTACCAATTCTCTAAGAAGGAAGGGGAGAAACGTGTGTGTGTGTGTGTGTGTGTGTGTGTGCTTATGTTAATAAATTAAAAATCAAGCAAGCAAGATGGCAGGAGTAGCTATAGAATGAAACAAAATAAAAGGTTACTTAAGGGGGAAAGAGAGAATAAGGGAGCGGAGAGAGGAGCAGAAGCTAGAATCCCTTGTGTGGTAGATTTCCCTCTGGAGGAGAGTGACTTTCACCTATTATAAAACCAAATTAAAATTTGAAAAGTAATCCCTAAAAATAAAAATAAACAAAATGAAACAAATGTACCCACATATATAAGTAATTGGTGGCATAACCACCAGGGAGGAAGTATTCTAAATGATCTAAAGACAATAATTTGAAGAATTGCAAAAAAACTGCATAAATAAACAAACCAACAGTTTTCTGGAATAATGTTATCGGTGGTAGTGATGGCATTGTTATTCTGCGACTGCTGTGACTGTGTTTTGGGATAAAGAACATGATTCATTATGTAATATTATAATTATATCATTAGAAGTATCATTGAAAACCGAGATTCTCCACACAGGAGAAATAAGACAGAGAAGTAAGATGAAAGAATTTAAGCAAAAACTCTGTAGTTGGAAGTACCATCACGAATTTATGATGTACTTTATTTTTTAAAAATATTTCCTAGTTCTGTGCATTGAAAAGGGACACTGAGAAACTCAGTTGTACTGAGCCCTGCTAGCACCCAGTGTGCTGGTTAATTTTCTGTGTCAACTGACTGGGCCACAAAGCGTCCAGATATTTGATCAGCCACTCTTCTGGGCGTTTCTGTGAGGACTTTTGGGGATGAACAGGTTCACGTTAAGATTAACATTTCAGGTTGGTAGACTGTGGAAAGCAGGTGGCCTCCCTAATGTGGATGGGCCTCATTTAATCAGTTGAAGATCTGAATAGAACCAAAAGGCTCATCCTCCCCTAGTAAGGGAGGACTCTCCCTGCCTCACTGCCTTTAAACGGGGACATTGGCTTTTTTCCTGCCTTCAAACTAGAACTGAAACAGCAGTTCTTCCTGGGTTTCGAGGCTGTCAGCCTTCAGACTGGAACGACATAATCCATTCTCCCGGGTCTCCAGCATGCTGACTCACCGCACAGATTTGAGACCTACCAGCCTCCATAATTTTGTGGGCCAATTCCTTACAATAAATCTTTTCATGTACACACACACACACACACACAGATCCTGTTGGTTCTTTTTCTCTGGAGAATTCTGACTAATGCACCCTGAGTGAGGTCTTCCAATATAATTTCCCATTAAAAGGAACCAGGGTTCTTGGAAGAAATGACTGATTCCAGATCTGCAGTAAGAGAAGTGAAAGACGAATTTGGAACATCTCTTTATGACAAATATCAGGGAAACTATCAAAACTATTAAGATCGTGTCAAAAGGAATCAGAAGTCAACTTGAAGAGATTCCATTGACCAAACATGGTACAACTTGTATATAAGGATAATAATGGCAATGATTTGAAACACATAAAAATATTTAAATCCATTGGTTCATAAAGAGATTAAAAATCTAGGGGCTGGCCCAGTGGCACAGTGGTTTAGTTCACACGTTCTGCTTTGACGGCCTGGGGTTCACTGATTCAGATCCTGAGTGCAGATCTACACACTGCTTGTCAAGCCATGCTGAGGAAGGAATCCCACATATAAAGTGGAGGAAGATGGGCAGAGATGTTAGCTCAGGGCCAGTCTTCCTCAGCAAAAAGAAGAGGAGGATTGGCAGCAGATGTTAGGTCAGGGTTGATCTTCCTCAAAAAGAAAAAAGTCTAATTGATTAACATTAGATGCTAGTGCATAAATTATTATTTTAAAAACTGGTGAAAAGAAAAAAGGGAAAGAATCCTGAATTTTCTATAAAAGTTTTACTATTGGGTAATCAAGTAGTAGAATGCGGTATTCTGTTTTTTGAAGTGTAAGCTAATGAATGCAGGAGAAATACTAGATTTAAAATATTCCTATAATGCTGTCCTAATGAATTAGTGGATCAATAATTGCTAACACCATATGCCTCTTGGGGGCAAAGTACCCCAGCCCTATGAAATAGTGTCAGAAAGTATAAGACCTTCTTTTCTGTCGGTCTCAGCCTATCAATAGTGATGCTGTCAGCTAGAAATGCCTGGGGCCACTCACCTTGGCCCACAGGAGTCCGCACAAATATTTCCCCACCCAGAGCCAACATGGTGGCTGGACTGGCCCTTGTGGTTCTTATTATGATTGCAAGATTCACCTCAGCAACAACCATTGGGGAACTTTGAAAAAACAGGGTTTACTACTCACAGATCCTGGAGCCTACATGACATGCCTGGGGCCACACAGCAACATCACAGTGAGAGAGAGAGAGAGAGAGAGAGGGAGAAAGCTAGAAGGAGGGAGAGTGTGTGGACCTAGGGTCGAGAGTGGGATGTCTAGGGTTTCTCGGCTTCACTCTTCATTGGTGAATTTAAAACACAGGGATGGAATTAAAGCACAGAAAAGGAAAAGCAGGGTCACGCGTATCGTCAGTTATCTAGGTGATCCAGGGCTTTCCAAAAGGGCCACTTCATTGGTGGAGCAGCCTGCCTCTTTCTCTAGCTGTGTAGCTGGCATGTGTGGTTTGAGGTGGATGTCTTTGCAATGGATAACTCAGCAATCAAAACCTTAATGTCAGGCACTTAAGTTACAGTCAAAAAAGCTAATAGGCAGAGACTTAACTACAAACCTGTAACTGAGAACATCTCTTTCCAACTACCGTTTACAAAAAACAGAGAGGACAGATGGACGTGCTAAATGATGCCATGGGGATGTAATCATCTAAATTCAGGTGGTCAGAAGCTCTACAGGACGAAAAACCAGTTTCTTCAACTAATGAGTCACAAGAAGAAAATACAGAGTGGAAGCATGATAGCTTATAAGTGATTTCAGAGACATATCAACAATCAAGTATGTGGATTTATTCAGAATGTGATTCCAATTATAAACAAGAATGTTTATGACAAACCAATTAATATTAATCCTGAACTCCTCACCTTGCTTGTAGTACAAATCAAGGAAATAATTTCTCTTATTTTCAGCTGTGATACTCCGCTGAAAGTACAGTTTAATTAATTTATTAATATTGTGGGCTGCAAATTACTTCAGATCTCTTTTGAGAAAGGTTGGATACAAATCATTAAATAAATAGTTGAAACAAACTCGGAGAGTCATAGGGTATGCATATGTTCAGCTTAATAAATACTGCAAACAGTTTTCCAAAGTGGTTGAACCAATTTACACTCCCACCAGCAGGGGGTGATAGAAGCTAGGGGGACACGGGAAGAGAAGCAAGACAATTGGGGCCCCAAGCCCAGGGATGACCTGGATTTCAGAATTTCGAGGCAGTGAATCTATTGGATAGTAGTTTGTACTCAGAAGTTCTCTCAACTGCAGTGATTGCTAATGTGTTACTACAGAGGAAGGAAGACAGAGATGAACAGGTGACAGCTCACATAAGAGGTGCCCCCCGGGGCTTAGGTTCTGGTTGCACAAAGAACAATATATACTTATACCAGTAGTTCTCAAATGGGGGAGATTTTGCATCCTTCCACCACCACCCCTTTGGAATACCTGGAGACATTTTTGATTGTCATATCTCGGCAGGTTGGAGGAGGGACCACTGCATCTCATTGGTAGGGGGCAGGGATGCTGCCAAACATCCCTATAGGGCTATGTGTGCCATTGCTCCACAATAAAGAATCATCTGGCCCAAAATGCCAATAGTGCCAAGTTTGAGAAACCCAGTATGTCCCCTTGAGGGGTAGTAGTAATGGCAAGGGGCACAGGAGAGGCTTCTGGGGTGCTGGTAGTGTTAAGTTTCTTGATCTGGGTGCTGGTTTCATGAGAATATTCAATTAGCGAAAATTCATCAAGCTACACATTTATAATATGTGCACTTTTCTGTATGAATATCCTTATCCAATAAAAGCAAACAGTATGTGCCTGACATAGCGCTGAGCATTTATATTCTTTCTTCAAAACCCCCATAATTTGGATTTGATTATTTCTATTCTAGAAATGAAGAAATCGGGGCTTCAGGAAGATAAGTGTGTTGCCCCAAGGCACACAGTAAATGAGTACCATAGTACCAAATCTTGGACTTGAACCTTTATTTATCTGGCTCCAGGTCATTGAGCTCACCCAACTCCAAGCCAGCAACAATCAAATGCTAATGAAAGGCAGTTGGAGAAAGGGGAACTGGTTTTCATTTCAACATAGTCCACATTCGGGGTCAACCAGTCTTCCGAGTTTTCTCCCCTTTTAAATCGCCTATTTCAGGACGTGTAAAATTTTTGTTGCCTCTGAATTAGAGAATGGACAGCTGTAAAAGAGAGAACATGGGTGAAACATGGATCAAATAAGGTAGCGATTTTATAGATTACTAGGATTTGGGGAGAGAAGGTTGAAACTACTAAAGTTTAAAACTTAATGGGAAGTTTTAGGACCACATGTGAATTGCATTCATGCATACTCCCATGGGACTATGAATAATCCAAATCTAGGCTAAAACCTAAGAGTTAGGAAAAAAGGGGGCATTAATTGTTAAAATGAATGAGACACTATTCATTTGGAAATCTTTCACAGGAACAGCCAATATGAATACTCAATAGAAATGGACAGCTTGACCAAGCAACCATTTATAAGAAGCAAGGGAAAGAACTGTCAGGAAACCTCATCACTCAGAAGTCAACAGTTCTAAAATTGCTCAGAGCCCAGAGTAATCACCCCCCTCACCCCCCAACCATGACTCTTTTGAAGTGTTTCATGTAAAATCAAGAATCAGAGCACAGATCAAAATCTTAAGCCCAGACAGACCATGTTAATTATGCAAAACATCTTTGTACTTGACTAAAAGAATGATTTCAAAGTGCCTTGAATATAAGGCTCATCAATAAATGGTACCTACTGGTATGAGTGTACCAGGCCCAGAGTTTTATAAGCAAATATACTGCTATAAATTATGAAGCTTAAACATAAGAATAATGAGTGGGGGATGGTTATCTAGAAGTAATCATAAGATGTTTGCTATTAAAATTAGTAGTTACAGATTCAGTGGGATCTCACAAAGCTCCAATTTTAAGTTTAATTTGCTGAAAAAATACAGATTGGTAGACTGAAAACCATTTATGTTTTTTAAGATGGTGATAGTGATAAATGCTACTGGATCTAGTTAAAGAGAAGTGTCTGGTTAGTGGGCTGAAGAAATCAAGGTCACATGCTGACATATTTTAGCATCTTTGCTAATGATTTGGAAGAGAGAAGAATATACAGCATGAACATTTCAGGTAATTTTTAAATTGAATATATATAGTATAGACGATATGAAAGAGAAGAAATACTATTCTTATATGATAATGGGCTTTTTCTCCAACCAGAGTTATATGCCAAGTAGCACTTCTAAATTCCCAGGAGGAAAGTTGCCACCCCTAAGTTGACCACAAACATAGTCAAGAGCAAAACTTTCAGAGTCTGAGACAACACATGCCTGTGTCTCTCCCCTAGGAAGCTGGGCTCTGCCCAAATTCTGACTCCCTGCATAACCAGAGAACCTAGGCCCGGCCGTTGCTGTCCAACCCTTTCTCAAAGTCAGAGACTCTGCCTCCCACGTGTTAGATCCTCGTCCAGCAAACTCCAGTTTCTCCCGGGGCTCAGCCCCACACGCAGGACACATCAAATGCAGGTGATTGTCACGCCTCAATTCGAAGAAAACAATCTCTGCCTCCTTCAGCTGTGCAAGGAACGTTCCACTTGTCCCTGTTAACTTTTCTTGGCTGGACCACTTCTCCAGCTTGTGCAAGCTTTTTGGGGGTCAAAATACAAAAACAAAGTCACTTACCACTGTGTACACCATAATTTCTCTGGTAGATGCATACTAAATCAGTTATGTCAGCTATTTATTATGCAGTTAAACAAATGATTTCGTGTGTTTTTACTTTTCCAATCAGTTGTTTTGATCTAATAATGAAAATACCCAGAGAAGAGAAACTTGTGTGTATTATGGTCACAAACTAGAGGAATGGAAAACAAACTGAAATCTCAGGATGTCTCAGCTTTAAAGACTAGCCTAATAAAATATTTCCCAGAGAAAAGCTCGATTAAATAATGAATGAGTTGAATTCGGGCATTGAACAAGCTGCTGACATTGGGCTCCTAGGAAAACCTACTCTCCACCCTGAGGTTTCAAATGTAGTAAGAGGCAAACTTTGACTGTTTCCCCTGAAAACACAAGTTCTTCGGTTCTTAATTGGGCTCTACAGATCAATTTTTGAAGATATCAGAAATTTCCCCAAAACTTATGAATATATGTGTTTGTGAATACATATACATATTGAAGGAGTCCAGAATATGCCACTGTGGCGTAAAAATTATTTTGAGCTGGAGGCATTTGTGAATCAACAGATGAGGAATTCTTTTCTTTTTCCCTGAACTCCTTTATCTGACTAAAGGCAGAGCCGCCCAAAAGAACTCAATTCTTGTCAATCCCCTCCCCAAGGGCAACCTGGGAGGGTTGACTCATCAGCCAGGACAATGAGCTGGCACCACTCCTAAAGAGAAACTGCCACGAAACTATCATATTTCTTCTACTCTCCTACGGGCCCATCTATTTTTCCTGAAAGTCATTTGTTTTCCCATGTGCCATTTCTCCCTTCTCCCCCTTCTGAGAAGTCATTTGGCTTCCCGTTTTGAGTCCTTCTCCCCCTTCCTTTCACCTGTATGTGTATAAGCCCCCAATTCTAACTGCCTGTTTTGAGTCACGTTTCTTTGTGAACTCCCTTATGTACAGACATGATTAAAATCTGTTTTTTCTCTTGCTAATCTGTCATTGAGTTTAGTTCACAGGCCTCCAACTACTGAACCTAAGATGGGAAAATTTTGCCTCTTGACAATATATAGGGAGATACCTGTGTGTATATACACACATTCTCCCCTATCAACTGTCTATCTATCTATCTATCTATCTATCTATCTATCTATCTATCATCCATCCATCTATCCATCTATCTATCATCTATCTATCTCTATTTCTTCCCAGGTAAAAGAAGACACACAGCCTTCCTCAGAAGCCAAAAGAATTCTACCAGCTTTTGATCTACAACCTTTAATGTGTGAAAAGGAAAACAAAATGGACTATTCTTGTGAAATATGTAGTCCCAGAATGCCTGGCTCAATGCCATGGGTATAAACTGTAAAAAGTTAAAACTTTCTGGAACTTCAGATCCTGAGGTTTTATGGGCCGGTTTGCTTGCGTAGAGCAACTTTTTAATGCTTTAGTAGATGATCAGTTAGGGGAAGACACTTTTAGTACTCCTGATAATAAAGTTATTTTTAAAGTGATTGACTTGTGTTAAGATGAAATTGAATACTCAAATGCAGTAAGATTATGGAGGAACTGTGCTTTGGGTTTATTGTTTAAAATGACTCTCAACTCTTACACAGTTTTAACTGTTTATTTGAGTTGGTTCTCTCTTTGCACATTTAAAATACTTTACAGTAATTGGCCTCTGTTTCTTTAATTGTAATTATGGATAAAATTGTCATGTCTCATACTTTTTTTCTTTTTTAGTAAACATGCAGAACATTACACAAGGCAAAAGTTTACAGCTCGATGAATTTTACAAAGTGAACAAATTCATGTTCAGACTAAAACAACAGAACATTAACATCATCCCAGGAGCCCACTTAGAGCCCCTTCTAGTCATTACACCCCCAGCCTCCTGACAGCTAACACCATAGACGGTGTTTCCCGTCTTTGAACTTCACATAGATGAAATCATACATTATATATATACCTGTGCTTGTGTCTTGTTTCTTTTGTTTGATGTTGTGAACTTTACCCATGTTATCACATGTAACATTAGTTTTTCATTTCATTTCTGTTTAGAATTCCATTGTAGAGTCACGACTTACTGATCAACTCAGATATTGATGGGTATATACTGTTTCCATTTTTGTAATGATATAAGTAGTGCTGCCATTAATATCCTTTGGCATGTCCTTAATTGAACATATGCATGCATCTGTTGGTTATATACTTGAGTCAAACTGGGGGAAGGGTCATAGGGGACGCATAGGGTCAGCTTTAATAGATACTGCCAAACAGTTTTCCAAATTGGTTATACCAATTTATAGTCCCATTCATCAGTAGTACATGAGAATTTTTTTCCCATAACCTTGACAACACTTGATACTGACTTTTCCATTTTAGCCATTCTGGCTATGTGTAGTATCTTGATTTCAATTTACGTTTGCCTGATAACTAACGATGTTAAGCACCTTTTATATGTTTCCTGGCCATTTGGATAGGTTCATTTATGAAGTGTCTGTTCAATTCTTTTGTCTGTTTTTCTACTGAGTTGCCTCGCTTTTCACTGTAGAAAATCTTCATGTGTTCTGGATAAGAATCCTTTGTCTTATTATATATAGAGATTAAATGTCTTCTCCCACTTTGTGGCTTATCCTTTCACTCTCTTAATCGTATTTTTTGAGGAAAAGATTAATTTTAATCATCTCCAATTTATCAATGCTTTTCCTTTATGATTAGCATCTTGTTTCCATCTGAAGAAATCTTTGCTTATCACATAGATATAAAGACATTTCCCTGTCTTTTTCTGGAATCTTCATTTTGCCTTTTAGTTTTGGATCTACAATTCATATGGAATTGATTTTTGTGAATAGTAAAGGAAGGAGTCAAGGTTCATTTTATCCATGTGGATGCTAAAATGACCCAGCATCATTTTTCAAAAAGGTCTTTTCCCTACGCACTTCAAATATGTCACCTTTGACATAAATTAGGTCACAGGTTACCAAATATGTGTGGGTCTGCTTCTGATCTTTTCTGCTTGTCAATTTATCCACCCTTGTGCCAATCTCACACTTAGTTACAACATCTTTATAATACATCTTGATATCTGCGAGTGTTCATCATCTGCAAGATGGCTTTGGCTATTCTTGGACTCTTGCATTTTCATATACATTTTACAATCAGCTGATTAATTTCTGCAAAAAACCACATAACTTTTACTGCACTTACATTCAATCTATTGACATCTTAATATATTGAATCTTTGAATCCATGAATCCCTTAATTTATCTTCTCCCTCATTGTTTTCATTATAGAGGTATATATATCTTTCATAATTTTGCATCTATATTCATAAGAGATTTTCATAAGTAATTTTCCATTCTTGTATCACCTTATTGGCCTTTGGAATGAGGATTATACTGGCCTCATAAAATGGGTAGAAAAGTGGTTTCATTTTTGCTATTTCTGGGAGAGTCTACATAAGACTGGTGGTTTCTTTGTTTTCCGTAAGTATTTCAAGGAATGTCATAGTTTTTAAATTATTAAATGAGCTATTATATCTAAAGCACTTAGAAAGTACCTGGCATTTGATAAGTCGTACAAAATGTTCAGAATTCTTATGTGCTTCACTATCCATATTCCCCATGTAAATCATTGCATTAAAACGCCAGAAGAGAATGCAGGCTTTATCCAAAGAGACCTATATAAAGAGGTAATGAGCTTTAAGCCATTCTTCAGAAGTCACCCTTCAATTTTCATTCAATTATCAATTGACTACTCATCATACTTTCAGAGAATATTCTATTTCAATTTTTCAACTCTTCTGTTGCCATAAAAGTTGGATTAATACTACATAAAAGAGAGGGGGGTTTTGCCAGAGCATAGTTTTAAATAATGAATATGGATAACAATCTCATACTCATGAAGAATTTTTGTAGCTCCTGAGTTTACACTGAGTCCATGACACATCTATTTTTTCCTTAGTGAACTCGTCCTGTACGCCTTCTTCCATTCCTAGTCACGACGCTCTCTCTCCCCTCTCTTCCAGTGGAACTTTTCATGAGTTACCTCCAGTCAGTCTCCATTTTCCTACGTTCACTCACTTCTCAAGCCAAATCTGGTTTCCACTTCTACCAATCCACTGAAATGTCTTGCTGCCAAGGTCCCCCCAAATTGCCATGTCATTAAGTAAAGGTCATTATTCTCTCCTCAACTTATGTGATCTCAGCAGCAATTAGCACTACTGACCACACCTGCTTTCTTGAAACACATTATCATTGAAACACATTTATCATTAAACTCTGTGACAGTTCATGCTTACTACTTTCTCCTAATTCTATTTATACTATTAGCAGACTCATCTTTATATATATGACTTTGTTGAGTTCAATCTCTTGAAGCATGCAGCTGCAATCATTTTCTATGAATGTTGGCCCTTAAATGTCTCTCTCAAGTAAGGTGTATTTCTTCTCTGTGTTCCACATCCATGCATTCACTTACCTCTCTGACATCTCCATTTAGAGACTCCTCAGGCACCTCAAATTCAACACCAGCTAAAACTGGGCTCATGCAGTTCTTCCCACAGCTGATCCTATAATTCTCTCCCTCAGCAAAAGTTGACACCATCTTCCTAGACCTGGAGATGAAAGACTGAGAGCCATCCCTTGACTCTACTCTCTCCTTCATCCTACAGTCATGCGCCTGCTAAGTCCTGCTCACTTGATCTCCTAACCATCTTCCAATTTCATTATATTTTTTTCTTTTTCCAGTGCCACTATTTGAAAGTCCAGGCTACCATCAATTGGTCAGAACTACAATTGGCTCTGCTCTGAACATTCGTAATTGCTAGTCTACCCACTGCAGCCAGAATGCTCTTTTCAAAACTTGAATCTGAGAATGTCAAGCCACTGCTCAAAAGGATCTGTTTAATGTCTGGCTCTATCAGGGAACGTAGTCTGTTTTGTTCAGGTAGATCATCAGTGTTCAATATACGTTTGTCAAATGATAAATGACGAGAAAAAGAATCAAAAATTGTTTTAGAGCCCACAGATAAATATTATATTTTACTTTGACATGGGGGTAAGAACTTCTCCAAGTATAAGACATTATTTAATTTTAAAGTTTATAATCAAGAAGGCCAGAGTTTATAAATAATATCACACAATATAAGCTAGCATTTAATGCAAGAAATTAGTTCTTAGGATAGACCACACTAATCTATCCAGCTCAGCCCTCTGCTCGGAGAGTCACACACCAAAGGCCAGAGAAAGAAAAGTCATCTATGGCCCAGTTAGTGAGACACGTATTTACAGTGTCTATTAGGTGCCAGATAGGATGTGTTACCCCGTAGAGTACACTGGGTGTCAAGGCCTCTGGTAACTATGAGCTATGGCAGATGCCAGAAGGATATATAAGATGCAGGGGTGAGAAAGAGAAGGGTAGGATTTCATCCAGCCAAGGAACTAAGAAAGCCTATTTGGGGCAGGAGACTTTTGAGAATTTTAAGGGCAGAATTTATTTAGACAGAAACTGGGGAGAAAGTATTCCAAGTGAAAAGAACAGTACAAATGGGATTAACCTGGCGTAATGTAATGGGCACCATTGCTGTGACTTCTCATAAGTTACAGAGGCCTCAACTTGGGTGGTGGCGATCAGAAATGGACAAGATAGAAACGGACAAGACAACACGTCAGCTGGAGCTACCAGATTTTATGGGTTGGGAGATGGGGAAAAAAGCATGAGGAACAAAAAAGGGGATGCCCAGGGCCTCCCACCCCAGGAGATGCCAATGCCAATAAAGGAAATAAGGAAGCTAGAAGGAGACCATGGTGCTGGGGTCCTGAACACATGGAGGGAGAGAGAACGCTGAGTTTCTGACCCCCTGAAGTATAGATGCCTGTGAGATATCCAGGCAGGGCTGGAAATGGACATGTGAAATTTTAGAAGAGAATAAGGAGAGCTCGGCAAAACTTCAACATTCCTATTAAATTATCTTTAATTATCACACTGTGAATCCATAATCCATACATCTTATCTGAAGCATTCAGGAATCTTCAAACAAGTTTCTGATTACTTGTATAAATCTTCACATTTCACTTACAACTAACATTCATTTTTAGCATCCAACATCTACTTAATCAATTAACAATTGTTTTCCATAAAGAGTTTATTGAAGGTTGATTCGGTCTTGCTCCTGCATCCCAGCAGCTGTTTGTGTCCTAAACTCTACACTGAGAATTTCAGTCAGGCTACAAAAGAAGTAAGTCTAACTAACGATGCCTTCTTGTCGGGCAAATTATTTCATTTTGAAATTCTATAGCAAAAGAACAACAATAAAGTATTGGTTCCACTTTTAAATAAATAAGGGGTTATTTTGCTGCTGAAAGTTTTCATTCAAATGACTGATCAGATCTCACATGTCTGTTTAAAAATGTCTGACTTAGGTCGTTACAAAATGACAGACTATGATAAACTAGATGATAGTTGGGAGTGAGACAATGAGGCATTGTTTACACAGAAGATTGAGTAACTGGTTTAACAAAAGAGGTTCTTGGGTATCTATTGTATGTACAACTAAGAGATTTACTGGAGCTTTTATAATTTCTGCCAGGCTCTTTTCCAGCCAGCTTCATTAACTTGAAGTAAATCAAATCATGCAGAAATCTGGCTCAGCCAGGAAGATATAATATGAAGAAAAACAGACACGGGATGATAAGGTTTAGAATCTTTGGCATTTTTCATAAACATTTTGTTTGAAGATTATTAAATTACAACGCAGAGAGAGAAAAAAAAACCATAGTAAAACTCACTATTAAATCAGGTCTTTTTACCTCAACTTTTCTTTACAATACACATATATATTATATATATAAAACTGCACATACAAAGTATGTGTCCACAAAATATAGTCTTTACAACTTAAATATCATTTGAACAGAAAGATACTTGCATACATTTTAAATATGCACAGAATTGGAATTTTTATTCTGGGGGGGGTTACTGAAATGGTGGGGTCTGCAGGAATCAGATACACTCAAAGGAAGACTTCAAGGTGGTACTTTTCTAGAAAAAGGTTTCCGAGATATATTTGTATTATGTGTGGCTTATTTTGCCCATGAGAGGAACCAAAGATCAATTTTGACTGCTAAACTATTTTTACTTTCTGCTCAAAAAGGCGGGCAAATGAGTTGATTATGACAATCAGGTAAGCAGCCACATTTATTAATCCCTTGCTCCTCAGTCTTTATCTTTCTAAATACTCTCAGAGGTCATTCATCCATCCCCTCTCCGCCTTTCTGAAGCTGTAATGTTGACAGTTTATTTTGGAAATAAGCAAAAAGTAAAGTCAGAAGAAATGGTGTTTTAAGGCAACTAAATACTTTCGTTAAACCTTTACACTTCGGAGGAGCGATCCCTTTGGACCTTCCTGGGGCATCCATTGCCCACGGTGGCCCGTGATGTAGGCTGGCATCCAGCACCTAGGGGTTTACTGAAATTTTACATATAGGTCTTCAGCAATCACAGCCGAAAGATTCCCAAAGATTTGGGCTGAACCTGGTAAGTATTAAAAACTCTATTTATAATATACATTATTTGCTAGATGATGGCTATCAAAGACTTGTTAACTCAGAGAAAAAAGTGACTCATGAACAATAATCTGAAAGGAGTGTGGGGATGGGGAATGGAAATAACTGAATCTTAATGAGAATCCGTCGGAGGTGTGAAAACAAGTTCAAAGTCACTCTTGAATCCGAACGGTCTAGAGTTGTTCTCAGGGAGGGTGTTCAGACCCATAGCAGCCTTGCTTTATCTCCTATTTGAGAAGGGATGTTAAGTCTTTCCTAGTCTCTGGATTGTTTGCTTTTGCTGGGCTGAACCGCTATGCGACTAGGACGCCCATGCATGCGGATGTGCGCACGCGCGTGTGTGCATCTGTGCGCGTGAAGAAGGAGAGAGAATACAGCGAAGGGTCCACACAGATGCATTTCAGAATGACACCACGGGTACCACTGAAAGAGCGATGGTATTGGTCTAATCAACCAAACAGAATCCGGTGCTGGTGTCCAAAGTCGGTGTGTGTCCTAGAGCGCGCTGCGCTTCTTCCGAAGGGGGCTCTGGCTGCTGCAGAGTTTCAATTCCGCGTACTGCACCTGTGAAAACAAACAGACGTGACGCTGGCGGCAAGGTAACCCTAGCTCCCCACAGTGTGTGTTAATGGCTCCCCAAAGACAAACCAAGGCAAGGGAGGAAAGGTTCAAAGGTAATGAATCATTTTCTAAACACAGGAACACGGGGGGATTAATTGCAGGAAGGATTTGAGAAGTCATGCATCATTTCTTGAAACCAAAATATTAAAAGCAGATTTTTCTAATGAGATGCATGGGTTTCTACCTGCTCTCGGCACTGCTAGATGATTTTCGTTTTGTACCTGCTTGTTTTCAACCAAAAGTGAGCTTAATAATGGCCTCTTGGGAGTGTGTATCTTAGTATATGATACAGCAACTTACTAAGAAGTATTCATTTAAAAATATCTAAAATCTTGGGGAAAAGAATCTCTGCAAATTATATACATTTATTTTGCCAGAGAGGGAAAAAATGTTGAAATTGATACTGGCCCCAGACTGACTTAGATTTCTTTTAAAAATGAATTTCATTTACAATGTAATGGCTAAAACATCTGTGATAAATATAAGCACTCGGGGGCGTCCCCCATGGCAAACTGTCTATCGTATTATTAGAAAGTGCTCTTGGCGATTCATGAAGGATCTTACTAGCATATTGTATATCTTCCTCGAAAGCTCTTTTGTTGTGTCCCTGTGTATTCATGCCAACTCCAAGTGGATGACCACACTGAGGGCTGGTGCCTGAACTATGCACAGATCATCCCTGGGGGGCTTAATGGAAACTTCCATTCTTCAAGACTGCAGGCACGAACTCACATTGCCCCTCAAGTGATGGTACGTTGAATCGTATCGCTTTGGTGTGTGGACTTTGATAGGCTGATGGCGGAGCGGCTCCATTTAAAGTATTGTATTACAGACCACATGTGCTATTTTGAGCATTTGTGCCAAACTCCCCAAGGACACAGTGGCCCATCACATAAATTGAGCTATACTTGGCCAAAAGCAGATACATGAACAAAAGCATGCTCTCCTTGGAGGGTTTTATGAAAGACCCTTAGCGGAGCTGGGGATGACACACCTGTCAATCTTCAATGCAGAACAAACAGGGCCAGGTTACTATTTTATAATCATGGAATGCAAATGTTAATGAGTAAATTCCTATTTATAGAACGCATTTTAATAGATAATCATATCGTAAAATGAAGGTTAAAGGAAAATAGCATCCTGGAGTTTATTTTAATCCCTAGAACTTGGAATGAAGGGGAAAGAAACTCTAGGGCTTTGCAGCCCTACATCTCTGCAATCCACCCAGAGTTGCCAGGGAACCAAAAATGGTACGATGGCCTGAAGATGAAAATCAATATTTGATTGAGGATTCTCTCAGATAATAAAGGACTGTGTCTTTGATCATTGTGATGCTATTTCACGCCATGGTCTCCCATCTATCTATTCTATGATCTCTCTTCTCCATTAGAGAGATTACTGCCTGCCCTCTTTCCTCTGGATGCACAGCAGCCCCATCTGCAGGGGCCCAGATCCAGCTACCTATGGCACTTTCTGGTCTTGTTGCCTTGGTTAATCTCTACATATCCACAGACAGAGGACACTGCTGGACTAATTGGCCATTACCTGTGAATAATACTTCCGATTGATCTCAAATTATGTCATGCCGTCTCTGCCTCTATGTGTATGAGAGTAAGTGGGGGCTCTGCCCTCAATACCCCTAAGTCTTTACAGGGAAAGGGGCAGAAGTGTAGCCTAGGAGATAATCAGAACAAACAAGAATAAAAGGAATAATCCTCTTGTCCCTCACTTCCCATAAAATGCCCGCCATCCGGAAGAGGAGGAAAATAAGCCAGCCTCCCCCAGTTTTGGACGTCATGCTCTCCCATGCACTGAGCCCGTCTTATCCTCTTTGGGGAGACAAGCAATCAAAAAGGGACAAATACCACTACACTCTAGCCACGCAGTATGAGTTCCAGATCATTCTTAAGTAGCTCTTTT